>NC_140024.1:25512579-25610079 GCF_964263955.1 Coregonus lavaretus | reverse complement strand
TCTGCATGTGGAGTCTCAATTTGGTGTTTGTCCCATTTTGTGAATTCTTGGTTGGTGAGCAGACCCCAGACATCACAACTATAAATAGGCAATGGGTTCTATAACTGATTCAAGTATTTTTTGCCAGATCCTAATTGGTATGTTCCTTTTGATGGCATAGAAGGCCCTTCTTGCCTTGTCTCTCAGATCATTTACAGCTTTGTGGAAGTTACCTGTGGCGCTGATGTTTAGGCCTGGGTATGTATAGTTTTTTGTGTGCTCTAAGGCAACGGTGTCTAGATGGAATTTGTATTTGTGGTCCTGGCAACTGGACCTTTTTTTGGAACATCATTATTTTTATCTTACTGAGATTTACTGTCAGGGCCCAGGTCTGACAGGTCTGTGCAGAAGATCTAGGTGCTGCTGTAGGCCCTCCTTGGTTGGGGACAGAAGCACCAGATCATCAGCAAACAGTAGACATTTGACTTCAGATTCTAGTAGGGTGAGGCCGGGTGCTGTTGACTGTTCTAGTGCCCTCGCCAATTCGTTGATATATATGTTGAAGAGGGTGGGGCTTAAGCTGCATTCCTGTCTCATCCCACGGCCCTGTGGAAAGAAATGTGTGTGTTTTTTGCCAATGTTAACCGCACACTTTTTGTGTACATGGATTTTATAATGTCGTATGTTTTTCCCCCAACACCACTTTCCATCATTTTGTATATCAGCCCCTGATGCCAAATTGAGTTGAGAGCTTTTTTGAAATCAACAAAGCATGAGAAGACTTTGCCTTTGTTTTGGTTTGTTTGTTTGTCAATTAGGGTGTGCAGGGTGAATACGTGGTCTGTGTACGGTAATTTGGTAGAAAGCCAATTTGACATTTGCTCAGTACATAGTTTTCACTGAGGAAATGTACGAGTCTGCTGTTATTGATAATGCAGAGGAATTTTCCAAGGTTGCTTTTGACGCATATCCCACGGTAGTTATTGGGGTCAGATTTGTCTCCACTTTTGTGTATTGGGGTGATCAGTCCTTGGTTCCAAATATTGGGGAAGAGCTAACGAGGATGTTAAAGAGTTTAAGTATAGCAAACTCTTTAACATCTCTCTCTCTCTCTCTCTCTCTCTCTCTCTCTCTCTCTCTCTCTCTCTCTCTCTCTCTCTCTCTCTCTCTCTCTCTCTCTCACTCTCTCTCTCTCTCTCTCGCTCTCTTTCTCACTCTGGGACTATCAGTAATGGCAGCAATCAGTCTGAGATGGTGGCTTGTCAGTAGAGAGAGAGAGAGAGGGAGAGAGAGAGAGAGAGGGGGGGGAGAGAGGGAGAGATAGAGTGAAGGAGGGGAGAGAGGGAGAGAGAAACACAGAGAGAGAGGGAGAGAGAGAGAGACAGAGGGCGAGACACTAATAGCATGTCATAGCTGCCCTTGGTCCTCACCTCTAAGATCAACTCACTCACGTACTCCGACACAGAGAGAAAAAAAGAGAGGAAGAAATGAGGGGAGGACAGCTCATAGTAATGGCTGGAATGGAGTCAATGGAGTGGTATCAACCACATGGAAACTACGTCTTTGATACCATTCCATTTACTCCATTCCAGCCATTATTATGAGCCGTCCTCCCCTCAGCAGCCTCCACTGGGAAGAGTGAAAGGGAGAGAAATGGGGAGAGAACTGTGACCTCTGATTGGAACATTCACCCTCTTTGTCTTTTCTTGTCTAACCTCACCTTCTCTGTCCTCACTAGAGAAAGGAAGAGATGGAGGGGAGAGACTCAAAGGCTTGTGTGGGACTAGTGTGTATGTGTGTGTGTGTGTAAACAAGCTTCAATAATGCACAATGGAATATGCTGGGGGCTCTCTCCCCTTCCTGCCTGCTCTCCTCTTCTGGGAGTATGTCTGGAAAATGACTTAGTTGAGTTTATATATTTTATGTGTCTATTTACACTGGATTAGTTAGTTACTATGCTGCTTTGATAGTCAGGTAGGAATTAGCTGAGATCTGATCTACACTGTTCATGGTGTATATATGTCCATAAGTGTGTGTGTGTGTGTGTGTGTGTGTGTGTGTGTGTGTGTGTGTGTGTGTGTGTGTGTGTGTGTGTGTGAGCGTGAGTGTGAGTTTGAGTATGTGTGTGTGTGTGTGTGTGTGTGTGTGTGTGTGTGTGTGTGTGTGTGTGTGTGTGTGTGTGTGTGTGTGTGTGTGTGTGTGTGTGTGTGTGTGTGTGTGTGTGTGTGTGTGTGTGGAAAGGCAAATTAATGAAGACAGTGATGGAAAGAGAAAGAAATGGAAAGTGAGAAAGAGAGAGAGTGAAAAACAAGAGAGCGAGAGAGAGATGGAAAAGAAGGGGACTGGAGACAGTGAAGGAAAGAGAAAGAAAAGGAAAGTGAGAAAGAGAGAGAGTGAAAAACAAGAGAGTGAGAGAGAGATGGAAAAGAAGGGGACTGGAGACAGTGAAGGACAGAGAAAGAAAAGGGTGATAAAAATGGATAAGGAAAGGAAAGGAGAGAGTGAGAGACAGAAGGGAAGGAGAGAGGTATACAGAGAGGAATGAACTAGCTCTCTTTAGCGTTGAGTATTCTGTCCTGCAGTCTGTCTTCAATCTAGGAAGGTCATTGAGGTCAGGCTGTCTGTAATTCTCTCTCTCTCTCTTTCTCTCTCTTTTTCCCTCTTCTCTCTTCCCCTCTTCTTCTCTCTCTTTTTTTCTCTCTCATTTTCTTAACCTTTTCTAATCTCTCTGCATTCTAGGTGCCCCAGCATGTGAGCTCTTCTCTCCTTCAGATTCATAGAAGACGAGAAGGAGACATGGGGGAAGGAGGGCAAAAGGAGAGAGTGACAGAATGAAAGAGAGAGAGTGAGAGTATGAAAGAAAGAGGTTTTCCGGTCCTTCTCTAGTCTCCTCAGCCAAGACTCAGCATGGAGTGGCATCATTGACCAAAGCACCGGCACTGCCAACTCTCTCTCTCTCTCTCTCTCTCTCTCTCTCTCTCTCTCTCTCTCTCTCTCTCTCTCTCTCTCTCTCTCTCTCTCTCTCTCTCTCTCTCTCTCTCTCTCTCTCTCTCTCTCTCTCTCTCTCTCTCTCTCTCTCTCTCTCTCTCTCTCTCTCTCTCAATTCAATTCAATTCAAAGGGCTTTATTGGCATGGGAAACATGTTTTTACATTGCCAAAGCAAGTGAAATAGACAATACACCATAATGAAATAAACAATCATAAATAAAGTAAACATTACACTCACAAAAGTTTCAAAGGAATAGAGACATTTCAAATGTTATTATGGCTATGTACAGTGTTGTAACAATGTGCATATAGTTGAAGTACGAAAGGGAAAACAAATAAACAGATAAATATAGGTTGTATTTACAATGGTGTTTGTGCTCCACTGGTTGCCCTTCTCATATAGCAACAGGTCACAAATCTTGCTGCTGTGATGGCACACTGTGCTATTTCACCTAATAGATATGGGAGTTTATCAACATTTGATTTGCTTTCAAATTCTTTGTGGGTCTGTTTAATCTGAGGGAAATATGTGTCTCTAAGATGGTCATACATTTGGCAGGAGGTTATGAAGTGCAGCTCAGTTTCCACCTCGTTTTGTGGGAAGTGGGTACAAAGAGAGTCAGGTCTGCCTACGGTGGCCTCTCCCAATAGCATGGCTATGCTCACTGAGTCTGTACATAGTCAAAGCTTTCCTTAATTTTGGGTCAGTCAAAGTGGTCAGGTATTCTGCCACTGTGTACTCTCTGTTTAGGGACAGATGGCATTCCAGTTTGCTCAGTTTTTTGGTAAATTCTTTCCAATGAGTCAGGTAATTATATTTTTGCTTTCTCATGATTTGTTTGGGTCTAATCGTGTTGCTGTCCTGGGGCTCTGTTGGGTCGGTTTGTGTTTGTGAACGTAGCCCCAGAACCAACTCTCTCTCTCTCTCTGTCTCTGCCAACTCTTCTCCACAACCTTGGCCCCTTTGTTTGTTTATTAGTTCATTCAGAGAGTTGAGGTAAAAGAGAAGAGCTGAGTGAATCTAAAACCAGTTAGAGTACTTCACATTGTCTCAGACACATCCTGGTCTAAAAGGCCCAGTGATTTGAATGGCTTTTTGTGAAACTAAAACATTTGTCAGTGTCAATGTGCATTTGATTACTTTTTTGGGAGGCCTAAATGTGAAAGGGCTGGACCTACTATTATATATCTCTCTCTGTGTGTCTGTCTGTGTGTCTGTCTGTGTGTCTGTCTGTCTGTCTTTCTCTCTCTCTCTCTCTCTCTCTCTCTCTCTCTCTCTCTCTCGCGCTCTGTGTGTGTGTCTTTCCATCAGAGTGTGTTGTAGACTCACAGCTGGTGAGAGCCTCAGGAGAGACTGGCATCATCCCTGACCATGAGCTCTGTGAAGGACAGACACACACACACACAGCCTGGGGCCTGTCAGGGTCTATTGAGTTCCTCTGATGTGTATGTTAACCACATAGTGAATCTGAGAGAGGAGATGAGAGGAGACAAGAGAGTTCCAGATCCAACGGTATACGTTACTGTAGTGATCTTAGCAAACAGTGACAGTGCAACGCCCTTTGCGGGTCTCCAACCCCGGTTTCCCAGCCCATATAGGCAGACACGCTAACCACTGCTCCAATAAAGGTTAACGATTTAAAAGCCTACCGAGGCAAGGTTCAGTACAACACAATAGTCAGTAATATAGTTGTGTGAGTGATGATTTAGTAATATACTGTAGTGATCATAGCTGTGCCCCCAAATGGCACTCTATTCCCTTCATAGTTTACTACTTTTGACCAGAGCACTTTGACTAGAGCATTTTGACCAGAGCACTTTGACTAGAGCACTTTGACTAGAGCACTTTGATTAGAGCACTTTGACTAGAGCACATTGACTAGAGCATTTTGACTAGAGCACTTTGACTAGAGCACTTTGACCGGAGCACTTTGACTAGAGCACTTTGACCAGAGCAATTTGACTAGAGCACTTTGACTAGAGCACTTTGACCAGAGCATTTTGACTAGAGCACTTTGACCAGAGCATTTTGACCAGAGCATTTTGACCAGAGCACTTTGACCAGAGCACTTTGACTAGAGCACTTAGACCACTTTGACCAGAGCACTTTGACCAGAGCACTAGTGGATCAGTCAGTCTATGCTAACAGGCATCAATCGTATCAGGCATCAGGCATCAGGCATCAGGTCTCCTCCAGTGTTGGTTTGGGACTGCTGCTATAGTCAGCCTGGCTGCCATACCACTGACTAACCAACTACACTAGGGCTGGAGGAAATGACTGTGGTTCACACACACACGCACATACACTCACACACACCCAAACGCACAGCCACACACACGCACATACACTCACACACACCCAAACGCACAGCCACACACACGCACATACACTCACACACACCCAAACGCACAGCCACACACACGCACATACACTCACACACACCCAAACGCACAGCCACACACACACACACATACACTCACACACACCCAAACGCACAGCCACAAACACTCACAAACACTCACACACACCCAAACGCACAGCCACACACACACGCACATACACTCACACACACCCAAACGCACAGCCACACACACGCACATACACTCACACACACCCAAACGCACAGCCACACACACACACATACACTCACACACACCCAAACGCACAGCCACACACACGCACATACACTCACACACACCCAAACGCACAGCCACACACACTCACAAAGAGATTAATGCGGTTCCATTGGACCGCCCTGCTCCGGGTGAGAAAAGCAAGATCGGTGTTTCCTGTGACCTATAAGTGAAGATTAATTCCATGTTTCAGTAAAGGGTCTACCTCTTTAAACTGAATAAGAGGGGGGATTCTAACTGACTCAGACGGTTCTATAAACACCATGGAATGCATAGACAGAGACACACACACTTAAGGCCCTGCTGCGAGGTGCGCTGGTGTTCATGACTTAAACTCCTCTTTTACTGCAACTAGAGGAAAAAATCACTTTCTCCTGAGTCATCTTTTCCAGTCAGGGCCTCCCTCCATCTCTCTTTCTTTTCCTCCCTCCCTCCATCTCTCTTTCTTTTCCTCCCTCCATCTCTCTTTATTTTCCTCCCTCCATCTCTCTTTCTGTTCCTCCCTCCATCTCTCTTTCTTTTCCTCCCTCCATCTCTCTTTCTTTTCCTCCCTCCATCTCTCTTTCCTTTCCTCCCTCCATCTCTTTATTTTCCTCCCTCCATCTCTCTTTCTTTTCCTCCCTCCATCTCTCTTTCTTTTCCTCCCTCCATCGCTCTTTCTTTTCCTCCCTCCATCTCTCTTTCTTTTCCTCCCTTCATCGCTCTTTCTTTTCCTCCCTCCATCTCTCTTTCTTTTCCTCCCTCCATCTCTCTTTCTTTTCCTCCCTCCATCTCTCTTTCTGTTCCTCCCTCCATCTCTCTTTCTTTTCCTCCCTCCATCTCTCTTTCTTTTCCTCCCTCCATCTCTTTCTTTTCCTCCCTCCATCTCTCTTTCTTTTCCTCCCTCCATCTCTCTTTCTTTTCCTCCCTCCATCTCTCTTTCTTTTCCTCCCTCCATCTCTCTTTCTGTTCCTCCCTCCATCTCTCTTTCTTTTCCTTCCTCCATCTCTCTTTCTTTTCCTCTCTCTCTCTCTCTCCTTTCCTGAGTTTGAAAGATTTTCCAGCTTCTGGATTTTGGCAATGTGTGTGTGTGTGTGTTCAAGGGTGTAAGGGTGTGTTTGTAGGAAGGGAGTAGAGTGTTTGGGCTGCAAGAGGGATAATGTGTGTGAAGGGCAGTAAATGGGTGTGTGCCATGGGAAAGGTATGAGAGAGAGAGAGAGAGAGAGAGAGAGAGAGAGAGAGAGAGAGAGAGAGAGAGAGAGAGAGAGAGAGAGAGAGAGAGAGAGCGCCAGGGCAGTGGAATGAGTTTACAGGGCCCAGGAGAGTAGATAGGAGTCAATGGACCACAGAAAGATAAATATTCCACAGCTATGACCATACCCAGAACCAAACATGTCCTCCCCTCCCCTCTCCTACCTACTGTATTAACAGACAGTATGATAGTCGTGTTTGAGTAGTCCTGTATTGTAGCTTTGCTGAGGCAGAATTCCCTCTAGAAGAGACGCATTTGAATGAAAGATCACAGCTTTAGACCCTAGCCTCTGCTTTGATCAAGATTAAAATGCCATCGAGAGAGATAGATAAAGAGAGGGGGGATGAGATGGGGGGAGCGAGAGAGAGATAGAAAGAGAGAGACAGGAGACAGGAGACAGGAGACAGGGGAAAGAGAGTTAGAGAGATGGGGGGTAGAGAGAGTGTCACTAAAGAGAGAGAGGAGAGAGAGAGAGTCAGTGAGAGAGGGGGAGAGCGAGAGAAAAAGTGACTAAAGAGAGTGAGGAGAGAGAGAGAGAGAGAGAGAGAGTCAGTGAGAGAGGGGGAGAGCGAGAGAAAAAGTGACTAAAGAGAGAGAGGAGAGAGAGAGAGAGTCAGTGAGAGAGGGGGAGAGTGAGAAAAAGAGTGACTAAAGAGAGAGAGGAGAGAGAGTCAGTGAGGGGGAGAGTGAGAGTGCTGTGAGCTTTAAGGATATCCTAATGCCTCCACCACAGTAAGCCTCTCTGTCTCCCCAAACCATTTTAAATGCCAGAGCAGACATAAACACGGCCCTTCACACAGGGCTCAGAGGGGTTAGGGGTCCTGTGACTGAAGGCAAATCACGACATTAGAGATATGGTAGAGAAAAGAGGACTTTCAGACATAGGGAGTTATACTGACAACACCACCTCGTGTTGTATGTTACAGCATGTGCTAGCATTACTATGAAAACACGCCATTTGAAAGTATTCCTATGATTAATGCTACCAGCTCTCACAGTCTCGCGTCAGAATTAGACGTCCATCCATGTTTCTCAAACATCAAATTTGGAAGTTGTTCCAAACGTCAAATTTCAAAGTGTTTAAGGTTTAGTTTATTCATTAACTCAGAATTGTTAAGGTTAGGGTTAAATTCAGGCATGAACTCCAAATTCTCAAGGTTAGGCATTAACTCTGAATGGTTAAGGTAAGTGTTAAGGTTTGGGATAGGCTTAAAAAATATATACAAAAAAACAACTTTCTATCGCTGGATTCAAACTCTTGGAATCAGAGGCAGATGCTTACGCCCATCCGCAATCTGCCATCCCCGTCCACAACACCCTAGCAAAACACTCACTGTTGCCCCTAGTGGCCGGATTCCACGTCATCTCCTGATATCCTCAGACATGGATGGACGTCGAATACTGACTTGTGTCACGAGTGACCTGGCTGGATTAATGATGGGTTGGATGTCTGTGTGTGTGTGTGTGTGTGTGTGTGTGTGTGTGTGTGTGTGTGTGTGTGTGTGTGTGTGTGTGTGTGTGTGAGTGTGTGTGTGTGTGTGTGTGTGTGTGTGTGTGTGTGTGCCCTTGGACACTTCTGAAGACAGTTTAATTGCCTGAGTGGAATTCTCTGTAGGATCACAGCTACTTTATAAATAGCCATAAGGAATGCTGGAAAACGTACAACCAGAACCTGTCAACCAGGAGCACAAACATTCTCCTTTCACTGCCACAATCAAGTCTTGCCCCTGGACTTTCCAACCATAAAACTTTCATAGATAAACAATACAGATGTAGGCTCTTAATTTGAGCCAGTTTGATACACCAGGAAAATAATCCTGCAGTAACAGGAAATGTGAATTATTATGTGGGTTATAATTCATGTAAATTTTTTGTAGGGGTTGATAAATTTTTCGTTAGGGCAAATCAAGTCTGAAATTTTAAAGTGGAAATTACAAACTTTAGAAGCCTTTTTAAACCTTGAATACACTACAAGTTTAAATTCTCAGCAACAAAAGATGGATTTAATTAAGATCCTACATCTGTAAGTGTGCATTCCAAATGGCACCATATTCCCATTTTAGTGCACTCCTTTTGATCAAGGCCTATAGAGCTCTGGTCAAAAGTAGTGCGCTATATAGGGAATAGGGTGCCATTTGGGACGCAGATTATAATAATAATAATAATAATATGCCATTTAGCAGACACTTTTATCCAAAGCGACTTACAATCATGCGTGCATACATTTTTGTGTATGGGTGGTCCCGGGGATCGAACCCACTACCTTGGCGTTACAAGCGCCGTGCTCTACCAGCTGAGCTACAGAGGACCAATGTCTAAACATTGATCTCTCTATTGGAACGTAAGACGAGAGCCACACTGTGTCCATGTAGTCAGACAGAACCTGTGTTAGTTTGAGTCCCAGACATCTTCTTTGTAAATATTGATGTATCCTCTGAGAGGATGACTTGAGGGGAGAGTACAGAGGAGGTCCCTAGTAGTTAAATGTGTTGATTAGTATAAAATCGAATAGCTTGACACACACACAATCATGTACACACAGGCACGAATGTACGTACACACACACTCACTGACACGCACACACACACGTACACAGACACACACACACACGTGTCTCAGCTTGCCTGGCCCGCTAATCATGGCTACGGCTATCACACTGAGCCGGCTTACAGACACACACAGAGCGGAAGGCAGGCTGCCACTCCGCATGTACAGATCAGAGGTGAGTAAACAAACTTACACACACACACACACACACACACACACACGAAAGATCACAGTCCAATCCTAACCTTTTAACCATTAGGGGAAACCTCTACCTACTACAAGATAGTATAGATACAAGTTAGCATAGATACACACACACAAACACACACACAAACACAATATACACACAGCCACATACACACGCACACATACACATACACACACACACACACACACACACACACACACACACACACACACACACACACACACACACACACACACACTAGCAAGTGATCTTACCTGGAGAGAGATCTCCCTCACTCTGCTCCCCTGAGTCGGAATCCATTTTCTCCTCCTAAACTCTGGACAGAGAACCTCTTATTCTCTCTCTCTCTCTCTCTCTCTCTCTCTCTCTCTCTCTCTCTCTCTCTCTCTCTCTCTCTCTCTCTCTCTCTCTCTCTCTCTCTCTCTCTCTCTCTCTCTCTCTCTCTCTCTCTCTATCTCCCTCTCTTCCACAGCGAGTTAGCTATTTTCCCCTCTCTCTCTCTTTCTCTCTTTTTTTGTTTCTCTCTCTCTCTTTTCAGAGGCGGTGAAGCTCTCCTCTCTGGCTAGAACACAGCAGCTAAGTAGGGAATAGCTGTGACTGGCTGAAAGCCCTGATTTGCTGAGCTCTACCTCTTTTGCTCTTTATTTTTCTCACTTTCTTTCTTTCTCTCTTCTCCCTGGCTCCCTCCCTCACTCGCTAACTGTGCTGACTCCTTCAATATCTCTCTTCTCTACTTTCTCCTCTACTTTCCTCCTCCCGTCCCTCCTCCCTCCGTCATTCTGGTCAGTCCCTCCCTCTCTCGCTCTCTCCCTTTCCTTCCCTCCCTCCCTTTCTCTCTGTGCTGTCACTCTCTTGCGCTCTCCCTCAGCGCTCTCTATATCTGTTTTTATTTTCTGTCACACTCTCTTTCTCTCCTCCTGCGCTCACTCTCTCCCTCTCTAGAAGTGCTATCCCCCTCTCTCTACATGAAGTATCTCTCTCTCTCTCTCTCTCTCTCTCTCTCTCTCTCTCTCTCTCTCTCTCTCTCTCGCTCTCTCTCTCTCTGAGCATTAAGTTGTGGGTGTGTTTCACTTTGGGAGAGGAGAAACTGAAGCCAGTAGCAGCAGTAGCTAGTTTTTTCACCACCAGCTCAATCCCCTGACTCCCCTCTTTCTCCCCCTCCTCCTCCCTCCTTCCTCCTCGTTAACGGCTCATAGTCAGTCATAAGAGAACCCTGTACTGCTCTGACTCACCATGACCAGACGTCTATAGCTTGGCTCTAGGGTGAAGTTTCCCTTATGTACAGATCTAGGCTCAGTTTCCCCTTCCCACATCCTGACCTTAATCATTAGTGAGGAACATGCCAAACTGACCCAAGATCAGCATCTAGGGGCATTTTCACCCTACTAAGTCTCTACTGGAAATTCTTATTTTCTATAGCCTGTCACCCTGGCTTATTTTCTATGGCCTACCAGACTTTGCCCTGCCTGGTTGGTTGGTTGGTTATCTGGCTGACTGTCTGATCACATGATCATGGTGTTCAGCACTTCTCGTGGCCCACACTGAGACCGCATCCTAAATGGCACCCTATTCCCTATACAGTGCACTACTTTTAACCAGAGCCATACATCAGTCCCATTGAAAATGGAAGGTCTGTGTGTGTGTGCCTGCGTGCCTGTGTGTGTGTGTGTGTGTGTGTGTGTGTGTGTGTGTGTGTATACCTGCAGGTGGTTGTATTTTTAGGCTACCTCAGCAGGACCCCTGAGCAGCAGATGGGCCTCTTTCCCCACAGGCAGTGTTATTATAACACATCATCAAACACCATAATGTGTCTGTGTGTGTGCCTGTGTGCCTGTTTGTGTATGTGAGTGTGTGTGTGTGTGTGTGTGTGTGTGTGTGTGTGTGTGTGTGTGTGTGTGTGTGTGTGTGTGTGTGTGTGTGCATGTCTGTGTATGTATGAGTGCATATTACAGTATAATACACACATTATAATTTTATTTAACCATTATTTTAACAGGGAGTCATGCTGAGACCAAGGTCTCTTTCACAAATGAGCCCTGTATTCACATCAATACACATCAATATACATTAATACACAAATGAATGTGTCAGCAGTACTTTATTAATTAGGATCTTGGCAGTGTCTAGTTAGGCCTGACACCTTAGTGATGACATACAACACACAGCTAGTTGAGGTCAGTCAGTCTGTCTCTAGTGGGAATAGGGAAACACACAGCTAGTTGAGGTCAGTCAGTCTGTCTCTGGTGGGAATAGGAAACACACAACTAGTTGAGGTCAGTCAGTCTGTCTCTGGTGGGAATAGAGAAACACACAGCTAGTTGAGGTCAGTCAGTCTGTCTCTGGAGGGAATAGAGAAACAAGCACACAGCGCTAGCCAAAACTCTTGTTGATCACCAAAACACTTTCTATCCCACACACACACACACACACACACACACACACACACACACACACACACACACACACACACACACACACACACACACACACACACACACAAACACAGTGGTATTATCACCCAAACAAGAGAGGACGGTCATGACATTTTGGGAGATAACACTGTTCCAAAACTGGCGTGGCCGTCCTACCCCGCTCTGTGTTCCTCCCTGAGCTACGAGGTCATTTGTCAAATTCAGTCTTTAACGAGACATCAATTAAATAATGGAAATTAATTAGTGTAGGGAGGTCTCTTCTAACGAGGAAGGTCACAGTTAACAAGCTTTAATAAAGTAAATGTCTGTCTGTCCCAGGGACTAGGAGCTAACTATAGCTACACAGAGGAAATGACCGCCAGACCTACTCAAGGTCTACTGAAAGTATGTGTGTGTGTGTGTGTGTGTGTGTCTGTATGTCTGTGTGTGTGTGTGTGTCTGTATGTCTGTGTGTGTCTGTGTGTTTGTGTGTGTCTGTGTGTGTGTGTGTTTGTTTGTGTATCTGTGTGTGTGTGTTTGTGTGTGTGTGCCGTCTGCGAGGATGTGTGTGCCCACGTGTGTGTGTGTGTGTGAGACAGTGTGTAAGGTCAAGAGAAGAACAGACATGGCCAGATCACTCTGTAACAATAGCTCAGTATTGTGATTATAATATTTAAAATAATCACCACTGTACCCATCTGACCATATTGGCTTGATGTCTGTCATCCCTGTCTTCGATTCAAGCAGCGTTGAACGTTTGTTGTTGCAGATAAAACCAGAAGATAATTGAAAATCAGAGGAGTTTCTGTGTGTGCAGCTCTGAGAAACAATCTGCTCTGGCCTTGTGGCCTGAAATACTGACGCCTTTACAAATCTATCACCATGCACAGGTCGAGATGATTGTGGATGACAGGATAAAGAAGAGGACCAAGCACGCCCCCATTCTCATCGACGGGGCTGTAGTGGAGCAGGCTGAGAGCTTCAAGTTCCTTGGTGTCCACATCACCAACAAACTAACATGGTCCAAGCACACCAAGACAGTCGTGAAGAGGGCACGACAAAACCTATTCCCCCTAAGGAGACTGAAAAGATTTAGCATGGGTCCTCAGATCCTCAAAAGGTTCTACAGCTGCACCATCGAGAGCATCCTGACTGGTTGCATCACTGCCTGGTGTGGCAACTGCTCGGCCTCCGACCTCAAGGCACTACAGAGGGTAGTGCGTACGGCCCAGTACATCACTGGGGCCAAGCTTCCTGCCATCCAGGACCTCTATACCAGGCGGTCAGAGGAAGGCCCTAAAAAGACTCCAACCACCCTAGTGATAGACTGTTCTCTCTGCTACCGCACGGCAAGCGGTACCGGAGCGCCAAGTCTAGGTCCAAGAGGCTTCTAAACAGCTTCTACCCCCAAGCCATAAGACTCCTGAACATCTAATCAAATGGCTACCCAGACTATTTGCATTGACCCCCCACCCCTCTTTTACGCTGCTGCTACTCTCTGTTTATTATCTATGCATAGTCACTTTAATAACTCTACCTACATGTACATATTACCCCAGTTACCTCGACTAACCGATGCCCCTGCACATTGACTCGGTACCGGTACCCCCTGTATATAGCCTCAGTATTGTTATTTTTACTGCTGCTCTTTAATTATTTGTTACTTTTATTTCATATTATTTTATATAGTAATTTTTGTGTGATTTTTTTTGGTATTCTTTCTTAAAACTGCATTGTTGGTTAAGGGCTTGTAAGTAAACATTTCACTGTAAGGTCTACACCTGTTGTATTCGGTGCATGTGACAAATGAAATTTGATTTGATTAGGATTTAATCCAAGCCTTAGACGCATTGACTACATTACTGACTATTTACAGTTTCTTTATTTTTTTTAATACACTTTAACTGACTGCCTAATAGAAAGCATCTGCTTGTTGTTTCTTAAGTACTCTTTAGAAGAAAGGCCTCTATGTTCCTCTAATGCTCTATGAGAAATGAATGAGCTGTGTTTTACCACATCAAAAGGCCCTGGAATCAGAGCTGGTGTTTGATCCGGTCCATTTGCTGGCTGAGATCCAGTCCTGGGTTTCACGGCAGGGCCTGCCCCTGTGTGTGTGTGTGTTTGTGAAGCCTGGCCAGTGAAAGAGCTTACAGTTTTCCCCAATTGTTAACATACGTTTGCTGAAACTACATCTCAGGTACTCAAAACTCTAAACACAAAACACAAAACAGTTAGCCAATTTCCCCAAACCCCACAGACATCTTGCAAAATATCAAAATATCAAAATAATGTACTCCCTGCTCAAAATGAAACTCGGCATTCAAATGAGACACATACACACATTAAATGAATCTAATTTAGTGACAACAGAGATCACACTAATGTGACATATTCAAAACACTACTATTAGAACCTATTTCAGTGTAAAGACTAAGATTTTGTTGTTATACAATCAAATCAAATCAAATCAAATCAAATTTTATTGGTCACATGCGCCGAATACAACAGGTGCAGACATTACAGTGAAATGCTTACTTACAGCCCTTAACCAACAGTGCATTTATTTTAAACAAAAAAAGTAAGAATAAAACAACAACAAAAAAAGTGTTGAGAAAAAAAGAGCAGAAGTAAAATAAAGTGACAGTAGGGAGGCTATATATACAGGGGGGTACCGTTGCAGAGTCAATGTGCGGGGGCACCGGCTAGTTGAGGTAGTTGAGGTAATATGTACATGTGGGTAGAGTTAAAGTGACTATGCATAAATACTTAACAGAGTAGCAGCAGCGTAAAAAGGATGGGGTGGGGGGGCAGTGCAAATAGTCCGGGTAGCCATGATTAGCTGTTCAGGAGTCTTATGGCTTGGGGGTAGAAGCTGTTGAGAAGTCTTTTGGACCTAGACTTGGCACTCCGGTACCGCTTGCCGTGCGGTAGCAGAGAGAACAGTCTATGACTAGGGTGGCTGGAGTCTTTGACAATTTTGAGGGCCTTCCTCTGACACCGCCTGGTATAGAGGTCCTGGATGGCAGGAAGCTTTGCCCCAGTGATGTACTGGGCCGTACGCACTACCCTCTGTAGTGCCTTGCGGTCAGAGGCCAAGCAGTTGCCATACCAGGCGGTGATGCAACCAGTCAGGATGCTCTCGATGGTGCAGCTGTAGAATTTTTTGAGGATCTGAGGACCCATGCCAAATCATTTTAGTCTCCTGAGGGGGAATAGGCTTTGTCGTGCCCTCTTCACGACTGTCTTGGTGTGTTTGGACCATGATAGTTCGTTGGTGATGTGGACACCAAGGAACTTGAAGCTCTCAACCTGTTCCACTACAGCCCCGTCGATGATAATGGGGGCGTGCTCAGTCCTTTTTTTTTTCCTGTAGTCCACAATCATCTCCTTTGTCTTGGTCACGTTGAGGGAGAGGTTGTTGGCCTGGCACCACATGGCCAGATCTCTGACCTCCTCCCTATAGGCTGTCTCATCGTTGTCGGTGATCAGGCCTACCACTGTTGTGTCGTCGGCAAACTTAATGATGGTGTTGGAGTTGTGCCTGGCCATGCAGTCATGGGTGAACAGAGAGTACAGGAGGGGACTGAGCACGCACCCCTGAGGGGCCCCCGTGTTGAGGATCAGTGTGGCAGATGTGTTGTTACCTACCCTTACCACACAAATGCAAAAATGTACGTTTATATTTCAACATGACTCAATACATGTCAAACAGCATACTGTAAGCACACATACAGTTGAAGTCGGAAGTTTACATACACCTTAGCCAAATACATTTAAACTCAGTTTTTCACAATTCCTGACATTTAATCCTAGTAAAAATTCCCTGTCTTAGGTCAGTTAGGATCACCACTTTATTTTAAGAATGTCACGCCCTGACCTTAGAGATCACCTGTATTCTCTGTTTGGTTAGGTCAGGGTGTGATTTGGATAGAATCTAGTGTATTCTCTTTCTATGTTGGCCGGGTGTGGTTCCCAATCAGAGGCAGCTGTCCATCGTTGTCTCTGATTGGGGATCATACTTAGGCAGCCATTTTGCCTACCTTTAGTTGTGGGATCATGTGTCTGTTTCAGTTTAGGCTTGTTGCTGTTAGCCTTTAGAACGTCACGTTCAGTTGCTTTTGTTATTTTGTCAAGTGTTTATTTAATAAATTAAACATGTACGCATACCACGCTGCACCTTGGTCCAATCCTTTATACAACGAACGTGACAAGGAATGTGAAATGTCAGAATAATAGTAGAGAGATTTATTTCAGCTTTTATTTATTTCATCACATTCCCAGTGGGTCAGACGTTTACATACACTCAATTAGTATTTGGTAGCATTGCCTTTAAATTGTTTAAGTTGGGTCAAACGTTTCGGGTAGCCTTCCACAAGCTTCCCACAATAAGTTGGGTGAATTTTGGCCCATTCCTCCTGACAGAGCTGGTGTAACTGAGTCAGGTTTGTAGGCCTCCTTGCTCGCACACGCTTTTTCAGTTCTGCCCACACATTTTCTATAGGATTGGAGTCAGGGCTTTGTGATGGCCACTCCAATACCTTGACTTTGTTGTCCTTAAGCCATTTTGCCACAACTTTGGAAGTATGCTTGGGGTTATTGTCCATTTGGAAGACCCATTTGCGACCAAGCTTTACCTTCCTGACTGATGTCTTGAGATGTTGCTTCAATATATCCACATCATTTTCCTTCCTCATGATGCCATCTATTTTGTGAAGTGCAGCAGTCCCTCCTGCAGCAAAGCACCCCCACAGCATGATGCTGCCACCCCTGTGCTTCACGGTTGGGATGGTGTTCTTCGGCTCCAAACATAACGATGGTTATTATGGCCAAACAGTTCTATTTTTGTTTCATCAGACCAGAGGACATTTCTCCAAAAATCTTTGTCTCCATGTGCATTTGCAAACCGTAGTCTGGCTTTTTAATTGCGGTTTTGGAGCAGTGGCTTCTTCCTTGCTGAGTGGCCTTTCACGTTATGTCGATATAGGACTCGTTTTACTGTGGATATAGATACTTTTGTACCTGTTTCCTCCAGCATCTTTACAAGGTCCTTTGCTGTTGTCCTGGGATTGATTTGCACTTTTCGCACCAAAGTACGTTCATCTCTAGGAGACAGAACGCGTCTCCTTCCTGATCGGTATGATGGCTGCTTGGTTCCATGGTGTTTATACTTGCGTACTATTGTTTGTACAGATGAACGTGGTACCTTCAGGCGTTTGGAAATTGCTCCCAAGGATGAACCAGACTTGTGGAGGTCTACCATTTTTTTTCTGAGGTCTTGGCTGATTTCTTTTGATTTTCCCATGATGTCAAGCAAAGAGGCACTGAGTTTGAAGGTAGGCCTTGAAATACATCCACAGGTACACCTCCAATTGACTCAAATGATGTCAGAAGCTACTAAAGCCATGACATCATTTTCTGGAATTTTCCAAGCTGTTTAAAGGCACATTCAACTTAGTGTATGTAAACGTCTGACCCACTGGAATTGTGATACAGTGAATTATAAGTGAAATAATCTGTCTGTAAATAATTGTTGGAAAAATTACTTGTGTCATGCACAAAGTAGATGTCCTAACCGACTTGCCAAAACTATAGTTTGTTAACAAGAAATGTGTGGAGTGGTTGAAAAATGAGTTTTAATGACTCCAACCTAAGTGTATGTAAACTTTTGACTCCAACTGTACAGTTAAAATGCAAACATATAGTAAATATAGTTTGCATATGCAAAGGAAGAAAAATAGGCGTATTTGTACTACTGTACTGTACATTAGATCAATTGTACGGAATAGATAAAGAAACTGTCAAAATACAGTAAAATCAAAATCATAAGTCAAGAGACAAATACTCCATTGCGAAATCAAAATCTGTCATATCTGTTGTTGTGGTCCGGCCACAGATTTTCATCAACATCACAGGCAATATTCTCCTTGGCCAGACAGCGGGGGAAATATCTTCTGGCATGACGCATCCACCCCTGACAGGACTGGAATTACATTTACATTTACATTTACGTCATTTAGCAGACGCTCTTATCCAGAGCGACTTACAAATTGGGATGTCACCACAGGCCTCCTACATTGCCTGGAGAACGGCCATACGTTCATGGGGTTTGCTATCATACACCTTCCACCGCCATGTTGAAAACAACTCCTCAATGTGGTTGAGAAATGGGGAATATGGTGGGAGATAGAGAATTGTAAACCTGGGATGGTCATGGAAGCAGTTGCGGACCTGAGCAGGCCGATGGAAACTCACGTTGTCCCAAATTAGAACATACATTTGCTGCTCAGGATCACCTGGCCCGCTCTGCTCTGGCTGAAAAAGATTGTCATGTAAGGTGTTCAGGAAATTAAGGAGATGGGCAGTGTTGTATGGTCCAAGGGTGGCATGGCAGTGGAGGACCCCATTGTGGATCATAGCTGCGCATATGGTGACATTTCCTCCGTGCTGGCCAGGTACCTCAATGATGGCACGTTGACCAACAATGTTCCTTCCTCTCCTCCTCGTCTTTTCTAAATTGAATCCAGCCTCATCTATGAATATGAGTTCCTGGGGGATGGGACTTGCATCCAACTCCATGATTCTCTGAAATGACAGTAAATACTGTAATGGCTGTATAGTAAAGTTCACTGGCAACATCAATGAGTCGCTAATGTTTCAAGAGTGTAATACTACTACATTGCTTACTTGCACATATTCGTACCGTTTATCCTTCACTCTTTGGGAATTCCTTTCAAATGGGACTCTGTAGATTTGCTTCATCCGGAGATGGTGTTTCTTAAGGATGCAGGCTATGGTTGATAAGCTCACTCTAATGTTATGGAAGATGGCAGGGCTTTCAATAATCTGTTGTTGGATTTCCCACAGTCTTATGGCATTATTTTCAACTACCATTTGCACAATGGCAGCCTCCTGTTCGTCTGTAAATAGACACGTTCTACCACCCCGTGGTGGTCGTCTTTCAGTTCTACAAAAACAAAATAGCATGCAGTACAGTAAACACTACAATAATACAGTATACAAGATAAACATGTTACAAAGTAGTATCGCTCCCAGTTTTCATACATTTACTTTGTTTCCCCTTACAGTATGTTTTGGAATCTACAGTCTTTACTGTGCTTTATGTTGTTCTACTTTCAAGTGGTAAAAGTAGTAGATACAGTGCCTTGCAAAAGTATTCATCCCCCTTGGCGTTTTTCCTATTTTGTTGCATTACAAACTGTAATTTAAATGGATTTTTATTTGGATTTCATGTAATGGACATACACAAACTAGTCCAAATTGGTGAAGTGAAATGAAAAAAATAACTTGTTTCAAATCATTCTAAAACATTTATAACGGAAAAGTAGTGCGTGCAGATGTATTCACCCCCTTTGCTATGAAGCCCCTAAATAAGATCTGGTGCAACCAATTACCTTCAGAAGTCACATAATTAGTTAAATAAAGTCCACCTGTGTACAATCTAAGTGTCACATGATCTCAGTATATATACACCTGTTCTGAAAGGCCCCAGAGTCTGCAACATCACTAAGAAAGGGGCACCACCAAGCAAGCGGCACCATGAAGACCAATGAGCTCTCCAAACAGGTCAGGGACAAAGTTGTGGAGAAGTATAGATCAGGGTTGGGTTATAAAAAAATATCAGAAACTTTGAACATCCCACGGAGCACCATTAAATCCATTATTAAAAAATTGAAAGAATATGGCACCACAACAAACCTGCCAAGAGAGGGCCGCCCACCAAATCTCACGGACCAGGCAAGGAGGGCATTAATCAGAGAGGCAACCAAGAGACCAAAGATAAATTGAAGGAGCTGCAAAGCCCCACAGCGGAGATTGGAGTATCTGTCATTAGGACCACTTTAAGCCGTACACTCCACAGAGCTGGGCTTTACGGAAGAGTGGCCAGAAAAAAGCCATTGCTTAAAGAAAAAAATAAGCAAACACGTTTGGTGTTTGCCAAAAGGCATGTAGGGAGACTCCCCAAACATATGGAAGAAGGCACTCTGGTCAGATGAGAATAAAATTGAGCTTTTTGGCCATCAAGGAAAACGCTATGTCTGGCGCAAACCCAACACCTCTCATCACCCCACATTGAAGCATGGTGGTGGCAGCATCATGCTGTGGGGATGTTTTGGGGGGTTATGGACGCTCAAGTTTTCAGTTTTTTGGTCTTATTTCTAGTTTGTTTCACAATAAAAAATATTTTGCATCTTCAAAGTGGTAGGCATGTTGTGTAAATCCATTTTAATTCCAGGTTGTAAGGCAACAAAATAGGAAAAATGCCAAGGGGGGTGAATACTTTCGCAAGCCACTGTAGGTCCCATGTCTGCAGTACATACCTATTCTCATTTTGGAACGTCTGGATGATGGATGCTCTACCTCCATCACCTCCACCTCTACCTCCACCTCCACCTCCACCTCCACCTCCACCTCCACCTCCACCTCCACCTCCACCTCCACCTCCACCTCTACCTCCACCTCTACCTCACTCTGCCAAGTTTGCTTCCATTGTTTTCCAAACACAGGAGTACTCACCTGTGGCCTTTTTATCCATACCAAAGGTCTGATTGCAAAGTGAACATTTACGCAATTAGTGTTTGCACATATCAAGAGAGAAAGTGATGAATTGGTAATTGAGCTTATCTTTTTGAACAGTGTTGCTTTTCATTTGCACCCAATACATTTTAGTTGTGAAGGTTGTGTGAAAGGTAGGGAAGTGTGTGTTGTGTTTTGCCAAATGTTTGTTATAGAATTGCAATCTGAGTGTAAAGCAAAACATATGCCAGTATTACTGCAGATTTGGTGTATGGTTCTGCTAAATGAGTTACAGGTTAGGGTCATTGTGCCTCATGGGCCAGTTTTAGTGTGTAAACAATTGGGGAAAACAGTAATGTTTCTCTTGTTTCAGTGGAGTATCTACAAAAGGAGTATGATTCTGAATAACTCTGAACTTTTATTAATTCTAGGGATAATGTTTAGGGATAATGTTTAGGGATAATGTTTAGGGATAATGTTTAGTGATGATGTTTAGGGATAATGTTTAGTGAAAATGTTTAGGGATAATATTTGCAGATAATGTCTAGTGATAATGTTTAGCGATAATGTTCTGTAATAATGTTTTGTGATGATGTTTAGTGATGATGTTTAGTGATGCTAGTGATGATGTTTAGTGCTAATGTTTAGTGATGCTAGTAATAATGCTCAAGAATAATGTTTAGGGACAATGTATAGCGATAATGTTTAGTGATAATGTTTTGCAATAATGTTTTTGCATTATGAACTAATCATAAATGATCAACATGAAGGTCATTGCCATTGACGCAGCTCTCTCAACAATAAGCTAGACGTTCCCATAGCAACCCCTGCCTTGTCTTGTTGATGAAGAGCTAAATATCAACAAGGGAGATGATGCTGCCACAGGCTATAAAGAAATATTAGCAGGAACAACATGTCACAATCAATTAGTGTGTGTATGTGTGTGTGTTTACACTCTGCCTTCAACCATGTCAGTTTGAGAGAAGACACGAGCCTGTTTCATTTTGAAAGATACAGAAACACAACGAGAGAGAAAAGAGAAATGTCATCTATTTGTGTATTGACTTTGTTCCAAGACTAAAAGGTCTGATGGTTCTATTGCAATGTTCATGAATGTATTCTTTTATCTATAACAGCTGTACGTTAGGAGACATTTACTCCGTAAGGTAAAATCTCAGACAGTGAGATTGCATGACAGAGAGATCCAGGGTTCTCTATTGATTTGCTTAAAATAAGTACAGTGCTTTTTCTGCCGTGGAAACATGAAAACACATCTTTTCTCAGAACTGCACTCAGCCAAGGAGTAAGTTTGGGCTTCATTTGTGCTAAATCAGTATTTCCCTCTTATGAAACCTAATATCATCTAACACACATGCATGCACGCCTGTACGCTCACACATACACTCACACACACGCATGCACGCAGACACATGCACACATACACACACACACACACACACACACACACACACACACACACACACACACACACACACTCAGAACCAACCCCAATAGAATGTGGTTACTCCTGATCTATCTAACAGATCTCTGATCTCATACAGTAGACTGTAGAGTTGGAATAGGGACAGCACAACATCACATTCACTATCTGAGAGATGCAATGATACTGTCAAGTCTTATTCCATACGGAGTGAATTGACACTCACTTTATTTACTTTTTATCAGTTGAGATGTGGAGAAAGTTCACTTTTCAATGCAATAATTTTGTTTGTAATTATAAATGTTGTTTCTCTCTATTTCTCTCTCTTATAGCACAGTTCTTCTTTCATCCTCTTTTTCCTTCGCCCTCATCCTCCTCCTCCTCTCATTCTGCCTCTTTACATCTCTCTTTTTCTTCTCTCCCTCCTGTCTTCCCCTCTCCTCCTCCTCCTCCTATCGCTTCCCTCCTCCTCCTCCTCCTCTTCCTCCTCCTCTTCCTCTCTGTCTCTCCATCTATATAGTGTCCGCCCCTCTCCCTCCTGTCTTTACCCTCATCCTTCTTCCTCTCCTCTTCTTCTCTCTGTCTCTATCTCTCTGTTCCAACTAGCTCTCACAGTCTCCCTGCAGAATTAGACGTTATTCCACATTCTCCAAACATAAAATTTAGAAGTTAAGGGTTAAGTTTAGTCACTCATTCTGAATGGTTAAGGTAAAGGTTAAGGTTTTGGATAGGGTTAAAACATTAAATGATAGCACTCACTGTTGCCCCCAGTGGCAGGTTCCGAAGGCATTTCCAGATGTCCTCAGGATGGATAGACGTCCAATTTCGATGGCAATCTTGAACGACCTGGCTGCTCTGTGCCCCCTTTCCCTTCTGTCCTCCCTCTCCTCCTCCCTCTCCTCCTCCCTCTCCTCCTCCTCTCTCTCTCCTCCTCTCTCTCTCCTCCTCCCTCTCCTCCTCTCTCTCCTCATCTCTCTCTCCTCCTCCTCTCTCTCCTCCTCTCCTCCTTCTCTCTCCTCCTCTCTCTCCTCCTCCCTCTCCTCCTCCTCCTCCCTCTCCTCCTCTCTCCTCCTCTCCTCCTCTCTCTCTCTTCCTCCTCTCTACAGTGCCGTGAAAAAGTATTTGCCCTCTTTCAAATGTTCTCTACTTTTGCATATAGTTGATACTGAATGTTATCAGATCTTCAATCAAAACCCTAATATTAGATAAAGGGAACCTAAGTGAACAAATAACACAACAATTACATACTTATTTCATTAATTTCATAAATAAAGTTATGCAACACCCAATGCCCCCGTGTGAAAAAGAAATTGCCCCCTTACACTCAATAACTGGTTGTGCCACCTTTAGCTGCAATGACTGCAACCAAACACTTCCTGTGGTTGTTGATCATTCTCTCACGTCGCTGTGGAGGAATTTCAGCCCACTCTTCCATGCAGAAGTGCTGTAACTCAACAACATTTGTGGGTTTTCAAGCATGAACTGCTCATTTCAATTCCTGCCACAACATCTCAATTGGGATTAGGTCTGGACTTCAACTAGGACATTCCAGAACTTCAAATGTGTTGCTTTTTAGCCATTTTCATGTAGACTTGTTTGTGTGTTTTGGATCATTGTCTTGCTGCATGACCCAGCTGCGCTTAAGCTTCAGCTCACAGACGGATGGTCTGACATTCTCCTGTAGAATTCTCTGATACAGAGCAGAATTCATGGTTCCTTACTGTGGAATGCAGTGTTTGGTTTTCGCCAGGCATAATGGGACCCATGTCATCCAAAAAGTTATACATCTGTCCATAGAACATTCTTCCAAGAGTCTTGATGATCATACAGGTGCTTCTAGGTGCTTTCTGGCAAACTTGAGTCAACTTTTTGGACGACATGAATCCCATTATGACAGGTGAAAATCAAATACTGCATTCCACTGTAAGAACCTCATACCAAAAGTCAAGCATGGTGGTGGTGGTGTGATGGTTTGGGGATGCTTTGCTGCCTTGGGACCTGGACAACTTGCCTCAATAGAAGGAACCATGAATTCTGTTCTGTATCAGATAATTCTACAGGAGAACGTTAGACCATCCATCAGAAAAAACAACAACAACTGTATGGCTCTCTCCATCTCTCTCCCCTCCTCCTCCTCCTCCTCCTCCTCCTCTCTCCCTGATGTTGATAGGAGATGACAATGCTCTGTACTGTGGTGAGAGACCATTCACAGAGAGGTGTCAATTAACGTCACACACACACACCGCACACACTCTGCATACACACACAGCACACACACACACACACACCGCACACACACACACACTGCATACACACACACACACACACACCGCACACACACAAATGCATAAGCACACGCACATATAAACACAGGCAAAGAAGTGACAGTCACGTCATAGACAAATATAATCACATAGACAAAGACAACAAGCCTCACTATGGTCTGCAGAGGTCAAAGGTGAAGAAGTGGAAATTGGAAAACGATCAAAAGCAAAACACGTTAAGCTGAAGTGATGTACTTAAACAGAAAATACACAAAGATTAAGTTATTGAAATATTCTTACATCACAGCGTTCCCATTGGGTGTGTCATAAGAAGCCCCACTCGTGACTGGCCGGCAGGTCAGCGATGTCAGCCAATGCTGTCAGGATTTGGAAGTGTTTATCTGATGGAGCTCAGCTATTCTGAGAGTCATTACTATGGAGACGCGCTGGGAGAAACAGACGTATGATGCTATCTAACAGCAAATGGCCTTTTAACTAAGCTAACCCCAAGGCTCTTTCTCAATTCATCTTTACTTGATTCCTCACATCCTCTCTGCTCACCTCCTTCTCAAAACACATTGGACAAGAAGATCTGAGGGGAGGGACCATGGACCTTCACCTCCAATAAGGTTGAGGAGGAAATGAGGCGATAGCGTGTCAGAAATCGCAGAAAGATGAATTAGGAGTCCAACTCTTACCTTTTTATCCTAACCCCTTACCCCTGGACTATAAAGCTAATGCTTCACAAAGAACAAGTAGCTTAAGTACACTGCTCAAAAAAATAAAGGGAACACTAAAATAACACATCCTAGATCTGAATGAATGAAATAATCTTATTAAATACTTTTTTCTTTACATTGTTGAATGTGCTGACAACAAAATCACACAAAAATTATCAATGGAAATCAAATTTATCAACCCATGGAGGTCTGGATTTGGAGTCACCCTCAAAATTAAAGTGGAAAACCACACTACAGGCTGATCCAACTTTGATGTAATGTCCTTAAAACAAGTCAAAATTAGGCTCAGTAGTGTGTGTGGCCTCCACGTGCCTGTATGACCTCCCTACAACGCCTGGGAATGCTCCTGATGAGGTGGCGGATGGTCTCCTGAGGGATCTCCTCCCAGACCTGGACTAAAGCATCCGCCAACTCCTGAACAGTCTGTGGTGCAACGTGGCGTTGGTGGATGGAGCGAGACATGATGTCCCAGATGTGCTCAATTGGATTCAGGTCTGGGGAACGGGCGGGCCAGTCCATAGCATCAATGCCTTCCTCTTGCAGGAACTGCTGACACACTCCAGCCACATGAGGTCTAGCATTGTCTTGCATTAGGAGGAACCTAGGGCCAACCGCACCAGCATATGGTCTCACAAGGGGTCTGAGGATCTCATCTCGGTACCTAATGGCAGTCAGGCTACTTCTGGCGAGCACATGGAGGGCTGTGCGGCCCCCCAAAGAAATGCCACCCCACACCATGACTGACCCACCGCCAAACCGGTCATGCTGGAGGATGTTGCAGGCAGCAGAACGTTCTCCACGGCGTCTCCAGACTCTGTCACGTCTGTCACGTGCTCAGTGTGAACCTGCTTTCATCTGTGAAGAGCACAGGGCGCCAGTGGCGAATTTGCCAATCTTGGTGTTCTCTGGCAAATGCCAAACGTCCTGCACGGTGTTGGGCTGTAAGCACAACCCCCACCTGTGGACGTCGGGCCCTCATACCACCCTCATGGAGTCTGTTTCTGACCGTTTGAGCAGACACATGCACATTTGTGGCCTGCTGGAGGTCATTTTGTAGGGCTCTGGCAGTGCTCCTCCTGCTCCTCCTTGCACAAAGGCGGAGGTAGCAGTCCTGCTGCTGGGTTGTTGCCCTCCTACGGCCTCCTCCACGTCTCCTGATGTACTGGCCTGTCTCCTGGTAGCGCCTCCATGCTCTGGACACTACGCTGACAGACACAGCAAACCTTCTTGCCACAGCTCGCATTGATGTGCCATCCTGGATGAGCTGCACTACCTGAGCCACTTGTGTGGGTTGTAGACTCCGTCTCATGCTACCACTAGAGTGAAAGCACCGCCAGCATTCAAAAGTGACCAAAACATCAGCCAGGAAGCATAGGAACTGAGAAGTGGTCTGTGGTCACCACCTGCAAAACCAGTTCTTTATTGGGGGTGTCTTGCTAATTGCCTATAATTTCCACCTGTTGTCTATTCCATTTGCACAACAGCATGTGACATTTATTGTCAATCAGTGTTGCTTCCTAAGTGGACAGTTTGATTTCACAGAAGTGTGATTGACTTGGAGTTACATTGTGTTGTTTAAGTGTTCCCTTTATTTTTTTGAGCAGTGTACATGTACATCAACAAGTCTGATGTCACTCCTGTTCTTCCTGCATGGCCAGGCCATCTAGTGACTACTAGTGACTAATACTATTTAACAGAAGAGCAGCTGTTCTTCCTGCATGGCCAGGCCATCTAGTGACTACTAGTGACTACTAGTGACTAATACTATTTAATAAAAGAGCAGCTGTTCTTTCTGCATGGCCAGGCCATCTAGTGACTACTAGTGACTAATACTATTTAACAGAAGAGCAGCTGTTCTTCCTGCATGGCCAGGCCATCTGTCAAGGCTGAGGTGTATGATGTGTGGAAGTCAGGCGCAGGACACCGAAGCTTAGTCCAACAACGTTTACTGAAAAAAACCACCAGGCAAGGATACAGTAAACGGCCTCAAAACAAAAAGAGGCGAGCAATACGCAAACCATGCGTATAACAAATAACAAAGAAACAGAATAGAAAAACACGCAGCACTACGGACAGGCGAAAAACAACACACAACCTAACCAATACAACACAGGCAACTTATAGAACACGTAATCAGACACAAACGGACACAGGTGTGACAGACAGACAAAAGCAATCACACATAGAAACATTCAACGGTGGCAGCTAGTACTCCGGGGACGACGAACGCCGAAGCCTGCCCGAACTAGGAGGAGGAGCAGCCTCGGCAGAATCCGTGACAGTACCCCCCCCTTGACGCGCGGCTCCAGCCGTGCGCCGACCCCGGCCTCGGGGACGGCCAGGAGGACGCGGACCCGGGCGTGTGGGATGCCCACGGTGGAACTCCGTCAGGAGGGATGGATCTAGGATGTCCCTCCTAGGCACCCAGCACCGTTCCTCCGGACCGTACCCCTCCCACTCCACGAGATACTGGAGACCACCCATCCGGCGCCTCGAGTTCAAGATGGTCCGGACTCTGTACGCCGGGGCCCCCTCGATGTCCAAAGGGGGCGGAGGGGTCTCTCCTATCTCATGTTCTTGGAGTGGGCCAGCTACCACCGGCCTGAGAAGAGACACATGGAACGAGGGGTTAATATTCTTGTACTCAATAGGCAATTGTAACCTGTAACACACCTCGTTCAATCTTCTCAGGACTTTAAAGGGCCCCACAAACCGCCGACCCAGCTTCCGGCAGGGCAGGCGGAGGGGCAGGTTTCGAGTCGAGAGCCAGACTCGATCTCCCGGTGCGTATACCGGTCCCTCACTGCGGTGGCGATCGGCGCTCGCCTTTTGATGACGGATGGCCCGCTGCAGATGGACATGGGCAGCGTCCCACGTCTCCTCCGAGCGCCGAATCCACTCATCCACCGCAGGGGCCTCGATCTGGCTCTCGTGCCATGGTGCCAGGACCGGCTGATAACCTAAAACACACTGGAAAGGTGTTAAATTGGTGGAGGAGTGGCGGAGAGAGTTCTGGGCCATCTCTGCCCAGGGGATATACCTAGACCACTCCTCCGGCCGGTCCTGGCAATAGGACCTCAGAAACCTACCCACATCCTGGTTGACTCGTTCAACCTGCCCATTGCTTTCTGGGTGGTACCACGAGGTAAGGCTCACCGAGACCCCCAAGCGTTCCATGAACGCCCCCAGACTCTGGAGGTGAACTGGGGACCTCGGTCAGACACAATATCCTCGGGGACCCCATAGTGCCGGAACACGTGGGTAAATAGGGCCTCAGCGGTCTGTAGGGCAGTAGGAAGACCCGGCATTGGGAGGAGACGACAGGCCTTGGAAAACCGATCCACAACGACCAAAATGGTGGTATTCCCCTGGGAGGGGGGTAGGTCGGTCACAAAATCCACCGAAAGGTGGGACCATGGTCGTTGTGGAACGGGCAGGGGATGTAATTTTCCCCTGGGCAAATGTCTAGGCGCCTTACACTGGGCGCACACCGAGCAGGAGGAGACATAAACCCTCACATCCCTAGCTAACGTTGGCCACCAGTATTTCACGCTAAGGCAGTGCACTGTCCGGCCAATACCTGGATGTCCAGAGGAGGGTGATGTATGAGCCCAATAAATAAGGCGATCACGAACCTCGAGCGGAACGTACGTCCGCCCCACAGGACACTCGGGGGGAGTAGGGTCGGTACGCAGTGCCCGCTCGATCTCCGTATCGACCTCCCACACCACCGGAGCCACCAGACAAGAATCCGGCAGTATGGGAGTAGGCTCAATGGACCTCTCCTCTGTGTCATACCGCCGGGACAGGGCGTCTGCCTTACCGTTCTGGGACCCTGGGATGTATGTGATCTTAAAAACAAACCGGGTTAGGAACATGTTCCACCTAGCCTGACGAGGGTTCAATCTCCTAGCTGCCCGGATGTACTCCAGGTTACGGTGATCAGTCAGAATGAGGAAAGGGTGTTGAGCCCCCTCAAGCCAATGCCTCCACACCTTTAGGGCCTGGACTACAGCTAACAGCTCCCTGTCCCCTACGTCATAATTACGCTCCGCCGAGCTGAGCTTCTTAGAATAGAACGCACAGGGGCGGAGCTTAGGTGGCGTGCCGGACCGTTGCGACAGGACTGCCCCAATACCGGCCTCGGACGCGTCTACCTCTACTTGGAATGGTAAAGAGGGATCCGGATGCGCCAGCACCGGAGCCGAGGTGAACAGGTTTTTCAGTTTGACAAATGCCCTGTCCGCCTCAGCTGACCACTGCAAGTGAACCGGACCCCCCTTTAACAGGGACGTAATGGGAGCTGCAACCTGTCCAAAGCCCCGGATAAACCTCCGGTAGTAATTAGCAAAACCCAAAAACTGCTGCACCTCTTTTACAGTGGTTGGAGTTTGCCAATTACGCACGGCCGACACACGGTCAACCTCTATCTTCACACCAGACGCGGACAACCGATAACCCAAAAAGGAGACGGACTCCTGGAAGAACAAGCATTTCTCTGCCTTGGCATACAAGTCATGCTCCAACAGTCTCCTCAACACTCGGCGCACCAGGGCTACATGCTCGGCTCGTGTAGAAGAGTACACTAGGATGTCGTCGATGTACACTACCACACCCTGCCCATGCATGTCCCGGAAAATCTCGTCAACAAAGGATTGGAAGACTGAAGGGGCATTCATTAACCCGTATGGCATGACGAGATACTCGTAATGACCCGAGGTGGTGCTAAATGCTGTTTTCCATTCATCCCCCTCCCTAATGCGCACCAGATTGTACGCGCTCCTGAGATCCAACTTTGTGAAGAACCGCGCTCCGCGTAATGATTCCGTCATAGTCGCAATCAGTGGAAGAGGGTAACTGTACTTAACCGTGATCTGATTGAGACTACGGTAATCAATACACGGGCGCAAACCCCCGTCCTTCTTCTTCACAAAAAAGAAACTCGAGGAAACCGGGGAAGTGGAGGACCGTATGTATCCCTGTGCCAAGGACTCGGCTATGTAAGTCTCCATAGCCGCTGTCTCCTCTTGAGACAGGGGATACACACGGCTCCGCGGAAGTGCCGCTCCTGTTTGGAGATCTATCGCACAATCCCCCTGTCTATGAGGTGGTAGTCGTGTTGCCCTCGTTTTGCTAAACACAAGTGCTAAATCCTCATATTCAGGGGGAATGCGCATTGCGGGCACTTGGTTCGGACTCTCTACCGAGGTCGCCCCTAAGGAAACACCTAGACATCTCCCTACACACTGGGCAGACCACTCCATAAGAGCCCTCTGTTGCCACGCAATGGTAGGATCATGGGCGCTTAACCAGGGAAGCCCCAACACCACGGGATACGCAGGAGAGTCAATCAGATAAAACTGAATGATCTCCTCATGACCCCCCTGTGTCGTCATCTTAAGTGGTGCTGTGACTTCTCTGATCAGCCCCGACCCCAACGGCCGGCTGTCTAGGGCGTGAACAGGAAAGGGGGCTTCTACCGGCCGAAGGGGAATTCCTAACCTATAACAAAATGTACGATCAACAAAATTCCCAGCTGTGCCTGAATCTACTAGCGCCTTATGCTGGGAATGAAGTGCCACCTGTGGAAATCTCACAGGTATACTCATGTGACCAACAGAGAGCTCTGGGTAAGTGGGGCGCCTACTCACCTGAAATGACTCCCCAGTGCGTGACCTGTTGTCCCCTCTCCCAGGAGACCCTCCCCAGCACCTGGCCGCGGTGTGTCCTCCACGGCCACAGTTGGTGCAGGGGATGGCCCCCCTCGGGTTCTCTCTCCTCCTCTCTCTAGCGCCAGCACCCCCGAGCTCCATGGGAATCGGCTCGGAGGTGCTGGAGGGTGGAATGGACGACCCCCACTCGGGACGTCCGCGGGTAGCCAGCAGGGTGTCGAGACGGATGGAGATGTCCACCAACTGGTCGAAGGATAGGTTGGTGTCCCTGCAGGCCAGCTCACGACGAACGTCCTCTCGTAGGCTACACCGGTAATGGTCGATGAGGGCCCTCTCACTCCACCCCGCATCCGCCGCTAGAGTCCGGAACTCCAGGGCGAACTCCTGTGCGCTCCTCTTCCCCTGTCGGAGGTGGAACAGACGCTCCCCCGCCGCCTTCCCCTCAGGTGGGTGATCGAAGACAGCCCTGAAGCGGCGGGAGAACTCCGCGTAGGTGATGGTAGCGGCGTCTATTCCCCTCCATTCGGCGTTGGCCCACTCCAACGCCTTGCCGGATAGACAGGAGATGAGGGCGGAGACGCTCTCGTATCCCGAGGGCGCTGGGTGTATGGTAGCCAGGTAGAGTTCCACCTTCAGGAGGAACCCCTGACACCCGGCTGCAGAACCGTCATATTCCCTCGGGAGCGAGAGCCGTATGCCACTGGGTTCCGGTGCTGAGAGAGGAGGACGGGCCGTTGGTGATGGGATGGTGTGAGAAGGCGTGGGCACCTCTCCAGTAACCAACCGGCGCAGAGTGTTGGACACCTCGTTCATGGCGGCCCCAAGTTGCCGGATCATGGTGTCTTGGTCGCTGATCCGATCCTCCAGCGCCTTGGGTGCCGCCACTGCTCCTGCTGACTCCATTGTGGTGTGTTGTTCTGTCAAGGCTGAGGTGTATGATGTGTGGAAGTCAGGCGTAGGACACCGAAGCTTAGTCCAACAACGTTTACTGAAAAAACCCACCAGGCAAGGATACAGTAAACGGCCTCAAAACAAAGAGAGGCGAGCAATACGCAAACCATGCGTATAACAAATAACAAAGAAACAGAATAGAAAAACACGCAGCACTACGGACAGGCGAAAAACAACACACAACCTAACCAATACAACACAGGCAACTTATAGAACACGTAATCAGACACAAACGGACACAGGTGTGACAGACAGACAAAAGCAATCACACATAGAAACATTCAACGGTGGCAGCTAGTACTCCGGGGACGACGAACGCCGAAGCCTGCCCGAACTAGGAGGAGGAGCAGCCTCGGCAGAATCCGTGACACCATCTAGTGACTACTAGTGACTAATACTATTTAATAGAAGAGCAGCTGTTCTTCCTGCATGGCCAGGCCATCTAGTGACTACTAGTGACTAATACTATTTAATAGAAGAGCAGCTGTTCTTCCTGCATGGCCAGGCCATCTAGTGACTACTAGTGACTAATACTATTTAACAGAAGAGCAGCTGTTCTGTTACAGAATATAAAGTACACAAGAACAAACAGCCCATCTTCAGACACCAAAGAGTTCTGTAATCACACACTGTGACATGGAATGATGAAAGACTGGAGAGTTTATATGAGTTGATGAGAGAATATCGAACAGTTGAGTTTTTTTCAGTTTGATAAGCATCATTATCTACTAATCTAAGCTTCTTTCCCATGTCTCTCTCTACAGTTGTGTTAACAACAGTGGCTTTCCCATAGAGGGCACTGAGTCTGAGTCATCACTAGGCTAAACAGACACCCACTCTATCAGTGACAGTGTCTTTAGAGAGAGGAGGGAGGGAAGAGAGGGGATAGGCAGAGAGAAGGAGAGGGAGAGAGTGAGGGGAAGTAGAGAGGGAGGAGAGAGAGAAGGGGGCGAGGGAGAGGGGGAGAGGGAGAGAGAAGGAAAGAGAGAGGGGGAGAGGGAGAGAGAAGGAAAGGGAGAGGGAGAGAGAAGGAGAGGGAGAGAGAAGGAGAAAGAGAGAGAAGGAGAAAGAGAGGGGAGAGGGAGAGAGAAGGAGGGAGAGAGGAGGGAGAGAGTGAGTGAGGGGAAGTAGAGCGGGAGAGAGAGAGAAGAGGGAGAGAGAAGGAGAGGGAGAGAAGGAGAGGCAGCGAGAAGGAGAGAGCGATAGAGAGAGGGAGAGAGAAGGAGAAAGAGAGGGGAGAGGGAGAGAGAAGGAGAGGGAGAGAGAAGGAGAAAGAGAGGGGAGAGGGAGAGAGAAGGAGAGGGAGAGAGAAGGAGAAAGAGGGGAGAGGGAGAGAGAAGGAGAGGGAGAGAGAAGGAGAAAGAGAGGGGAGAGGGAGAGAGGAGGGAGAGAGAAGGAGAAAGAGAGGGGAGGGAGAGAGAAGGAGGGAGAGAGGAGAAAGAGAGGGGAGAGAAGGAGAAAGAGAGGAGAGAGGGAGAGAGAAGGAGAGGGAGAGAGAAGGAGAAAGAGGGGAGAGGGAGAGAGAAGGAGAGGGAGAGAGGAGGGAGAGAGAAGGAGAAAGAGAGGGGAGAGGGAGAGAGAAGGAGGGAGAGAGGAGGGAGAGAGTGAGTGAGGGGAAGTAGAGCGGGAGAGAGAGAGAAGAGGGAGAGAGAAGGAGAGGGAGAGAGCAGGAGAGGGAGAGAAGGAGAGGCAGCGAGAAGGAGAGAGCGATAGAGAGAGGGAGAGAGAAGGAGAAAGAGAGGGGAGAGGGAGAGAGAAGGAGAGGGAGAGAGAAGGATAAAGAGAGGGGAGAGGGAGAGAGAAGGAGAGGGAGAGAGAAGGAGAAAGAGGGGAGAGGGAGAGAGAAGGAGAGGGAGAGAGAAGGAGAAAGAGAGGGGAGAGGGAGAGAGGAGGGAGAGAGAAGGAGAAAGAGAGGGGAGGGAGAGAGAAGGAGGGAGTGAGGAGAAAGAGAGGGGAGAGAAGGAGAAAGAGAGGAGAGAGGGAGAGAGAAGGAGAGGGAGAGAGAAGGAGAAAGAGGGGAGAGGGAGAGAGAAGGAGAGGGAGAGAGGTGGGAGAGAGAAGGAGAAAGAGAGGAGAAAGAGAGGGAGGCTTTGTTACTTTGGTCCAAGCTCTCTGCAGGTCATTCACTAGGTCCCCCCATGTGGTTCTGGGATTTTTGCTCACTGTTCTTGTGATCATTTTGACCCCACGGGGTGAGATCTTGCGTGGAGCCCCAGATCGAGGGAGATTATCAGTGGTCTTGTATGTCTTCCATTTCCTAATAATTGCTCCCACAGTTGATTTCTTCAAACCAAGCTGCTTACCTATTGCAGATTCAGTCTTCCCAGCCTGGTGCAGGTCTACAATTTTGTTTCTGGTGTCCTTTGACAGCTCTTTGGTCTTGGCCATAGTGGAGTTTGGAGTGTGACTGTTTGAGGTTGTGGACAGGCGTCTTTTATACTGATAACAAGTTCAAACAGGTGCCATTAATACAGGTAACGAGTGGAGGACAGAGGAGCCTCTTAAAGAAGAAGTTACAGGTCTGTGAGAGCCAGAAATCTTGCTTGTTTGTAGGTGACCAAATACTTATTTTCCACCATAATTTGTAAATAAATTCATTAAAAATCCTACAATGTGATTTTCTGGATTTTTTCTCTCTTATTTTGTCTGTCATAGTTGACGTGTACCTATGATGAAAATTACAGGCCTCTCTCATCTTTTTAAGTGGGAGAACTTGCACAATTGGTGGCTGACTAAATACTTTTTTCCCCCACTGTATGTTTCCCATGCCAATAAAGCCCTTTGAATTGAATTGAGAGAGAGAGAGAGAGAGAGAGAGAGAGAGAGAGAGAGAGAGAGAGAGAGAGAGAGAGAGAGAGAGAGAGAGAGAGAGAGCGATTGAAACCTCTCTTTTGTGTCAGTGATGTATATCAGACAGCTGATTTCACAACAGGAGCCACACAGCACTCTTCCAATAAGGGTTTTAATTGAAGGTTGACTTTAGGATGTGCTATGTTATCCTCATCTGTATTATCGAAGCTATATAACAACATTACTACAATGTTACTCCAGTGAGCAGTAAGCATATTATTGCGCTTAAAGGACTGTAGTGAAACGACTCCATCTTGTGGCTGTACACTGACATAGAAAACCTGTCTTCACTGCTGCTGGTCAGATTGTCTGAAAACTATAATAATAATAATAATATGCCATTTAGCAGACGCTTTTATTCAAAGCGACTTACAGTCATGCGTGCATACATTTTTGTGTTTGGGTGGTCCCGGGGATCGAACCCACTACCTTGGCGTTACAAGCGCCGTGCTCTACCAGCTGAGCTACAGAGGACTACAGGTAACCAGTGCTTGACTTGGACTGAAATAGGTGCCGGTACTCATTTTGGGTGCCAGTACTGTTTATATTAATGTGCAGGAGCTCCACAATACTTTTGAATTAATATTCTATAACAGGTGCAGGAGCTAAAGTACAACATTTGAGGTGCCGGTCCTCAGCTCAGGGGAGTTCCTGCCCAAGTCAAGCACGGCAGGTAACTGCCAAAATAATGGAAACACTTGAGTAAACAAGAGGGATACAAAGTATATTGAAAGCAGGCACTGTACGTCCACACAGGTGAGGTTCCTGAGTTAATTAAGCATCCCATCATGCTTAGGGTCATGTATAAAAATGCTGGGCAGGCCATTATTTTGGCTACCATAGCTATACCCCCATAGGATGAATAACCCCATCCACAGGGCACGAGTGATCACTGAATAGTTTGATGAGCATGAAAAGATGTAAACCATATGCCATGGCCGTCTCAGTCACCAGATCACAACCCAATTGAACACTTATGGGAGATTCTGGAGTGGCGCCTGAAATAGCATTTTCCGTCACCATCAATAAAACACAAAAATTATGGAATATCTTGAGGAAGAATGGTGTCGCATCCCTCCAATAGAGTTCCAGACACTTGTAGAATCTATGCCAAGGCGCATTGAAGCTGTTCTGGCCCAACGCCCTATTAAGACACTTTATGTAGGTGCTTCCTTTATTTTGGCAGTTACCTGTACATTACTGACACTGAACTGATTGTTCAATTCAAATCAAAGTGTACTGTCATATGCACAGGATACAGCGTAGTGTACACAGTACAATTACATTATTTATTGAAAGCTCTCCTTGTAGTTCAACAGCAAAAAAAAGAGATCAACAAAAATATAGTAAGAAACATAATCATGCAGGACAGTAATTAATTGTTATAGTAAGTCATGTAATAATCTAATTTCAGGGGCTTACTGAAAATATAACAATGCATACAGACCTACTGTTCCTGTTGCATTTATTGGACTGTTTTTATTCTTCCCAATGTCATGTTATTCAGGAAGAAGAATTTGGATCTCGTCCACTAAGGTGATATGGTCCACAGAGCTAGATGAACAGGTAGGTCTTCTTGGATTACATTATGAAGAAGACGACCAGCACTGGCAAACTGGTTTAATATGTTAACACCAGATTTTTTTTCCCTTAGGGCGGCAGGTAGCTTAGTGGTTAAGAGCGTTGTGCCAGTAACCGAAAGGTCGCTGGTTCCCTTAGGGCGGCAGGTAGCTTAGTGGTTAAGAGCGTTGTGCCAGTAACCGAAAGGTCGCTGGTTCTAATCCCCGAGCCGACTAGGTGAAAAATCTGTCGATGTGCCCTTGAGCAAGGCACTTAACCCTAATTGCTCCTGTAAGTCGCTCTGGATAAGAGCGTCTGCTAAATGACCAATTATTTATTTAAAACAACTGTCACGATCGTCGGGAACAGAGGACCAAGGCGCAGCGTGGAAGGTGAACATATCTTTATTATTTGAGTAATACCATGAACAAAACAATAAACGATAACGTGACGTCCTCGGTTCAGACACAAACCTAAACAGGAACAAGATCCCACAAACACTGTGGGAAAACTGGCTGCCTAAGTATGGTTCCCAATCAGAGACAACAAGCAACAGCTGATACACGTTGCCTCTGATTGAGAACCACACTGGCCAACATAGAAATACTAACCTAGAACGAAAAACAAATGAAAGCTCACACCCTGGCTCAACATACTAGAGTCCCCAGAGCCAGGGCGTGACAGTACCCTCCCCCAAAGGCGCGGACTCCGACCGCGCCAACCAAACACCACAGGGGAGGGACCGGGTGGGCACTCCGCCTTGGCGGCGGATCCGGCTCCGGGCATGATCCCCACTCCCTCTCTAACCCCCCAAAGTACCCCTGGTCCGGTCTGGCCCTGCTGACCGGAGCTGGACTGCACACTGGTGGAGCGGATTGCTCCAGCTCCGGCGCGAAGCAGCTGACCCGTGCCGAACCAGGCACCGGTGGAACAGGCACGGGCTGTGGCGGACTGACGACGCACACCACTGGCCTGGTGTGGGGAGCAGGAACGGGCCGAGCCGGGCTGATGAAACGCACCCCTGACTTGGTGCGGGGAGCAGGAGCGGGCCGGACCGGGCTGACGAAGCGCACCACTGACTTGGTGCGGGGAGCAGGAACGGGCCGAGCCGGGCTGACGAAGCGCACCACTGACTTGGTGCGGGGAGCAGGAACGGGCCGAGCTGTGCTGACGAAACGCACCACTGACTTGGTGCGGGGAGCAGGAGCGGGCCGGACCGGGCTGACGAAGCGCACCACTGACTTGGTGCGGGGAGCAGGAACGGGCCGAGCCGGGCTGACGAAGCGCACCATTGACTTGGTGCGGGGAGCAGGAACGGGCCGAGCTGGGCTGACGAAACGCACCACTGACTTGGTGCGGGGAGCAGGAGCGGGCCGGACCGGGCTGCCGAAGCGCACCACTGGCTTGGTGCGGGGAGCAGGAATGGGCCGGACTGGGCTGGCGACGCGCACCACAGGCTTGGTGCGGGGAGCAGGAACAGGCCGGGCCGAGCTGGCGACGCGCACCGTAGGCTTGGTGCGAGTGGCAGGAACAGGCCGGACCGTACTAGGAACACACACCACTGGCCCTACGCGGGGATCAGGAACAGGCCGGACCGGACTGGCAACACACCCCAGTACCTCTCGCCGTGCCTCTACATCCTCTTTCCCCCTGGTGACCAGTGACTCCCGTAACCTGGCGGCCTCCTTCTGCCCCGTCGTCCACGGCGTGAGCCCCCCCCTAAACATTTTCTGGGCGTCTCTCCTACCCGTGGACCAGGTCTCCATGTCTCTCGCCAGACTTTCGCCCTTCTGCTTCCAAGTCCAGCCTCTCTCTTCCTCACACGGCTTGACCCAGTCGAGGAGGCGAAGGAGATCCGCTAGAGATCTCCCTGGCGATGGCTCCTGGACACGCTGCTTGGTCCAGTCTTGGTGGGAACTTCTGTCACGATCGTCGGGAACAGAGGACCAAGGCGCAGCGTGGAAGGTGAACATATCTTTATTATTTGAGTAATACCACGAACTAAACAATAAACGATAACGTGACGTCCTCGGTTCAGACACAAACCTAAACAGGAACAAGATCCCACAAACACTGTGGGAAAACTGGCTGCCTAAGTATGGTTCCCAATCAGAGACAACAAGCAACAGCTGATACACGTTGCCTCTGATTGAGAACCACACTGGCCAACATAGAAATACTAACCTAGAACGAAAAACAAATGAAAACTCACACCCTGGCTCAACATACTAGAGTCCCCAGAGCCAGGGCGTGACAACAACTTGCTGCAATACCTATTTATGACATTTGTTATTGCATTAATAACTGCAATTGAATGATTCAATTATCTGGAAAATATATTGCATTATAAATGTAAAATGTTAATACATTATCTGCTGATTTATGTAATATGTATTACATTATAATGAATTATTACATTATCTGGTGGCTACTACATTATCAGTTATGTTAACAGTATTTCAATGTTTAATATAAAACAGTCAGTCAGTGACATCTACAGGAGTGATGACCAGTGGGGCTGAGTTTTTACCAGTGAAATTATTACCAGGGCTGAAGAATGGATAGAGTTTCTCAGTGAAGGTGTAGCCAGTGTATGAGTGGATATGAGACTTGGCCTCCACATTGTAGAAAGAGACCTGACCCTTCTCATAATCCACAAACACCCCCACCTTCTGGGGCTTCTCTCTAAGGAAGAGGGGGACAGTGGGGACAGCACCAGCCCAGTACTCTCCATTCCTCAGCATCACAGTCCAGTATCCATCTTCAGGGTTCAGGTAAATCGTCCCCTTCATGTTGACGGACTTTGTGGCCACTCCTAAAGACCAGCCAGTCTTCCCCTTCACCTGCACCTCGTAGTAGAATCTCCCTGAGGAGAAGCCCTCCTTTCCCACGACACAGACAGAGATATCAAACCTCTCTGGGTTGTCAGGGAGATGCTGCCATTCGTCTCCAAATATAGCTTGTTTCCCGTCTTCAGACAGGATGAGTTGGGGATGTGCTGTATCAGGATCTAGAGTCACATCCACTGTGGAGAGAAACATACACTTTATTAGAATTAGAAAATATCAGCGAATATATAACATAAATCTGGGAAACTGCATTTTACTGCATAACACATTATTCTCTGACATTGGATATTTTTGTGAATGGTATGACATCTAAAATAATGTAATAGTCTATTCATGTAGCACTCTACATGGAGTTAACATAGAGGACAGTTGAGTCTAACTGAAGAGTAACACACAGGACTGTTGAGTCTAACTGAAGAGTAACACGCAGGACTGTTGAGTCTAACTGAAGAGTAACACACAGGACTGTTGAGCCTAACTGAAGAGTAACATACAGGACTGTTGAGTCTAACTGAAGAGTAACACACAGGACTGTTGAGTCTAACTGAAGAGTAACATACAGGACTGTTGAGTCTAACTGAAGAGTAACACACAGGACTGTTGAGTCTAACTGAAGAGTAACACACAGGACTGTTGAGTCTAACTGAAGAGTAACATACAGGACTGTTGAGTCTAACTGAAGAGTAACACACAGGACTGTTGAGTCTAACTGAAGAGTAACACACAGGACTGTTGAGTCTAACTGAAGAGTAACACACAGGACTGTTGAGTCTAACTGAAGAGTAACACACAGGACTGTTGAGTCTATCTGAAGAGTAACACACAGGACTGTTGAGCCTAACTGAAGAGTAACATACAGGACTGTTGAGTCTAACTGAAGAGTAACACACAGGACTGTTGAGTCTAACTGAAGAGTAACACACAGGACTGTTGAGTCTAACTGAAGTGTAACATACACTGACCAGAACATTTTCTGATTGTTTCAAGCTCTAAAATATGAAAGGTAACACTTTACTTGAAGGGGGTATACTTAAGGTATTTATAACATCTTTATGAAACCAGTCATAACACCTTCATGAGTGTTAAAGTATAATTCATAAGAACCTGTTAACAATACTATCTACTATTCTACTACTACCTTAAAAAATCTACTGTCACTTTAAGCAGTCATTATTGTCACACTAACCATAGTCCATCTTCATATTCTTCAGGTTTCTTCTCACATACTCAGCCTCTCTCTGTTGCTGTGGGTCTGAGCTGAGAGTAGCTATGGTCTTATTCAGAGCAGCAGTTCTGATGTCCATCAGTTCTTTCTCAAATGATGCCTCTTGTTTTAGCACAGCATTCTTTTTACTGAGCTCACCAACATCATGTTTGAGTTTAGAGATCTCCTGCTCCAAGTCTGACTTAGAGCTATTCAGCTCAGAGATCTCCTTCTTCAGCTCACTGATTGTATTCTTCAGATCAGAAATCTTCTCATAAGAATATTCTGCCGCCTCTTTAACTTCCATCATCTTTTTAGAGACCCTCTCCCTCTCCTCCTCAGTCTCAGTCTCCATAGTCTCCTCCTTAAGAGAAAACATGAAACACACAGTTCAGGTAATATAATACGTTCACAGTTCAGTTCATCTCATTATAATAGTGTGTGTAGTTAAGTGTTTGTAGTCATTCAAATAGCATTTTGATAATGACAGCACCTCTTTGATGCTCTCTATCTTTCCAGATTTGTGTCCCCTGTCTCCAGTGACCTCAGCCAGGGTGTGTCTCTGCAGTGCTGGGACGGTGTAGTGCTGCCTGACGTGGCTCTCACAGTAGGAGACAGTGCAGGTCAGACAGGACTTGACCGCTCTGAGCTTCTGTCCAGAGCAGATATCACAGGCCACGTCCCCAGGCCCAGCGTAGCTCAGAGCAGGGAGGGCAGGACTGAAGCCTGCCTGCTGGAGCCCCTGGAGGACCCTGGCCAAGGCTGTGTTAGTGTAGAGCACAGGCCGGGCTCTGGATCTCTTACTGCACTGGGGACACACATAGTCTCCTGCAGGGCCGGGCTGGGCCCAGTATGTGCTGATGCACTGCCTGCAGTAACTGTGTCCACAGGGAATGGAGACCGGGTCCCTCAGCACCTCTGAACACACAGAGCATCTGAACTGATCCTCAGTCAGCAGACTGACACTGAGAAAGAGAGGGGGTGGGGTTAGTACATGGCCTTCCTCCTAAACTCTACCAGTCTGCAGTCTTCTAAAGCAGCCGATTTATCTTAGATCAGACTCCACTCTCTCCTGCTTAGTCCTGCAATTCATACAGAAACATATATCTAGCTGCAATCTCTGGACAGTCCTTTATCAATAAATCAAACCAATCAAATGTATCAACCCTCTCACCTTGGATCAGGGGGACAGACTCCTGCTCTGAAGTTGATGTCTTGGCCCATTGACCTGTTACTCTCCATAGACAGACAGCTGGGAGCAGGAGACTCCACTCTCTCCTGTTTTATACTATGCATCAAATAATAAAGCATCTCATTATGACAGTGAAAATATCAAGGGATCTGGATCCTGTCATTACAAAACATGATCATTCTGAATGTAAGTAATGTAACACAGTGTCTAGTATAACCTTAGATTATGGGGACAGGCTCCTCGACTGAAGTTGATGTCTTGGCCCATTGACCTGTCACTCTTCATAGACAGACAGCTGGGAGCAGGAGACTCCACTCTATCCTGTTTGACACTAAATAAAATATAAAATTAGGCATTAATATGTTTCACATTTTTGCATATGTTCTTATCATAAAGTCAATATCTTAGACAGAAAGGTGATTTGTAAATATGATTTGTATGTAGTTTGTGCTTAGAGTAGCAGAGTGAAACTGAACCTTTGTTAGTGTTTATTCTTCACTCACAGCAATCAGTTTACCCTTTCTGAATCTCACTACACTGCACAATTCAGGAAGCTGAACCAAGAGCAGAACATAGCTGGTCCCACAACTGTCAGACGTTGGTATATAATGGGTTAAGATAAATAAAGCTTCATCTTTTATATGTTGGCATATATCAGTTAAAGCTGTAACACTGTTCTCACCTTGAGTCAGGGAGATTTACTCTTTTGAATTTGATATCTTGCTCCATTGACCTGTCACTCTTCATAGACACACAGCTGTGAGCTGCTCTCTCCTGCTTGACACTACACATTAAATAACATTTAAAATAAGCCATTATTATGTTCCATATTTTTGATATGTTTTCTTATCATGTTTATCCCTCAGACAGCCCCTCTCTCTGACTCACCTCATGACTCCAGGGTCTCCCTCAGGCTCCATACAGTCTAATGTCTCTTCAGAATCTGGACTGCATCAGATCTCTCACTCAGAGAGAGACAAACTACTAGTAAATACAAACATCATACATGAATATAATGGCTGTGCAGTGTGCACAGTAGGCTACTGCACTTTAAATAGTATGTTCTTTCTCATATGTAATGTATCAACTGGCCATGTGATCATATTTCATGACTTTATCAAGAGATTAAATCGTGAGCAGATTCCATTTTAGAGAACCTCCATGTTCTTTGTTAAACTTGCAAAACAACTTCAGGTGTTTGGATCTCTACAAATGAATGTAGTATTAGTAGTATTAGTAGTAGTATTAGTTGTAGACATAGTAGTATAAGTAGTAGTATTAGTCATATTATTAGTAGTAGACATAGTAGTATTTGTAGTAGTATTTGTAGTAGTATTATTAATAGACATATTAGTATTAGCAGTAGTAGAGGGTAGTAGTATTCATCATAGTATTGGTAGTAGCAGTAGTAGTAGCAGTAGTTGTAGTATTAGTAGTAGACATAGTAGTATTAGTAGTAGTATTAGTCATAGTATTAGTAGTAGATATATTAGTATTTGTAGTAGTATTAGTCATAGTATTAGTAGTAGATATAGTCGTATTAGTAATAGACAGTAATATTAGTTGTAGATATATGTAGTATTAGTAGTAGACATAGTAGTATTAGTAGTATTCATATTATTAGTATTACTAGGTAGAATTAGTAGTGTACATGGGAGTATTAGTAGTATTAGTATTAGTATTAGTATTAGTAGTAGACATAGTAGTACTAGTAGTATTAGTAGTAGACATAGTAGTATTACAAGTAAACATAGTAGTAGTAGTAGTAGTATTAGTAGTATTAGACATAGTAGTACTAGTAGTATTAGTAGTATACATAGTAGTATTAGATATAGTAGTATTATTAGTATTATTAGCAGTATTAGTAGTAGACATTAGTATTAGTGGTATTAGAATAGACATAGTAGTATTAGTAGTATTACCGGTATTATACACATACTATAAATATGTGTACGATTTTATTGCCATAGGTTACAGCATTGTAGCCAATTTGAGGACATGCCTGCTTAATTCAAGCTAAGACATTATACTACATATTGTTATTGAAATGTCCCAATATTATATGTAAATAACTGTACTAGTTTTCTCTTGCTTACTTATTTTTTCTTACCAAGAACTGGAGTAACCGACTCTGCACCGATAGTCCGCTTAATGTTTCCCTGAGGTGAGGTGATAAACTATTAACCTTTACTCTAAGTGAACACGTAGCAATGGTCAGGTGACAGGGCAGGTGACAGCTTGGCTTATCAACAAACAGTTGCTGTTCAGAGTCCAAAGAGAATCTGAATATCAGTTTACTTACTGAATTGACTGAAATGAAATGGAATTTAGCCCAATCCTGCAACCCATCTGGAGAAGAGTTCACATACACTGTCTGGGATGGGGAAGACAGCACACATACACACACACGCACCCATGCACGCACTCACACACACGCACGCACACACACACACACACACACACACACACACACACACACACCTCGCCCAAGCACAAAGCACACACCTCGCCCAAGCACAAATATAACCTACTCTCAAATCTTGCTTGCAAAACACTCTTCAGGTCAGGGTTTGAGTTAAATGTTGACTTTAGGATGTGCTATGGATGTCCTCATCTGTATTCTTGAAGCTATAACCACATTAATGTTACTACAGCGAGCCCCTCACTAGAGAAGGGGGCAGCTGCATCCCAATATGGCGTACAGAGTATGTACGAGTGGGTGTGTCGAAAGGAAAGTAGTGGGCATGTGGAAAGGAGTGGGTGAGTCGAAAGCGCTCTGCTATAGGTAAGAAGGTTTTTCTGCTATAGGTAAGAAGGTTTTTCTGCTATAGGTAAGAAGGTTTTTCTGCTATAGGTAAGAAGGTTTTTCTGCTATAGGTAAGAAGGTTTTTCTGCTATAGGTAAGAAGGTTTTGATTGAGCTGTGTTTTTTAAACCGTGCAACTACCGTAACATTGAGCTACCGTACTGAGAGAGTTTAGACTTCTGTTTTTAAGCCATATGAGTCTGAACCGTAAATCACTGTTCGTTTTACACAAATAATAGTACATTTTCACTTATAAAACTGACAATAGTTTATTTTTGATTAAAAGTATTGATGATGGATGTACTCCATGCGTTGTGTGCGTGTGCAGCTGTCACCCTGATATTGACAACTAGGTAGCTACTTCCTACGACGTTGCTGGACAGTAGTGCTGTCACAATACCGATGTGGATGTGGTGGAGGAGTCAGGCGCAGGACACAGAGGTAAAGTCCAACAGACTTTAATAGTCACAAGTAATAAGAGGAAAAACCTCCGACCTCAAACAAACAACGAGGCGAGGGAACAATTACGCATACGCGTAAACACTAAGATACAAAACAAAACGAGAGCAAACACGTAGCTCCGATACTGTGGCAGGAAAAAACAACACACAAAATACTAGAACAAAACAAGGAACTTATAGGACACGTAATCAAGACACCAATGGACACAGGTGATACAGACAGACAAAAGCAATCAAATGCAGAAACATAGAGCGGTGGCAGCTAGTACTCCGGGGACGGCGAACGCCGAAGCCTGCCCGAACCAGGAGGAGGAGCAGCCTCGGCCGAAACCGTGACAGTACCCCCCCCTTGACGCGCGGCTCCAGCCGTGCGCCGACCCCGGCCTCGGGGACGGCCAGGAGGACGCGGACCCGGGCGCGTGGGATGCCCATGGTGAAACTCAGTCAGGAGGGATGGATCGAGTATGTCCCTCCTGGGCACCCAGCACCGTTCCTCCGGACCGTACCCCTCCCACTCCACGAGATACTGGAGACCACTCATCCGGCGCCTCGAGTCCAAGATGGTCCGGACCCTGTACGCCGGGGCCCCCTCGATGTCCAAAGGGGGCGGAGGGGTCTCTCCTATCTCATCTTCTTGGAGTGGGCCAGCTACCACCGGCCTGAGAAGAGACACATGGAACGAGGGGTTAATATTTTTATACTCTATAGGCAGTTGTAACCTGTAACACACCTCGTTCAATCTTCTCAGGACTTTGAAGGGCCCCACAAACCGCCGACCCAGCTTCCGGCAGGGCAGGCGGAGGGGCAGGTTTCGAGTCGAGAGCCAGACTCGATCTCCCGGTGCGTACACCGGTCCCTCACTGCGGTGGCGGTCGGCGCTCGCCTTTTGTTGACGGATGGCACGCTGCAGATGGACATGGGCAGCGTCCCACGTCTCCTCCGAGCGCCGAATCCAATCGTCCACCGCAGGGGCCTCGATCTGGCTCTCGTGCCATGGTGCCAGGACCGGCTGATAACCTAAAACCCACTGGAAAGGTGTTAAATTGGTGGAGGAGTGGCGGAGAGAGTTCTGGGCCATCTCTGCCCAGGGGATGAACCTAGACCACTCCTCCGGCCGGTCCCGGCAATAGGACCTCAAAAACCTACCCACATCCTGGTTGACACGTTCCACCTGCCCATTGCTCTCTGGGTGGTACCCCGAGGTAAGGCTTACCGAGACCCCCAACCGTTCCATGAACGCCCCCCAAACTCTGGAGGTGAACTGGGGACCTCGGTCAGACACTATATCCTCGGGGACCCCATAATGCCGGAAAACATGGGTAAATAGGGCCTCAGCGGTTTGTAGGGCAGTAGGGAGACCCGGCATGGGAAGGAGACGACAGGCCTTGGAAAACCGATCCACAACGACCAAAATGGTGGTATTCCCCTGGGAGGGGGGAAGGTCGGTTACGAAATCCACCGATAGGTGGGACCATGGTCGTTGTGGAACGGGCAGGGGATGTAGCTTACCCCTGGGCAAATGTCTAGGCGCCTTACACTGGGCACACACCGAGCAGGAGGAGACATAAACCCTCACATCCCTAGCTAACGTTGGCCACCAGTATTTCATGCTAAGACAGTGCATGGTCCGGCCAATACCTGGATGTCCAGAGGAGGGTGATGTATGAGCCCAATAAATCAGTCGATCACGAATCTCGAGCGGAACGTACGTCCGCCCCACAGGACACTCGGGGGGAGTAGGGTCGGTACGCAGTGCCCGCTCGATTTCCGCATCGACCTCCCATACCACCGGAGCCACCAAACAAGACTCCGGCAGTATGGAAGTAGGCTCGTTGGACCTCTCCTCTGTGTCATACCGCCGGGACAGGGCGTCTGCCTTACCATTCTGGGACCCAGGGATGTATGTGATCTTAAAGACGAACCGGGTTAGGAACATGTTCCACCTAGCCTGACGAGGGTTCAATCTCCTAGCTGCCCGGATGTACTCCAGGTTACGGTGATCAGTCAGAATGAGGAAAGGGTGTTGAGCCCCCTCAAGCCAATGCCTCCACACCTTTAGGGCCTGGACTACGGCTAACAGCTCCCTGTCCCCAATATCATAGTTACGCTCCGCCGAGCTGAGCTTCTTGGAGTAGAACGCACAGGGGCGGAATTTAGGTGGCGTGCCGGACCGTTGTGATAGAACTGCCCCAATACCGGTCTCGGACGCGTCTACCTCTACTTGGAATGGTAAAGAGGGATCCGGATGCGCCAGCACCGGAGCCGAGGTGAACAGGTTCTTTAGTTTGACAAATGCCCTGTCCGCCTCAGCCGACCACTGCAAACGAACCGGACCCCCCTTTAGCAGGGACGTAATGGGAGCTGCAACCTGTCCAAAACCCCGAATAAACCTCCGGTAGTAATTAGCAAAACCCAAGAACTGCTGCACCTCTTTTACAGTGGTTGGAGTTTGCCAATTACGCACGGCCGATACCCGGTCTACCTCTATCTCCACGCCAGACGCGGACAACCGATAACCCAAAAAGGAGACGGACTCCTGGAAGAACAGGCATTTCTCTGCCTTGACATACAAGTCATGCTCCAACAGTCTTCTCAACACTCGGCGCACCTGGGCTACATGCTCGGCTCGTGTAGAAGAATACACTAGGATGTCGTCGATGTACACTACTACACCCTGCCCATGCATGTCCCGGAAAATCTCGTCAACAAAGGATTGGAAGACTGAAGGAGCATTCATTAACCCGTATGGCATGACGAGATACTCGTAATGACCCGAGGTGGTGCTAAATGCTGTTTTCCATTCATCCCCCTCCCTAATGCGCACCAGATTGTACGCGCTCCTGAGATCCAACTTTGTGAAGAACCGCGCTCCGCGTAATGACTCCGTCATCGTCGCAATCAGAGGAAGTGGGTAACTGTATTTCACTGTGATCTGATTGAGACTACGGTAATCAATACACGGGCGCAATCCCCCGTCCTTCTTCTTCACAAAGAAGAAACTCGAGGAGACCGGGGAAGTAGAGGATCGTATGTATCCCTGTGCCAAGGACTCGGCTATGTAAGTTTCCATAGCCGCTGTTTCCTCTTGAGACAGGGGATACACATGACTCCGGGGAAGAGCTGCTCCTGTCTGGAGATTTATCGCACAGTCCCCTTGTCTATGAGGAGGTAGCCGTGTTGCCCTCGATTTGCTAAACACGAGTGCTAAATCCTCATACTCAGGGGGAATGCGCAGTGCGGGCACTTGGTTCGGACTCTCTACCGAGGTCGCCCCTACGGAAACACCTAGACATCTCCCTACACACTGGGCAGACCACTCCATAAGAGCCTTCTGTTGCCACGCTATGGTAGGATCATGGGTGCTTAACCAGGGAAGGCCCAACACCACTGGGTACGCAGGAGAGTCAATCAGATAAAACTGAATAATCTCCTCATGACCCCCCTGCGTCGTCATCGTCAGCGGTGCTGTGACATCCCTGATCAGACCCGACCCCAACGGCCGGCTGTCTAATGCGTGGACAGGGAATGGAGCTTCTACCGGCCGAAGGGGAATTCCTAACCTACAACAAAATGCCCGATCAATAAAGTTCCCAGCTGCGCCTGAATCGACTAGCGCCTTATGCTGGGAATGAGGTGCCACCTGTGGAAATCTCACAGGAATACTCATGTGACCAACAGAAAGCTCTGGGTAAGTGGGGCGCCTACTCACCTGAAATGACTCCCCAGTGCGTGGCCTGTTGTCACCTCTCCCAGGAGACCCTCCCCAGCACCTGGCCGCGGTGTGTCCTCCACGACCACAGGTGGTGCAGGGGATGGCCTCCCTCGGGTTCCCTCTCCTCCTCTCTCTAGCGCCAGCACCCCCGAGCTCCATGGGAATCGGCTCGGAGGTGCTGGAGGGTGAAATGGACGACCCCCACTCGGGACGTCCGCGGGTAGCCAGCAGGGTGTCCAGACGGATGGAGATGTCCACCAACTGATCGAACGACAGGTTGGTGTCCCTGCAGGCCAGCTCACGACGAACGTCCTCTCGTAGGCTACACCGGTAGTGGTCGATGAGGGTCCTCTCATTCCACCCCGCATCCGCCGCTAGTGTCCGGAACTCCAGTGCGAACTCCTGTGCGCTCCTCTTCCCCTGTCGGAGGTGGAATAGACGCTCTCCCGCCGCTTTCCCCTCAGGTGGATGATCGAAGACTGCCCTGAGCGGCGGGAGAACTCCGCGTAGGTGATGGTTGCGGCGTCTATTCCCCTCCATTCGGCGTTGGCCCACTCCAACGCCTTGCCGGATAGACAGGAGATGAGGGCGGAGACGCTCTCGTATCCCGAGGGCGCCGGGTGTATGGTGGCAAGGTAAAGTTCCACCTGCAGGAGGAAGCCCTGACACCCGGCTGCAGAACCGTCATATGCCCTCGGGAGTGAGAGCCGAATGCCACTGGGTTCCGGTGCTGAGAGAGGAGGACTGGCCGTTGGTGATGGGATGGCGTGAGAAGGCGTGGGCACCTCTCGATTCACCAATCGGCGCAGCGTGTTGGACACCTCGTCCATGGCGGCCCCGAGTTGCCGGATCATGTTGTCCTGGTAGTTGATCCGGTCTTCCAGGGATCCGGGTGCCGCCGCTGTTCCTGCTGACTCCATGGTGGTGTGTTGTTCTGTCACAATACCGATGTGGATGTGGTGGAGGAGTCAGGCGCAGGACACAGAGGTAAAGTCCAACAGACTTTAATAGTCACAAGTAATAAGAGGAAAAACCTCCGACCTCAAACAAACAACGAGGCGAGGGAACAATTACGCATACGCGTAAACACTAAGATACAAAACAAAACGAGAGCAAACACGTAGCTCCGATACTGTGGCAGGAAACAACAACACACAAAATACTAGAACAAAACAAGGAACTTATAGGACACGTAATCAAGACACAAATGGACACAGGTGATACAGACAGACAAAAGCAATCAAATGCAGAAACATAGAGCGGTGGCAGCTAGTACTCCGGGGACGGCGAACGCCGAAGCCTGCCCGAACCAGGAGGAGGAGCAGCCTCGGCCGAAACCGTGACAAGTGCTTGTCAAGCGGGAGCGACGGGCACTGTGTCCTGTTGTTGTTACCATTCATGCCCTCCCCATTGAGTAGTAGACTGTATGTTTGTATCAAGGTGACATCTAGATGGTTATCAATATTAGTTATTTCTTGTGTAGACTGCTATCCTACTTGAAATAATATCATTTGAGAGAAAAAAAATGGCCATGTTAGCTATCGAGTATGAAGCACTTGAAGTAGGCAGGCACATCGATTCAGCACCCGGTGCACTGGTTGCCGGCTTATCGACTCGTCATGCAGCCCAATCAGCCACTCAACACGGTATTGAGTGGCAACAAATCTGCTCAATTAGCTGATTCACTTTCCATATACCCACTCCTTTCGACACACCCACTCGTCCATACTCCGGTCCCCATATTGGCCTGTAGCTACCCATACTTGCCTCACTAGGTGAACTTAATGCGCTGTAGTGAAACAGCGCCTTCATGTGGCTTTACGCTGACATAGAAAACCTGCCCTCAACACTTCTGCTGGTCAGATGTGCTGAAAACTCCATTACTACTTCTGAACCAGGGACATTGGGTATGGCATGGAATGGCATGGTATGGCAGGGTATGGCAGGGTATGGCAGGGTATGGCAGGGTATGGCAGGGTATGGCAGGGTATGGCAGGGTATGGCAGGGTATGGCATGGAATGGCAGTTGACATACTGTAGCTCAACACCAACATTTTAAAATAGGATACAAAAATATTTCAAATCCTGATTAAAAGGCAAATGCAGTTTAGCAGGGTTAGTTTGCTGACTTCAGGACCATGCGGACTCCTGGGAGGTGGAGGTAGGCTGTTTGTATGGCTGGCTGGCTGGCTGGCTGGCTGGCTGGCTGGCTGTTTGTATGGCTGGCTGGCTGGCTGGCTGGCTGGCTGACTGGCTGGCTGGCTGGCTGGCTGGCTGGCTGGCTGGCTGTATGGCTGGCTTGATTGGTTGAGCTGAATGAAGCTACAGCAACAAGGTGATGGCTGGAGTCCATTTTGCTTGTATTTGCTGTTCTCCAAATCGCAATTTAGAGTTTTTAAATTGTGTAGAAATGCAGTAAATGTGCTTCAATTTGATAAAAATCCTTGGAGGGAACTGATTATTTAAATCAAATCCAAGTTTATTGCCATATGCACAGGATACAGCGCAGTGAACACAGTACAATGAAGTGACTTTTGCAAGCTCTCCTTTCAGTTCCACAGCTAAAAATAAAGTAAGAAACATAATACAGTGAGGGAAAAAAGTATTTGATCCCCTGCTGATTTTGTACGTTTGCCCACTGACAAAGAAATGATCAGTCTATAATTTTTATGGTAGGTTTATTTGAACAGTGAGAGACAGAATAACAACAAAAAAATCCAGAAAAACGCATGTCAAAAATGTTAGAAATTGATTTTGCATTTTAATGAGGGAAATAAGTATTTGACCCCCTCTCAATCAGAAAGAATTCTGGCTCCCAGGTGTCTTTTATACAGGTAACGAGCTGAGATTAGGAGCACACTCTTAAAGGGAGTGCTCCTAATCTCAGCTTGTTACCTGTATAAAAGACACCTGTCCACAGAAGCAATCAATCAATCAGATTCCAAACTCTCCACCATGGCCAAGACCAAAGAGCTCACCAAGGATGTCAGGGACAAGATTGTAGACCTACACAAGGCTGGAATGGGCTACAAGACCATCGCCAAGCAGTTTGGTGAGAAGGTGACAATAGTTGGTGCGATTATTTGCAAATGGAAGAAACACAAAATAACTGTCAATCTCCCTCGGCCTGGGGCTCCATGCAAGATCTCACCTCGTGGAGTTGCAATGATCATGAGAACGGTGAGGAATCAGCCCAGAACTACACAGGAGGATCTTGTCAATGATCTCAAGGCAGCTGGGACCATAGTCACCAAGAAAACAATTGGTAACACACTATGCCGTGAAGGACTGAAATCCTGCAGCACCCGCAAGTTCCCCCTGCTCAAGAAAGCACATATACAGGGCCGTCTGAAGTTTGCCAATGAACATCTGAATGATTCAGAGGAGAACTGAGTGAAAGTGTTGTGGTCAGATGAGACCAAAATCGAGCTCTTTGGCATCAACTCAACTCGCCGTGTTTGGTGGAGGAGGAATGCTGCCTATGACCCCAAGAACACCATCCCCACCGTCAAACATGGAGGTGGAAACATTATGCTTTGGGGGTGTTTTTCTGCTAAGGGGACAGGACAACTTCACCGCATCAAAGGGACGATGGACGGGGCCATGTACCGTCAAATCTTGGGTGAGAACCTCCTTCCCTCAGCCAGGGCATTGAAAATGGGTCGTGGATGGGTATTCCAGCATGACAATGACCCAAAACACACAGCCAAGGCAACAAAGGAGTGGCTCAAGAAGAAGCACATTAAGGTCCTGGAGTGGCCTAGCCAGTCTCCAGACCTTAATCCCATAGAAAATCTGTGGAAGGAGCTGAAGATTCGAGTTGCCAAACGTCAGCCTCGAAACCTTAATGACTTGGAGAAGATCTGCAAAGAGGAGTGGAACAAAATCCCTCCTGAGATGTGTGCAAACCTGGTGACCAACTACAAGAAACGTCTGACCTCTGTGATTGCCAACAAGGGTTTTGCCACCAAGTACTAAATCATGTTTTGCAGAGGGGTCAAATACTTATTTCCCTCATTAAAATACAAATACATTTATAACATTTTTGACATGCGTTCTTCTGGATTTTTGTTGTTGTTATTCTGTCTCTCACTGTTCAAATAAACCTACCATTAAAATTATAGACTGATCATGTCTTTGTCAGTGGGCAAATGTACAAAATCAGCAGGGGATCAAATACTTTTTTCCCTCACTGTATATATGCATGCAGGAATGTACTTCACTGTTGAACTAATTCATATTGATGTTGTTCTACACTACAGTCTAATTTTAGGGAATTACTGAAAATATGACAATGTGTATAGACCTACGGATCTTGTTGCAATTATTTGATGGTTTTTATTAATCCCAAAGTCATGTTATAGCAGGAAGAAGAATTTGGATCTCGTCCACTAAGGTGATATGGTCCACAGAGCTAGATGGATCTCGTCCACTAAGGTGATATGGTCCACAGATCTAGATGGACAGGTAGGTCTTCTTGGATTACATTAGAGGGAAGACAACCAGCACTGGCAAAATGTGATTTAGTATGTTAACACTTGAAATTATAACCTTATCCACAAAACTACCATATTACCGGTTCTTCTTGTTTCTTATTTCTATTTCTTGTGTTTTTGTTCTACCTTATATGTTATTTGTATTATTACATTGTTATTACTGCATTGCTGGGTTTAGAGCTAGCAAGAATGGCATTTCTCTGTTCTTGTGCATGTGACATTAAAACTTGAAATAAGTTGGTACTCAACAGATTACAATAATTATTCGTAATTATTGCAGTTCCTACTGCAATAATACCTGCAATTGATTGATGATATTATCAGGAAAAGTTATGACATTATAAATGTAAAATGTTAATACATGATCTGCTGATTTTATGTAATTTCTATTACATTATAATGACTGTTGGCTATTAAATTATCTGTTATGTTAACAGTATTTCAATGTTTGATATGAAACAGTCAGTCAGTGACATCTACAAGAGTGATGACCAGTGGGGCTGAGTTTTTACCACCATCATTAAGACCGGGGCAGAAGTATGGATAGAGTTTCTCAGTGAAGGTGTAGCCAGTGAAAGAGTAGATATGAGACCTGGCTTCCACATTGTAGAAGGAGACTTGACCCTCCTCATAATCCACAAACACTCCCACCTTCTGGGTCTTCTCTCTCTGGGAGAGGGGGACAGAGTGGTTAGCATTAGCCGTGTACTTTCCATTCTTCAGCCACACAGTCCAGTATCCATTCTCAGGGCTCAGTGTAATCATCCCCTTCCTGTTAATGGACTCTCTGGCCACTCCTAAAATCCACCTAGTCTTCTCCTTTACCTGAACCTCATAGTAGAATCTCCCTGAGGAAAAGCCCTCCTTTCCCAGGACACAGGGAACAGCATCAAACCTCTCTGGGTTGTCAGGGAGATCCTGTTTTATGTCTCCATGTCTCACTTGTTTCCTGTCTTCAGACAGGATGAGGTAGTGATGTGCTGTATCAAGGTCTAGAGTCACATCCACTGTGGAGAGAAACATACACTTTATTAGAATGAGAAAATATCAGAGGATATAACATCAATGTGGGGAACTGCATTTTACTTTATAATACATTATTCTATGACATATGGATATTTTCCCACTTCAATATGACATCTAAACTAATGTAATAGTCTATTAATGTAAACACTCTAGATCAGGCCTTGGCAACCCTGGTGCCACAGGCACTTATTTAACTGACCCGGAAGACCAGGTGTGTTGAATTTAGGCAATCACTGAACTGATCAATTAACTAAGTTGCTCAGTGTGGTGCCTAGTTGGGACAAAATACTGCAGTACATGCAGCACTCCAGGAACTGGGTTGCCTACCCCTGGACTAGACTGTAGACGTGCTTGCCAGTCTCAGAGCACTTTGTGACACACAGGGCTGTTGAGTTAAAGAGACTAACTGAAGCGTAACATGCACTGACCAGGATATTTTCTGACAGTTTCAAGTTCTAAAATACACCAGAAAATAGGTAACACTTTACTTGAAAGGTGTAGACATACAGCATACAGTATACTGTAACACCTTTATGAAACCAGTCATAACATCTTTATGGTGCAGTATTCATTAGAACCTGTTAACAATACTATCTAAATGATGTAGCTTAAAAAATCTATACTGCCACACTAACCATAGTACATCGTGATAGTCTTCAGGACAGTCTTTATGTGTTGCTGTAGGTCTGAGCTGAGAGTAGCAATGGTCATTTTCCGGTCAGCAGTTATGATGTCCATCAGTTGTTTCTCGATTGTTGCATCTTGTTTCAGCACAGCATTCTCCTTACTGAGCTCACCAACATCGTATTTGAGTTTAGAGATCTCCTGCTCCATGTCTGAGTTTAACTTAGAGATGTTCTTCAGCTCAGAGTTCTCTTTCCTCAGCTCACTGATTGTGTTCTTCAGATCAGAAAACCCCTCATCAGAATCCTCTTCCTCCTCTTTAACTTCCATCTTCATCTTTTTACAGACACTCTGCCCCTCCTCAGTCTTCATAGCCCCTTCCTGAAGAGGTAAGTGTTTGTAGCCATTCAAATAGTGCATTGATATTGACAGCACCTCTTTGATGCTCTCTGTCTGTCCAGCGTTGCCATGGTGGTCTTTGTGTCCCCCGTCTCCAGTGACCTCAGCCAGGGTGTGTCTCTGCAGTGCTGGGACGGTGTAGTGCTGCCTGACGTGGCTCTCACAGTAGAAGACAGTGCAGGTCAGACAGGACTTGACCGCTCTGAGCTTCTGTCCAGAGCAGATATCACAGGCCACGTCCCCAGGCCCAGCGTAGCCCAGAGCAGGGAGGGCAGGACTGAAGCCTGCCTGCTGGAGCCCCTGGAGGACCCTGACCAAGGCTGTGTTAGTGATGAGCACAGGCCGGGCTCTGGATCTCTTACTGCACTGGGGACACACATAGTCTCTTGCAGGGCCGGGCTGGGCCCAGTATCTGCTGATGCACTGCCTGCAGAAACTGTGTCCACAGGGAATGGAGACCGGGTCCCTCAGCACCTCTGCACAGAGCATCTGAACTGATCCTCAGTCAGCAGACTGACACTGAGAGAGAGACATATATATACAATAAAAAACAACAACATCAACTACGGTCTCAGATCATGAGTAAAGCTACTCATTTCAACACTCACCTCAGATCAGGGGTCAAGGTCTCTCTTTTAAAGTCATAGGGTTGCTCCATTGACCTGTCACTATTCATAGACAGACAGCAGGGAGCAGGAGACATAGTCTCCTGAGTGGCGCAGTGGCCTAAGGCACTGCATCGCAGTGCTAACTGTGCCACTAGAGATCCTGGTTCGAATCCAGGCTCTGTCGCAGCCGGCCGCGACCGGGAGACTCATGGGCGGCGCACAATTGGCCCAGCGTCGTCCAGGGTAGGGGAGGGAATGGCCGGCATTGATGTAGCTCAGTTGATAGAGCATGGCGTTTGCAACGCCAGGGTTGTGGGTTCGATTCCCACGGGGGGCCAGTATAAAAAATATGTATTCACTAACTGTAAGTTGCTCTGGATAAGAGCGTCTGCTAAATGACTAAAATGTAAATGAGACTCAACTTTCTCCTGCTTGGCTCTACAATTCATACAAAATATAGTTATCTGTAATGATATCATCACATTATCCTCTGTGTTGTCTTAAAGTGAAAGCAGATGAAACTAAATATATTTATCAACAGTAAAATACAGTAAACTGCCAAAATAAAGGAAACAATTGAGTAAATTAGGGTTATGGTGGCTCTGTTATGGTGTAGGATGCATTTTCCTAGCATGTGATAAGGTCCACTCAACCCCTTAGAGGGCAAGGTAAACGCCAATAAATACACTGCCATTCTGAGTGATCAGCTTCAACCTATGGTGAATCATTTCTATCCTGATGGGTGTGGCCTCTTCCAGGATGACAATGCCCCCATCCACAAGGCACGAGTGGTCACTGAATGGTTTGATGAGCATGAAAACGATGTAAACCATATGCCATGGCCGTCTCAGTCATCAGATCTCAACCCAATTGAACACTTATGGGAGATCTGGAGTGACGCCTGAGACAGCGTTTTCCACCACCATCAACAAAACACCAAATTATGGAATATCTCGTGGAAGAATGGTGTTGCATCCCTCCAACAGAGTTCCAGACACTTGTATAATCCATGCCAAGGCGCATTGAAGCTGTTCTGGCACCTCGTGGTGGCCCAATGCCCTATTAAGACATTTAATGTTGGTGTTTCCTTTATTCTGGCAGTTACCTGTATATCCTAGTTGTGTACACACTATGTAGCTGCAGTCCGACCAAGCTTTATAAACACTCACCTTATATCAGAGAGACATACTTCTCCACTGACGTGTAAGGCTTCCTCCATTGACCTGTTACTCTTCATAGACAGACAGCTGGGAGCAGGATGCTCCACTCTCTCCTGCTTGACACTACACATGTCAATGTTTAAGTCAATGTTTCACATTGTTATATGTTTTCTTATCATAAAGTTGATATCTGAGCAAGTAAGATGATTTGTATAAATATGATTTGTATGTAGTTTGTCCTGTAGAGTATTTATCAGAGTGAAACTGAACCTTGGTTAGTGTTTATCCCTCAGACAGCCTCTCGCTCTGACTCACCTCCTGCTCATGACTTCAGGGTCTTCCTCAGGCTCCATACAGTCTAATGTCTCTTTAAGACTCTGGACTGCTCAGACAGATCTCACTCAGAAAACCTAGCCAGTAAACATAAACATGTATGGCTATATATACAGTGCATTCTGAAAGTATTCAGACTTTTTCCACATTTTGTTACGTTACAGCCTTATTCTAAAATTGATTAAATGGTTTTTTTCCTTCATCAATCTAAACACAATACCCCATAATGACAAAGCAAACTTGAGAGGATCTGCAGAGAAGAATGGAAGAAACTCCCTAAATACAGGTGTGCCAAGCTTGTAGCATCATACCCAAGAAGACTCAAGGCTGTAATCGCTGCCAAAGGTGCTTCAACAAAGTACTGAGTAAAGGGTCTGAATACTTATGTACAATACCAGTCAAAAGTTTGGACACACCTACTCATTCAAGGTTTTTTCTTTATTTTTACATTGTAGAATAATAGTGAAGACATCAAAACCATGAAATAACACATATGGACTCATGTAGTAACCAAAAAAGGGTTAAACAAATCAAAATATATTTTATATTTGAGATTCTTCAAATAGCCCCCCTTTGCCTTGATGACAGCTTTGCACACTCTTGGCATTCTCTCAATCAGCTTCACCTGGAATGCTTTTCCAACAGTCTTGAAAGAGTTCCCACAAATGTCCACCGGTGTAATGTCCATTGCTCGTGTTTCTTGGCCCAAGCAGGTCTCTTCTTATTATTGGTGTCCTTCAGTATTGGTTTCTTTGCAGCAATTCAACCATGAAGGCCTGATTCACACAGTCCCCTCTGAACAGTTGATGTTGATATGTGTCTGTTACTTGAACTCTGTGAAGGATTTATTTGGGCTGCAATTTCTGAGGCTGGTAACTCTAATGAACTTATCCTCTGCAGCAGAGGTAACTCTGGGTCTTCCATTCCTGTGGCGGTCCTCATGAGAGCCAGTTTCATCATAGCGCTTGATGGTTTTTGCGACTGCACTTGAAGAAACTTTCAAAGTTCTTGAAATGTTCCGTATTGACTGACCTTCAAGTAATTACGGACTGTCGTTTCTCTTTGCTTATTTGAGCTGTTCTTGCCATAATATGGACTTTTACCAAATACGTCTATCTTCTGTATACCACCCCTACCTTGTCACAACACAACTGATTGGCTCAAACGCATTAAGGAAAGAAATTCCACTAATTAACTTTTAAGAAGGCACACCTGTTAATTGAAATGCATTCCAGGTGACTACCTCATGAAGTTGGTTGAGAGAATGCCAAGAGTGTGCAAAGCAGTCATCAAGGCAAAGGGTGGCTGCTTTGAAGAATCTCAAATATAAAATATACTTTGATTTGTTTAACACTTTTTTGGTTACTACATGATTCCATGTGTTATTTCATAGTTTTGATGTCTTCACAATTTTTCTACAATGTAAAAAATAGTAAAAATAAATTAAAACCCTTGAATGAGTAGGTGTCCAAACTTTTGACTGGTAGTGTAAATAAGGTATTTGTTAATTTTCTATACATTTACTAAATAATCAAAAAAAATGTTTTTGCTTTGTAATTATGGGGTATTGTGTGTAGATTGATGAGGAAATAAATGTATTTAATCCGTTTTAGAATAAGGCGGTAACGTAACAAAATGTGGAAAAAGTCAAGGGGTCTGAATGCACAGTAGAGTACAATATATGGCTCTATCTATCAGTAGTTTCACATAGCATTGCGTCTTAGTAATCCTGCATTGTCACTATTTATAAAGCACATTTGTTTTTTATTGAGAAAATGTTATGTCACGTTTGGGAATGGACCCTATAGTGAGGTGTTATGTCACCCTTTATAGAGCATGACATAAGCTCATAGATGACTTGTGAATCATCTATGTAGTGCTTAAAGACTTTATGTATGTTATAGAAAGCTTTTATAAGTTGTAGTTAGTTTAAAGAGGGACCCTGCCGTCTTACCTGATCACATAAAACATACAGTGGGGAAAAAAGTATTTAGTCAGCCACCAATTGTGCAAGTTCTCCCACTTAAAAAGTTGAGAGAGGCCTGTAATTTTCATCATAGGTACACGTCAACTATGACAGACAAAATGAGGGGAAAAAATCCAGAAAATCACATTGTATGATTTTTTATGAATTTATTTGCAAATTATGGTGGAAAATAAGTATTTGGTCAATAACAAAAGTTTCTCAATACTTTGTTATATACCCTTTGTTGCAATGACACAGGTCAAACGTTTTCTGTAAGTCTTCGCAAGGTTTTCACACACTGTTGCTGGTATTTTAGCCCATTCCTCCATGCAGATCTCCTCTAGAGCAGTGATGTTTTGGGGCTGTCGCTGGGCAACACAGACTTTCAACTCCCTCCAAAGATTTTCTATGGGGTTGAGATCTGGAGACTGGCTAGGCCACTCCAGGACCTTGAAATGCTTCTTACGAAGCCACTCCTCCGTTGCCCGGGTGGTGTGTTTGGGATCATTGTCATGCTGAAAGACCCAGCCACGTTTCATCTTCAATGCCCTTGCTGATGGAAGGAGGTTTTCACTCAAAATCTCACGATACATGGCCCCATTCATTCTTTCCTTTACACGGATCAGTCGTTCTGGTCCCTTTGCAGAAAAACAGCCCCAAAGCATGATGTTTCCACCCCCATGCTTCACAGTAGGTATGGTGTTCTTTGGATGCAACTCAGCATTCTTTGTCCTCCAAACACGACGAGTTGAGTTTTTACCAAAAAGTTATATTTTGGTTTCATCTGACCATATGACATTCTCCCAATCCTCTTCTGGATCATCCAAATGCACTCTAGCAAACTTCAGACGGGCCTGGACATGTACTGGCTTAAGCAGGGGGACACGTCTGGCACTGCAGGATTTGAGTCCCTGGCGGCGTAGTGTGTTACTGATGGTAGGCTTTGTTACTTTGGTCCCAGCTCTCTGCAGGTCATTCACTAGGTCCCCCCGTGTGGTTCTGGGATTTTTGCTCACCGTTCTTGTGATCATTTTGACCCCACAGGGTGAGATCTTGCGTGGAGCCCCAGATCGAGGGAGATTATCAGTGGTCTTGTATGTCTTCCATTTCCTAATAATTGCTCCCACAGTTGATTTATTCAACCCAAGTTGTTTACCTATTGCAGATTCAGTCTTCCCAGCCTGGTGCAGGTCTACAATTTTGTTTCTGGTGTCCTTTGACAGCTCTTTGGTCTTGGCCATAGTGGAGTTTGGAGTGTGACTGTTTGAGGTTGTGGACAGGTGTCTTTTATACTGATAACAAGTTCAAACAGGTGCCATTAATACAGGTATCGAGTGGAGGACAGAGGAGCCTCTTAAAGAAGAAGTTACAGGTCTGTGAGAGCCAGAAATCTTGCTTGTTTGTAGGTGACCAAATACTTATTTTCCACCATAATTTGCAAATACATTCATTAAAAATCCTACAATGTGATTTTCTGGATTTTTTTTCTCAATTTGTCTGTCATAGTTGACGTGTACCTATGATGAAAATTACAGGCCTCTCTCATCTTTTTAAGTGGGAGAACTTGCACAATTGGTGGCTGACTAAATACTTTTTTTCCCCACTGTATGTTGTAGCGATGTGAACTAGGCCCTGTGTTCATGTTTTCAACCTCTGCAAAATAGAACCCATTGTCAAACAGGAATAGGCTGTATGTGGAAGCTGGCTGGTTGCTTAGAGGTAAAAAATTTAATACAAACTTTCAAGAATTATATTGTGTATATTTCTTTACTTCTACAGATATATCATTGCCATTTAGCGCTATTTGTAAGTGGTGTAAGATGTAGTCACCTTAGAAAACATGTTTCCCCATACAATTCAGGCCTAGTGAGAGACCTACAGTATACTGAAACCCCCTTAATCTCCTGAAAACTACAGAATATAGCCAACATGTACTGTATGACTGTCATTCATTGTCACTTTACACAGTATTTTAGGTAAACAAATTAAACAGTTCAGTGGTATTTTTCAACCAGAACTTTATCAGAACAATAAAATATTTAACAGGTTACATAAGCTTGGCCTACACTGTACATCAAACAGTGGTTATGGCACATTGTTTCATGGAATACAATAATACAAATTGTTTCTATAACACTTTAAAACATGAAATAAAACTAAATGTGATTATTGCATCTGACTTTAGAAATCTTTAGAAACAATTGGAACAGGAGTATCAAACTGTCCGTCCTCTAAAATGGTGTGTAGTTACATACTTTTAGTATGACAGCTAGAGATGTCAGAGAGGGTCCAAACTGCTTTCTGAATAATGTTCTACTGCTTGGAAGACCTATTATAGTACAATGGCCCCATCTATTGGCTGAAACCTGAACCATATTTGAAAAGTTTGTGATTTTAGATCATTTTGAAGAAAATATTTAAATCAAGCATTGACAATTCGTTTGCTTATTATAAATTACTTAATATTGACGTGTTTAAATATTATCATATTTTGCACATTTCTCACAACCCCACACAGTTGACTGGCCTGAGAAAGACTGCTGTGTCTTCTCCTGACCAGCAGGTGGCATTAACATACAGTGTTGAGCACTTTAACTAAGCAAGCCATTTCACATTTACACACGCAAAGACTATCATCGAGACCCAGTGACATGTTGAGAAGGCACAGGTATTAGCAGTGTTTAAAAAAGTACCCAAAAGCCATACTTGAGTAAAAGTAAAGATACCTTGCTGAAAAATGACTCAAGAAAAGTCCCCCATTAGAATACTATAATAATAATAATAATATGCCATTTAGCAGACGCTTTTATCCAAAGCGACTTACAGTCATGCGTGCATACATTTTTGTGTATGGGTGGTCCCGGGGATCGAACCCACTACCTTGGCATTACAAGCGCCGTGCTCTACCAGCTGAGCTACAGAGGACCACAACTTACTACTAGAGTAAAAGTCTTAAAAGTACCTGATATTAAATGTATTTACGCATCAAAAGTACACTGCTCAAAAAAATTAAGGGAACACTAAAATAACACATCCTAGATCTGAATGAATGAAATAATCTTATAAAATAGTATGATAGACCTCTGCAGGCTATCTCTACAGTAGATTGCAACCCCACCCCCTCTGTGCCCAAACAGTTTGAGCTTCTACTTCTAAAAATCCACCTTTCCAGAAATAAGTCTCTCAGTGTTGCCACTTGCTACAGACCCCCTTCAGCCCCGTGCTGTGCCCTGGACACCATATGTGAACTGATTGCCCCCCATCTATCCTCAGAGTTCGTACTGCTTGGTGACCTAAACTGGGATAAGCTTAACACCCCGGCCAACCTACAATCTAAACTAGATGCCCTCAATCTCTCACACATTATCAACAAACCTACCAGGTACAACCCAAAATCTGTAAACATGGGCACCCTCATAGATATCATCCTGACAAATTTACCCTCTAAATACACCTCCGCTGTCTTCAACCAGGATCTCAGCGACCACTGCCTTATTGCCTGCGTCCGTAATGGGTCCGCGGTCAAACGACCACCCCTCATCACTGTCAAACGCTCCCTAAAACACTTTAGCGAGCAGGCCTTTCTAATTGACCTGGCCCGGGTATCCTGGATGGATATTGACCTCATTCCGTCAGTAGAGGATGCCTGGTTGTTCTTTAAAAGTGCTTTCCTCTCAATCTTAAATAAGCATGACCCATTCAAAAAATTCAGAACTAAGAACAGATATAGCCCCTGGTTCTCCTCAGACTTGACTGCCCTTGACCAGCACAAAAACATCCTGTGGCGTACTGCATTAGCATCGAACAGCCCCCGCGATATGCAACTTTTCAGGGAAGTCAGGAACCAATATACACAATCAGTTAGGAAAGCAAAGGCTAGCTTTTTCAAACAGAAATTTGCATCCTGTAGCAGTAACTCCAAAAAGTTTTGGGACACTGTAAAGTCCATGGAGAATAAAAGCACCTCCTCCCAGCTGCCCACTGCACTGAGGCTAGGAAACACTGTCACAACCGATAAATCTACAATAATCGAGAATTTCAACAAGCATTCTGCTACGGCTGGCCATGCTTTCCACCTGGCTACCACTACCCCGCCACCAGCTCTGCACACTCCGCTGCAACTTGCCCATGCCCCCCCCCCCCGCTTCTCCTTTACACAAATTCAGACAGCTGATGTTCTGAAAGAGCAGAAAATCTGGACCCCTACAAATCAGATGGGCTAGACAATCTGGACCCTTTCTTTCTAAAATAAGCCGCCGAAATTGTCGCAACCCCTATTATTAGCCTGTTCAACCTCTCTTTCGTAACGTCTGAGATCCCCAGAGATTGGAAAGCTGCCGCGGTCATCCCCCTCTTCAAAGGGGGTGACACTCTAGATCCAAACTGTTACAGACCTATATCCATCCTGCCCTGCCTTTTGAAAGTTTTTGAAAGCCAAGTTAACAAACAGATCACCGACCATTTCGAATCCCACCATACCTTCTCCGGTATGCAATCCGGTTTCCGAGCTGGACATGGGTGCACCTCAGCCACGTTCAAGGTCCTAAACGATATTATAACCGCGATCGATAAAAGACAGTACTGCGCAGCCGTCTTCATCGACCTGGCCAAGGCTTTCGACTCTGTCAACCACAGCATTCTTATTGGCAGACTAAATAGCCTTGGTTTCTCAAATGACTGCCTCGCCTGGTTTACCAACTACTTCTCAGATAGAGTTCAATGTGTCAAATCGGAGGGCCTGTTGTCTGGACCTTTGGCAGTCTCTATGGGGGTGCCACAGTGTTCAATTCTCGGGCCGACTCTATTCTCTGTGTATATCAATGATGTTGCTCTTGCTGCTGGTGACGCTTGGATCCACCTCTACAAAGCCTCCTTCACTCATGCTACCAAACATGCCCTTGTAAAACTGACTATCCTACCGATCCTTGACTTCGGCGATGTCATTTACAAAATAGCCTCCAACACTCTACTCAGCAAATTGGATTTAGTCAATCACAGTGCCATCCGTTTTGTCACCAAAGCCCCATATACTTCCCACCATTGTGACCTGTACGCTCTTGTTGGCTGGCCCTCACTACATATTCGTCGCCAAACCCACTGGCTCCAGGTAATCTATAAATCACTGCTAGGCAAATCCCTGTCTTATTTTAGCTCACTGGTCACCATAGCAACACCACCCGTAGTCTGCGCTCCAGCAGGTATATCTCACTGGTCATCCACAAAGCCAACACCTCCTTTGGCCGCAATTCCTTCCAGTTCTCTGCTGCCAATGACTGGAACGAACTGCAAAAATCTCTGAAGCTGGAGACTCTTATCTCCCTCACTAACTTTAGGCGTCAGTTGTCAGAGCAGCTTACCGATCACTGAACCTGTACACAGCCCATCTGTAATTAGCCCATCCAACAACCTCATCCCCATATTGTTATTTATTTGGCTAATTTGCACCCCAATATCTCTATTTGCACATCATCTTTTGCACATCTATCATTCCAGTGTTAATACGAAATTGTAACTATTTTGCACTATGGCCTATTTATTGCCTTACCTCCATAATTTACTACATTCGCACACACTGTATATATATTTTCTGTTGTATTTTTGACTTTATGTTTTGTTTACCCCATATGTAACTCTGTGTTGTTGTTTTTATCGCACTGCTTTGCTTTATCTTGGCCAGGTCGCAGTTGTAAATGAGAACTAGTTCTCAACTGGCTTACCTTGTTAAATAAAGGTTAAATAAAAAATAAATAAATAAACTCATACACTTGCGCACACACACACTCATACACCTGTACACACACACACACACAAATGAATAACCCAGTATCATTGCTGTTAAATGTATGCACTCACTAACTGTAAGTCGCTCTGGATAAGAGCGTCTGCTAAATGACTAAAATGTAAATGTAAATGTTCTTTATCTGACATATCAGTCCTGCTGATTTAACAGGACTGTCATCAGTCTTCCAGGTTCTCTGCAGACACATAGATCTGTGTGAGTATATGGGAGTGTACGCAGAATAGGAGCAGAGAGAGAGAGAGTGTGTGTGTGTGTGTGTGTGAGCGTGTGTGTGTGTGTACAGGTGTGTGAGTGGAATGGCACATGCACAGACCACAGATGGGTGATGAACAGAGAGTAAATGGAGAGATGAATCATAAAAGGGTATTTATCACAACTGAAGACCCATTGACTGACCTATAATAGTACAACCACCATTTGTGGGCCTACAGAGCCTGTCACCCTGCTCAATGTAGAACAATAGGAATTTTTTATATACAATTTTAAAACTCTATGATATGAAATGTATATATTGGTGTATATAATTATGTAATATAACAGTATATCATAGTGTGTTGGTGAATGTGCATAGTCATGGTGCAAAGTATGTATAGTCTTGACTGTCTGACTGGAAGGAGTTTGTAAACATGCACACATCATGTGCTTTCTGTACCGCTCTCTCTCTCTCTCTCTCTCTCTCTCTCTCTCTCTCTCTCTCTCTCTCTCTCTCTCTCTCTCTCTCTTTCTACCTCTCAAATCACAGACACATGCTCTCTCTCTTTCTTTCTATCTCTCTCTCCCTCTCACAGCACACAAATGCTTTCTCTGTATTTCCATCTGTCTGTCTGTCTGTCTGCCTGTCTCAAAGGACAGACACACACTCACTCTCGCTGACTCTCTCCCTCTCTCATTCACTGCACACACAGACAAAACAGACACACTCCCATTTACACACTGAGAGCATTCTGTACTTCCTAACTGGGGCACGCTGGCTGGTCACATGACTTTGAGCCGCCGGCTGCCCTGCTTTCCACATCTGCTCACAGGGGAAGAGGATGGACACACACACACACACACACACACACAGGAGTGGATTGGTTGGATGCACTTTCTCGGTCTGATCCCAAACCAATCTCACACTACCTATCATTAGGTCCTCGATACCAATTGTAGCGCTGAATAGAATTCTACATTTAAAAACTGGCGAAAATGATGTCCGTCAGTCGCCCACCGGCAGGGTGGTCCCTATATCACACTGCGCCAACAGCAAGAGAACGGCGATCAAATGGCCCCTTACTGTACAGACAGACAACCTGTCTGGTGAGTTTTCTACTTTAGACCAGGAGTGGGCAAACATTTTCAGATTCTTGGGATTTCGAAATTCAGCGGAAGACTGCATAGCTTTGTTTTTTTTACTGATTTGTTCGTCAAAATCAATTTGCAGGCCAGAAAACACACCTTCCATCTGAGTAGCCCCTGTCTGTCTCCCCAGCCCTGGTATCTCTCAGAGAGCAACCCCTGTCTGTCTCCCCAGCCCTGGTATCTCTCAGAGAGCAACCCCTGTCTGTCTCCCCAGCCCTGGTATCTCTCAGAGAGCAACCCCTGTCTGTCTCCCCAGCCCTGGTATCTCTCAGAGAGCAACCCCTGTCTGTCTCCCCAGCCCTGGTATCTCTCAGAGAGCAACCCCTGTCTGTCTCCCCAGCCCTGGTATCTCTCAGAGAGCAGCCCCTGTCTGTCTCCCCAGCCCTGGTATCTCTCAGAGAGCAGCCCCTGTCTGTCTCCCCAGCCCTGGTATCTCTCAGAGAGCAGCCTATAGGAAGCAGCAATGTCATCCCTCTTGGCCAGATGTACTCTCGGTCTGTGATGAAGCCAAGGGCTGTGTCTCAATAGTCTGAAGTGGTTTCCTCTTCATCTCCTCTCCTTTATCTGCACCAATCTGAAAACACAGGCTAGATGAAAAGCAGGGAGGTGCAGATGCAAGGAAAGGAGGCGAGTATGCTACATTAGACTATTGAGACTCACCCCTTGGAGAGGTTGGTGAGTGTGTTTGTGTGTGTTGTAATTAGTGAGAGTTGTCCTCTTGCTCATGTTGTGGCCAAGAGGCCGTCTGCAAACAGATATTCTCAGAGCCTGAGGGTATCATAACATGATATGATATGGAGAATAATCACGAGCAAGTAAGGAATCTTGTAGTGTTTGACCCCTGTCTGCACCACATCGTTAAATGTGCGCACCACTACAGTATGTTGGCAAGACAAAAAACTACAGGAAAGACGGTTGTTTAAAGTATGAGGCTAAGGGATGTTAGGATTTTGAAAGTCGTGTACTGTACGCCCGACATTAGGATGGTAATTCAGAATATAGGGATAACTTCTAGACAGTAAGGAGTCCTATACTTTAGAGTAGTCACACCTCAGTCCTGGTCCTATGGAAGATTCACTGCACATGATGCGTAAGTAATGCCATTGTTTTTGGTAGTGTTTACGTCTGTGTGTGTGTGTTTGTGTGTGCGAAGCCACTAACACACAGGGCCAGCTAGCAGTAGTGACACACTTGACAACAAACAGGGCAGTGTGTGTGTGTGTGTGTGTCATGCTCTCTCAGGACAAGCGCAATACTGTGTCATCAGGCATCAGCAGCCGTTGGCAGGACTGATGATAGCACACACACACACACACACACACACACACACACACACACACACACACACACACACACACACACACACACACACTCACACAATGCCTTGTTTGTTGTCAGGAGTGTGTCACTACTGCTAGCTGACCCTGTGTGTTAGTGGCTTCCTGTCTTCTTCTCCTCTCTTTTATCTGCACTTATCCACAAATCTGAAGAAGAAAACAGGCGGAAGGAAGCACAACGATGGATACTCATGATAAATTAGTTTTCACCTACAGATGTAGGATCTTAACGTTGCATTGCAGGAAAGTTCTTCTGCAACAGGGTGATCAAATAAAGATTCCACATTTGTATTCAGCTCTGAGTTCTTCAGATGAAGGTATTTTATATTTGATAGTGCAGAGGAAAAGAGACCAGAGAGGAGAGAAGAACATGAGAGGAAGCTGCAGCAGACTATTGAGATGTAGCCCTCAGCCCTCTGACTGCAGGCCTGACTGTCTGACTCACTAAGCCTCCTCTGCCTGATCTGAAGGAACAATATCCTTTATGTATCACATAGCTACAGTAATACCACTATAGAAATATAATCTAATTCTCGTTCTGTGAATACTGCTAGTGTATTAGCTACACATTTGTAACAGCACAGAATAAATGTCTCAATCAGATCAAGTTCAATGCAGATCCATAGATGATATAGATATGCGACTCTTGTTCAATGATGTAGGCCTACTTGTCTACTCTAGGCTATTTATGAATTATGAAATCCTTGTCGTCACATATTCTAAGTATTTACATCTAGATAAAGAAATGAGAGCTCTGCACAAAGAATATAGTTGCTTCCCAGTGCTTCATTACCACACCCAAAAACCCAGTGCTTCATTACTCCACCCAAAAACCCAGTGCTTCATTACTCCACCCAAAAACACAGTGCTTCATTACCACACCCCAAAACCCAGTGCTTCATTACTCCACCCAAAAACCCAGTGCTTCATTACTCCACCCAAAAACCCAGTGCTTCATTACTCCACCCAAAAACCCAGTGCTTCATTACTACACCCAGAAACCCAGTGCTTCATTACCACACCCAAAAACCCAGTGCTTCATTACTCCACCCAAAAACCCAGTGCTTCATTACTACACCCAAAAACCCAGTGCTTCATTACTCCACCCAAAAACCCAGTGCTTCATTACTCCACCCAAAAACCCAGTGCTTCATTACTACACCCAAAAACCCAGTGCTTCATTACTCCACCCAAAAACCCAGTGCTTCATTACTCCACCCAAAAACCCAGTGCTTCATTACTACACCCAAAAACCCAGTGCTTCATTACTCCACCCAAAAACCCAGTGCTTCATTACCACACCCAAAAACCCAGTGCTTCATTACTCCACCCAAAAACCCAGTGCTTCATTACTCCACCCAAAAACCCAGTGCTTCATTACTACACCCAAAAACCCAGTGCTTCATTACTCCACCCAAAAACCCAGTGCTTCATTACTCCACCCAAAAACCCAGTGCTTCATTACTCCATCCAAAAACCCAGTGCTTCATTACTACACCCAAAAACCCAGTGCTTCATTACTCCACCCAAAAACCCAGTGCTTCATTACTACACCCAAAAACCCAGTGCTTCATTACTCCACCCAAAAACCCAGTGCTTCATTACCACACCCAAAAACCCAGTGCTTCATTACTCCACCCAAAAACCCAGTGCTTCATTACCACACCCAAAAACCCAGTGCTTCATTACTCCACCCAAAAACCCAGTTCTTCATTACCACACCCAAAAACCCAGTGCTTCATTACTACACCCAAAACCCAGTGCTTCATTACTCCACCCAAAAACCCAGTGCTTCATTACTCCACCCAAAAACCCAGTGCTTCATTACTCCACACAAAAACCCAGTGCTTCATTACTCCACCCAAAAACCCAGTGCTTCATTACCACACCCAGAAACCCAGTGCTTCATTACTCCACCCAAAAACCCAGTTCTTCATTACTCCACCCAAAAACCCAGTGCTTCATTACTCCACCCAAAAACCCAGTGCTTCATTACTCCACCCAAAAACCCAGTGCTTCATTACTCCACCCAAAAACCCAGTGCTTCATTACTCCACCCAAAAACCCAGTGCTTCATTACTCCACCCAAAAACCCAGTGCTTCATTACTACACCCAAAAACCCAGTGCTTCATTACTCCACCCAAAAACCTAGTGCTTCATTACTCCACCCAAAAACCCAGTGCTTCATTACCACACCCAAAAAGACAACATAGAAAAACAATCTAGGTAGGGCCTTTCATTCAAAAAAGCATCTTACTATACTGAACAAAAAATATAAACGCAACATGTAAAGTGTTGGTTCCATGTTCCATGAACTGAAATAAAAGATTCCCGAAATTGTGCATATGCACAAAAAGCTTATTTCTCTCAAATGTTGTGCACAAACTTGTTTACATCACTGTTAGTGAGAATTTCTCCTTTCCCAAGATAATCCATCCACCTGACAGGTGTGGCATATCAAGAAGCTGATTAAACAGCATGATCATTACACTGGTGCAACTTGTGCTGGGGACAATAAAAGGCCACTCTAAAATGTGCAGTTTTGTCACACAACACAATGCTACAGATGTCATACGTTTTGAGGGAGCGTGCAATTAGCATGATGACTGCAGAAATGTCCACCAAAGCTGTTGTCAGAGACTTTAATGTTAATTTCTCTACAATAAACCACCTCCAACATCGTTTTAGAGAATTCTGCAGTACGTCCAACCGGCCTCACAACCGCAGACCACGTGTAACCACGCCAGCCCAGGACCTCCATATCCGGCATCTTCACCTGGTGGATCGTCTGAGACCAGCCACCCGGACAGCTGATGACACTGTGGGTTTGCACAACCAAAGAATTTCTGCACAAACTGTCAGAAACCGTCTCAGGGAAGCTCATTTGCGTGCTAGTTGTCCTCACCAGGGTCTTGACCTGACTGCAGTTCGGCGTCATAACCGACTTCAGTGGGCAAATGCTCACCTTTGATGGCCGCTGGCATGCTGGAGAAGTGTTCTCTTCACGGATGAATCCCGGTTTCAACTGTACCGGGCAGATGGCAGGTTGTGTGGGCAAGCAGTTTGCTGATGTCAACGTTGTGAACAGAGTGCCCCATGGTGACAGTGGGGTTATGGTATCGGCAGGCATAAGCTACAGAGAACAAACACAATTGCATTTTATTGATAGAAATTTGAATGCACAGAGATACCGTGACGAGATCCTGAGGCCCATTGTCGTGCCATTCATCTGCCGCCATCACCTCATGTTTCAGCATGATAATGTCCCAAGGATCTTTACACAATTCCTGAAAGCTGAAAATGCCCCAGTTCTTCCATGGCCTGCATACTCATCAGACATGTCACCCATTGAGCATGTTTGAGATGCTCTGAATCGACGTGTCTTGCTGCATGAGGCAAATGGGGGTCATACCAGATACTGACTGGCTTTCTGATCCAGGTCCCTACCTTTTTTTTTTAAAGGTATCTGTGACCAACAGATGCATATCTGTATTCCCAGTCATGTGAAATCCATAGATTAGGGCCTAATGAATTTATTTCAATTTACTGATTTCCTCATATGAACTGTAAAATCTTTGAAATTGTTGCGTTTATATTTTTGTTCAGCAATGGACCTTTGCAAGCACTAATATGCAGTCATGTCATATGCTCCAGAATGCACCAAAATCCTTCTCTTGTAGGGGGTTGGGATTCCCTAACCACCCGCTGTTATGACTGAGACACATAGCAAGACATGACAGCGGCTGTTGGAATTGTTTTAACACTGTTAATAATTGACTCTGTTTCGACCAACTGTTTCGACCAGCTCTTATACTGATTGACAGCACACCATCGATATCAAGCATTTTTCCCAAACCCCACGTATGTCTGAAAGATCAATGAACGCCTGCGTATTCGTCACACTGGTGCTTGCTCCCCAAACCTGGAGCGTCATCAACATAGAAATTATAAACTAGAGGGGGTATATTGTCTCTGACCGAATGGGAAATTTGCCATGAAATATTTTTTCAGACATTTTGACATATTTACAGATAAGCTAATTTAATAAGTTTAAATATTTCGACAATTAGAAAATATAACTGTATACGTTCGTCTCGTTCACAATCTAGACATTATATTTCTATGGTCATGCAGTCGTGCCTTCGGATCGCCGTGAACGCGCATGTCAGGTTCGCTGCAGATATTCTTCCTTCAGCGAAGCGCTGCCTGTAACAATCCCGACTCTGTGTGTGTTGACACTGACGGCCTATTTTACATACATGTACACAGCAGGACAACCTGCTGTTTGATTCAAACCGACTAAAGATTATCCTCCACGGCGTTTTAGTGGAGATTCGGAGAAACAAAACACACCGCTGGCAGACCGACTACAGACAGATGGAATTCCCAGCAGCAGTGGCGAGCTAACGTTAGATGGAGAAACAGAGGGTGGACGAGTCGCTGTCGTAAATAATTAAATATCCAGGCATCTGCTGAAGCTAAAACAAGCGGAAAATGCATCTCCACCAGGTGCTAACGGGAGCTGTGAACCCCGGTGACTGCTGCTATTCTGTGGGGAGCGTCAACGACATTCCTTTCACGGTAGGTTTTATTTTGATATTGCACTGATCTGACGCTGTGTGGGAGAAGATGATTAGCTACCTAGCTGTCAGCGATAGCATTCTTGCTAACTAACCAGCGTTAGCTAGCATCTTGGCTAGCCATGCACAGACAGAACACTAACAAGATTCAGATAGAGTCGGCTGCATGAAGTGCGGCGATATATTCGCGGGTAACGTTAGTGAGTCAGGTCTGTGAGGCTGCCAATCGGCGATGTTATCCACCACATCATTCATTCGCCCTGACATTAACGGTCGGCATTAGCCAGCTAACTAGCTAACAGTGGAGTTTCAAGGTTATCCTACACTGTTCGCGGAGGATATAGAGCCAGAAATAACGTTCTGTTTATTTACTTTGCTCCTAAGACGGGAAGCCTGTCAAATGACTTATGATGCTGCGTGTTGCAAGGGTCGACAGGGGAATTCCTTTTATGTTTTTACGCAATCTCATATGTAACATCGCACATTGATAATAATGCAGTTTTCTTTCTTTCCAGCATCCAAACTATACATTGAATTCTGTGATGATTGAAACGCCACACCTATCCCGGGGCTAGGGCTTGGTGTGTGTGTCTGTGTGTGTTGTGAGCAGTAGCTAACATTTGGCGTCAGTGCGTTTCATGGATCATTAGCTCGAGCGGCTGTTAAGCTAGCATCAGCTGTGCAGGCCGTGACGTAGAAAGCTAGCTGGCGTCCTTTCAGAGCAAATAAATTGCGTGTTATTCTGCATGCATCATATCGCATTTACTATCCCATCTACTATCCATCTGAATAATATGAAAGTCATTTGGAAATATAGTAGTTAGTCAGTGTGCATTTTCTCATTTGATGTTGGTCACCATCAAAAATACCCCCTCCCACTTGCAATGTTGTCATTTTTTAATGGTGCTTTCACATCGGATTTATAGGATTTTGCCTGTAATTTTTTTTGGGGTGATGTTTATGTGACCCCCTTACAAACAGGCCCTCCAAATGAAATCAATAGTTTATTTAGTTCATTAAACAGACAAGACACACCAACCCGATCACAGTCAACACACACACACACATTTAAGAGTAAGAATATAATGGAATGTAACAGAATAAAATACAAAGAATATTCTTCCCACACAACTTGTGTCAAGGGAAAGTGTGGAACTGCTGTCATATAAAAAAAAAAAAGGTGATATTTTGAAACTGAGCCCAAGCCCATGCTTTTTTAATCCACATTTCATCTCTTTCCTACCATCTCTCCACTTTGTTAGGGAGCAGCGTAGGGTCTTATCTTCATCATGATACCCATAGAAAATAATAGCAATTCTATTTTCATGTGAGTCCTTGTTCATATTTCACAACCTCTGCAGGCTTTTGGAGTTGCCTATACGCGATCAAGCAAAATAATAGGCCTACTCTTGATTTAGGCTACATTATTGCATGCTAAATGTTTCTGATCAGTGATAGATGAGCAAACAAATAGAGATATACCACCTCCACTTGTTTCCCAGCCAGAGAATTAACCATTCTTTATACAGACGGAGAGATTCAGTGAAACAAAATCACATTGATTGATTAAGACACAGGCTTTTGGTCCGGGGTCAAGTGAAGAAAAAAATAATCTGCTTGTTAAGATGCATAACATGCCGGCAAAATGTTCTGAACAGTGATAATAAATGAGCCAACTAGACAAGATGATCATGAGCAGCACTCATCTCAACTTAGCTAACATTTCCACAGCCTCATTGTAGCCTAACCAATATCCAAACGGAGACTCAGTGAAAATAAAAATATGACCCCACGCTTGTTTCAAAGCAGCGTGAAACGGTGCTGAAATAGTTAACCACACGCAGTTAGGCTATTGCTTCAAATGTATTATAACAATTGGATGACTTTAGGAGTTTCAGGAAGCAACAATTTGATGCCTTCAATTGCATTAGCCTACTTTATTCCAGTATTTCATAATTCAGTGATATTTATTCCCACAGTAATTCTTTATGGATCCATCCAGTTGTGGTTAAGATAACAGTGCATGTGGTGGGCTAGCCTATGCAAAGAGATCGGTAAAGTGACATGCCTCGCAAAGTTTAGAACTGCCAGGACAGGAGGATAGATGCGGTAGAGGTCAAGAGGTCAATCGAACTCAACCAAAACAATATATCCAAATCGGCCTTAAGTAACACATTGTGGGCCTATTACAATACATAAATCATGATAGATTTGACGAATATCCACTTTGTTAGATCCAATTTGTTGAATGTGCACCAGTCTGGTCAATGGAACGGTCTGCGTTCTATTGGCACCTTTACAGCATCTATAGTAGTAAAGGGCGCTGCCTAGCAACCATCAAGAGCTTAGTGCATTCCAATTCTGCCTCACCATTACGCATATACAGTACTAAGCCGTAGGCAGAACTTTACCGCAATCATGGCTAGGTCGGTTGACAGAAATAAAAGCTGTAGCTTCGTTGCCGGCAGTACCTTTCTAATAAAGAAAAGTTGACAAAAAGTTGGCGAGATGCTAAAGTTAGCAGAAAAACGTCTTGGTTTGAAAGGTGTATTAGTGTCCTGTCTGACTATCCTGGTTTGCAGCCAGCCCGACAGAGAGGAAGTTACTTTGGTCTATTGATTAATGCATGAGTGATGTTTGCATTCTCTGCCTTGAAATTCCTTTTTTTAGCCTGTGTTTGTATAATAAATTGCTTATCTCTCTGTGAGTGAGCATATGGAACTGTTCTCTGTATGATTGTGTAACAGAGTAGCAGGCTATCTGAAGTACAATAATGATATGATCATAGAAGTCACATTAGAAGTAGGCCTATTATATGGATATGATGACCTGTAAGAATTGACCATCTGCTGACAGTAGCCTGATTGGCTTTTGGCCTTAACTCTCACACACAGCTAGCCTAACAGTGAAGTATTTCTGATACTAGCCTACCCACAGCTAGCCTAACAGTGAAGTATTTCTGATACTAGCCTACCCACAGGTTGCCTAACAGTGAAGTATTTCTGATACTAGTCTACCCACAGGTTGTCTAACAGTGAAGTATTTCTGATACTAGCCTACCCACAGGTTGTCTAACAGTGAAGTATTTATGATACTAGCCTACCCACAGGTTGTCTAACAGTGAAGTATTTCTGATACTAGTCTACCCACAGGTTGTCTAACAGTGAAGTATTTCTGATACTAGTCTACCCACAGGTTGTCTAACAGTGAAGTATTTCTGATACTAGCCTACCCACAGGTTGTCTAACAGTGAAGTATTTCTGATACTAGCCTACCCACAGGTTGTCTAACAGTGAAGTATTTATGATACTAGCCTACCCACAGGTTGTCTAACAGTGAAGTATTTCTGATACTAGCCTACCCACAGGTTGCCTAACAGTGAAGTATTTCTGATACTAGCCTACCCACAGGTTGTCTAACAGTGAAGTATTTATGATACTAGCCTACCCACAGGTTGTCTAACAGTGAAGTATTTCTGATACTAGCCTACCCACAGGTTGCCTAACAGTGAAGTATTTCTGATACTAGCCTACCCACAGGTTGTCTAACAGTGAAGTATTTCTGATACTAGCCTACCCACAGGTTGCCTAACAGTGAAGTATTTCTGATACTAGCCTACCCACAGGTTGTCTAACAGTGAAGTATTTCTGATACTAGCCTACCCACAGGTTGTCTAACAGTGAAGTATTTCTGATACTAGCCTACCCACAGGTTGCCTAACAGTGAAGTATTTCTGATACTAGCCTACCCACAGGTTGTCTAACAGTGAAGTATTTCTGATACTAGCCTACCCACAGGTTGTCTAACAGTGAAGTATTTCTGATACTAGCCTACTCACAGGTTGTCTAACAGTGAAGTATTTCTGATACTAGCCTACCCACAGGTTGTCTAACAGTGAAGTATTTCTGATACTAGCCTACTCACAGGTTGTGTAACAGTGAAGTCTTTCTGATACTAGTCTACCCACAGGTTGTCTAACAGTGAAGTATATTTGATACTAGTCTACCCACAGGTTGTCTAACAGTGAAGTATATTTGATACTAGTCTACCCACAGGTTGTCTAACAGTGAAGTCTTTCTGATACTAGCCTACCCACAGGTTGTCTAACAGTGAAGTATTTCTGATACTAGCCTACACACTGAGCTGCAGCATCTCAAAGCTGATGAGAGGGAACAGCCTGAGCAGGATTTGAACCAGTAACCCCTGCAGTGCCAGGGTAAGCTGCTCACTACCTGCTGCGCCACAAAGAGCCAGACCCCCTGACAGAGACGGTAGTACCCTCACGTACTGTAGTTATATGGGGAGGCTGCAGTACCTGTAGTGGTACAGTCTCAGGGTGTCTCCTATGGGTGATAGCTTGGTCCTTCTGGTGGCATATGATAGTAAAATGTGTAGAATTGCATGAAATTAGCTTTAAACTACAACATTTTCTCTTAGCCTCATGACAAAATGTGTAGAATAGGGTTATAAAACAGCACATGTTTCTCTCTGCACCATGGCAACATGTGTTGAAATGCAGGAAGAGGACCCGAGGTCAGTGCCCCGCAGTCGGTGCCATATGCGGTGTATGAGTTTCAAGTTGGGGAAGCTAATTCACCTTTTACAATAAAGCATTCCATGCATCATCGCATTTGCAGACTGATGTAAGAAAGCCTACTATTCCTAATGTGATGAGTAGATTGGATAGTCATAATTTATGCTATTAATATAACTCAATCACTTTTCGCAAAAAAGACAGTTCAATGGATGTCTGAGCACATAGTGGCGTAGAGTAGGACTAGGTTATAGGCTCTATCAGATACATTTCTTCTCCTTTCTTTGCACGGGAAAAATTTAGCCTTTTATTAACACATTTAATGCAATTATACTACACTTTATATGACTGGAAACATTAGCAGAATCTTTTTTAATATGACAAAAATTACAGGGTAGCCTACTCAGCTGACTGACAAAACAGATCAATAAAAACAACATTGTCTCATCCATATAATAGGCCTACGAGAAGGGGGAGACCCAAATAGCCTTTAATATGACATCCATCTAACCTGGAGGAGGAAATTATTGTCCAAAAACTAACTTTGATGTGGCACTGACCCAACAATGATAAAGAGTGAATATTCCCACTCACCGGGGATATGGCCGATGCTCTCCGCTGGTGCCAATAAGATAGGCTAAACTGTTCGCTCAATGAAGTAGAGATTTTTCATAACTATAAAAGATTAGTCTTTACATTGTCTTCTCTTTACAGCAATAGCCGTTTGCTTTCCAAACTGTTTTCCCCTGATTGTATTTTGAGATATGAGAACCTCATCATTGCTGACAACAGCTGCTTGTGGTACACAATGTTGGCTTCTGTGTGAAACTTGCTCTAGAAGGAAAACACTTTAATGTCACTCACTCACTCACTCACTCACTCGCACACGGTTGGCGCTTAGGGCGTTTTTTATATTTAGACTTATCTAAATGCTAGTGATTTTAAACCAGCTGCTTAAAGTATGTGGTGAAACAACCATGGGAATGGAACCTAGGCTAAAGGCTACTTGCTTTGGGACATAGGCTAGCATAACACCGAAAACATGATAAGAGTTTGTTGTAGGCACATTCATAAAGCCATTATAACAGCCACATGAGACATTTTACATGGTTTATGAATGCATTGGCCTAACAAAATGGTGCATTTTGAGGCCATGTGGTGGAGGGTGATACGGCGCTGGAAATGGGGGTGTGAGCACGTGGGTCTGAGCAGGTGTGATGTAGTTGATCTTTGTGTGATGTCGTTTGTAGGTGTATGTTTTGTATTGTTTAAAATAATACAATTCAATCTTATACAAAAAATGAATGCATTGGCCTGTACTACTACTGCTGAAAGCATAGGCCTAACTGTCTACTATTGTGTTCCATTGGGTTCCATCCCTGAGGGCTGGTGGCTCAGTGTCTGGGTGCGTCCAAAATGGCACCCTATTCCCAATATAGTGCACTACTTTTGACCAGAGCCCCGCTTATGTAGCCGTCAGAGATGTCAGGGTCCATTTCAGGGGAAAGACCCCTCCAGAACCACACTACGTCTAAAGATGTAACACTCACACTGAGACCCCTAGGGCTCACCCAGGGGTCTGTCTTTAACATACACACACACACACACACACACACAGCAGGGCTCTACAGTGCCGGCCAAAATGACATTTACATTACATTTACGTCATTTAGCAGACGCTCTTATCCAGAGCGACTTACAGTTAGTGCATACATTTATTTTACTTTTTTTCATACTGGCCCCCCGTGGGAAACGAACCCACAACCCTGGCATTGCAAACGCCATGCTCTACCAACTGAGCTACCTCCCTGCCGGCCACCCTACCCTGGACGACGCTGGGCCAATTGTGTGCCGCCCCATTGGTCTCCCGGTTGCGGCCGGCTACGACAGAGCCTGGATTCGAACCAGGATCTCTAGTGGCACAGCTAGCACTGCGATGCAGTGCCTTAGACCACTGCGCCACTCGGAGAAAACAAATCCAATTGCAAAATAATGCTTTTTATTAATTGATGGAAATACATTTGACCGTCATGCTTATCGTTCTATAGGGTAATTTGCATAATTTAGTGGAATAAATTGGCCTGTGTGTATTTTCATTAATCATCAAAAGTATGTGGACACCTTATCATCGAACATCTCATTCCAAAATCATGGGCATTAATATGGAGTTGGTCCCCCCCTTTGCTGCTATAACAGCCTCCACTCTTCTGGGAAGGCTTTCCACTAGATGTTGGAACATTGCTGTGGGGATTTGCTTCCATTCAGCCACAAGAGCATTAGTGAGGTCGGGCACTGATGTTGGGCGATTAGGCCTGACTCGCAGTCGGCATTCCAATACATCCCAAAGGTGTTCGATGGGGTTGAGGTCAGGGCTCTGTGCAGGCCAGTCAAGTTTTTCCACACCGATCTAGACAAACCATTTCTGTATAGACCTCACTTTGTGCACAGGGGCATTGTCATGCTGAAACAGGAGAGGGCCTTGTTGGAAGCACAGAATCGTCTAGAATGTCACTGTATGCTGTAGTGTTAAGATTTCCCTTCACTGGAACTAAGGGGCCTAGCCCGAACCATGAAAAACAGCCCCAGACCATTATTCCTCCTCTCCCAAACTTTACAGTTGGCACTATGCATTGGGGCAGGTAGCGTTCTCCTGGCATCCACCAAACCCAGATTTGTCAGTCGGACTGCCAGATGGTAAAGCGTGATTCATCACACTTTTACACTGCTCCAGAGTCCAATGGCGGGGAGCTTTACACCACTCCAGCCAACGCTTGGCATTGCGCATGGTGATCTTAGACTTGTGTGCGGCTGCTCGGCCAACAAAACCCATTTCATGATGCTCCCGACGAACAGTTATTGTGCTGATGTTGCTTCTGGAGGCAGTTTGGAACTCGGTAGTGAGTGTTGCAACCGAGGACAGACAATTTTTACGCGCTACGCACTTCGGTGCTCGGTGGTCCCGTTCTGTGAGCTTGTGTGGCCTACCACTGAGCGGCTGAGCCGTTGTTGCTCTTAGACGTTTCCACTTCACAATAACAGCACTTACAGTTGACCGAGGCAGCTCTAGCAGGGCAGAAATTTGACGAACTTACTTGTTGGAAAGGTGGCATCCTATGACAGTGCCACGTTGAAAGTCACTGAGCTTTTCAGAACGGGCCATTCTACTGCCAATGTTTGTCTATGGAGATTGCATGGCTGTGTGCTCGATTTTATACACCTGTCAGCAACGGGTGTGACTGGAATAGCCGAATCCACTAATTTGAAGGGGTGTCCACATACTTTCGACCATGCTGTGTATCTTATTTATCCAACACAACTATCACACTTGCACAGCCTATTTTGAGCGGGATTTCTCCTGCAGCCCCTCAGCTGGTTTCTGCTGGAGTAAAACATGCGCTGTTGTAAGCCCATTCATTGCGCAACAATTGCAATCTTGTGTTAAAAACACTTTTGGTGCATGATTAAAAAGAGCTACTATTTTTATTTCTCAACCGGTAATTGAAGCGCGCCTCCCATTCACCATTCAGGTGCAGGAAACCGGCTATCAGCGCGTCACCCACCACTTTACAATGTCAGCTGGAGGCAGTATGCATTTTGAAAACATATTTAATTGTTTGAAGCTTGAATGTTTTATATCGTATTATGAAGCATGTCTAACCTTGCTTCAAAGTAGCCTATAGATAGAATCCGACCATGGAAATGTGGGGGCAATTATTTTATAAAGACTTCATAGGCGGCTCGTGAATTTCAAGTTTGGGCAAGCTTACAATTGATCCTACCATTTCTACTGTTCTGCCAGTTATGATTTTCATATGCACATTTTCACAGAACAGTTTCATTTCAATAATAATGTTTCGTTTCTCAATCATTGTCATGTGGTTAATCATAAAAATCTAAACTTTTAGATGTTCATCATTTTAATTAAGTCAACTAATGAGAGATCACCAGCCTCTGCCATATGGACACATTGATACACCTTGATCCATTGGCGCCAAAATAAATTCATCATAGTGTATAGGCCAACGCAGCAGTAGGCCTATAACTTCCATTGCTCTTTCTCACCGAGAAATTGTGATTTTTGATGGGGAGATTGTTGGAAAGATTTTTCAAATAGCTTACTGTGAGGAACTATAGTTTAAATATATTATCATTCGCAATGGATGTAAAAAGAAATATTTCCTACATTTCCGCGCAGCAGGCCACGTACTTCTATGAGTGCTCAGGCATGCGCGCTACCTCAACATTATCAGGACAGAGAAACCACACGCATGCTCAACGCTCACATGGAGCACTCCAAACAAAAGACTATGAAAAAATGAATGATGGTTATGAAATAAACCAACAGTTTTTACTCACAAGTGTAGCAGGTTGTGAACTCTGAAACAACCTTTCCACTCTGAGAATGGTAAATTACTGTAATTAATACATGCGTTAACATAACATAAATTAATGTAATCAAATTACGGGGATTAAAGGTACATTTACTACTGGTGACATTTGTAATGGGGAATAATATAACAAATACCTAAGGGCAAACAATTCACACAACGAAACAGTGAATGGGCAAGAACTGTCTGGTGACGGCTGAGCCATTCTGGAGAGGGACGTTCCTGTATCTATTCCACTCACCCCTCCCCTTCTTCTTGTCTCAACATCAAAAATAATACTCCAGACCCATTATCTTCACACGTATTTTAGATGCTTTTTACTGACAGCCGCGACTCAATAATCAGCTAGGCCTATTGCCAAGTGCGCTGCCCAAATTGCGGACATAGGCCTACAAGCTTTTGATTTGAAACAATCCACAGCTATTTCTTTAAAGAAGCTAATGATCCTCGATTCCTCTTTGGCTAAGTCATGCTTTCTTGTGAAGTATTTTGAATGATTTTATTTCTTTCTGTATATACAGGAGTAATTATATAATGTTTGCAAATGTATTTCCATTTACTTCCCTATTGCACCCACCTCTATGCCATTTCTCTCCTGTTCTATTGGTTTTCATATCAACTTTCTTTCGTTGTCCAGAAGCCCAAGGCACGATTGTAATCATATTAGCAACCCATCCTAGTTGCTGCATCTTTAGGCTCTTTCTATGTTTCTAACAGAGATTTCCATCTCTGTCACATATGGAACCGCTATCAGATGCACTGTTTAGAATGGTGTTTTCCCAGGTGCTCTGTTTAGAATGGTGTTTTCCCAGGTGCTCTGTTTAAATGGTGTTTTCCCAGGTGCTCTGTTTAGAATGGTTTTTCCCAGGTGTTCTGTTTAGAATGGTGTTTTTCCCAGGTGCTCTGTTTAGAATGGTGTTTTCCCAGGTGCTCTGTTTAGAATGGTGTTTTCCCAGGTGCTCTGTTTAGAATGGTGTTTTCCCAGGTGCTCTGTTTAGAATGGTGTTTTCCCAGGTGCTCTGTTTAAATGGTGTTTTCCCAGGTGCTCTGTTTAGAATGGTTTTTCCCAGGTGTTCTGTTTAGAATGGTGTTTTTCCCAGGTGCTCTGTTTAGAATGGTGTTTTCCCAGGTGCTCTGTTTAGAATGGTGTTTTCCCAGGTGCTCTGTTTTAAAATGGTGTTTTTCCTCGAATTGCGTTTTGGCAAATGTTTGAAAATTACATTTTATTGGCTGCTTCATTACATGAGTTGCATGTTCTGTTAATATGTATTAATTACCATAATCTGTGACATTTTGAGCACCGTGGGTGAACGCCCTAATGGGTTATACAAATGGCTGGTAAATCAAAATCTTCCCGGTCACATTGTCCGTCGCCACATTTTACACGCACACAGACAGACAGACAGACAGACAGACCTACAGGCTATAGTGTTGTTTTCTATAGTTGTTGTCCCTGGTCTAAAGTAGTGTACTATAAAGGGAATAGGATGCCATATTGTGTGTGAAAGGAAAGGGTTTAGTTCATGTAAAGCGTGTCTGTAGTGAAAGGAGAGGGTTTAGCTCATGTAAAGCGTGTCTGTAGTGAAAGGAGAGGCTTTAGTTCATGTAAAGCGTGTCTGTAGTGAAAGGAGAGGGTTTAGTTCATGTAAAGTGTGTCTGTAGTGAAAGGAGAGGGTTTAGCTCATGTAAAGTGTGTCTGTAGTGAAAGGAGAGGGTTTAGTTCATGTAAAGCGTGTCTGTAGTGAAAGGAGAGGGTTTAGTGCATGTAAAGCGTGTCGGTAGTGAAAGGAGAGGGTTTAGTTCATGTAAAGCGTGTCTGTAGTGAAAGGAGAGGGTTTAGCTCATGTAAAGCGTGTCTGTAGTGAAAGGAGAGGGTTTAGTTCATGTAAAGCGTGTCTGTAGTGAAAGGAGAGGGTTTAGCTCATGTAAAGCGTGTCTGTAGTGAAAGGAGAGGGTTTAGTTCATGTAAAGCGTGTCTGTAGTGAAAGGAGAGGGTTTAGTTCATGTAAAGCGTGTCTGTAGTGATACACTAATATGCTCGCATGATTGAGTTAGTCATGGGAAGAATCACTGACATTTGGGACGCGTGCGCGCACGTACACACACACCCACACCCACCCACAGCAGGGCTCTACAGTGCAAGCATTTTACTCGCATATGCTCCTATTTATTTTACTGTGCGACCTGAAATATATATTTAAGAGCACCAGTGCGCCTAGAAAAATGAACGATTCCAGCTTTAATATCTGAAATAGTTTTCATTGTGCTCCTACATTTCTTTGTGTGCTCCTACACGTGCTCCTTGTGAAGAAAGCAGCCTAGAGCCCTGGTCAGGGTTAACTATGTGACACTCCCAAGATGGAGCCAGACAGATCCATTATTCAACCACCATTTAAGATCTTCACATCCAACAGGGGGTGAATCCAAATGCTGTCAATGGTACACAAATCGATAATATGTTAAAGTCACTCGGGTAGTAAATGTGAGGGGACCTACCTGACTGTGGGTTGTTCTGTAGGTGACAGCTGTGTATGGTGTGTGTGTCTGTGTGTAGCTTGTTTAAGTGTGTGTGTGTCCGTGCGTGCTTGTGTGTGTCTGCGTATAGTGTTTTCTTTCTTTGTGTGTGTGTGTATTTGCGCGGTGTGTGTGGGCTGGTATTGTGAACTCAGTCTCCCTGTCTCTATTATATGAGTATTTACCCTGATGAAATGAGTGCAGTCTTCAGCCAACATCTCTTCTCATATTTCATATAATAGGCCTCATTCGTACTCCCTGCATTCAGGGCATTGTTATTGATGCCTTGGTCATGTGTTGCCAACCCTGACTGGTCTGGCAGTGCAGTCAGCTATGTGTGATGCAGTTTTATGTTAGACCTCCTAAACACTGGCTTTGTGAGGGGATTTAGGCTACTATAGGCTGCATCCCAAATGGCCTTTGAGCGCTCTTGCCAAAAGGCAGGCAGACAGACAGGCAGGCAGACAGGCAGGCAGACAGGCAGGCAGACAGGCAGGCAGACAGGCAGGCAGACAGGCAGAGGCGAGGTGAGAGGTGTTTGGACAGACGTGATGAGCTGAGTGGTTGTTTCTGTTGTATCAGGTTCATGTAGATCGATGACACACACACACACCTTACTTTGTACAGGTACAGAACAGAGTGGTCTCTCAATCACACACGCCTCATCCCTCCTCGTGTGTGTGTGTGTGTCCAGGTGAGTAGAGCAGAGCTAGCCTGTGCATGACGGTGACCGCTTTTAATTCCAGCTGTAATGTTCAGCTGCTGCAGCAATACCTCAACTAGGACTGCTCCTCTCCTACCCTCTCCCTCCTTTTTACACACGCATTCTCTCTCCGCCTTTACTTCCTCTTTCTCTTCAACTGCTCTGTCCCTCTCCTGTCTTGATCTCTCTCCCTCTACTCTCTCTTCTGTTCTATCACACACATTCTCTCTCCTCCCTCTCTCTTCAGCTTCTATCTCTCCCTCCTCTCTCGCTCTCTCCTCCCTCTCTCTTCAGCTTCTATCTCTCCCTCCTCTCTCACTCTCTCCTCCCGCTCTCTTCAGCCTCTATCTCTCCCTCCTCTCTCCCTCTCTCTTCAGCTTCTCTCTCTCCCTCCTCTCTCCCTCTGCCCTCCCTCTCTTCTGCTTCTATCTCTCCCTCTCTCCTCCCTCTCTCTTCAGCTTCTATCTCTCCCTCCTCTCTCCCTCTCTGCTCCCTCTCTCTTCAGCTTGTATCTCTCCCTCTCTCCTCCCTCTCTCTTCAGCTTCTATCTCTCCCTCCTCTCTCCCTCTGTCCTCCCTCTCTTCTGCTTCTATCTCTCCCTCCTCTCTCCCTCTGTCCTCCCTCTCTCTTCAGCTTCTATCTCTCCCTCCTCTCTTCCTCTCTCCTCCCTCTCTCTTCAGCTTCTATCTCTCCCTCCTCTCTCCCTCTGTCCTCCCTCTCTCTTCAGCTTCTATCTCTCCCTCTCTCCTCCCTCTCTCTTCAGCTTCTATCTCTCCCTCCTCTCTCCTCAGCTTGTATCTCTCCCTCCTCTCTCCCTCTCTCCTCCCTCTCTCTTCAGCCTCTATTCGTTGCGGAGTCACTGTTCTAAACACCTCTCACGTCTCACATCTTGTGCCCTAAAATCTTTCTCAACACACCTCTCTTCTCACGTGAACAACGCTGCGTCTTTCCATGGAACCAGAAACCAAACCAGAAGCTGACTAGACTGTGTAGACCTGGAAACATGGGACCTGTTCTAAGAGAACCCATCATTACCTAACCACTAGCCTGAATAAAACATGGAGGCTTAGGCTGCTTCTCAAATGGCACCCTTATTCCCTTGCATCCCTATGGACCCTGGTCAAAAGTAGTGCACTATATAAGGAATAGGGTGCCATTTGGGGGACACACTTTTTCTAAGCATGTGATGTGATAGAGGTATAGCTGCTGTACTGTAGCCTCTCTGTCTCTCTCTCTGTTTGAGTACAGTGCAGTTCACCAGGCAGTCTCAGTAGGTCTATTTACCTATCAGGAGTGGACTGTATGTGGAGCCTGGTCCCAGATCTGTTTGTGCTGTCCTGATAACTATTTTGGTCGTTGTCTCAGCAAATTGGGAATATGGCACAATCTGAGGTGGGGCCAGGCTGCTGTTGTCACTAGAGTCTCAAAGTGTCTTGCATTTTGTTAAATTGACTGAATTCTCTCTCTCTCTCTCTCTCTCTGTCTCTCTGTCTCTCTCTCTGTCTCTCTGTCTCTCTCTCTCTCTCTCTCTGTCTCTCTGTCTCTCTCTCTCTGTCTCTCTGTCTCTCTCTCTCTGTCTCTCTCTCTGTCTCTCTGTCTCTCTCTCTCTGTCTCTCTGTCTCTCTCTCTCTGTCTCTCTCTCTGTCTCTGTCTCTGTCTCTGTCTCTCTCTGTCTGTGTCTCTATGTCTCCCCCCCCCCCCCCCCCCCATCCCAGGCCTATGGTTCAGGCTGTGATATAGTCATCTTGGCCAGTGATTTTGAGTGTGTTCAGATCATCCCTGGGGCTCAAAATGGCAACATCCAGGTGGGCTGTGTCGAGTGCTCCCACCAACTGGGCAGGGTAAGTCACACACACACAGAAAACCTGTTAGTTACACTAGTAAGTAATAATGTTGTGATGACAAATGCATTTCTGTTCTGTTCTCCTCCTCCCTCCGTCTCCTCCTCCCTCCCCCTCTCCTTTGGGAATGACTGTGCAGTATTAACCCTGGTGTGAGTAATGTTTGTAAAACGACTGATTAATGTTGGGATATTGAACGTTACTCTGTTTGTGTAGATCGCAGCATCCTATGGGAACACTGTGTGTATCTTTGAACCATTCGCTACCAACCCAAACAAACGCCACAAGGTAAGCAGAGAGACACTGACATGTTATGCAGAATAAACTGCTGTGTGTGTGAGAGTTTGTGTGCGTGTGTGTGTGTGAGTTTGTGTGTTGCTGCATTGAGAGTTCCACTGTGTTTTAACTGCTTTATTACTGTTCTATTGTGCTATTTTATCAACCCTGAATATTCTGTTCATGTTCTGAATTGTGTGTGGCTGTTAATGACTGTATTAACAGTGGCTGGTGCCTGAGCATGTAGCTTATTATAGCTGAATGCCTGTGCATGTGTTGACTAACTATCCTCTCTCTCTCTCACCTCACACTCTCTTCTTCCCATCTCTCTCTCTCTCTCTCTCTCTCTCTCTCTCTCTCTCTCTCTCTTTCACGTCACACTCTCTTCTTCCCACCTCTCTCTCTCTCTCTCTCTTTCACGTCACACTCTCTTCTTCCCACCTCTCTCTCTCTCTCTCTCTCTCACACCTCACACTCTCTCCCCCCACCTCTCTCTCTCTCTCTCTTCTCTCTTTCCACTCTATGATGTCTCCTCCTGTGTCTCTCCCCCCCCACCTCTCTCTCTCTTCTCTCTTTCCACTCTATGTTGTCTCCTCCTGTGTCTCCCCCCCCCACCTCTCTCTTTTCCCCCTCTCCTTCTGTCTCTGCCGCTCTGTCTAACAGCAGCTTAACTACCAGTGGCAAAAGACAGGACAGTTCTTCCTTAATGCTATCACCTATAACCTGGCCTGGGACCCACAAGGTAACACCTCCTAACTAACAGTTGTGTGTGTCTCTGTGTGGACAGTAAGTATCTGTTTATAACTGTGACATATCTTCAAATCAAATTTTATTTGGCACATGTGCCGAATACAACAGGAGTAGACCTTACCGTGAAATGCTTACTTACAATCCCTTAACCAACAATGCAGTTTTAAGAAAAATAAGAGTTAAGAAAATATTTACTAAATAAACTAAAGTAAAAAAAAAAAAAAAAAGTAACACATATAATAATGAGGCTATATACAGGGGGTACCAGTACCAAGTCAATGTGCGGGGATACAGGAAACCATGTAGCCATTTGAACAATGTGTGTGTCCTGTAGGGAACCGTATTCTGGCGGCTACAGAGCGCCTGCAGCTGTGGGCCCCTCCGTCAGCAGACACACTGATAGAGGAGGAGGATGGACCGATGACAGATGACAAACCTCACCCTGTCCTCAACGACTGGAAGTGTGTCTGGCAGTGCAAGTGAGTGACAGGAGCACCGTGTGTGTGTGTGTGTGTGTGTGTGTGTGTGTAGTGCTTTTAAAGTGTTAAGTAGACATATCAGGCCTGTAGATCGTTAGTGCTCTTTAAAGGTAGTCTCAGCAATATGATGTAGATGCAGAAAGTAAACAGCATAGTGGGTAAATGCAGAAATCACTCCGCCATTTCCTGGTCACTAAAATTCTAATAATTCGCCTAATTTCAGTTTATGTGACAAAACAAGCAAGTATAGTGTAGAGAATCATTGTAACATCTAAACCGCTGTGAAATATATTTTCCAGAACCAAATATATTGTATTTTCAGCTGTTTGAAGCTGTTGTACAAAACCGAAAGTAAAAGACACAAAAATGAAACTGAAGCATATAGCACAGATCTTCCACTTCTTAGACTTGCTTTCATTGAGAATGACAGATCTGTAACTCACATTTCTATGTGAATTTGTTTGGGTCGCCTAAAAAGTTCCATATTGCAGCTTTAAAGGTAGACTCAGATGCAGACGTAGATGCAGAAAGTAAACGGCATAGTGGGTCAATTTCCACAACAACAAAGAGCGTTGAAGCGTGAGGCTCAACTTCTCCACTGTTTTGGTCCCCTGGCTACCACGCTGTAATAGCGTGAGGAGAACACATCCACAGATACTGTGTGTGACTGTGTGAGAGCAAAGTCTTGCATCTCCCTCAGCTCAATATCTGCGGTGACTGCTTGTGGCAACGTCATTTAGCCGAGTCTACCTTTAAAACAGAGAAATGTTTGACACAGTGATAAGCAGCTGATACTGACTCAGCATGTTGGTGTGTGACTGTCCTGGAATGGGGAAGTGTGAGTCTGAAAGAGTTTCCCAACACTTAATGTCAGTCAGTCAGTCTACTAAAACCACCCAGTCAGAGTTCCAACTCCTAGTCTGTAGTTGGTGTTTTCTGTACTCTCTCCTAGTGTTCTAGAGAACTACACTGATAAACAACTCCCACACTGTCTCACTAGGTCTTTGTCCTTTTAACTAGGTCTCATTGTGATTAAAATGTACAGGTAACTGTCAAAATAATGGAAACACTTGAGTAAATGAGGGATACAAAGTATAATCATAAGTTGAATGCACCAATTTGTAAGTTGCTCTGGATAAGAGCGTCTGCTAAATGATGTAAATGTAATATTGAAAGCAGGTGCTTCCACACAGGTGTGGCTCCTGAGTTAATTAAGCAATTAACATCCCATCATGCTTAGGGTCATGTATAAAAATGCTGGGCAGGCCATTATTTTGGCCATTATTTTGGCTACCATGGCTATGCCCCCATAGGATGACAATGCCCCCATCCACCGGGCACATTAAAACGATGTAAACCATATGCCAGGGCCGTCTCAGTCACCAGATCTTAACCCAATTGAACACGTATGGGAGATTCTGAAGCGGCACCTGAGACAGCGTTTTCCACCACCATCAACAAAACACAAAATGATGGAATTTCAATATTAAAATCAAGTCATGTATTGAAACTGGGGAACCACCTTTTTGAGGTAAAAACTGTAAACATGATTTTGTGGAAGAAGTGAGGGGTGTTGAATGACTGTTGCTGTTTTACTGAGTTTCCCAAAGAGAAGTGAAAGCAGCTGAACTCTCTCTCGCTCTCTCTCTATTTCTCTCAATCTGTCTATCTCTCTCTCTCTCCCCCTCTCCAGGACTGCAATGTCTGTTCACATCACCAAGTGGTCTCCTGATGGGGAATACTTTGCAACAGCCGGCAAGGTACACTCACTCATTCACTCTAACTCACTCACCTCACTCACTCACTCACTCACTCACTCGAAAGCTAACATTTTACAGGCCATATCTTGTTTCCATATACTGTCAATATCCCAATCATGTCATAAATGTTTTCTACTTACTCATGTTGATTCTCCTCTAACACCTGTAGAGTAATAAACAGGTAGTAATGTTGATTCTCCTCTAACGCCTGTAGAGTAATAAACAGGTAGTAATGTTGATTCTCCTCTAACACCTGTAGAGTAATAAACAGGTAGTAATGTTGATTCTCCTCTAACACCTGTAGAGTAATAAACAGGTAGTAATGTTGAATGAAGACTTTGTGATCATTTATTCAGGATCAAGTGTAGCCATTGTGCTTGGTACTTCACCAACCAGTGTGTGTGTGTGTGTGTGTGTGCGCCTGCGTGTGTGTGCGCGCATCTGTCTCGTGTGTGTATGGGTGTCTGTCTCACCTGTGTGTTTCTCTCTCTAGGATGACTGTCTGTTGAAGGTGTGGTACCCCACCACTGGGTGGCGCTCTGCTGTAGTGGTCTCAGACCTCCCAGATAAGAAAGGCCCTCAGGTCCACTTCTCCTTCATATACCTGGCACACCCCCGCTCTGTCACCGGCCTGTCCTGGAGGAAGACCAGCAAATACATGCCCAAGTAAGAACATGCACACTCTCACACACACACACACACACAAAGGACCAACACACCAATGCGCGCGCACACACACACAGACGTTTCCATACGTTTTAAATGGAAAAAAACGTTTATTGGAAAATAAGTCAAGCTGATTGTATATTCTAATCTACATCTGTGTTTTTGAATGTCTCAATCCCATACGAATGGAAAGATTAGTGCCATCTATCTACTAAACTGTCAACCATCAATATAAAATGATGTTCTGTGTGTGTCTCTCTCTCATTCTCCCCCCCTCTCTTCGCTCTCCAGGGGTAGTGTGTGTAACGTGTTGTTGACGTCGTGTGAGGACGGTGTGTGTAGGTTGTGGTCTGAGACGGTGCTGCCAGAGGACAGTATCCTGGGTGGTCAGATCACTGAGAACACACACTCCTACAGCTCCAGTCTGCCAGGCCTGGGGGGCAAGGACAAGATACAACACGCCCTGGAGGTAGTTAGACCACACAGTACACACACACACACACACACACACACACAGTACACACACACACACACACACACACACACACACACACACACACACACACACAGTACACACACACACACACACACACATACACGTGCACAAAATGTGTTCTTCAAATAAACTTTGTAGTTTTAATTTTGAATGTACACTTTATTAGTTAGTCATTAAAAAATACACAGAGATATAGAACAGATTGATATGAAGGACTTCAATAATATGACGCTTCTCTTCTCTCTTCCTGTCCCGCCCCCTGCCCTGTCATTGGTCCTCCCCGTGCCACACACACACCTGTCCTCTCATTGGCCAGTCGATGAGCCACCTGAAGCACCTGCGTCGTGGGCGTCGGAGGTCGTCTGCCCTGGTAGCTCACACTGAGCTGCTGCCGTCTCAGATGGGGACCCACGAGACACACACCCACCGCCACATCTCTCACCACGCTAACGCTCTCTGTCACTTCCACATCTCTGCCAGCATCAACCCTGCCACAGGTACGTAGCACACACACACACACACTGCATCAGACATACACATACATACAGCTAGACACACACACTCTCTCCGCCTCAGGCATACACACACGCACACGCTGAACCAGGAACATCAGCCTTACCTTGTTCCTATATTCCTCCCACATGCATAGTAATATACCCGCCCCTTTTCTCTCTCTGTCTCCTCCCCCCAGACATCCCAGCAGTGCTAGCGGAGTCTGCAGTGTTTACTCCGGAGGACGGTGGTGGAGGAGGAGGGTTTGTGGTCCACTGGCTCAACAACAAGGACCTGTCCTTCACCTCCTCCATGGACCTGTTCATGCAGCAGCTCCGCAAGCTCTCAGAACAGCAGCTGGACCAAGCCACCGACGACCCCCTCGACCAGGATGGCTCCCCCATTAAGTTTGACTTTGGTACGATCTATTTCAGAAACCCCTCAGATCTACATATTTTGTTGTTGTGAGAGACATGTTTTGTGGGGTCTTGTTTATCATGACAACATGAAATGCAGTGATCCTTCATAATATAATATGCGTCAAGCAGACACGTTTTCCCAAAGCTGGTAACAGTACTGTGTGCATACATGTTCCTATGGGATTGAACCCACGATCCTGACGTTGCAAGTGCCATGCTCTACCAACTGAGTCACACAGAACCACCTATAGTAGAAATCGTAGCTATGATATAAACTAGTTCTGAGTAGCTGACCCAGTGCAAAACTGTTGTCGAGTTTTGAAATACATCTGGGTAATATCAGTCTATTCTATACACACTGACATGTCATATTCTGTCTGTGTCTGACTCCATACTTTCCCTCCCACCTTCCCCCTTTACCCTCCCTCCCTCCCTCCCTCCCTCCCTCCCTCCCTCCCTCCCTCCCTCCCTCCCTCCCTCCCTCCCTCCCTCCCTCCCTCCCTCCCTCCCTCCCTCCTTCCTTCCTTCCCCCCCTTCCACCCTCCCTCCCTCTTTCCCTCCCACCATCCCCCTTTACCCTCCCTCCCTCCCTCCCTCCCTCCCTCCCCCTTCCTTCCCCCCCTTCCACCCTCCCCCCTCCTTCCTTCCTTCCTTCCTTCCCCCCCTTCCACCCTCCCTCCCTCCTTCCCTCCCTCCTTCCTTCCACCCTCCCTCCCTCCCTCCCTCCCTCCCTCCCCCCTCCTTCCTTCCTTCCTTCCTTCCCCCCCTTCCACCCTCCCTCCCTCCTTCCCTCCCTCCTTCCTTCCACCCTCCCTCCCTCTCTCTCTCTCTCCAGACCTAGATGAGATGTCAGAGAAGGGTTCATCAGAGCATGGTGAGGAGGGTGAGGGTGGTGAAGGCAGCACCAAGGCGTCGTCGCCAGGCTCCAGTAGCTCAGTGCCCCTGCCCTCCATGTTGCTGGATAGGAAGATGGAGACTTTAACTCTGGAGTGGAATAAGAGTCCTGACATGCTGTTTACCATCCACCCCACCGACGGATCCTTCCTGGTCTGGCACGTCAAATACCTGGACGAGTACATCCAGGGTATCTTCAGACAGGTGCAGGTAAGAGGAGAATGCACATGGAGCAACACACGCACGGACAGGGATAAACACACGTATTGTACATGGACACACACCAACCAGCATTAACCCCACACAAGAGGAAGCCGAATGATGCTCCAATCTGACTATTCTCTCTCTCATCCCTCTCTCCATCCCTCTTTCTCCAGGTGTCGTTCTCGTCCCGTATCCCAGTGGCGTTCCCTACAGGCGACGCCAACTCCCTGAGTAAGAACATTCTGATGTACGCCTGCTCCTTCTCCGACATGGATAGCTCCAACGCCGGGGGGGAGCAGGGGAGGAGGGCCCGCCGTTTGCCCCATTCTGCCTCTGCTGGGCTGGGCTCCTCAGCTCTCAGCCTCTCCCTGGCCCAAGCCCCAGGCATCGGCCCCGCTGTCATGATGGTGTCCAAACATGTGGACGGGTCTCTCAATCAGGTGAGCGGGAGAGGCAGACTGTGGCTGTGTCCCAAATGGCACCTTATTCCCCATGTTGTGCACTACTTTTGACCAGGGCTCATAAGGGTATTGAGGTCCTTAGATTAATGCTTAAAAGACAAACTACAGCCATATAAAGTAAAATCTAATAATAATAATAATCCCTCTAATAATGTCATACTCTGATAAATAATGTTGAATAAACTTGTGTATAGACATTTTGTGGCTCAATAAAGTTTTCCTTTCAATCCGTTTCCCTCTCTAGTGGGCGGTGACGTTCGCTGAGCGCTCTGCGTTCTCCAACGTTCTGACCGTGTCTCATAAGTTCCGTTACTGCGGTCACCGGTTCCACCTCAACGACCAGGCGTGTCACACGGTCCTCCCTCTACTGCTGACCTCCTCCCACCACAACGCTCTCCTCACCCCCCCCTCCGACCTCGACCAGCCACACACACACACACCTCCCCCCAGAGGACTGCGCAGGTAGGGAGGAAGGAAGTGTGTGTGTGTGTGTGTGTGTGTGTGTCATAGGTGGAAGCAACGAGGACCCTCTATGACCCTCTATGTCTAGAAAGTGTGTGTGTGTTTACATAATGTTCACGTGAGTGTGTATCATAACTACTTACGTGTGTGTGTGTGCTCATGCCTGCAAGCATGTATGTCAGTGTTTCCTCTCAAATGTGTTAGCTGTGGGGGAAAAGTTAGCGGGGGTTTAAGGGGGGCGGGGGGGAGGTCTCTCCCAATTAACAGAAGACACTGGTATAGTCAGTGCGATTGCTGCCAGCTGGTTAAGGCAGGGGTAGAGCTGCCCCCACTCATCAAACTGCGAGGCCAGCTTTGTCATTGCCATCAGCTGGTCCAACCCCTGAAATACATGAAAAACTAAAAGATGTACAACATTAAAGAAGAGCCAACAGAGTGGTAGTTCAAGAGGAAAAAGGGTTGGGCAACACTGGCCTAAAATGTTATCTTCAAAAGATTGTCACATTCATGCCATACCTTGAATGCTCCAACTAGCACGTTGCTTGGAAGAGGGCCACTCTTGCAGCGCAGCAGCCTCTGGCACTTGCAAGAACTGCCTGGAGAGGAGAGTCAGGATAAAGGTGTTTATCCTCTCACTAGAGAACGCACCCTGAGGTCCCAACACACTGAAGGACCCCAGAATCTCCAGGTGTTGGATTCTCTGGTTTAGGCTGTCCTGGAGGCCAACAAGATATGGATCCATGACCTAATTACAGCACAAAACAGAAAATAAGTCATTAATAGCTGTTTTGTTTTAGTTTATTCAACACAATATGTAACATTGGTTTCATCACAGCATTTGAAAACCAATGTTTTTACCTCCTCTCCTCTCTGAGCCCAGAACATGTCCCTGGTCTAGGTCTTCTCCACCTGGCCTCTTCCTCTTCTCTCCCTCTCCTCGTCCTCCTTGATGTTGAATGCCCCCAGACCCGTTGGGTCTTCGAGGTCCTGGTGGAGTTGGCTCAGACATAAACACAAAATGATGTAGACTAGTAGCTAATTGGATAGCTAATTGCCGTTACAATTGTATATTATAGATCTAAATTATGTTAGTATAGTTTTTAGGTTATAGCTAGCTTATGTAGTTAACTAGTTGGCTAGCTAACGTTCAAGTTAATTGTGTTTCGCGCCACAGAGTTTCTGTATTGGGCACTGGTCACTCGCTCGCTGGTCCCTGGCGTGCAGTTTCTCACGCAGGTGCATTCTGAAGTGATTCAAGTGAATTGTGTTTGGCGCTGATCGAGCACTGGTCACTCACACACTGGTCACTGGCACGCTGTGTTTCTTGAGTTGCAGGCTGCCTGCCACAGCTCGCAGAGCTAAATATCCTTCACTGTGTTGAACCCAGACAGATTATCTATTTACCAAGAAAAGCGAATGTGCTTTACAGAACTTTATTGAAACTATGTTTGGTAGAAATAGGATGTTTATTTTGGTGTGGCGGCAATGATTCTGCCATGGCGCAGCGCCACACTTAAATGAATGCAGAGGAAACACTGATGTGTGTGTAACATAAACTCTGTCTTTGACGATCAGTAACGTGTGTGTGACAAACTGTGTGTGTGATCCCCCTAGGAAGCAGCTGCGTAACGCGGCCACCAGGACGTTCCATGACCCTAACGCCATCTACAGTGAGCTGATTTTGTGGAGGGTGGACCACATCGGACCCCTGTCCTGCACTGGAGGGGTGTCAGAGCTGGCCCGAATCAACTCCCTACACACATCAGCCTTCTCCAATGTGGCATGGCTGCCTACCCTGGTACCCAGCTCTGTGCTAGGTTAGTACACACACACACACACACACACACACACACTGGAATTAAGCGTATTGTTGGAGGATGTATATAATGTATATCTGGTGTTCATGTGTGTATCACATGTTCAGACAAGGTACTGGTGAAGTAGTCAATGATTGTCAAGGGGTGGTTTGGCGACACCTATAGGTGTTCAAGTTGCAATATTATTGGGCATATACAGTTGAAGTCGTAAGTGTACATACACTTAGGTTTGAGTCATTAAAACTCGTTTTTTTCAACCACTCCACAAATGTCTTGTTAACAAACTATAGTTTTGGCAAGTCAGTTAGGACATCTACTTTGTGCATGACACAAGTAATTTTTCCAACAATTGTTTACAGACAGATTATTTCACTTCTAATTCACTGTATCACTATTCCAGTGGGTCAGAAGTTTACATACACTAAGTTGACTGTGCCTTTAAACAGCTTGGATAATTCCAGAAAATGATGGCATGGCTTTAGAAGCTTCTGATAGGCTAATTGACATAATTTGAGTCAATTGGAGGTGTACCTGTGGATGTATTTCAAGGCCTACCTTCAAACTCAGTGCCTCTTTGCTTGACATCATCGGAAAATCAAAATAAATCAGCCAAGACCTCAGAAAAATAATTGTAGACCTCCACAAGTCTGGTTCATCCTTGGGAGCAATTTCCAAACGCCTGAAGGTACCACGTTAATCTGTACAAACAATAGTACGCAAGTATAAACACCATGGGACCACGCAGCCGTCATACCCCTCAGGAAGGAGACGCGTTCTGTCTCCTAGAGATTAACGTACTTTAGTGCGAAAAGTGCAAATCAATCCCAGAACAACAGCAAAGGACCTTGTGATGATGCTGGAGGAAACAGGTACAAAAGTATCTATATCCACAGTAAAACGAGTCCTATATCGACATAACCTGAAAGGCCGCTCAGCAAGGAAGAAGCCACTGCTCCAAAACCGCCATAAAAAAGCCAGACTACGGTTTGCAACTGCACATGGGGACAAAGATCGTACTTATTGGAGAAATGTCCTCTGGTCTGATGAAACAAATATAGAACTGTTTGGCCATAATGACCATCATTATGTTTGGAGGAAAAAGGGGGATGCTTGCAAGCCGAAGAACACCATCCCAACCGTGAAGCACGGGGGTGGCGGCATCATGCTGTGGGGGTGCTTTACTGCAGGAGGGACTGGTGCACTTCACAAAATAGATTGCATCATGAGGAAGGAAAGTTATGTGTATATATTGAAGCAACATCTCAAGACATCAGTCAGGAAGTTAAAGCTTGGTCGCAAATGGTCTTCCAAATGGACAATGACCCCAAGCATACTTCCAAAGTTGTGGCAAAATGGCTTAAGGACAACAAAGTCAAGGTATTGGAGTGGCCATCACAAAGCCCTGACCTCAAACCTATAGAACATTTGTGGGCAGAACTGAAAAAGCGTGTGCGAGCAAGGAGGCCTACAAAGCTGACTCAGTTAACCATCTCTGTCAGGAGGAATGGGCCAAAATTCACCCAATTTATTGTGGGAAGCTTGTGGAAGGCTACCCGAAACGTTTGACCCAAGTTAAACAATTTAAAGGCAATGCTACCAAATACTAATTGAGTGTATGTAAACTTCTGACCCACTGGGAATGTGATGAAAGAAATAAAAGCTTAAATAAATCAAGTGGTGATCCTAATTGACCTAAGACAGGGAATTTTTACTAGGATTAAATGTCAGGAATTGTGAAAAACAGAGTTTAAATGTAAACTTCCGACTTCAACTGTATACTAACTACATGCAAAATCTTACTCCGAGCTCCCACATTAAAAACAGCATCTCTCTCTCTCGCTCCCCTCCCTCCCTCCCTCCAGGTACGTACTGTAACAGTTCCAGTGCATGCTTCGTGGCGTCAGACGGTAAGAACCTGCGTCTCTACCAGGCTGTGGTGGACGCCAGGAAACTGCTGGACGAACTGTCAGACCCTGAGACCTCAGTAAGTACACACAGAGACAGACACACAGACACACGTACAGATGCACTCAGTCAGATTAACAGTGCTGAAAAGGACTCTAACTTTAAAGCTTTAAGGCAGCTGGTTAAAGACACTGTTTGGTAACTTTCCTACACCTCCCTCTCTCTGTCTCTCTCTCTCTGTCTCTCATCTGTCTCTCATCTCTGTCATCTCATCTCTCCATAGAAACTAGTAGGAGAGGTGTTTAACATAGTGAGCCAGCAGTCGACAGCCAGACCAGGCTGCATCATAGAACTAGATGTCATCACTAACCAGGTAAGAAACACCTGTCTCTGACTGTCTCTTTATCTAAGCAATAAGTCAAGAGGCCATGCTACATAATTAATATAGTCACAGGAAAATGGTGTTGTTCGGCTCAACGACAGCAGAAGTATTTTACCTAACAGATACCGAGTTTATCAAAATTTGATTTGTT
>NC_140024.1:25505079-25507579 GCF_964263955.1 Coregonus lavaretus | reverse complement strand
TGAGACAAGCACAGGGTCAAGCTGCAGTGCATGTTGTAAGGTTAAGGGCCTTGCTCAAGGGCCCCATGGTAGGGGAATGTCTTTAGCATATGAACCCAGTTGCCAGATCAATTCCCTCCTATTTTTCCAGCGCCCAGCCCGGGATTCCATTTGGGATGCATCCCTAACCTAATCTAATGTGAAACAGGGTATCCGTTCCCGCTGGATCCTGCTGCGCACCGTGGACCTGCTCTCCTCGGTGGACGGCACCCCCTCCCTGCCCGTGTCCCTGTCCTGGGTGAGGGACGGCATCCTGGTGGTGGGTATGGACTGTGAGATGCACGTGTACGCCCAGTGGCGCCAGGACCGCAAGCCCGGCGAGGCCGAGGGGGACAGCCTCTCCTCTGCAGATAACATCGCCGGGGGGGTTGGAGGGGGCGGAGGGCAGACGGCCACCGCCACAACCACGGGGGGATCCTCGTCGGCGTTCAAGGGGCGTGCCCGGTCCAAAAGTATGTTTGAGGGCAACGTGGCAATCGACGAGGCTCTTCAGGCGCCTGCGGGGCTGCAGGAGGGGGGTCTGTTCGAGGCGGCCCACTCCCTGTCCCCCACCCTGCCTCAGTACCATCCAACACAGCTGCTGGAGCTCATGGACCTGGGGAAGGTCCGCCGTGCCAAGGTGGGTCTGACTGACTGGTCTGGCTGGATGGATGAATAGATGGCTGGCTGTCTGACTGGTGGGTCTGGGTGGATGGGTGGGTGGATGAATGTCTGGTTGTCTGTCTGATTGGTGGGTGGATGAATGTCTGGTTGTCTGTCTGATTGGTGGGTGGGCATGCGTGGCTGGCTGGTAGGCTGCTTCTCCGTCTGGCTGGCTGGCTGTTCATCCATCTGCCTGTCCAGTTTATAAATGTTTGCGACCAAGATACTTTTATTGAAGTGACCAGAGAACTTCTTGAGTAGTCATAGAATGTCATGATGATGATTATGGCGACCATGACGATGATGATGATGCTGTCGATGACTATAATAATGTCTCTGCTGCTGTTGATGATGATGATGATGATGCTGTCGATGACTATAATAATGTCTCTGCTACTGTTGATGATGATGATGATGCTGTCGATGACTATAATAATGTCTCTGCTACTGTTGATGATGATGCTGTCGATGACTATAATAATGTCTCTGCTACTGTTGATGATGATGCTGTCTGACTATAATAATGTCTCTGCTACTGTTGATGATGATGATGATGATGTCGATGACTATAATAATGTCTCTGCTACTGTTGATGATGATGATGATGCTGTCGATGACTATAATAATGTCTCTGCTACTGTTGATGATGATGATGATGATGCTGTCGATGACTATAATAATGTCTCTGCTACTGTTGATGATGATGATGATGCTGTCGATTACTATAATAATGTCTCTGCTACTGTTGATGATGATGATGCTGTCGATGACTATAATAATGTCTCTGCTACTGTTGATGATGATGATGATGCTGTCGATGACTATAATAATGTCTCTGCTACTGTTGATGATGATGATGATGCTGTCGATGACTATAATAATGTCTCTGCTACTGTTGATGATGATGATGATGATGCTGTCGATGACTATAATAATGTCTCTGCTACTGTTGATGATGATGATGATGCTGTCGATTACTATAATAATGTCTCTGCTACTGTTGATGATGATGATGATGCTGTCGATGACTATAATAATGTCTCTGCTACTGTTGATGATGAATATGGTTACTCTTCTTCTTCTCCAGGCCATCCTGTCCCACCTGGTGAAGTGTATCGCCGGGGAGGTTGCCGTGGTGAGGGACGTGGAGGCAGGTGAGGGTGGAACCAGACGTCACCTGTCCCGGACAATCAGTGTGAGCGGCAGCACGGCTAAAGACACCATCGTGGCCGGCCGCGACGGGGGACGTGATTACACAGAAATCAACTCCATTCCCCCTCTACCCCTCTACGCTCTGCTCTCTGCTGACCTGGACACCTCCTATAAGGGAGGAGAGGAGGGGGCGAAGGGGGGGAAGGTGGCTGAGGTAGAGGGGGCGAGGAAGACAGGAGAAGATCAGTACACTGACCTGTTCCAGGTAAAAGGGTTTAGGTTTTAGGTGGATGTTTCAGTGACACACAGACGTTTCTTTTTTCATAGAATCATAGTTCCTAAGTGTGTAGATGCTCAACAGATTCTTCAAAAACGTGTTGGTTCATTTTCTATTGTATAATATTGATATTGTTCTGTCTGTTACCTAAAGACATGATATGCAGTAAATGTCTGTTGGAACCATATATGTTAACCTCTGGGTCCAGATGTAGTCTCCTGTCTGTTATACCCAAATCAATCAACCAACGAGTCATTGTATGGCTCCCTCCCTCCCTCAGTTGCAGGCGGTGACGACAGATGACTTTGCGAGCTTCGCTACAGAGAAAGTAGAGAAGAAGTCTAGATTCATCAACCTGTCTCAGTATGGACCCCACCTACTTCGGACCAG
>NC_140024.1:25459246-25504879 GCF_964263955.1 Coregonus lavaretus | reverse complement strand
TACCTGGCCATGAAGAAGGCTGTTCTCTGGGGTCTGTTCAGGTAACGCACATCTGTAAAACACCTGGAGCTCTAGCCAGATCCCAGATCAGTTTGTGTTGTCTTACCTTTTTGTTTAGTTGTTCACCTCTTCTGCACTTTTTTTCTTTAAAATCCACATTTTATGTTTACCCTTGTGTGTCAGAACACGATTACATTAATCATGTACAGTAGGTAAATAATGCATATTCTATTCTCCTCTCCTCTCCTCTCCTCTCCTCTCCTCTCCTCTCCTCTCCTCTCCTCTCCTCTCCTCTCCTCTCCTCTCCTCTCCTCTAGGTCTCAGCGTGATGAGAAGATGACGGTGTTCTTTAAGAATAACTTCAGTGAGGACCGCTGGCGTAAAGCAGCTCTGAAGAACGCTTTCTCTCTGCTGGGGAAACAGCGCTTTGAACAGGCTGCTGCCTTCTTCCTGCTGGCTGGCTCCCTGAAAGATGCCATCGAGGTCTGGAAACACACACACACACACACACACACACACACACACACACACACACACACACACACACACACACACACACACACACACACACACAGTATGTTCCTAGTTTAGACCTACTTCAGCTGCACCTGTATTGTGTCTGTCGTTGCGACACCATCCTCGTCATGGAAACCTGGCACAGACTCATGTTTATGGAAGTCAACTGGGAGGTGTGTCAATGACATGAGACTCTACAGCTGTGTGTCTGTGTGAGTGTGTGAATGCTCTAGTCTAAACCTGAAAGATAAGGTCGTGGGGATGGTTAGCTACGTAAATGTTGGGGTTACTTTACCTTGGGCTGAGGGTGCAACAGCACAGTCTCAACATGCTGATAGCAGGAGAATGGGGTTCCTACTGGAAGTGTTTGGGGATAGTTTACCAGACAGTCCTTTCAAAAGGGCGTCATTGAGGAGAACACTAGATCACACTTTCATCATTTTAGTCTGTCTTAGCCATGAGTCTTTACTGTTTAGTCAGTTTTAGCAAAGAGTCTAAACCAGGAAACTGCCCCTAAATTCATCTATGGTTGTCAGGTTTCTTAATAAGTCTATGTTCTAAACCATGCACATGCAGAACCTGCTTGATGTGTGGACAGTGCCTTGTGTGGCATCTCAGTGTTTTTCATCTCCTCTAACTCTAATCTAACTCTTACTTACTAGTCCTTTATATTCCTTACAGAACACAGCCCAACTCTAACTGTCCTCTACTCTAACTGTCCTCTACTCTCTAACTCTAGCTGTCCTCTATTCTAACTGTCCTCTACTGTAACTCTACTCTAACTCTAACTGTTACTTACTTACTAGGCCTTTGTATTCCTTACGGAACATAGGCCAACTCTAACTGTCCTCTACTCTAACTGTCCTCTACTCTCTAACTCTAGCTGTCCTCTATTCTAACTGTCCTCTACTGTAACTCTACTCTAACTCTAACTGTTACTTACTTACTAGGCCTTTGTATTCCTTACGGAACATAGGCCAACTCTAACTGTCCTCTACTCTAACTGTCCTCTACTCTCTAACTCTAGCTGTCCTCTATTCTAACTGTCCTCTACTGTAACTCTACTCTAACTCTAACTGTTACTTACTTACTAGGCCTTTGTATTCCTTACGGAACATAGGCCAACTCTAACTGTCCTCTACTCTCTAACTCTAGCTGTCCTCTACTCTAACTGTCCTCTACTTTAACTGTCCTCTACTCTCTAACTCTAGCTGTCCTCTACTCTAACTGTCCTCTACTCTAGCTGTCCTCTACTCTAGCTGTCCTCTACTCTAGCTGTCCTCTACTCTAGCTGTCCTCTAACTCTACTCTACTCAAACTGTCCTCTACTCAAACTGTCCTCTACTCTCTAACTCTAGCTGTCCTCTACTCTAACTCTACTCTAACTCTACTCTATTCTAACTGTCCTCTACTCTTTAACTCTAACTGTACTCTACTCTAACTCCAACTCTAACTCTACTGTAACTCTACTCTTAACTCTAACTGTCCTCCACTCTAACTGTCCTCCACTCTAACTGTCCTCCACTCTAACTGTACTCAACTTGAACTCTAACTGTACTCTACTCCAACTGTAACTGTACTCTACTCTACTGTTACTCTTAACTCTACTCTTAACTCTATTCTAACTCTACTGTTACTCTGCTCTAACTCCAACTCTAACTCTACTCTACTGTAACTCTACTCTACTGTAACTCTACTCTAACTGTCCTCTACTCTAACTGTCCTCTACTCTAACTGTCCTCTACTCTAACTGTCCTCTACTCTACTCTTAACTCTACTCTTAACTCTACTCTTAACTCTACTCTTAACTCTACTCTAGCTGTCCTCTACTCTAACTGTCCTCTACTCTAACTGTCCTCTACTCTAACTGTCCTCTACTCTAACTGTCCTCTACTCTAACTGTCCTCTACTCTAACTCTAACTCTCCTCTAACTATAACTCTAACTGTTACTTACTTACTAGGCCTTTGTATTCCTTACGGAACATAGGCCAACTCTAACTGTCCTCTACTCTAACTGTACTCTGCTCTCTAACTCTAGCTGTCCTCTACTCTAACTGTCCTCTACTGTAACTCTACTCTAACTCTAACTGTTACTTACTTACTAGGCCTTTGTATTCCTTACGGAACATAGGCCAACTCTAACTGTCCTCTACTCTCTAACTCTAGCTGTCCTCTACTCTAACTGTCCTCTACTCTAACTCTACTCAAACTCTGCTCTATTCTAACTGTACTCTACTCAAACTCTGCTCTATTCTAACTGTACTCTACTCTAACTCTACTCAAACTCTGTTCTAACTGTCCTCTACTCTACTCTACTCAAACTCTGCTCTACTCTAACTGTACTCTATTATAACTCTACTCTTAACTCTTACTGTCCTCTACTCTTACTGTCCTCTACTCTAACTGTCCTCTACTCTAACTGCACTCTACTCTAACTGCACTCTACTCTAACTGTACTCTATTATAACTCTACTCTTAACTCTTACTGTCCTCTACTCTAACTGTCCTCTACTCTGTCCTCTACTCTAACTGTATTCAACTTGAACTCTAACTGTCCTCTACTCCAACTCTAACTGTACTCTACTCTAACTGTACTCTGCTCTAACTCCAACTCTAACTCTACCCTACTGTAACTCTACTCTTAACTCTAACTGTCCTCTACTCTAACTGTCCTCTACTCTAACTGTCCTCTACTCTAACTGTCCTCTACTCTAACTGTCCTCTACTCTAACTGTCCTCCACTCTAACTGTCCTCTGATCTAACTGTACTCAACTTGAACTCTAACTGTACTCTACTCGAACTCTAACTGTACTCTACTCTACTGTTACTCTTAACTCTACTCTTAACTCTACTCTTAACTCTACTCTTAACTCTACTCTTAACTCTACTCTTAACTCTACTCTAACTCTACTCAAACTCTGCTCTATTCTAACTGTACTCTACTCTAACTCTACTCAAACTCTGTTCTAACTGTCCTCTACTCTAACTGTCCTCTACTCTAACTGTCCTCTACTCTAACTGTCCTCTACTCTAGCTGTGCTCTACTCTAGCTGTCCTCTACTCTAGCTGTCCTCTACTCTAGCTGTCCTCTACTCTAGCTGTCCTCTAACTCTACTCTACGCAAACTGTCCTCTACTCAAACTGTCCTCTACTCTCTAACTCTAGCTGTCCTCTACTCTAACTCTACTCTAACTCTACTCTATTCTAACTGTCCTCTACTCTCTAACTCTAACTGTACTCTACTCTAACTCCAACTCTAACTCTACTGTAACTCTACTCTTAACTCTAACTGTCCTCCACTCTAACTGTCCTCCACTCTAACTGTCCTCCACTCTAACTGTCCTCCACTCTAACTGTACTCAACTTGAACTCTAACTGTACTCTACTCCAACTGTAACTGTACTCTACTCTACTGTTACTCTTAACTCTACTCTTAACTCTATTCTAACTCTACTGTTACTCTGCTCTAACTCCAACTCTAACTCTACTCTACTGTAACTCTACTCTACTGTAACTCTACTCTAACTGTCCTCTACTCTAACTGTCCTCTACTCTAACTGTCCTCTACTCTAACTGTCCTCTACTCTAACTGTTCTCTACTCTAACTGTACTCTACTCTAACTGTCCTCTACTCTACTCTTAACTCTACTCTTAACTCTACTCTTAACTCTACTCTTAACTCTACTCTTAACTCTACTCTAGCTGTCCTCTACTCTAACTGTCCTCTACTCTAACTGTCCTCTACTCTAACTGTCCTCTACTCTAACTGTCCTCTACTCTAACTGTCCTCTACTCTAACTGTCCTCTACTCTAACTGTCCTCTACTCTAACTGTCCTCTACTCTAACTGTCCTCTACTCTAACTGTCCTCTACTCTAACTGTCCTCTACTCTAACTGTCCTCTACTCTAACTGTCCTCTACTCTAACTGTCCTCTACTCTAACTGTCCTCTACTCTAACTGTCCTCTACTCCAACTCTAACTCTCCTCTAACTATAACTCTAACTGTTACTTACTTACTAGGCCTTTGTATTCCTTACGGAACATAGGCCAACTCTAACTGTCCTCTACTCTCTAACTCTAGCTGTCCTCTACTCTAACTCGTCTCAAACTCTGCTCTATTCTAACTGTACTCTACTCAAACTCTGCTCTATTCTAACTGTACTCTACTCTAACTCTACTCAAACTCTGTTCTAACTGTCCTCTACTCTACTCAAACTCTGCTCTACTCTAACTGTACTCTATTATAACTCTACTCTTAACTCTTACTGTCCTCTACTCTTACTGTCCTCTACTCTAACTGTCCTCTACTCTAACTGCACTCTACTCTAACTGTACTCTATTATAACTCTACTCTTAACTCTTACTACCCTCTACTCTAACTGTCCTCTACTCTGTCCTCTACTCTAACTGTATTCAACTTGAACTCTAACTGTCCTCTACTCCAACTCTAACTGTACTCTACTCTAACTGTACTCTGCTCTAACTCCAACTCTAACTCTACCCTACTGTAACTCTACTCTTAACTCTAACTGTCCTCTACTCTAACTGTCCTCTACTCTAACTGTCCTCCACTCTAACTGTCCTCTGATCTAACTGTACTCAATTTGAACTCTAACTGTACTCTACTCGAACTCTAACTGTACTCTACTCTACTGTTACTCTTAACTCTACTCTTAACTCTACTCTTAACTCTACTCTTAACTCTACTCTAACTCTACTCAAACTCTGCTCTATTCTAACTGTACTCTACTCTAACTCTACTCAAACTCTGTTCTAACTGTCCTCTACTCTAACTGTCCTCTACTCTAACTGTCCTCGACTCTAACTGTCCTCTACTCTAACTGCACTCTACTCTAACTGTCCTCTACTCTAACTGTCCTCTACTCTAACTGTCCTCTACTCTAACTGTCCTCTACTCTAACTGCACTCTACTCTAACTGCACTCTACTCTAACTGCACTCTACTCTAACTGCACTCTACTCTAACTGTACTCTATTATAACTATACTCTTAACTCTTACTGTCCTCTACTCTAACTGTCCTCTACTCTAACTGTCCTCTACTCTAACTGCACTCTACTCTAACTGCACTCTACTCTAACTGTACTCTATTATAACTCTACTCTTAACTCTTACTGTCCTCTACTCTAACTGTCCTCTACTCTGTCCTCTACTCTAACTGTATTCAACTTGAACTCTAACTGTCCTCTACTCCAACTCTAACTGTACTCTACTCTAACTGTACTCTGCTCTAACTCCAACTCTAACTCTACCCTACTGTAACTCTACTCTTAACTCTAACTGTCCTCTACTCTAACTGTCCTCTACTCTAACTGTCCTCTACTCTAACTGTCCTCCACTCTAACTGTCCTCTGATCTAACTGTACTCAATTTGAACTCTAACTGTACTCTACTCGAACTCTAACTGTACTCTACTCTACTGTTACTCTTAACTCTACTCTTAACTCTACTCTTAACTCTACTCTTAACTCTACTCTAACTCTACTCAAACTCTGCTCTATTCTAACTGTACTCTACTCAAACTCTGTTCTAACTGTCCTCTACTCTAACTGTCCTCTACTCTAACTGTCCTCGACTCTAACTGTCCTCTACTCTAACTGCACTCTACTCTAACTGTCCTCTACTCTAACTGTCCTCTACTCTAACTGTCCTCTACTCTAACTGTCCTCTACTCTAACTGTCCTCTACTCTAACTGTCCTCTACTCTAACTGTCCTCTACTCTAACTGTCCTCTACTCTAACTGTCCTCTACTCTAACTGTCCTCCACTCTAACTGTCCTCCACTCTAACTGTCCTCTGATCTAACTGTACTCAATTTGAACTCTAACTGTACTCTACTCGAACTCTAACTGTACTCTACTCTACTGTTACTCTTAACTCTACTCTTAACTCTACTCTTAACTCTACTCTTAACTCTACTCTTAACTCTACTCTAACTCTACTCAAACTCTGCTCTATTCTAACTGTACTCTACTCAAACTCTAACTGTACTCTACTCTAACTGTCCTCCACTCTAACTGTCCTCTGATCTAACTGTACTCAATTTGAACTCTAACTGTACTCTACTCGAACTCTAACTGTACTCTACTCTACTGTTACTCTTAACTCTACTCTTAACTCTACTCTTAACTCTACTCTTAACTCTACTCTAACTCTACTCAAACTCTGCTCTATTCTAACTGTACTCTACTCAAACTCTGTTCTAACTGTCCTCTACTCTAACTGTCCTCTACTCTAACTGTCCTCGACTCTAACTGTCCTCTACTCTAACTGCACTCTACTCTAACTGTCCTCTACTCTAACTGTCCTCTACTCTAACTGTCCTCTACTCTAACTGTCCTCTACTCTAACTGTCCTCTACTCTAACTGTCCTCTACTCTAACTGTCCTCTACTCTAACTGCACTCTACTCTAACTGTCCTCTACTCTAACTGTCCTCTACTCTAACTGTCCTCTACTCTAACTGTCCTCTACTCTAACTGTCCTCTACTCTAACTGTCCTCTACTCTAACTGTCCTCCACTCTAACTGTCCTCTGATCTAACTGTACTCAATTTGAACTCTAACTGTACTCTACTCGAACTCTAACTGTACTCTACTCTACTGTTACTCTTAACTCTACTCTTAACTCTACTCTTAACTCTACTCTTAACTCTACTCTAACTCTACTCAAACTCTGCTCTATTCTAACTGTACTCTACTCAAACTCTGTTCTAACTGTCCTCTACTCTAACTGTCCTCTACTCTAACTGTCCTCGACTCTAACTGTCCTCTACTCTAACTGCACTCTACTCTAACTGTCCTCTACTCTAACTGTCCTCTACTCTAACTGTCCTCTACTCTAACTGTCCTCTACTCTAACTGTCCTCTACTCTAACTGTCCTCTACTCTAACTGTCCTCTACTCTAACTGCACTCTACTCTAACTGCACTCTACTCTAACTGCACTCTACTCTATCTGTACTCTATTATAACTATACTCTTAACTCTTACTGTCCTCTACTCTAACTGTCCTCTACTCTGTCCTCTACTCTAACTGTATTCAACTTGAACTCTAACTGTCCTCTACTCCAACTCTAACTGTACTCTACTCTAACTGTCCTCTACTCCAACTCTAACTGTACTCTACTCTAACTGTACTCTGCTCTAACTCCAACTCTAACTCTACCCTACTGTAACTCTACTCTTAACTCTAACTGTCCTCTACTCTAACTGTCCTCTACTCTAACTGTCCTCTACTCTAACTGTCCTCTACTCTAACTGTTCTCTACTCTAACTGTCCTCTACTCTAACCGTCCTCTACTCTAACTGTCCTCTACTCTAACTGTCCTCTACTCTAACTGTCCTCTACTCTAACTGTCCTCTACTCTAACTGTCCTCTACTCTAACTGTCCTCTACTCTAACTGTCCTCTACTCCAACTCTAACTCTCCTCTAACTATAACTCTAACTGTTACTTACTTACTAGGCCTTTGTATTCCTTACGGAACATAGGCCAACTCTAACTGTCCTCTACTCTCTAACTCTAGCTGTCCTCTACTCTAACTGTCCTCTACTCTAACTCTACTCAAACTCTGCTCTATTCTAACTGTACTCTACTCAAACTCTGCTCTATTCTAACTGTACTCTACTCTAACTCTACTCAAACTCTGTTCTAACTGTCCTCTACTCTACTCTACTCAAACTCTGCTCTACTCTAACTGTACTCTATTATAACTCTACTCTTAACTCTTACTGTCCTCTACTCTAACTGTCATCTACTCTAACTGTCCTCTACTCTAACTGTATTCAACTTGAACTCTAACTTTACTCTACTCAAACTCTAACTGTCCTCTACTCCAACTCTAACTGTCCTCTACTCCAACTCCAACTCTAACTCTACCCTACTGTAACTCTACTCTTAACTCTTACTGTCCTCTACTCTAACTGTCCTCTACTCTAACTGTCCTCTACTCTAACTGTCCTCTGCTCTAACTGTACTCAACTTGAACTCTAACTGTACTCTACTCGAACTCTAACTGTACTCTACTCTAACTGTACTCTACTCTACTGTTACTCTTAACTCTACTCTTAACTCTACTCTTAACTCTACTGTAACTGTCCTCTACTCTAGCTGTCCTCTACTCTAGCTGTCCTCTACTCTAACTGTCCTCTACTCTAACGTCCTCTACTCTAACTGTCCTCTACTCTAACTGTATTCAACTTGAACTCTAACTTTACTCTACTCAAACTCTAACTGTCCTCTACTCCAACTCCAACTCTAACTCTACCCTACTGTAACTCTACTCTTAACTCTTACTGTCCTCTACTCTAACTGTCCTCTACTCTAACTGTCCTCTGCTCTAACTGTACTCAACTTGAACTCTACTCTACTCTAACTGTCCACTGATCTAACTGTACTCAACTTGAACTCTAACTGTACTCTACTCGAACTATAACTGTACTCTACTCTAACTGTACTCTACTCTACTGTTACTCTTAACTCTACTCTTAACTCTACTCTAACTCTACTCAAACTCTGCTCTATTCTAACTGTACTCTACTCTAACTCTACTCAAACTCTGTTCTAACTGTCCTCGACTCTAACTGTCCTCGACTCTAACTGTCCTCGACTCTAACTGTCCTCGACTCTAACTGCACTCTATTATAACTCTACTCTTAACTCTTACTGTCCTCTACTCTAACTGTCCTCTACTCTAACTGTCCTCTACTCAAACTCTGCTCTACTCTAACTGTACTCTACTCTAACTGCACTCTACTCTAACTGTACTCTATTATAACTCTACTCTTAACTCTAACTGTCCTCTACTCTAACTGTCCTCTACTCTAACTGTCCTCTACTCTAACTGCACTCTACTCTAACTGTACTCTATTATAACTCTACTCTTAACTCTTACTGTCCTCTACTCTAACTGTCCTCTACTCTGTCCTCTACTCTAACTGTATTCAACTTGAACTCTAACTGTCCTCTACTCCAACTCTAACTGTCCTCTACTCTAACTGTCCTCTACTCTAACTGCACTCTACTCTAACTGCACTCTACTCTAACTCTACTCTTAACTCTTACTGTCCTCTACTCTATCTGTCCTCTACTCTGTCCTCTACTCTAACTGTATTCAACTTGAACTCTAACTGTCCTCTACTCCAACTCTAACTGTACTCTACTCTAACTGCACTCTACTCTAACTGTACTCTATTATAACTCTACTCTTAACTCTAACTGTCCTCTACTCTAACTGTCCTCTACTCTAACTGTCCTCTACTCTAACTGTCCTCTACTCTAACTGCACTCTACTCTAACTGTACTCTATTATAACTCTACTCTTAACTCTTACTGTCCTCTACTCTAACTGTCCTCTACTCTGTCCTCTACTCTAACTGTATTCAACTTGAACTCTAACTGTCCTCTACTCCAACTCTAACTGTACTCTACTCTAACTGTACTCTGCTCTAACTCCAACTCTAACTCTACCCTACTGTAACTCTACTCTTAACTCTAACTGTCCTCTACTCTAACTGTCCTCTACTCTAACTGTCCTCTACTCTAACTGTCCTCCACTCTAACTGTCCTCTGATCTAACTGTACTCAACTTGAACTCTAACTGTACTCTACTCGAACTATAACTGTACTCTACTCTAACTGTACTCTACTCTACTGTTACTCTTAACTCTACTCTTAACTCTACTCTTAACTCTACTCTTAACTCTACTCTTAACTCTACTCTTAACTCTACTCTTAACTCTACTCAAACTCTGCTCTATTCTAACTGTACTCTACTCTAACTCTACTCAAACTCTGTTCTAACTGTCCTCTACTCTAACTGTCCTCTACTCTAACTGTCCTCGACTCTAACTGTCCTCTACTCTAACTGCACTCTACTCTAACTGTACTCTATTATAACTCTACTCTTAACTCTTACTGTCCTCTACTCTAACTGTCCTCTACTCAAACTCTGCTCTACTCTAACTGTACTCTACTCTAACTGTACTCTACTCTAACTGCACTCTACTCTAACTGTACTCTATTATAACTCTACTCTTAACTCTAACTGTCCTCTACTCTAACTGTCCTCTACTCTAACTGTCCTCTACTCTAACTGTCCTCTACTCTAACTGCACTCTACTCTAACTGCACTCTACTCTAACTGCACTCTACTCTAACTGTACTCTATTATAACTCTACTCTTAACTCTTACTGTCCTCTACTCTAACTGTCCTCTACTCTGTCCTCTACTCTAACTGTATTCAACTTGAACTCTAACTGTCCTCTACTCCAACTCTAACTGTACTCTACTCTAACTGTACTCTGCTCTAACTCCAACTCTAACTCTACCCTACTGTAACTCTACTCTTAACTCTAACTGTCCTCTACTCTAACTGTCCTCTACTCTAACTGTCCTCTACTCTAACTGTCCTCCACTCTAACTGTCCTCCACTCTAACTGTCCTCCACTCTAACTGTCCTCCACTCTAACTGTCCTCCACTTGAACTCTACTCTACTCTAACTGTACTCTACTCTAACTGTACTCAACTTGAACTCTAACTGTACTCTACTCGAACTCTAACTGTACTCTACTCGAACTCTAACTGTACTCTACTCCAACTCTAACTGTACTCTACTCCAACTCTAACTGTACTCTACTCTACTGTTACTCTTTACTCTACTCTAACTCTATTCTAACTCCACTCTACTGTAACTCTACTCTTAACTCTAACTGTACTCTACTCTAACAGTACTCTACTCTAACTGTCCTCTACTCCCTCCAACTCTAATTCTAACTCTACTATAACTCTACTGTAAATTTGCTCTAACTCTACTCTACTCTAACTCTAACTGTCCTCTACTCTCTAACTCTAGCTGTCCTCTACTCTAACTGTCCTCTACTCTAACTCTACTCTAACTCTAACTGTTACTTATTCCTTACGGAACATAGGCCAACTCTAACTGTCCTCTACTCTAACTGTACTCAAACTCTGCTCTATTCTAACTGTCCTCTACTGTAACTATACTCTAACTCTACTCTAACTCTAACTGTTACTTACTTACTAGGCCTTTGTATTCCTTACGGAACATAGGCCAACTCTAACTGTCCTCTACTCTAACTGTCCTCTACTCTCTAACTCTAGCTGTCCTCTATTCTAACTGTCCTCTACTGTAACTCTACTCAAACTCTGCTCTACTCTAACTGTCCTCTACTCTAACTCTACTCAAACTCTGCTCTATTCTAACTGTCCTCTACTCTAACTCTACTCAAACTCTACTCTACTCTAACTGTCCTCTACTCTAACTCTACTCAAACTCTGCTCTATTCTAACTGTCCTCTACTCTAACTCTACTCTACTCTAACTGTACTCTACTCTACTCTAACCGTTACTCTAACTCTACTCTAACTCTAACTCCAATTTTCCCCTTCTCCTCTCTAGGTGTGCTTGGAGAAGATGGAAGATATCCAGTTGGCCATGGTAGTAGCCAGGCTGTACGAGGCTGACTATGAGAGCAGTTCCACCTGCCAAGCCATCCTGTATGAGAAGGTTTTGGGCTGCCAGAGGGACGGGTCGGGGTACCACTGCACCAAACTGCACCCGGACCCGTTCCTACGCAGCATAGCCTTCTGGATCATGAAGGACTACACCAAGGCCTTGGACACGCTGCTAGAGTGCATCCCCAAAGAGGACGATGAGAACCCTGGTGAGAGCAGCATGGTGGTAGATCACACACTCAGAAAAATAAATAAAAAAAATAAATAAACTTCAGTTAGTGCTAAATACGGCTGCTAGAATCCTGACTAGAACCAAGAAATTTGATCATATTACTCCAGTGCTAGCTTCCCTACACTGGCTTCCTGTTAAGGCAAGGGCTGATTTCAAGGTTTTACTGTTAACCTATAAAGCGTTACATGGGCTTGCTCCTACCTATCTTTCCGAGTTGGTCCTGCCGTACATACCAATACGTACGCTACGGTCACAAGACGCAGGCCTCCTAATTGTCCCTAGAATTTCTAAGCAAACAGCGGGAGGCAGGGCTTTCTCCTATAGATCTCCATTTTTATGGAACAGTCTGCCTACCCATGTGAGAGACGCAGACTCGGTCTCAACCTTTAAGTCTTTACTGAAGACTTATCTCTTCAGTAGGTCATATGATTGAGTGTAGTCTGGCCCAGGAGTGTGAAGGTGAACGGAAAGGCTGGAGCAACGAACAGCCCTTGCTGTCTCTGCCAGGCCGGTTCCCCTCTCCACTGGGGTTCTCTGCCTCTAACCCTGTTGCAGGGGCTGAGTCACTGGCCTGCTGGTGCTCTTTCATGCCGTCCCTGGGAGGGGTGCGTCACTTGAGTGGGTTGAGTTACTGACGTGATCTTCCTGTCTGGGTTGGCGCCCCCCCCCCCCTTGGTTTGTGCTGTGGTGGAGACCTCTGTGGGCTATACTCGGCCTTGTCTCAGGATTGTAAGTTGGTGGTTGGGGATATCCCTCTAGTGGTGCGGGGGCTGTGCTTTGGCGGAGTGGGTGGGGTTATATCCTTCCTGTTTGGCCCTGTCCGGGGGTTTCTTCGGATGGGGCCACAGTGTCTCCGGACCGCTCCTGTCTCAGCCTCCAGTATTTATGCTGCAGTAGTTTATGTGTCGGGGGGCTGGGGTTAGTTGGTTATACCTGGAGTACTTCTCCTGTCTTATCCAGTGTCCTGTGTGAATTTAAGTATGCTCTCTCTAATTCTCTCGTTCTCTCTTTCTCTCTGAGAACCTGAGCCCTAGGACCATACGTCAGGACTACCGGGCATGATGACACCCTGCTGCCCCCAGTCCGCCTGGCCTTGCTGCTATTCCAGTTTCAACTGTTCTGCCTGCGGCTACGAAACCCCTACCTGTCCCAGACCTGCTGTTTTCAACTCTAAATGATCGGCTATGAAAAGCCAACTGAGAGACCTGAGCCCTAGGACCATACGTCGGGACTACCGGCCGTGGTGACTCCTTGCTATCCCCAGTCCGCCTGGCCTTGCTGCTATTCCAGTTTAAACTGTTCTGCCTGCGGTTATGGAACCCCTACCTGTCCCAGACCTGCTGTTTTAAACTCTAATGATCGGCTATGAAAAGCCAACTGAGATTTATTCCTGATTATTATTTGACCATGCTTGTCACTTATGAACATTTTTGAACATCTTGGCATGGTTCTGTTATAATCTCCACCCGGCACAGCCAGAAGAGGACTGGCCACCCCTCATAGCCTGGTTCCTCTCTAGGTTTCTTCCTAGGTTTTGCCTTTCTAGGGAGTTTTTCCTAGCCACCGTGCTTCTACACCTGCATTACTAGCTGTTTGGGGTTTTAGGCTGGGTTTCTGTACAGCACTTCGAGATATTAGCTGATGTAAGAAGGGCTATATAAAATAAAATTGATTGATTGAGAGGGGACAGGGATGTTTCAGCCTAGCGCTGATGCTATATTCTAACTGGATTGCATTGACCTCTCTCTACCTCTTACTCTCTTTCTTTCTTTCTTTCTCTCTCCATGTCTCCCTCTCCTCTCCCCCTCCCTCCCTCCTCTATCCCTCTCTATCCCCCCCCAGATGTGATGGTGAAGTCGTGTAACCCGGTGGTGTTTAGTTTCTATAACTACTTGAGGACACACCCCCTGATCATCCGCCGCCACTACGCGTCCCCTGAGGGCGCTGTGACATCATCACTAGGCCTCACCTCGGAGAAGAGCAGCGTCGACGAGATCAACCTCATCGAACGCAAACTCTTCTTCACCACCGCCAACGCACACTTCAAGGTCTTTGATTTGATTTGTTTTAATCAATCATTTAAAAACTAAATTCAACCACACGTGGCTACAATGCATTTAGAAGCATCGAAGATAACACAAGAAAGTTGACGACTTAAAAAACTAGATTGTACTATACCTGTTGTATAGTACTTATTGTAAGGTGTAATGAGGCACGGCATTAAAAACAGTAGTCATGGTGTACTATCAGTATTTTAAGATTAGTATCATTTTTTATCTCACCTTTATAAGTAAAGGATAAGTTAATTAATATAAAAGTAATGTTACTAATAAGGAGATGGAGTGGGGGTAAGGCCCTGCGATAGACTACTGTCCTGTCCAGGGGGTGTACTTGTACATCAAGCTGCCTCACGCTACAGAAACAGGAGATAGACTACTGTCCTCTCCAGGGGGTGTAGTTGTACATCAAGCTGCCTCACGCTACAGAAACAGGAGAGAGAGAGCAACGGCTTGTGAAAGGCTACTTACTAATGTTACTAATAGTGATTATTCTGTTTTCTAATAAAGGTGGGCTGTCCAGTGCTTGCCCTGGAGGTGCTCTCCAAGATCCCCAAGGTGACCAAGAAGTCAGTCTCCTCGTCCCCCCTGAGTAAAGGCTCTTCCATGGCCAACGTCAGCTCCAGCCTGCCCCTGGAGAATGGGAACCAGGGGGACCTGGACTGGGCCTCTCCTGCCCCAGTTAAGGCCACTCCTGCCTGGGGTACAGAGGAGAGCTCAGCCACACTGGACTGGAGCCAGCCTCTGGTCAAAGTGGAGGACGATGGACTGCAGCTGGACTGGGGAGATGATAAGAAGGATGAAGATGATGATGATGATGATGGTGGTGGTCTGACAATGAAGAAGACTGAGGTGGAGACCAAAGATGACAAGGGATCTGGGGGGGTGAGACCACCTGGGCTGCAGAGAGCGGACTCTCAGGTAGGGCTGGCAACAATATAAGCAACAGTCAATATTATCAATAGTCAATATAATTGATTGTTGAGATTACTTTAAAAGAAAAGGAAGTTGATACGTCAGCTTTGTGAGTCTAAGTGATACTGGAAAAAGCAGTGTGTGGGTTTTCCTTGTCTGTTAAGATATCATCAAAAAAGAAAATTACGCTTTTTTTAACACGATAATGAATTTTCTTGTTTATTGAAAATATCTAATGTATTAGTCTAATTTAAAATCTTTGTTTTTCTGTGAGAAAATGATACAGGTATGATACTGTTAATATAGAGTTATTATGACAGTAATTGAGTGGTAGATATTTCCATAACCATCTCTGCTCTCAGGGTGAGTCTGAGGTGGATGTGATCGCAGAGCAGCTGAAGTTCCGCGCTTGTCTGAAGATTCTGATGACTGAGCTACGTACGCTAGCTACGGGCTATGAGGTGGACGGAGGGAAGCTGCGCTTTCAGCTCTACAGCTGGTTAGAGAAGGAGATAGGAGCCATGCACCGCATCTGCAACTACAAGGTACTCACACACACTTAATCTGCAACTACAAGGTACACACACACACACCGCATCTGCAACTACAAGGTACACACACACACACCGCATCTGCAACTACAAGGTACACAGCTCCCCTTTAAAGGACACTCAGAGGGTTGCACATTTCTGGTAACTTTCCCAAAATGTCAGTTTACTTCCTGAATTGACTGGATTTAAATGTAATTGACCCCAACCATGACACCTACTAGAGCCTAACCACCAACTCCTCATCAGCCATACTATACCAGAAGTGCATTGAGTTGAATTGAAAACTGTATTTACTTTAACTGCTACTGCTACCATAAACATCTTAAAGATCTTACCTTAATAAAACCCGCTATCCTTTTCTCTTCTTCAGGTGTTGGGGAAGGAGGAGAGCCAGGAGGTGGAGAGATGGGAGGATGGAGGAGGAGTAGAGGACGTGTTTGAGGAGTCCCTGGGGGGTGGCGGGGGTACAGAGACGGGGGCGTATGAGCGCCACCAGATGGAGCGCAGGCGTCTTGCGGCCAAGCAGCTTCATGCTGAGAGGAGGAAGGCGTGGCTGAGGAAGAACCAGGCTCTGCTCCGGGTCTTCCTGTCCTACTGCAGCCTGCACGGGGCCAAGGGAGGGGGGGTCACCTCTGTACGCATGGAGCTCATCTTCCTGCTCCAGGAGAGCCAACAGGTAGGTGCTGAAGACACACACAGGTCAGATACATGCTCTCTCCTCTCTCTCTCTGTCTCGCTCTCTCTCCTCTCTCTCTCTGTCTCACTCCCTCTCCTCTCTCTCTCTCTGTCTCACTCCCTCTCCTCTCTCTCTCTCTGTCTCTCTCTGTCTCTCTCTCCTCTCTCAATTCAATTCAATTCAATTTCAATGTAAGGGCTTTATTGGCATGGGAAACGTGTGTTAACATTGCCAAAGCAAGTGAAGTAAATAAAAGTGAAATAAACAATAAATATTAACAGTAAACATTACACTCAGAAGTTTCAAAAGAAAAAAGACATTTCAAATGTCATATTATGTGTATATATACAGTGTTGTAACAATGTGCAAATAGTTAAAGTACAAATGGGAAAATAAATAAACATAACTATGGGTTGTATTTACAATGGTGTTTGTTCTTCACTGGTTGCCCTTTTCTTGTGGCAACAGGTCACAAATCTTGCAGCTGTGATGGCACACTGTGGTTTTTCACCCAGTAGATAAGGGAGTTGATCAAAATTGGGTTTGTTTTTGAATTCTTTGTGGATCGCTGTAATCTGAGGGAAATATGTGTCTCTAATATGGTCATAAATTTGGCAGGAGGTTAGGAAGTGCAGCTCAGTTTCCACCTCATTTTGTGGGCAGTGTGCACATAGCCTGTCTTCTCTTGAGAGCCAGGCTTTCCTTAAGTTTGGGTCAGTCACAGTGGTCAGGTATTCTGCCACTGTGTACTCTCTGTTTAGGGCCAAATAGCATTCTAGTTTGCTCTGTTTTTTTGTTTGTTCTTTCCAATGTGTCAAGTAATAATTCTCTTTTTGTTTTCTCATGATTTGGTTGGGTCTAGTTGTGTTGTTGTTGTCCTGGGGCTGTGTGGGGTCTGTTTGTGTTTGTGAACAGAGCCCCAGGACAAGCTTACTTAGGGTACTCTTCTCCAAGTTCATCTCTCTGTAGGTGATGGCTTTGTTATGGAAGGTTTGGGAATCGCTTCCTTTTAAGTGGTTATAGAATTTAATGGCTCTTTTCTGGATTTTGATAATTAGCGGGTATTGGCCTAATTCTGCTCTGCATGCATTATTTGGTGTTTTACGTTGTACACGGAGGATGTTTTTGCAGAATTCTGCATGCAGAGGCTCAATTTGGTGTTTGTCCCATTTTGTGAATTCTTGGTTGGTGAGCGGACCCCAGACCTCAGAACCATAAAGGGCAATGGGTTCTATAACTGATTCAAGTATTTTTAGCCAGATCCTAATTGGTATGTCAAATTTTATGTTCCTTTTGATGGCATAGAAGGCCCTTCTTGCCTTGTCTCTCAGATCGTTCACAGCTTTGTGGAAGTTACCTGTGGTGCTGATGTTTAGGCCGAGGTATGTATAGTTTTTTGTGTGCTATAGGGCAACGGTGTCTAGATGGAATTTGTATTTGTGGTCCTGGCAACTGGACCTTTTTTGGAACACCATTATTTTAGTCTTACTGAGATTTACTGTCAGGGCCCAGTTCTGACAGAATCTGTGCAGAAGATCTAGGTGCTGCTGTAGGCCCTCCTTGGTTGGTGACAGAAGCACCAGATCATCAGCAAACAGAAGACATTTGACTTCAGATTCTAGTAGGGTGAGGCCGGGTGCTGCAGACTGTTCTAGTGCCCTCGCCAATTCGTTTATATATATACAGTGGGGAAAAAAAGTATTTAGTCAGCCACCAATTGTGCAAGTTCTCCCACTTAAAAAGATGAGAGAGGCCTGTAATTTTCATCATAGGTACACGTCAACTATGACAGACAAAATGAGAAAAACAATTCCAGAAAATCACATTGTAGGAATTTTAATGAATTTATTAGCAAATTATTGTGGAAAATAAGTATTTGGTCAATAACAAAAGTTTCTCAATACTTTGTAATATACCCTTTGTTGGCAATGACACAGGTCAAACGTTTTCTGTAAGTCTTCACAAGGTTTACACACACTGTTGCTGGTATTTTGGCCCATTCCTCCATGCAGATCTCCTCTAGAGCAGTGATGTTTTGGGGCTGTCGCTGGGCAACACGGACTTTCAACTCCCTCCAAAGATTTTCTATGGGGTTGAGATCTGGAGACTGGCTAGGCCACTCCAGGACCTTGAAATGCTTCTTACGAAGCCACTCCTTCGTTGCCCGGGCGGTGTGTTTGGGATCATTGTCATGCTGAAAGACCCGGCCACGTTTCATCTTCAATGCCATGCTGATGGAAGGAGGTTTTCACTCAAAATCTCATGATACATGGCCCCATTCATTCTTTCCTTTACACGGATCAGTCGTCCTGGTCCCTTTGCAGAAAAACAGCCCCAAAGCATGATGTTTCCACCCCTATGCTTCACAGTAGGTATGGTGTTCTTTGGATGCAGCTCAGCATTCTTTGTCCTCCAAACACGACGAGTTGAGTTTTTACCAAAAAGTTATATTTTGGTTTCATCTGACCATATGACATTCTCCCAATCCTCTTCTGGATCATCCAAATGCACTCTAGCAAACTTCAGACGGGCCTGGACTTGTACTGGCTTAAGCAGGGGGACACGTCTTGCACTGCAGGATTTGAGTCCCTGGCGGCGTAGTGTGTTACTGATGGTAGGCTTCGTTACTTTGGTTCCAGCTCTCTGCAGGTCATTCACTAGGTCCCCCCGTGTGGTCCTGGGATTTTTGCTCACCGTTCTTGTGATCATTTTGACCCCACAGGGTGAGATCTTGCGTGGAGCCCCAGATCGAGGGAGATTATCAGTGGTCTTGTATGTCTTCCATTTCTTAATAATTGCTCCCACAGTTGATTTCTTCAAACCAAGCTGCTTACCTATTGCAGATTCAGTCTTCCCAGCCTGGTGAAGGTCTACAATTTTGTTTCTGGTGTCCTTTGACAGCTCTTTGGTCTTGGCCATAGTGGAGTTTGGAGTGTGACTGTTTGAGGTTGTGGACAGGTGTCTTTTATACTGATAACAAGTTCAAACAGGTGCCATTAATACAGGTAACGAGTGGAGGACAGAGGAGCCTCTTAAAGAAGAAGTTACAGGTCTGTGAGAGCCAGAAATCTTGCTTATTTGTAGGTGACCAAATACTTATTTTCCACCATAATTTGCAAAAAAATTCATTAAAAATCCTACAATGTGATTTTCTGGAATTGTTTTTCTCAATTTGTCTGTCATAGTTGACGTGTACCTATGATGAAAATTACAGGCCTCTCTCATCTTTTTAAGTGGGAGAACTTGCACAATTGGTGGCTGACTAAATACTTTTTTTCCCCACTGTATATATATCTCTCTCGCTCTCGCTCTCACCTCTCTTTCTCTCACTCTCTGTCTCTCTCTCTCTCTGTCTCTGTCTCCCTCTCCCTCTCTCTCTCTCCCTCTCTCTCTCCGTATAACCTCTGATATATTCTTGCTGTTCTTCTTTTTTTCTCCTCCTCCAGGAGACTACAGTAAAACAGCTCCAGTCCCCCCTGCCCCTCCCCACCACCCTCCCCCTCCTCTCAGCCAGTATCGCCACCACCAAGACGGTGATCTCCAACCCTGTCCTCCACCTCAGCAACCACATCCATGACATCCTCCACACCATCACACATATGGAGCTGCCGCCACACCCTGAACTCATGGACGACAGGGTATGTATGGTTCAGTGTCTGTGTGTGGGGGGGGGACTTTGCCAGCAGGACGCTGTATGTTTGTGCCTCCATGATTGAGATGAGTGTAATGTATGTCTCTCTCTCCTCTCCAGGTTAACCTTCTACACACCCTGGCTGCCTCTCTGTCTGCCTGCATCTATCAAGCCCTGTGTGACAGCCATAGCTACAGGTACACACACAACACACACACACACACAACACACACACGTTTTGATGACCTATAGTTTGAGTTCATACTGCCATTTCCAGTTGAGATTAATTTGAATGACTGTCTGATCCTGCCTTTGCTCTTTCCCATGGTGCCTTGCAGCAGCCAGGCAGAGGCCAATCAGTTTACAGGGATGGTGTACCAGGGTCTACTGCTGAGTGAGAGGAGACGGTTACGCACCGAGAGCATAGAGGAGCATGCTACACCCACCTCTGCCCCAGCGCAGTGGCCAGGTACACACACACACACACACACACACACACACACACACACACACACACACAGCTCTGCCAGTCACAGTAAATTAATGTCTATCTAACCATTGTCTGAGCAGACAGCCGAATGGACAACATGACTGCTATGTTTGCTGAATCTCTCAAGAGGTAGGGGAAGGGGAGGGAGAGCGTGAGAGAGAGAGAGCGTGAGAGAGAGAGAGCGTGAGAGAGAGAGAGCGTGAGAGAGAGAGCGTGAGAGAGAGAGCGTGAGAGAGAGAGCGTGAGAGACAGAGCATAAGAGCGAGAGCGAGAGAGAGTGAGCGAGAGAGAGAGAAAGGACAGAAAGAGAGAGAACAAAGATAATTGAATTGAGAGAGCAGGCAGTGAGAGAGGACTGATAGAGAGAGAGAGAGAAACACAGAGATGGAGGACTGTCAGAGAGAGAGATACAGAGAGGACTGACAGAGAGAGAGATGCAGAGAGAGACAGAGACGACTGACAGAGAGACGACTAACAGAGAGACAGAGAGAGAGAAACAGATGGTACTCAGTAATTAGAGCTCTGTAGCCTGTGGGGAATAAAACAGAAGGAGATGTGGGGATGGATGGATGTGTCACGCCATCTCTCCACTGTTAATATGTAGCGGGAATCTTATTACAGCACAAGTCTAATGCGTTTCTGCAATACATAACTCCTAATAATATCACGATAATATCATTAGATCAGTCCAATGCTGTTCTGTGTTGTGCAAAGACACTATATTTATTAAAGCCTTCATTTTACAAATCAGGAGTGTGTTCTGTAAAATGTAATTAATTCAAACGTATTATATGAATGTCTCTCTGTCTATTCTACCTCTATCTCTCTACCTCTCTCGCTCTCCTCTCTCTACCTCTCTCGCTCTCCTCTCTCTACCTCTCTCGCTCTCCTCTCTCTACCTCTCTCGCTCTCCTCTCTCTACCTCTCTCGCTCTCCTCTCTCTACCTCTCTCTACCTGTCCTCTCTCTCCCTCTCTCTCTCGCTCCCTCTCTCTCTCTCCCTCTCTCTCTCTCTCGCTCTCCTCGCTCTACCTCTCTCTCTCTTGCTCTACCGCTCTCTCTCACTCTCTCTCGCTCTCTCACTCTCTCTCTGTCCTCCCCATCTCTCTCTCTCTCGCTCTTGCTCTCTGTCCTCCACATCTCTCTCTCTCGCTCTTGCTCTATGTCCTCCCCATCTCCCTCTCTCCTCTCTCTACCTCTCTCTGTCTTCCCCATCTCTCTCTACCTCTCTCTTGCTCTCTCTCTCTGTCTTCCCCATCTCTCTCTCCTCTCTCTACCTCTCTCTCGCTCTTTCTCTCTGTCTTCCCCATCTCTCTCTCTCCTCTCTCTACCTCTCTCTCGCTCTTTCACTCTGTCTTCCCCATCTCTCTCTTCTCTCTCTACCTCTCTCTCGCGCTCTCTGTCCTCCCCATCGCTCTCTCCTCTCTCTACCTCTTTCTCGCTCTCTCTCTCTGTCCTCCCATCTCTCTCTCTCCTCTCTCTACCTCTCTCTCGCTCTCTCTCTGTTCTCCCATCTCTCTCTCTCCTCTCTCTACCGCTCTCTCTCTGTCCTCCCCATCTCTCTTTCCTCTCTCAACCTCTCTCTCGCTCTCTCTCTGTCCTCCCATCTCTCTCTCTCCTCTCTCTACCTCTCTCTCGCTCTCTCGCTGTCTTCCCCATCTCTCTCTCTCCTCTCTCTACCTCTCTCTCGCTCTCTCTCTCTGTCCTCCCATCTCTCTCTCCTCTCTCTACCTCTCTCTCTCTGTCCTCCCATCTCTCTCTCCTCTCTCTACCTCTCTCTCGCTCTCTCTCTCTGTCCTCCCCATCTCTCTCTCCACCTCTCTCTCGCTCTCTTTCTGTCCTCCCCATCTCTCTCTCTCTCTCTCTGTCTTCTCCATCTCTCTCTACCTCTCTCTCGCTCTCTCTCTGTCCTCCCCATCTCTCTCTCTTCTCCATCTCTCTCTCTCTCTCTCTCTCTGTCTTCTCCATCTCTCTCTCCCCTTTCTCTGTTTTTGTCTTTCTCTCTCCCCCCTCCTCTAGGTGTGTCCTCTCTGATTGCTCTGGTCCAGTCAGCCCAGAGTGAGGACCAGCCCAAGCTCAACGTGTTGCTGTGTGAGGCGGTGGTGGCGGTTTACCTGTCCCTGCTCATCCACGGGCTGGGCACGCACGCTGGCAACGAGCTGTTCCGCCTCGCCGCTCACCCCCTCAGCAACAAGATGTGGGCGGCCGTGTTTGGGGGCGGGGCTAAAATCATAATCAAACCCAAACGGAACGCCGAGGTCACTCCAGGTAAACTTAGTAGACCCCTCGGCTTGTAACCCCAGAGCTACTCTCTCTACCTCTCTCTTCCTCTCTACCTCTCTCCTCTACCCCTTCGTTTATCCTTTGTGTTCTATCCTCTGTTTTCTGTCTCCCCTCATCTCTCTCCACTGTCCTCTCTGTCCCCTGTTGTAACATTCTACTTGACCTTTTACCTTGACCTCTCTCTCTCACTCTCTTCTCTACTCCCCCTCTCTCCCTCGTGTCACCCCCCTTTTTTCCACTCATGCCTGAGGCTGTGAGATCAGATGCAAGCCCCTCCTCCCTCCCATGTCTATTCAGGTATACATAACTCATCCTTCCCTCTCCCCACTCCCCTCTCCACTGTGCCAGCTGATTTTGAGGCAGGTAGTCCTGAGCAGGGTCCTACCTCCACCCCCAGTGTCACCCAGCCCCCCCACACTGATACAGGGGACACAGCAGCACCCAGCTGTGAGTAGCATAGTTCCAGTGGGTTTGCAGTGCTGGGGTGCAGTGATAGACTACAGAGTTGGTTTTGCAGAGTGAGTTCTTGTCGTGGTAATTTGCGGTGCTGAAGCTGTATTGCAGTGCAGTAAATGCAGCTGATGTGGTTTTCCCCACTGTGTGTGTTCCTCAGAAAGTTAGCTAGTCTTTTCTGCAGGGATACTATTCATTAAAACTTCATGGTTGTGTGTGTGTGTGCAGGTGTGTGTGTGTGTGTGTGTGTGTGTGTGTGTGTGTGCAGGGGTGTGTGTGTGTGCAGGGGTGTGTGTGTGTGTGTGCAGGGGTGTGTGTGTGTGTGTGCAGGGGTGTGTGTGTGTGTGTGCAGGGGTGTGTGTGTGCAGGTGTGCAGGGGTGTGTGTGTGTGCAGGTGTAGGTGTGTGTGTGTGTGTGTGCAGGTGTGTGCAGGTGTGTGTGTGTGTGTGCAGGTGTGTGTGTGTGTGTGTGTGTGTGTGTGTGTGTGTGCAGGTGTGTATGTGTGTGTGTGCAGGTGTGTGTGTGTGTGTGTGCAGGTGTGTGTGTGTGTGTGCAGGGGTGTGTGTGTGTGTGTGTGTGTGTGTGCAGGGGTGTGTGTGCAGGGGTGTGTGTGCAGGGGTGTGTGTGTGTGCAGGCGTGTGTGTGTGCAGGTTTTTGTGTGTGTGTGTGTGTGTGTGCAGGTTTGTGTGTGTGTGTGCAGGTGTGTGTGTGTGTGTGCAGGTGTGTGTGTTTTTCTTCTCATCTCATTGTGTCATCCCTGTCTGTCTGTCTGTCACCATAGCAGCAGCAGCAGCAGGTAAAGCTAGAACGGACTCGTCATCGTCAGTGACCTCTGAACCTGACTCAGGGACTAAGGCTAAATCAGGTACTCACTGTGCTTTAGGCCTGGGTTAACTAACAGTGCATTTCCACTTAACACGAAAATGTGGGTTGCCGTGCTAGCTTCGTCCTCATGTGGGTGCTAGCAAGCACGTTAGGTAGTGCTAGGTATCAACAGCCAATCCAGTAGGGGGTGGAAGCTATAGTGAACTTCGATTGGTCAATAGCGTTGGTATATTGCAGAGTATTTGCATAAAGTTCAGCTTTCTCCAACTTTATTCCTGCCCTGTTCATGCTCCCTGGCCCAACGGTCCCCCCGCCCACTTCACTTCCCTACATTGAAAATGAATGGGGCATCGTTGTTTCATCGCCCCCATTGTGTTATGTGGAAATGCACTGTAAGGTTTAACCAGGTACTCACTGTGCTTCAGGCCTGGGTTAACTAAAGCTGAACCAGGTACACTCACTGGGCTATAGGTCTGCCTTAACTAAGGGTAAACCATGTAAACTCACTGGGCTATAGGTCTGCCTTAACTAAGGCTAAACCAGGTAAACTCACTGGGCTATAGGTCTGCCTTAACTAAGGCTAAACCAGGTAAACTCACTGGGCTATAGGTCTGCCTTAACTAAGGCTAAACCAGGTAAACTCACTGGGCTATAGGTCTGCCTTAACTAAGGCTAAACCAGGTAAACTCACTGGGCTATAGGTCTGCCTTAACTAAGGCTAAACCAGGTACACTACCTGGGCTATAGGTCTGCCTTAACTAAGGCTAAACCAGGTACACTACCTGGGCTATAGGTCTGCCTTAACTAAGGCTAAACCAGGTAAACTCACTGGGCTATAGGTCTGCCTTAACTAAGGCTAAACCAGGTACACTAACTGGGCTGTAACTAAGGTGGATACATAGTAAACGTGGTATTACACCTTTATTATGGTAGTTAGGATGTGATTGTGGTATTGTTGTTAGGTGCCTTTAAATATTTTATTTAAATAGTTGGTAATATTGTGCACTTAGAGGAACTAAGGCTAAACCAGGTAAACTCACTGGGCTATAGGTCTGCCTTAACTAAGGCTAAACCAGGTACACTAACTGGGCTATAGGTCTGCCTTAACTAAGGGTAAACCATGTAAACTCACTGGGCTATAGGTCTGCCTTAACTAAGGCTAAACCAGGTAAACTCACTGGGCTATAGGTCTGCCTTAACTAAGGCTAAACCAGGTAAACTCACTGCGCTATAGGTCTGCCTTAACTAAGGCTAAACCAGGTAAACTCACTGGGCTATAGGTCTGCCTTAACTAAGGCTAAACCAGGTACACTAACTGGGCTATAGGTCTGCCTTAACTAAGTCTAAACCAGGTATACTAACTGGGCTATAGGTCTGCCTTAACTAAGGCTAAACCAGGTACACTAACTGGGCTATAGGTCTGCCTTAACTAAGGCTAAACCAGGTACACTCACTGGGCTATAGGTCTGCCTTAACTAAGGCTAAACCAGGTACATTAACTGGGCTATAGGTCTGCCTTAACTAAGGCTAAACCAGGTACACTAACTGGGCTCTATAGTAATGTTTGGATCATAATTAATGGTTCCTATGTGTTTGATTCCATTAACTCCATTCCAGCCATTATTATGAGTCGTCCTCCTCTCACCAGCCTCCACTGCCTGGGTGATCTAGTGTGGAGCAGGAGTAACCGGGATGGTGTACTATAGTAACTGTGTTGTTCCCTCCATTAGCATGTGATTGTGGTATTGTAGTTGGGTGCCTTGAAATAGTTTGTGTGCTTCAACATATTTATTATTATTCACTAGATGTGGTGGTAGACAAAAAACAAATTCTGAACATTAGTGCTTCTGAATACTATTTTGGAAACAACCTGCAGTGATCAGACATTATTAGTAGATTGTGTCAAATAGATAGATATGCTTTTGTGTTCACATTTAGACTTTTCTTTGAAGCCAAGTGTTCTTTCAGGATGTGGGTGAAAGGGGGAGGAGTGGAGAAGTGTGGAGGGGAGAAGAGAAGAGAGACTGATAGAGGAGAGGAGAGGAGGAAGAGAGGCTGGTAGAGGAGAGGAGGAAGAGAGGCTGGTAGAGGAGAGGAGAGGAGAAGAGGAAGAGGCTGGTAGAGGAGAGGAGAGGAGGAAGAGAGGCTGGTAGAGGAGAGGAGAGGAGGAAGAGAGGCTGGTAGAGGAGAGGAGAGGAGAAGAGGAAGAGGCTGGTAGAGGAGAGGAAGAAGAGAGGCTGGTAGAGGAGAGGAGGAAGAGAGGCTGGTAGAGGAGAGGAGAGGAGGAAGAGAGGCTGGTAGAGGAGAGGAGAGGAGAGGAGGAAGAGAGGCTGGTAGAGGAGAGGAGAGGAGGAAGAGAGGCTGGTAGAGGAGAGGAGAGGAGGAAGAGAGGCTGGTAGAGGAGAGGAGAGGAGAGGAGGAAGAGAGGCTGGTAGAGGAGAGGAGAGGAGGAAGAGAGGCTGGGAGAGGAGAGGAAGAAGAGAGTCTGGGAGAGGAGGAAGAGAGGCTGGTAGAGGAGAGGAGGAAGAGAGGCTGGTAGAGGAGAGGAGGAAGAGAGGCTGGTAGAGGAGAGGCGGAAGAGAGGCTAGGAGAGGAGAGGAGGAGAGAGGCTGGTAGAGGAGAGGAGGAAGAGAGGCTGGGAGAGGAGAGGAGGAAGAGAGTCTGGGAGAGGAGAGGAGGAAGAGAGGCTGGTAGAGGAGAGGAGGAAGAGAGGCTGGTAGAGAAGAGGAGAGGAGGAAGAGAGGCTGGTAGAGGAGAGGAGAGGAGGAAGAGAGGCTGGTAGAGGAGAGGAGAGGAGGAAGAGAGGCTGGGAGAGGAAAGGAGGAAGAGAGGCTGGTAGAGGAGAGGAGAGGAGGAAGAGAGGCTGGTAGAGGAGAGGAGAGGAGGAAGGGAGGCTGGTAGAGGAGAGGAGAGGAGGAAGAGAGGCTGGTAGAGGAGAGGAGAGGAGGAAGAGAGGCTGGGAGAGGAAAGGAGAGGAGGAAGAGAGGCTGGTAGAGGAGAGGAGAGGAGGAAGAGAGGCTGGTAGAGGAGAGGAGAGGAGGAAGAGAGGCTGGTAGAGGAGAGGAGAGGAGGAAGAGAGGCTGGTAGAGGAGAGGAGAGGAGGAAGAGAGGCTGGTAGAGGAGAGGAGAGGAGGAAGAGAGGCTGGGAGAGGAAAGGAGGAAGAGAGACTGGTAGAGGAGAGGAGAGGAGGAAGAGAGGCTGGTAGAGGAGAGGAGGAAGAGAGGCTGGTAGAGGAGAGGAGAGGAGGAAGAGAGGCTGGGAGAGGAAAGGAGGAAGAGAGGCTGGTAGAGGAGAGGAGAGGAGGAAGAGAGGCTGGTAGAGGAGAGGAGGAAGAGAGGCTGGTAGAGGAGAGGAGAGGAGGAAGAGAGGCTGGTAGAGGAGAGGAGGAAGAGAGGCTGGTAGAGGAGAGGAGAGGAGGAAGAGAGGCTGGTAGAGGAGAGGAGAGGAGGAAGAGAGGCTGGTAGAGGAGAGGAGAGGAGGAAGAGAGGCTGGTAGAGGAGAGGAGAGGAGAGGAGAGGAGAGGAGAGGAGAGGAGAGGAGAGGAGAGGAGAGGAGAGGAGAGGAGAGGAGAGGAGAGGAGGAAGAGAGGCTGGTAGAGGAGAGGATGTGGAGAGGATAGAACAGAGGAGGAGAGAGATGGGTAGATAAGAAGAGTTGAGAGAAGTAGGCTTTATTTCAAAATGCCAAGTAGTTGATAAGAATCAACTCTGTAAAAAGGTGTGCTACCTTGTCTGCCCCTCAGAAGCCTTTCAACCAGCAGACAGAATATTATTAGAAACCTCTGGCCGTATAACCATTCACAACCGTCCTCCTTGTCTTGTCTCACAGTGATATAGTATTATGAGGTATTGTGATCATCTTGACTGTATTGTGTCTTGTAGTCTGACGTGTGTGTGTGTTGTACGTTCGTGTTTGTGTGTCTTGTGTGTGTGTGTGTGTGTGATGTACGTTCGTGTTTGTGTGTCGTGTGTGTGTGTCTTACGCTGTTGTATTCATTTGTCTCTTGTCTCAGTGGTTCCAGAGATAGTCACTCAGGATAACGGTCCAGGTTTGTGTAAAACCGTGTGTGTCCTGTATCTGTCGTGTCCACTCTCCTCTGTGTGTGTTTCTGTGTCTCTCCATGTCTTGAGCCCAGAGTTTACCATAACCATGTGACCTGACCAGGAAGACGATGGGCCCTAATGCTAACACAAATGCTGTGCAGGGTTGCTGGAGTCAGTAATCAATTCAGTCAATTCAGTGTATTTCCTGAATTGAAATGAAATTGAGCCTAAACCCTGGTGCTGTGCCTTCCTCCTGTACCCCCGAACCTCTCCTGGGCTCTACGAGGTGATGAAGACGATGATGAGTGATCAACTCCTCTTCATCTCTTACAAGGCAGCAGTCATGGAAAAATGTTTCTATAAAAAACTGCAATGTACTAACAATCTCTCCACCTCCTCCTCTCCCACACCCACCATCCCCTCCCCTAGCCGTGCCGGCCCCTCCCCCGGCAGAGGATGTGGACAGACTCAGACGGAGGTTTAATATGAGGATGCTGGTTCCTGGTCGTCCAGTAAAGGAGGTCCCTGCCACCCCCCCTCCCGTCCCTGCAGAGAGACCTGCATACAGGGAGAAGTTCATTCCTCCAGAGCTCAGCATGTGGGACTACTTTGTGGCCAAAGTAAGGCATGATGCAGCTCCTGCTCCGCACAACATCACTGTATACATACGCTCACTGACAAACCATTTGTTGGTACATACAGTCATTAAAACATCAAAGTAGAACAAAAACAAATAAGCTCTCTCTCTCCTCTCTCTCTCTCTCTCTCTCCTCTCTCTCTCCATCTCTCTCTCTCTCTCCAACTCTCTCTCCCTCTCTCTCTCTTTGCCCCCTTTCTCTCTCTCTCTGCCTCTTTCTTCCCCCCTCTCTCTTCCACCTCCCTCTCTCTCCTCCTCCCGCTCTCCCCCCAGCCCTTCCTGCCCCTATCGGACAGTGGAGCTCTGTATGACTCGGATGAGAGCGGAGCGGAGGATGACGACGACGATGATGATGATGCCTTCCTCTCTGACACACAGATGACTGAACACTCTGACCCCAACTCATACAGGTGTGTCATCATTGTGGCATTTCCTGTTTGACATCTAAGTTGAGTTCAGCTGTGGACAGCCCTTTGTGTTGGGCCATGGAGCACTGATTGTTCAGAGTATTTTCTACTAAGATTCAACACCCTAGCATGTTACCTGTAATGTCATGGTATGCTCTCTCTCTCTGTCTCTGTCTCTGTCTCTGTCTCTCTCTCTCTCTCTCTGTCTCCTCTCTCTCTCTCTCTCTCTCTCTCTCTCTCTCTCTCTCTCTCGCTCTCTCTCTCTCTGTCCCTCTCTCTCTGTCCCTCTCTCTCTCTCTCTGTCCCTCTCTCTCTCTCTGTCTCTCTCTCTCTGTCTCTCTCTCTCTCGCTGTCTCTCTCTGTCTCTCTCTCTCTCTCTCTCTCTCTCTCTCTCTCTGTCCCTCTCTCTCTCTCTCTCTGTCCCTCTCTCTCTCTCTCTCTCTCTCTCTCTCTCTCTCTCTCTGTCCCTCTCTCTGTCTCTCTCTCTGTCTCTCTCTCTGTCTCTCTCTCTCTGTCTCTCTCTCTGTGTGTAGTTGGTCTCTGATCCGTCTGGTCATGGTGAAACTGGCTCTACATAACGTCAAGACCTTCCTCCCTCTCACTGGACTGGACTTCATAGGTACACCCACCCACACACACTAGGGTTGAATGGCGGGAACCCGGTTACCGGGATTTACCGCCCAAAACCACTCCCTTTTCCCGGGATAAATAACTGCAAGAAACCAGTAAATTATAATAAATTATTTATATGAACAGCATGGCGTGAAATGGAACTGTTAAATTATATAAGATGTCTAAATCTGGCTTCTCTACGGCCTCTGCATGATGAATCATCAACGCTCAGGGTGGGGACAGACAGCCCATCTCAATATGGAGCGCATTTCACAATGCATGTAGACCTATCATCTCATCATGTTAACTTTTTTTTGTGACAGGTAGGCCTGCATTTGCTGCAGCATGGTCTCTGCTACAGTAATATAAAACCGAATGTGCGTCTACTTTACCCATCTCCATCTGGCTTTCGGGGGTCACCTTATGTTGTTATTGTAAAGATGTATTTTTTTAATTGCAGCTGCAGTTTTAAAACAGCCTATCACTCGAATATCGTTGCTTTAAATCAGTGCACCAGTGCACGCAAACTCTTGATGGCTGAATGTTAAATACCATCTCATGGGTAGTTTGAAAGAAGAGCGAACGTGCGATGGCGGTAGGCTATAGCAGTTATTTATTCAGACACATAACCATTCAATCTTCGTGAAGAGAAGTGAAATCCTTCAGCATCTCTTCTAGTCCTATATTATTCAAGGATGTCATTAGAATGATGATAAGGACAACGAAACTTATTTCATTTAACTTTTAAAGCGAGGAAGGAATGAAGCAACAATAGAGAGAGAAAGAGGAGGTAATGCTAATAACATTAGGGGAAATATTATGAAAGGTATATATGCATCAGCCTACTAATTATACAAATAGGCCCTAAATTCGCTAGCCTGTACTTGTAACTTTGTAGGCTGCATGTGCTGCACCAGAATCACATGTTCTATTCTGCTTTATCATGGTTTGAACTCCAGTCCATATAATACAGTACAGTAATACACTTCACACTCAAAAAGATTAGCCTACTGGATATAGTTTCATTTATTTACCCAAGAGATCATATAGCTAGCTGCATCTATGGGCTTTTATGTTTTTTCTGTCGTGTGTAATGTGCAGTGGCCTATATCATATTGGATAAGGGCACAATCATTTTTGCTTTTTTGGGCTTGGCCTCATTAAATGTCTTTAATGTAAGGCTCATCAAATATATTTAATGTATGGCTCATCAGGGTCAGGTGGCATCCGGCTTGAATTTTCAATCAAAGCTCAAATCAAATCCAGACATATGCCTATTTATATACTTTATAATGCTTTTGAATGACACTTCCGGTTTTGGCGGGAAATTCCGGGTTACCCGGGATATAAGTGATTTATTCTCGAGATGGAACAATTGTAAAATACCGGGAAAATATTCAACCCTAACAAACACACACACACACACACACACACACACACACACACACACACACACACACACACACTCGAGCGGCACAACCAAAACACTGTTTGTCTTCCTCCTATCCTCCTCTCCTCCCTCCATCAGACCTGCCGGTGACGTCTCCTCTGGGTAATGCTGTGCTGAAGACACTAGAGAACTGGGAGACCATGCTCCAGGAGAGGATGAATAAGTTTGATGGTCCTCCTCCCAACTACATTAACACCTACCCCACTGACCTCAGCACAGGAGGGGGACCCGCCATACTGAGACAGAAGGCCATGCTGGAGCCTGACAACACACCTTTCAAGTGAGTATTATTACATACACACAGATGCATAGTACACAGACAGACACATACAGTGTATATACAGTGCCTTCAGAAAGGATTCAGACCCCTTGACTTTTTCCACATTTTGTTACGTTACAGCCTTATTCTAAAATTGATTAAAACGTTTTTTCCCTCATCAATCTACACACAATACTTCATAATGACATAGCAAAAACAGGTTTTCAGAAATGTTTGCAAATGTATAAAAACAACAATAACTGAAATATCACATTTACATAAGTATTCAGACCTTTTACTCATTAATTTGTTGAAGCACCTTTGGCAGCGATTACAGCTATGACTCTTCTTGGGTATGACGCTACAAGCTTGGCACACCTGTATTTTGGGAGTTTCTTCCATTCTTCTCTGCAGATCCTCTCAAGCTCTGTTAGGTTGGATGGGGAGCGTCGCTGCACAGCTATTTTCAGGTCTCTAGAGATGTTTGATCGGGTTCAAGTCTAGGCTCTGGTTGGGCCACTCAAGGACGTTCAGAAAGTTGTCCCGAAGCCACTCTTGCATTATCTTGGCTGTGTGCTTAGGGTCGTTGTCCTGTTGGAAGGTGAACCTTCACCCCAGTCTGAGGTCCTGAGCGCTCTGGAGCAGATCTCTCTGTACTTTGCTCCATTCATCTTTCCCTCGATACTGACTAGTCTCTCAGTCCCTGCCGCTGATAAACATCCACACAGCATGATGCTGCCACCACCATGCTTCACCGTAGGGATGGTGCCAGGTTTCCTCCAGACGTGACGCTTGACATTCAGGCCAAATAATTCAATCTTGGTTTCATCAGACCAGAGAATCTTGTTTCTCATGATCTGAGAGTCTTTAGGTGCCTTTTGGTAAACTCCAAGCGGGCTGTCATGTGCCTTTTACTGAGGAGTGGCTTCTGTCTGGCCACTCTACCATAAAGGCCTGATTGGTGGAGTGTTGAAGAGATGGTTGTCCTTCTGGAAGTTTCTCCCATCTCCACAGAAGAACTCTGGAGATCTGTCAGAGTGACCATCGGGTTCTTGGTCACCTCCCTGACCAAGGCCCTTCACCCCCGATTGCTCAGTTTGGCCGGGCGGCCAGCTCTAGTAAGAGTCTTGGTGGTTCCAAACTTAATCCATTTAAGAAGGATGGAAGCCACTGTGTTCTTGGGGACCTTCAATGCTGCAGACATGTTTTGGTACCCTTCCCCAGATATGTGCCTCGACACAATCCTGTCTCGGAGCTCTACGGACAATTCCTTCGGCCTCATGGTTTGGTTTTTTCTCTGACATGAACTGTCAACTGTGGGACATTATATAGACTGGTGTGTGTCTTTCCAAATCATGTTCAATCAATTGAATTTACCACAGGTGGACTCCAATCAAGTTGTAGAAACATCTCAAGGATGATCAATGGAAACAGGATGCACCTGAGCTCAATTTTGAGTCTCATAGCAAAGGGTTTGAATACTTATGTAAATAAGGTATTTCAGTTTTTTGTCATTATGTGGTATTGTGTGTATATTGATGAGGATTTGTGGAAAAAGTCAAGGGGTCTGAATACTTTACGAATGCACTGTGTAAATATACACTGCTCAAAAAAATAAAGGGAACACTTAAACAACACAATGTAACTCCAAGTCAATCACACTTCTGTGAAATCAAACTGTCCACTTAGGAAGCAACACTGATTGACAATACATTTCACATGCTGTTGTGCAAATGGAATAGACAACAGGTGGAAATTATAGGCAATTAGCAAGACACCCCCAATAAAGGACTGGTTTTGCAGGTGGTGACCACAGACCACTTCTCAGTTCCTATGCTTCCTGGCTGATGTTTTGGTCACTTTTGAATGCTGGCGGTGCTTTCACTCTAGTGGTAGCATGAGACGGAGTCTACAACCGACACAAGTGGCTCAGCTAGTGCAGCTCATCCAGGATGGCACATCAATGCGAGCTGTGGCAAGAAGGTTTGCTGTGTCTGTCAGCGTAGTGTCCAGAGCATGGAGGCGCTACCAGGAGACAGGCCAGTACATCAGGAGACGTGGAGGAGGCCGTAGGAGGGCAACAACCCAGCAGCAGGACCGCTACCTCCGCCTTTGTGCAAGGAGGAGCAGGAGGAGCACTGCCAGAGCCCTGCAAAATGACCTCCAGCAGGCCACAAATGTGCATGTGTCTGCTCAAACTTTTTTTTATTTTTTTTATTTTTATTTATTTATTTCACCTTTATTTAACCAGGTAAACCAGTTGAGAACAAGTTCTCATTTACAACTGCGACCTGGCCAAGATAAAGCAAAGCAGTGCGATAAAAACAACAACACAGAGTTACATATGGGGTAAAACAAAACAAAATCAAAAATACAACAGAAATACAATTAATATACAGTGTGCAAATTTAGCAAGTTATGGAGGTAAGGCAATAAAATAGGCTATAGTGCAAAATAATTACAATTTAGTATTAACACTGGAATGATGTGCAAGAGATGATGTGCAAATAGAGATACTGGGGTGCAAATGAGCAAAATAAATAACAATATAGGGATGAGGTAGTTGGGCGGGCTAATTTCAGATGGGCTGTGTACAGGTGCAGTAATCGGTAAGGTGCTCTGACAACTGATGCTTAAAGTTAGTGAGGGAGATAAGTGTCTCCAGCTTCAGAGATTTTTGCAATTTGTTCCAGTCATTGGCAGCAGAGAACTGGAAGGAATTGCGGCCAAAGGAGGTGTTGGGTTTGGGGATGACCAGTGAGATATACCCACTGGAGCGCAGACTACGGGTGGGTGTTGCTATGGTGACCAATGAGCTAAGATAAGGCGGGGATTTGCCTAGCAGTGATTTATAGATGGCCTGGAGCCAGTGGGTTTGGCGACGAATATGTAGTGAGGACCAGCCAACAAGAGCGTACAGGTCACAGTGGTGGGTATTATATGGGGCTTTGGAGACAAAACGGATGGCACTGTGATAGACAACATCCAATTTGCTGAGTAGAGTGTTGGAGGCTATTTTGTAAATGACATCGCCGAAGTCAAGGATCGGTAGGATAGTCAGTTTTACGAGGGCATGTTTGGCAGCATGAGTGAAGGAGGCTTTGTTGCGAAATAGGAAACCGATTCTAGATTTAACTTTGGATTGGAGATTCTTAATGTGAGTCTGGAAGGAGAGTTTACAGTCTAACCAGACACCTAGATATTTGTAGTTGTCCACGTACTCTAGGTCAGACCCGTCTAGAGTAGTGATTCTAGTCGGGTGGGCGGGTGCAAGCAGCGTTCGGTTGAAGAGCATGCAGAAACAGACTCCATGAGGGTGGTATGAGGGCCCGACGTCCACAGGAGGGGGTTGTGCTTACAGCCCAACACCGTGCAGGACGTTTGGCATTTGCCAGAGAACACCAACATCTGGAGACGCCGTGGAGAACGTTCTGCTGCCTGCAACATCCTCCAGCATGACCGGTTTGGCGGTGGGTCAGTCATGGTGTGGGGTGGCATTTCTTTGGGGGGCCGCACAGCCCTCCATGTGCTCGCCAGAGGTAGCCTGACTGCCATTAGGTACCGAGATGAGATCCTCAGACCCCTTGTGAGACCATATGCTGGTGCGGTTGGCCCTGGGTTCCTCCTAATGCAAGACAATGCTAGACCTCATGTGGCTGGAGTGTGTCAGCAGTTCCTGCAAGAGGAAGGCATTGATGCTATGGACTGGCCCGCCCGTTCCCCAGACCTGAATCCAATTGAGCACATCTGGGACATCATGTCTCGCTCCATCCACCAACGCCACGTTGCACCACAGACTGTCCAGGAGTTGGCGGATGCTTTAGTCCAGGTCTGGGAGGAGATCCCTCAGGAGACCATCCGCCACTTCATCAGGAGCATGCCCAGGCGTTGTAGGGAGGTCATACAGGCACGTGGAGGCCACACACACTACTGAGCCTAATTTTGACTTGTTTTAAGGACATTACATCAAAAGTTGGATCAGCCTGTAGTGTGGTTTTCCACTTTAATTTTGAGTGTGACTCCAAATCCAGACCTCCATGGGTTGATAAATTTGATTTCCATTGATAATTTTTGTGTGATTTTGTTGTCAGCACATTCAACTATGTAAAGAAAAAAGTATTTAATAAGATTATTTCATTCAGATCTAGGATGTGTTATTTTAGTGTTCCCTTAATTTTTTTGAGCAGTGTATACAGTGGGGGAAAAAAAGTATTTAGTCAGCCACCAATTGTGCAAGTTCTCCCACTTAAAAAGATGAGAGAGGCCTGTAATTTTCATCATAGGTACACGTCAACTATGACAGACAAAATTAGATTTTTTTTTCCAGAAAATCATATTGTAGCATTTTTAATGAATTTATTTGCAAATTATGGTGGAAAATAAGTATTTGGTCAATAACAAAAGTTTCTCAATACTTTGTTATATACCCTTTGTTGGCAATGACACAGGTCAAACGTTTTCTGTAAGTCTTCACAAGGTTTTCACACACCGTTGCTGGTATTTTGGCCCATTCCTCCATGCAGATCTCCTCTAGAGCAGTGATGTTTTGGGGCTGTCGCTGGGCAACACAGACTTTCAACTCCCTCCAAAGATTTTCTATGGGGTTGAGATCTGGAGACTGGCTAGGCCACTCCAGGACCTTGAAATGCTTCTTACGAAGCCACTCCTTCGTTGCCCGGGCGGTGTGTTTGGGATCATTGTCATGCTGAAAGACCCAGCCACGTTTCATCTTCAATGCCCTTGCTGATGGAAGGAGGTTTTCACTCAAAATCTCACGATACATGGCCCCATTCATTCTTTCCTTTACACGGATCAGTCGTCCTGGTCCCTTTGCAGAAAAACAGCCCCAAAGCATGATGTTTCCACCCCCATGCTTCACAGTAGGTATGGTGTTCTTTGGATGCAACTCAGCATTCTTTGTCCTCCAAACACGACAAGTTGAGTTTTTACCAAAAAGTTATATTTTGGTTTCATCTGACCATATGACATTCTCCCAATCCTCTTCTGGATCATCCACATGCACTCTAGCAAACTTCAGACGGGCCTGGACATGTACTGGCTTAAGCAGGGGGACACATCTTGCACTGCAGGATTTGAGTCCCTGGCGGCGTAGTGTGTTACTGATGGTAGGCTTTGTTACTTTGGTCCCAGCTCTCTGCAGGTCATTCACTAGGTCCCCCCGTGTGGTTCTGGGATTTTTGCCAACCGTTCTTGTGATCATTTTGACCCCACGGGGTGAGATCTTGCGTGGAGCCCCAGATCAAGGGAGATTATCAGTGGTCTTGTATGTCTTCCATTTCCTAATAATTGCTCCCACAGTTGATTTCTTCAAACCAAGCTGCTTACCTATTGCAGATTCAGTCTTCCCAGCCTGGTGCAGGTCTACAATTTTGTTTCTGGTGTCCTTTGACAGCTCTTTAGTCTTGGCCATAGTGGACTTTGGAGTGTGACTGTTTGAGGTTGTGGACAGGTGTCTTTTATACTGATAACAAGTTCAAACAGGTGCCATTAATACAGGTAACGAGTGGAGGACAGAGGAGCCTCTTAAAGAAGAAGTTACAGGTCTGTGAGAGCCAGAAATCTTGCTTGTTTGTAGGTGACCAAATACTTATTTTCCACCATAATTTGCAAATAAATTCATAAAAAATCCTACAATGTGATTTTCTGGATTTTTTTTTCTCAATTTGTCTATCATAGTTGACGTGTACCTATGATGAAAATTACAGGCCTCTCTCATCTTTTTAAGTGGGAGAACTTGCACAATTGGTGGCTGACTAAATACTTTTTTCCCCCACTGTATGTATGTATATATATATATATATATATATATATATATATATATATATATATATATATATATATATATATATATATATATATATATATATATATATATATATATATACAGTGGGGAGAACAAGTATTTGATACACTGCCGATTTTGCAGGTTTTCCTACTTACAAAGCATGTAGAGGTCTGTAATTTTTATCATAGGTACACTTCAAATGTGAGAGACGGAATCTAAAACAAAAATCCAGAAAATCACATTGCATGATTTTTAAGTAATTAATTTGCATTTTATTGCATGACATAAGTATTTGATCACCTACCAACCAGTAAGAATTTCGGCTCTCACAGACCTGTTAGTTTTTCTTTAAGAAGCCCTCCTGTTCTCCACTCATTACCTGTATTAACTGCACCTGTTTGAACTCGTTACCTGTATAAAAGACACCTGTCCACACACTCAATCAAACAGACTCCAACCTCTCCACAATGGCCAAAACCGGAGAGCTGTGTAAGGACATCAGGGATAAAATTGTAGACCTGCACAAGGCTGGGATGGGCTACAGGACAATAGGCACATGGCCCCGTCCATCGTCCCTTTGATGCCATGAAGTTGTCCTGTCCCCTTAGCATAAAAACACCCCCAAAGCATAATCTTTAAGAGTGTGCTCATAATCTCAGCTCGTTACCTGTATAAAAGACACCTGGGAGCCAGAAATCTTTCTGATTGAGAGGGGAACTACACGGCAGGACCTGGTCAATGACCTGAAGAGAGCTGGGACCACAGTCTCAAAGAAAACCATTAGTAACACACTACGCCGTCATGGATTAAAATCCTGCAGCGCACGCAAGGTCCCTCTGCTCAAGCCAGCGCATGTCCAGGCCCGTCTGAAGTTTGCCAATGACCATCTGGATGATCCAGAGGAGGAATGGGAGAAGGTCATGTGGTCTGATGAGACAAAAATAGAGCTTTTTGGTCTAAACCCCACTCGCCGTGTTTGGAGGAAGAAGAAGGATGAGTACAACCCCAAGAACACCATCCCAACCGTGAAGCATGGAGGTGGAAACATCATTCTTTGGGGATGCTTTTCTGCAAAGGGGACAGGACGACTGCACCGTATTGAGGGGAGGATAGATGGGGCCATGTATCGCGAGAGCTTGGCCAACAACCTCCTTCCCTCAGTAAGAGCATTGAAGATGGGTCGTGGCTGGGTCTTCCAGCATGACAACGACCCGAAACACACAGCCAGGGCAACTAAGGAGTGGCTCCGTAAGAAACATCTGAAGGTCCTGGAGTGACCTAGCCAGTCTCCAGACCTGAACCCAATAGAAAATCTTTGGAGGGAGCTGAAAGTCCGTATTGCCCAGCGACAGCCCCGAAACCTGAAGGATCTGGAGAAGGTCTGTATGGAGGAGTGGGCCAAAATCCCTGCTGCAGTGTGTGCAAACCTGGTCAAGACCTACAGGAAACGTATGATCTCTGTAATTGCAAACAAAGGTTTCTGTACCAAATATATTAAGTTCTGCTTTTCTAATGTATCAAATACTTATGTCATGCAATAAAATGCAAATTAATTACTTAAAAATCATACAATGTCTCTCACAGTTGAAGTGTACCTATGATACAAATTACAGACCTCTACATGCTTTGTAAGTAGGAAAACCTGCAAAATCGGCAGTGTATCAAATACTTGTTCTTCCCACTGTATATATATATATATATGTATATGTGTGTGTGTGTGTGTGTGTGTGTGTGTGTGTGTGTGTGTGTGTGTGTATATATGTGTGTGTAGCTCAGTTGGTAGAGCTTGGCGTTTGCAACGCCAGGGTTGTGGGTTCGATTCCCACGAGGGGCCAGTATGAAAAAAGTATTAATGTATGCACTCACTAACTGTAAGTCGCTCTGGATAAGAGCGTCTGCTAAATGACTAAAATGTAAATGTGTATATATATATATATGTGTGTGTGTGTATGCATTAACACACATGCAAACCCTCGCACACATACACACACACACTCATGTTCTCACATGTTTCTGTGTGTGTCTCTTGTCTTCCAGGAATAAGAACCACATGTCGTTCCCTGCGAGGCGTCTCTGGCACTACCTGGTGAAACAGGAAGTTCTTCAGGAGACTCTGATTCGCTACATCTTCACTAAGAAGAGGAAGCAGAGCGAGGTAATGAGCTAAACTGGACCCCTGGTACAATCTGTCTGTCTGTCTGTCTGGCCCTCCACTTCCCCTACACCTACACCATGTCTATTCTGATACATCAGGTATCCTTTATTTTTGCACTACCGCTATTTACCTGATTATTGCTTACACATTAAAGTCAAATGGTAATTATATATTTCAAACCTAGATGTTACTTGTTGTCTTCTTTAGGATTGATTGTAAACGATCTCCTCCACTCCATAAGATGGATTCAGAAACGTCTCATTTTTAGCACCTAACTTGTTAATGATGAATTAAGTGGATTCAGAAAGGTGTCAGTTTAGCACTTAACTTCTTAATGAATACATACCGGGTAACTACTGAGAGACAAGTGTAAGATGAAGTGTTACCTCCTACAGTACATCCTCTCCTACAACATGCAACATGTCAGACAGATCATCTATCTATCTGGACGTTTCCTTAGAATCATCTTCACAACACCACAATAGTTCTTCAAACCCCAAATTCTATTGATGTATATTTGATATATTCTATATTTTGAGTAAGGTCCATAATTATTTAGGATTTTAAACAATTCTTTGGTACATTATGGCTCGATTAATTTAACTTCTGAAGAGTAGTGTATAACACACACACACACACACACACACACACACACACACACTTCTGTTGTTATTATTATTGTTTGGATGCCCTTGTATTATGTAATCAAGAACAGAGAATTCTGTGATGTCTGCACACTATCACTACTACTGTCACCACCACTATTATTAATATTATTATTAAAATGTTCATTATCATGTCTGCAGACATCCACTAACTAAGACAGTGAACACAGACATCTTATGTAGCGCATCTCCTTTCTAAACTAAATTATAACCACATACATAGATCCTGCTTTGTCGAGATTTGAGTATAGAGTTAAAGATGTTATTTCAAACAAAAGAGGAACCTTATGCCTGACTTCCAGTAACAAGCCTCTTTAATGTCAAAGGTGTGTTTATTTTAACTTTGGCATTGAGACCATGCCCCACCCTCCACCCACTGTCATTGCATAGAGAGAGACCTCTGCTATCTCCCCAGCACTCCACTCCACTCTGTTACCATGTGATAGGACATTGTTTGTGTGGGGAGAAGCCTTTGCCTCATTGACGTATTGACACACTGACTGTGTGTGTATCTACCATCCAGCCAACCATTACATTTTGGTTTTCTTCATTTCATGTTTTGTTTGTTTTGTGCATGTGTGTTGTGATGTGTATGTTTTTGTATTTGTGTTTGTGTGTGTGTGTTGTGCTGTGTAGTATGTTGAAGGCCATATGGATCCCCTCATCCCAAACTGTGTATCTGGAGCTCTCAGGTCCAACAAGGTAGTATCAAGGTGTTTGTCTGTACAGTATGAACTGGTACCTGCTCAGGGCTGTGAAAGTCTCCCGTCTAATCACCGCTGGACACACTTCACCTCACCATTACTACTCACTAACCCAACCCTACTAGGGTTTCCCAAAATGGCCAGCTTTTCCAGAAATCACGTTTGTAAGATTCCTGGAATCCGGAAGCAATAAGAATCTGCAGTCCTTCAACCAGGATTTCTGAAAAACTTTGGAATTTTGGGAAAGTTAGCAGAATTTGGCAACCTTACCTACTACCTCACATTCACTAACCCACTAATCTCATCACCGCACCCCACCGACAATGTCCGTCTCTACCCCCACTAACACACTGTCTGTCTCTACCCCCACTAACACACTGTCTGTCTCTACCCCCACTAACACACTGTCTGTCTCTACTCCCACTAACACACTGTCTGTCTCTACCCCCACTAACACACTGTCTGTCTCTACCCCCACTAACACACTGTCTGTCTCTACCCCCACTAACAGACTGTCTGTCTCTACCCCCACTAACAGACTGTCTGTCTCTACCCCCACTAACAGACTGTCTGTCTCTACCCCCACTAACAGACTGTCTGTCTCTACCCCCACTAACAGACTGTCTGTCTCTTCCCCCACTAACACACTGTCTGTCTCTACCCCCACTAACACACTGTCTGTCTCTACCCCCACTAACACACTGTCTGTCTCTACCCCCACTAACACACTGTCTGTCTCTACCCCCACTAACACACTGTCTGTCTCTACCCCCACTAACACACTGTCTGTCTCTACCCCCACTAACAGACTGTCTGTCTCTACCCCCACTAACAGACTGTCTGTCTCTACCCCCACTAACAGACTGTCTGTCTCTACCCCCACTAACAGACTGTCTGTCTCTACCCCCACTAACAGACTGTCTGTCTCTTCCCCCACTAACACACTGTCTGTCTCTACCCCCACTAACACACTGTCTGTCTCTACCCCCACTAACACACTGTCTGTCTCTACCCCCACTAACACACTGTCTGTCTCTACCCCCACTAACACACTGTCTGTCTCTACCCCCACTAACACACTGACACTATCTGTCTCTACCCCCACTAACAGACTCTGTCTCTACCCCCACTAACAGACTGTCTGTCTCTACCCCCACTAACACACTGTCTGTCTCTTCCCCCACTAACACACTGTCTGTCTCTACCCACACTAACAGACTGTCTGTCTCTACCCCCACTAACATACTGTCTATCTCTACCCCCACTAACAGACTGTCTGTCTCTACCCCCACTAACAGACTGTCTGTCTCTACCCACACTAACATACTGTCTGTCTCTACCCCCACTAACAGACTGTCTGTCTCTACCCCCACTAACAGACTGTCTGTCTCTACCCCCACTAACAGACTGTCTGTCTCTACCCCCACTAACAGACTGTCTGTCTCTACCCCCACTAACACACTGTCTGTCTCTACCCCCACTAACAGACTGTCTATCTCTACCCCCACTAACAGACTGTCTGTCTCTACCCCCACTAACAGACTGTCTGTCTCTACCCACACTAACATACTGTCTGTCTCTACCCCCACTAACAGACTGTCTGTCTCTACCCCCACTAACAGACTGTCTGTCTCTACCCCCACTAACAGACTGTCTGTCTCTACCCCCACTAACAGACTGTCTGTCTCTACCCCCACTAACAGACTGTCTGTCTCTACCCCCACTAACAGACTGTCTGTCTCTATCTGTCTCGTCAGTCCTTCTATAGCTGGACTTTCATTCTTCCTCTTCATCTCTTCCTAAATACTCTCCTCCCTCCCTCTGTAATAATGACCTATTCCAGCCCCTCTTCCAGCTCTGACAGAGAGGTGTCACATGGACCTAACCTGCATGTTCTCACTGAGCGCTCACTGTGCCACTGCTGTGCATGGCTGTGTGTCAGTGTAGGTGTGTTGTGAACGCTAGTGTGTGTTGTGGCTGTGTGTGTGTATGTAAAAAGGTGTAGTAAGCGATTGTGTATGCTAAGATATTGTGTGGCTGTGTACAGTATATCTGTACCAGGTGTACTAAATGATGCTGGGTGCTGTGATAATGTGTTCCAGGTGGAGGGAGACTTAGGCTACCCAGGAAGGAATGCTAAGATCATCCACAAGGAGTCTGACATCATCATGGCCTTCGCCATCAACAGGGTGAGAGACGTCTGCAGTGCACACAAACACACACACACAGGCGCGCACATGTACACACACACACACTCAAAGCTTTCCCATTTGATGTAGTTTCCCATTTTCAGGTGCCATGTTTGGCAGGTTTTTGAGTTGGACACCATAGAGATAAATGAGTAGAGTGTATTCCATTAGTCTGGCCAATAAGGCCTCCAGTTAACAGAGTCTAAGCTCTGTCTCCATATATACTGCCATACATTTTTTCAACTGGTACCGGGGGACCTTCAGATGAGTCAAAACAACCAACATATACGTGTTGGTGAGAGTCTCACCTTTACACAGAGGGGTCATATTAGTGTGTAGCTCAAACTGTTCGGACGCTACAGACAGAAGTTGGCAGATTGGCTGTACCGACTTCAGACGAGTCCCAAGACCCTTGTGGGGGTCGTAGACCAAAACGGAGAACACCATCGTGTTCATGAGAGTCTCATCCATAGAGGGTTTTTAGGCCAAACCGTTCCAACGCTACAGACGATTTTGTGAGAAGACCGATTTTCGGGTCTGATGGTCTGACAAACACCGCTCTAGCTCTGCCACCTTTCACCCCAAATGCGGAAGTGTTACATAGGCGGATGCGGTGGATTGAGACAGGTATCTCTAGCTTAAAATGACAGATTTTTATGGTTTTTTATTTATTATGCTAATTAGATTTCCACGGGGGCATGGACATTGACCTAAGGGGGGTTAACACACAGTACACCACATCTAAATGTTTCTTTACATTGGAATGTCCGTTCTACTCCTTCAGATTGTGGGAGATATTTACTGGCCTCTCTTTTCTCCCTCACTCCCCTCTCCTCCCTCCCCTCTCCTCCCTCCCTCCTTCCCTTCCCTCCCCTCTCCTCCCTCCCCTCTCCTCCCTCCCTCCCTCCCTCCCCTCTCCTCCCTCCCCTCTCCTCCCTCCCTCCCTCCCCTCTCCTCCCTCCCCTCTCCTCCCTCCCTCTCCTCCCTCCTCTCTCCTCCCCCTCCAGGCTAACACCAATGAGATAGTGCTGGCGTCCACTCATGACGTGCAGGAGGTAGATGTGTCCACTCTGTTAGCTGCTCAGCCCTACAGCTGGATAGGAGAGGACTTTGACAAGGAGTCACGCAGGTCAGTACACTGTTACACACACACACGCACACACACACACGCACACTCTTATGGTTGTTTTATGGTTGTGTTGTGCTTCTTTCTCTCCCCTCAGTTCTGATGACGTGGAATACCGTTCTTCCCACACTAACATCGCCCAGGCCTCCTCTACCCCGTCCCACTTCCTCCCCAAAGACATGGCAGCCTCCGCATCCATGCCCTGGCTGGGGAGTGGGCAGACCAGCATGGGAGCTAGTGTGGTACAACACACACACATACACATGCACACATACACGCACATGAGCGCTTACACACACAAACATCCTGCACACACACACAAAACATCCTCCACTCTCACACACACACACACACACTAACACACACATCCTCCACAACAGAGGTAATACAGCATTACATCACATGGGCTGGCAGGTAGCCTAGTGGTTAGAGCTTTTGGCCAGTAACCGAAAGGTCGCTGGTTCGAATCGCCAATCCGGCAAGGTGGACAAATCTGCCTTTCTGCCCTTGAGCAAGGCAGTTAACCCCCAACAACAACTGCTCCCCGGGCGCCAATGACGTGGACGTCGATTAAGGCATTCCCCCCGCACCTCTCTGATTCAGAGGGGTTGGGTTAAATGTGCAAGACACATCTTGGTTGAATGCATTCAGTTGTGCAACTGACTAGGTATCACCCTTTCACCCTTTCCATTTACTTGGAACTTGTCAGTGCGGTGTAGTCCAGTGAGAGATGTAGTAGTGTGTACTGACCAGTAGAGGGACACCGTACTCAGGAGTGAAGCCTCCGTCCCAGCCTGTCTGGCTCACAGCTCACCACTCTAAGCTCAAGGTCCTGTCTGTTTATTATGAAATCCCTATAGTCTCTCCCCACATTGTTCTGGGGAGCACATCAGAGGACTGTAAGACAGTACGGTTTAAAGCAAGCAGACCAACGTTCTTCTTTTAATGTTAGACGTCGTTGTCTCACCCTATTCCTCGCTCTCTGTCTCTGAACTGAGGCCCCCTAGCTGGACCTAGTCAGTCCAGTGAATATATGACACTGGTTATCTATCTCAGGCCAAACAGACAGAGAGATGAGGACTAAACAGGCTGGTAGATGAGTCTATGTTACCAGAGATAGGCAGTGTGTGTGTTTGTATGAGAGTATCAACATACAGATACACAGCGCTCACACCGTCCCCTCGGCTGCCCAAGGTACAGACCTGCGTCACCACATCACCCAGTTCTCAAATATGTCCCCGTTCAAGTGATAATTCTTCATGCTACAGTCAATATGGAGTACTGTTGCCTTGTACCAGAAGTAGAAATATGTCCTGTTCTAGGTGGTAAGTCTTGGTAAGGCCAAACTGTATGGAAAGACATACTGTCGTTCAGTGTCGTTGGCTTATACGATAAGTGTAAAATAGGTCCCACTTCAGATGATGAATCCCCTTTTAGAGTGAAAGGTTATAGA
>NC_140024.1:25444750-25459046 GCF_964263955.1 Coregonus lavaretus | reverse complement strand
TACACCGGGTGGGTGAGTGAGAGTGGGCGTGTGTGCGTGCTTGTGTGAGTGAGTGAGCGATTGGGAGTGATTGATTACCTCTCTGTCTGCTTGGCTGAGGCTAACACAACCTTCTATCTCCCTTCCTCTCTCTTCTTCTCTCTCTCTCTCGCTCTCTCTCTCTGTGTCTCTGTCTCTCTCTCTCTCTCTATATGTCTCTCTCTCTCTCTTTGTCTCTCTGTAGAGTTGGCAGTGCCACTCTAAGACCTGTGGTGATTTTGCCTTCATCACTTCCTCCAGTCTCATCGCTACGGCAGGACAGTCCAATGACAGCAGGTTACTACACTGCGCGCGCACACACACACACACACACACACACACACACACACACACACACACACACACACACACGGCAGGACAGTCCAACGACAGCAGGTCAGTATGAACATTACATATCAAAGCTACACCAGTCTCAACACCGTCATAACAGTAACACCAATGACTAATGTTATTATTTTTCTCTTTCCTCCTCCAGAAATGTATGCCTGTGGGACACTCTTATTTCACCTAGTAACACCATGGTGCATGGTAAGATTTAGTTGTATTCAAGGTTTAATTTCAGTCCACCAATAATGAACATACAAAGTTACCACAGTAGATAAAACCAGTCAAATTAAAAAGTTAGATGCCACAATTGTGTCTCCATTGCGTGAAAGATTAGGTGTCAGGTCCAATCTTTACTTGATCAAACAAAGTAGAGGAGAGTGGGGTAAATTGAGACATGTTTTACATTCAGCATCACTCCGTCAAGGGAAATATAATGTTATTTTTAACAAAGATATTGAAACAATAAGCCATTGGAACTCTGGGATTATCGCGTGATAACTCCCGACTAAGGGCTGTTCTTAGACCAGAGGCGAAGCATGTAGCTAGCAGAGGTTCAATGATGACAAGAGACAAGAACTTCAGCAAATAATGATTTGATAAATAATGTATAAATAGACAAACTGTTGCTTGTCCAGTTAATCATATAGTTATGGAGGATAGCTAGGCTAACGACGTTACTTCTCCTTTACTAGCTAGCTACCTAAAGCTAACACACAATCACATCAAGCAGCTGAAATGACAGCAAACTGTGAATTCTCCTTTGTTTTACCTTGGTGTCTACACTGAGTGTACAAAACATTAGGATCACCTGCTCTTTCCATGACATGGACTGACCAGGTGAATACAGGTGAAAGCTATGATCCCATATTGATGTCACTTGTTAAATCCACTTCAATCAGTGTAGATGAAGGGGAGGAGACAGGTTAAAGAATGAATTTAAAGCCTTGAGACTATTGAGACATGGATTGTGTATGTGTTACAGTTTTGAAAAAAAGTGTTCTCTTGGCACAATTTACCCTGTGTTATGCAGTAAGTCTAGCATAGGGACAGGGTAAGTTGAGCTGCCTACACATTTCTGTACTGAATGAAATATTACCACTACCTTTGTAAACCATGTCTATCTTTATTTCCTGAACACAATTCATCACAATCACTTGTTTGTCTTTTAATCATTATAAGCATATTTTAACATGGGCTTAACACCTAACACTTTGTACTTGTTTTAACACTTTTAACATAGGACAGGCCCTGGTGTTACCTCATATCCCAGCGATACTACCATGCGTTATGCCTGGAAATAAAACACTTCAATTTGCTCAACTTGCCATTGGCTCAACCATTGACTTAACATACCCCAAGACAAACATTTTGACTATATTAGCCCACACAGCTACAAGGATGCACTTTCATGCTAGGTTTAGGACCTCATATTGAAGCTTATAGAGAGCCCAACTGATGTATGGAACAATCTTAAAATGATCTACTTTGGTTTAGATACAAGCATCATGAAACATCTAACACAATAAATTAATTTGACTTCGGTCCAAAAAAACAGATTTTCACTAACTTGCTTACCACTTTTTCCATGTGGTTTCTTCTTTCACAGACTCCATGAAATGATGTCCTCTTCCTAAATGTTTGGTCAAATTATTAATTTTGTGTATGGTTTCCTAGAAACAAGGGGTGGCTCAACTTACCCTTTGGCTCAACTTACCCCACTCTCCCCTGTATTAGTGTTGTCACTCATAACTCATAGTAGAAATATCATCTGTGTGTCTCTCCAGCCTTCCCGTGCCATGAGAACGGTGCGACGGTGTTGCAGTACGCTCCCAAGCAGCAGCTGTTGATCTCGGGAGGCAGGAAGGGCTTTGTGTGTGTGTTTGACATCCGACAGAGACAGCTCCTACACACCTTCCAGGCCCACGACTCAGCCGTCAAAGCCCTGGCACTCGACGCCTCCGAAGACTTCTTCGTAACCGGCTCAGCTGAGGGGAACATGAAGGTGATTTTCCTTTTTAATGAGGAAAATGGAATTAGAATCTTCCTGAATTGAAATGGAATTGTTCCCAACCCTGCCAACCATTAACCTGTGCTCTCTAACTGGTGCTTGTGGCTGTGTTTCAATGCCCACATGTGTTCAAAAATGTATTTAAGTCACATGATTGACCTGTGAAAGACATAATATAATTCCATAAATGTATTGATCATTGCCTTTCTCTTTACCTTTCTCTCCCTCCTTCCCTCCCCCTCTCCTTCTCCTCCAGGTGTGGAAGCTGGCAGGCCAAGGCCTCATGCACTCGTTTAGCACAGAGCATGCCAAGCAGTCCATCTTCCGGAACATCGGAGCGGGCGTCATGCAGGTGGAGACCCGCCCCGGCAACCGCATATTCACCTGCGGCGCCGACGGAACGCTCAAGATGAGGGTTCTACCCGACCGCTACAACATCCCCGCTAGCATCTTCGACATTCTGTAGACCCCTAAACCACTTCCTGTACTGTCTGTAGAGAGCTCATCTGGTTGGTTAGTGGTGGAACATTGAAAAGATAACCAAACTTTCACTAGAATATTCAACCTCTTGTAGAAACGTAAATACCTGAAAGTTCTCTGTCTGAATGCCAGTGGATAGGAAGGAGTACGGTTGAAAGATGAACCAAACTTTCTTACACTAGTATAACATTGTGTACAGAGCCTAGACTTGTGTGAGAGCGACAAAGAGAGATTGGGGGGAAAGGTTTACAGATAGATCACTAAGGATATTACACTACTGGATATTCTGTAGTTTGAGTTGAGGTGGCGTTAATGATTTGAGTGACGTAGAGGTGAAAGGTTGAGAGATGACCAAGTTTTCAGCAGCTTTGAGAGAGCGAAAGAGAGTGTACTGTACGGTACGACTTTACCTAGCGGAAATCGTATCAGAAAAGTTAAATTGACCTGCGAATTATTTTTTCTTCCCCAAAGCCTGAAAGTGTGTATTAAAACGTAAAAGCAACAGGTTCCATACTTGATTTTAACAGTTAGATTTCCTGTCATTTTAAAAGCGGCTGCTGGACTTTTACGAGTGTGTCAGTCCATATGAAAGCTATGCATGACTTCCTGTTCTCGTTTTAAGCGGTGCAATCACACGGTTTATTGATATGATAGTGCTCTGTACAAGTGCTGAAAACTTTAAAATAGTGTGTATCTGTTGTCATTTTGTGCCCAAAAGCTGAAAACCTCTCTTAGCATCTACTTTTAACCAGCACTGTGGTTCCTTTAGTCAGTCAGTCAGTGGTCTGGTGTGACTCTAAAGTTGTTGGATCTGCATTTTGTTTCAATGGTTTTATCCTCTTAATTCCCTGGCTTATCTCACTGTTAATGGCACATTATCCCCATGGTGACCCCATCCCATAACACTGGCTGCCCAGTGACTCGCTAGCCTACTCGATGGATTGATTGAGCCTAGTGATGTGATCACGCCTGCCCGCCTGCCCTCCTGCCCGCCTGCCGTCAAAAGCCTGTTTGTGCGGCAGCAGCGGTCTCACTGCTAGAACATTGTGTGGAAGATGGTGTGTTTTGATCCTGTGACTGTGTGTAGTCTATATGTCTCATTATCTGTCTGTTCCACTGAATACCCCCCCCCCCCTCCTCCCCGAGAAGAAAGAAACACATGGGGTCTGTTATGTTCTGTATGGTTCTGTTTTTGCACAATTTTTTATTTTATTTTATTTTAAGTATTTACTTATTTGTTTTTGGTTGGTTGGTTGGTTGTTTCTTTGCAGACTGTTGTTATTTGTGTTGAACTTTTTGCCTTTTACGTTAGGAATGTAAGGAGTTAATACTGTATTTTACTGGGACATAGTGAACTTTTATGTTAGGAATGTAAGGGGTTAATACTGTATTTTACTGGGACATAGTGCAACATGGCATAGGTTTGTGTTTGGTGATACAACTGTACTGTTATTGTTTTTACAAACGTTATAAAATCCATATTGAATAGATAGTTGCACTCAAATCTGGGGACACTATAAAAGTTTATTTCAAAACGAATAGGCTATGGGAAGAACAAAGAAACTACTGTTATATACAAATGAATGTCTGGCTGTATTTAGCCTAGTAGTAAAAAGTTAAATAGTTTTAATATATATAAATATATGAAATACCACAGCAGCTTGTACAAACATGAAAGCATTTTACTTTATTTTTTGTTTTGTATCATACCGGCTGGATTAGTTGTATCTTTTGTTAAATGTGTGTATTGTTTTTATTATTATACGTATTATTATTAAACAGATTTGTGTTTCCTTCCCTCCCTCTGGGTACCACGTCTGATCTCTGATATCTATGTTTACATATTCTACCTTCCTTCTCTCATCTGTCGTGTAGTGCTAATACTTATGAAGCCTTATAATGCCTTATAAACATTCATAGGTCACCTTATAGATGCAGTCATAGAGCATCATTAAAAACATCACAGTGAAGCAATAACACACGAGGCGCCTTACAAAAAGGTACTGAGCTTTGTTTTGCTTTATTATACATGCTTCATAATGCTCTATAACATCTATAAGGTGATATTAATGTCTATATAAGATGTTAACACTTCATAAAAAGGTGCTTCAAGTAAAGTGTTTTGCATGTATCTACAGTAAAGCATATATCTATCTAAAGCTCACCATGGGGAGGCTATGACTAGAGAACTAGAGAGAGTCCGGAGAGACAGGAATATATATAGCAGGCTGTTCTACCGTGGTCAAAGTTCTACCTTTGTAAGTTGAATAAATTATTTTTATTTCATCAGGTTGATTTAATGCGTGTTTTTGTATTTTCTTTCTCTAGACATGATAATCAGTAGAGACCATGCAGCGACAAATATCATTGTCGGGAATAAACTTATGTACAGATTTCCAATATAGGTATTTCTGAAACATTTTGCTCTCTGCCAGGGATGCTGGTCATGGTAGGATCCAAGTAAATATGGAAGTGCATTTCTGATACATATTTTGTCATGCAGTCACAGGGAAAGTCAAGTAAGGACAATACAGCTATAAATAGCATTAACTCCACAAAAAGCCAGGTTTCCAGGGTAGACCTTAAAAAAGGGTTACATTTTCCAAATAAATATATATACAAGTGAGACACATAAAAACAGAATATATAACAACAAAAAAATCGGTCAAACGGTTAGTAAGTGTCCTTACAAAAAGATAATTCCACGATCTCATATGGAAAACAGTACAACAATTGTATTATAATGATCTATTTCTTACTCTGATAAGCCCTTATTCAGTTAAACTGTAAATTGGAAAAGGTACAGTGTGTGCATCTTTGGAAGCTGTAATCCAATTTAAACAAAACATTTAACAGCACTCACAAAAAGGGTGTTTTGTTTTATCCCAGCCAGCAGTTACAAAAAGCCATTAGAAAATAGTCCTTGTTGAGATGGAATAAAACTAAAGAGAAGCCGTACATATTATAAATAAAAAATAACCATAATATTCACAAGTGCTGGTCATCTTTAAGCCCTTTCAGATGATCTGATACAAAAGCTGGCCATCTTTAATCAGAATACCATCAAAACACCCTCAGAATACCATCAAAACACCCTCAGAATACTGTCAAAACACCCTCAGAATTCCGTCAAAACACCATCAGAATACCATTAAATCACCATCAGAATACCATCAAAACACCCTCAGAATACTGTCAAAACACCATCAGAATACCATCAGAATACCATCACAACACCCTAAGAAAACCATCAAAACACCATCAGAATACCATCAAAACACCATCAGAATAACATCAAAACACTGTCTCAGTCATCAGAGATGAAGTGCACCACGTACAGCTTCACGTTGCTCTGATCCCACATGTACAGGTGTCTGTCATTGGGGCAATAGGACAGCATGGCCAGCACCCCGCCAGGTGACCTCAGGTCAAAGGTCACGTTGACCGGTTTCCCCTTCAGGAGGTCGAAGGCGAAGGTCACACGGGTGTCCTTGGTGTCGGTGACATAGAGCACGCCACAGGCCACGAAGACGTTGCCGGCCTTGGTCCTTGGGTAGGTGGTGTTGATGTACGATGTGACGGAGAAGCTCTTCAGGTCCAGCTGGGCCACCATAATGCTGTCGTCCAGGCTGGAGGCAAAGATGAGCCACAGGCCGTTCTCATCCGCCGCCAGCTTGAAGTAGGTCTTGGAGTTGTGGAGAAGGTAGGACAGGTTGTGGTACAGAGCGTTGTCGATGGCCAGGGTGTGGAGACGCTTGGACTGCAGGTCGAACCTGGGGGATGGATGGAGGGTGTTAGAAATAAAGAACATTGTGCACCACGATGTCACACCAGCAGAAGAAAAGAAGACTCTCAGGATCATATACACAGCCATTGACATCACAAAGACAGAATATTTTGCTTAAAGACTTTAATTGCACAAGACCAAAAAGCTTCACCTTGACAGACCTCTGACAACTATCCATTGTTCTCAGGCAAGTATCTAGTGCGGTAGGAGCTAAGGGGTCAATTGGATTTGAGCAGGATAACTACCATCCCTTCTTTACCTGGCCAGGTTTGAGGTTCCAAACTATGGTTCTTTACCTGGCCAGGTTTGAGGTTCCAAACTATGGACTTTACCTGGCCAGGTTGGAGATACCAAACTATGGTTATTTACCTGGCCAGGTTGGTGGTTCCGGCGATGTGATAGTAGAAGGATCCGTTATGAACGGCATGGCCACACCCCTGGTAGAACTTCCTGCCGTCGATGACCTCACTGGTGGCGTTTTGGAATGAGGCGATGCTCTTATACTCCTTCACCGTGCGACCTGGAGACAGATAATCAAAAATATATTTGATTGGTTGTTGTGTGTGTGTAGGAGGTACCAGAGAAGTTCTAAAGATATGTGATTGGCTGTTGTGTGCGTTTGGGCGGTACCAGAGAAGTGTTCGGCCACCCAGATGCGTTCATCGTTCAGCACAGCTGTGTCTTTCATCCACGTTCCGAATGTACTCTCCATCTTTGATACGTTACGGGGGTTGATCAGAGACTTGATGATGCACTCTGGGGAACAGAAAATAAAACATTAATTGGTTAATTGATTGATAGATTGATTGGTTTGCATATTCAGTCATATTCAGGTTTTGTCTAAGGGTTTTCAAACAAATCCTTCAAGTCATGCAAGTAATTGTACCGTTTTTCTTATTTAGTGGCGTCTCTCGTAACTTCCCAGCCTCTTTGGCGGACAGAGTCCCATCGTTTGGTACAGCATGTGACGGTTCTGAAATAGTCAATGATAATCAATGAAAGAAGTGATGATGTTAGAATCAGTAGGAGAGTTGGAGGTGGGTAGGGGAACATTAGGATAGATAGTGACAGGCTGACTCACCCAGGGTCTGGGCAGCATGGATGTGGGGGAGGTAGGGGAGGTGGATACGGTAAGGGAGATGGGTAGAATAGGGTGTGCAGGGTAGTTACTCGAGGGTCTGGGCAGCATGGATGGTATGGGGTAGGGTAGATACGGGAGCTGGGTAGGATAAGTAGCGGTGTGCAGGGTAGTTACTCACCCAGGGTCTGGGCAGCGTGGATGGGGAGATGGGCCCGGTGGCTCCTGTTTCTGGGGGGCCCCTGGGGTCCTTGTGGGCCAGGAGGTCCAGGAGGGCCAATGGGGCCTGGAGTACCAGGAGGACCAGCTGGACCTGGGGGGCCTAGACAGACCCGAAAGACAAGGATTTTCACAATCACATCGTATTTCAAGTAGAGCTGGCCAGGCATAAAATGGGCATGAAATAGGACATGGCTTGCCCACTCTAATGTTGCAACATATACATGTACCTTAATTGTTGTGCTAAGACCACATCCATTTTCAGTTCTAATGAAGATCTGTTTAGATTTTGCAATAAAGGTATGTGCTGGACCATTTGAGTGTGCAATGGTGACGGTACAGCAAGTCTCATCATGGACTATAGGAGTCAGAGTGACATTGTAATTGTGAGGTATCTAATATAGACATTGTCATTTGCGTCCATTCTTACCCTCCAAGAGGACATCGTTGGACGATTGTGTATTTTCTCCTGCGGGTCCTGGGTCTCCTCTATCTCCATTCTCCCCCGGCTCACCTTTCTCACCTGTGAAGGAACACGGTTATCGTTTTTTCATATGTACAGGTGATTTACGAATCCTAACTTGAGACATGAAATGGAACAGGAGTCCATAAAGGCCTGATCCAAAAATAAACCCTAGCTTCATAAGATTCTCAAAGACCACAATCAAATGAGTCAAGCTTGTGTAACGTGTCGTGGGTTCTTATATCTGACTTAATGTTTAGAAAAGAGTTCCCACAATGTGAACTAGACATGGGCTTACTAAGTCATCGCTTATAGTCGGTAAATTCCAAGGATTCGTTAAGTCAAAGCCATTCCAGTAAACCATGAACCATTCCATTCACTTCTCCTGGTTTGCTAAAATATTGCCTATTTAGTGCACTACATTTGAGCAGGGTCCATAGAGCTCTGGTCAAAAGTAGTGCACTATATAGGGAATATGGTGTGAATCATATCCTTCCCTCCTGAGGAACGCACCAGTGGGCTGATGGGAAAATGAGGTTTCCAGCCCATTCAAGAGCTGCCCAAAACCAGTCATGAATAACATTGTGGGATAGAAGAGCAGTTCCCTTTCTTCCTCCGTTTCCGGTTCTATGGTGTTTGAATGGAGAGAAACCAAAGCACCCACCACAGTGGAGAACATGATTCATCATTGTGACACCACATATCTCTGGGTAGATCTGAATGGCTGTCCAATGACAGTTGGAATTAAGAATGGGCGAAAGGAAGTGTTATGTATGTGGAGATCTGTGTGTGTGTGTGTGTGTGTGTGTGTGTGGCTTATCTGCGTATATGGGTGCACCGTGGGGGAATTTTGTGCGTGTGTAAGTGTGTGCGTGCATGCATGTGTGTGTCTGCGGTTGTGTGTGTGTTTCTACACTAGGTGTGTGTGTGTGTGTTTGTGTGTGTGTGTGTGTGTGTGTGTGTGTTTGTTTGTTAGGGTGCATGTTATTGACCCTGAGGAGATCTGCTCTACCCTTTCACTGTTCCATTATCTCTCTCTCTTCAGTCACAGAACCAGAAAGAGCCCCAGGTAATGATACATAATGGACAGATCAGATGATGGATAGATAGATACAATGAGGCAGAAAGGCAGAAAATAGAGAGCAAGAGAGATTCTCTCTTTTACTGTAAGAGGGTCTTTCACTTCATACCTCTCTTCCCTCGCTTTCCGTCAGCCCCAGGCAGTCCGTCCAGTCCTGGGATGCCATCAGTGCCATTGTGCCCAGGCAGACCAGGCAGCCCTATCAAACATACATTACAACCCCAGTACTTTACATGGTCAGGCAGGCCTATCATATACAAACACATTACAACCACAGTACTTTACATGGTCAGGCAGACCTATCATATACAAACACATTACAACCATGCAGGAGTAATATCTGAAGTACAGATGCATATCCATGGGGAAAACATTTAGTAAATACACAATCTATAGAAATATCACGTAGATGCTCTGGAAGAGTACTTTGGATGTCACCCATTATGTGGGGGTCAGTTTGTTGTCTGGCATTTTTTCATGGGCACACCAAGTTACTATAATGTGCTTATGGGTCACTCTAGCAAAAAGCTGTGGCATGGCTGAAAAGGGTTTGAGTGATAGCTGAGAGGATCAATGTGAATCATTAAAGTGTTTAATCAGTTGCTGACTTACCAGGGGGTCCAGGGGGGCCGGGTGGTCCTACAACACAACACACAGAGTTCAGAGGACAATAACACACCACACCTTGACTCTGGTGAGAACATGTTTGAAAATGTGTGAAACTCCACAAGAATTCACTTAAGAGTTACAGTAGGGAAGAAGAGGGTGAATTATTATTCTTTTAATTATTGGGACATACCAGCTATGCAGAATCCCTTGGTGCTGTTACAGATCTCCAACAACACTTTGACCTGAAAACAAAACATAAAGAAACCCCTTTTATTTAGGAAGAGAAGAAATGAGATGTATACAGCACATCTATGTTTTTATCATGTATCAACATTTCAGTAGTATACAATACAATTGAATAAATTAAACTACATAAAAATGACATAACAGACTTTAACAAGTGTTGTCCATAACAACAGTCATTCATTTATCTAATCTGTTAAGAGTCTGTTCATTGTTTTTCTGTGACTGTTTGTTCTAGCTGTAACACGCAGCTTCTTCTCTTTCAAACGGATCATGTACATAAATGGCAATGCTTACGTCTGAGATGCTCATTACATACCACAGCGCCCACGCACGCACACACACACACACACACACACGCACGCATGCACACACACACACACACGCACGCACGCACGCACGCACACACACACACATACACACATACACACACACACACACACACACACACACAGTACACACACCTGTATACAAAGAGACATGGAGTAGCCTAGCTTACCGGCACCATAGAATAGGTCATCATCATCATCATGTCGTCCTGTATCTCAGTCTTCTGGAAGCCCTTTGTCTTCCTGTGTTTGTGGTTCAGCTCATGTCTCATCTTCTTCCCCATCTCCTTGTCCATCTCCTTGTCCATCTCTTCCCTCAGCCTGTGGTGTAACTCCTCTCTCAACCCAGGGTGTACCTCCTCTTCCATGTCCAGCCCTCCTCGCCCCGTTTCCTGCCCCAGCCCCTGGTGTAGCCCCTGGGTAACCTCCTGCCCCAGCCCCTGGTGTAGCCCCTGGGTCACCTCCTGCCCCAGCCCCTGGGTCACCTCCTGCAGGAGCTCCTGGCTCTCCTGATGATTCAGCTCCCTCAGCTCCAGCCTCAGCTCCTCCTTTAACTCCTGTCGTAGCTCCCTCTCCAGCTCCCAACTCCTCTTGTTACGGGAGTACTGGTACTCCCCCTGCTCCTTCCCCAGACCCCTTTCACCTCCTCCTTCACCTCCTCCTTCACCTCCTCCACGCAGCCCTGCAAGCCACTCTGGGTCTAAGATAAGATAAGATACGATAAGAAATACCTGTACTTGATTAATCCCCGAGGGGTTTATCAATCATTGCATCATCTTTGAAACCCAGAACCAGTGTCAGCTACTCATTTATGTTACGTACGTCTGTCCACGACAGATTCATCATTGCAGTATGTATACACAGCCACAAAGACAAACAGACAACGATCAACAATAAAAATAGTAAAAAAACCTCCTCTTAGCTCCGCCAGCCTCCCTGTGCCTTCTGCTGCTGCACCTCCTCGGGGCACCTCCTGGAGGAACTCCACCAAGGCCTTGGTGAGCTCCACGCGGCTCCACAGCTGATTCTGTTGCACCAGGAGCACCAGGAAAGCCACAGTGTTGACCAGCGTCAAGGCACACGTCCCGTAGATCAGCACCCGCAGGGGGACCGACAGGCTGGGGCGTGACGGAAGCATCTCACACCCTCCAATCCCTCCTCCACCTCCTCCACCTCCTCCCCTCCGGGAGTCAGCGACTAGCTTCAGCATTCAGAACAGGAAAATACGGTTAGAGACAGTCCAATAAGTATATCTTCTCCTGAACGGCCAACAGATTCCAAAAACAGGAAGGGAGAAACTCTTCTTCGAAGACTAGTCCCAGGTCTAGTCGGGTCTAGTGGGCTAGAGCAGAATCCAAGAAATACCCTTTCTCCTAAAGAGGGAGTCTAAATATCCAACAGAATCCAAGAGGACAGAAGTGTATATGTCTACTCCAGACCATAGATACTTCAGGTCTGAGTGAGAAATCAGGTCCAATTACAATCCAACAGAACAGAGTCCCAAACTCTAGGCTGGGTCTGGATGTCGAGTCCTATCTGAAGAAGAATCTGGTCCTAGTGAATCCAAGAGGTCCTGAAGGAGATATGTCCACTCCTGATCTCTAGGTCTGATCTAAAGAGAACAGACTTGGTGGTCTCACAGAGGACACAACGGTACTCCTCGTTGCGTTGAGTGTGTGTGTGTCAGTTGAGTGGAGTCAGGGTTATGTGTGTGTGCATGCAGTAGATCTCCGAGGTTGTGTGTGTGTGTGTGTGTGTGTGTGTGTAGGGGTGGGCATTACACAATCCTCTGGGCTTGTCTGGGAAGGGAAGAAACCCCTCGTCTGTTCAGTCACCTGATTTATATTCAACACAACCCATTCTAGAGCAACCACAGTGGGCTGGGGCTGACATCACACACACACACACACACACACACACACACACACACACACACACACACACACACACACACACTAAGAGGGTCCTGAGGCTATAACTTTGTTACTGTACTCTTCATATGCACTCTTCCCTCTACCCCTAAACAACAATGTCTTTGCTACAGACCCCTCCCTCATGTAGATATTCATCTCTAATGGATGTATACAACATTAAGGTTTTGGGGTCTACAAGTCATTACATCACATCAACACACTAGGGAATGAGCCATTCAAGCCATTTCAATCAAGTTTGTACACATGTGTTCACATATACAATGATGTAGTTCTTTGGTAGAGAAATTGAATTATACTGTATGTAACATGACAAAATCATAGTTATTTTAAAGATTAAAATATCTGCACAACAGCAACTATAATCTCTAAAACAAAACGTCTAAAAAGGGAAATGTCACAAATCAAGAAAAAACATGAATCTTGGAAATAACTGGAGGTCTTTAGACATCAACACAAATCAATGTCTGAGAGAGAAAGAGAGAGAGAGAAAGCGAGAGAGAGAGTGAGGGAGAGACAGAGAGACAGAGAGAGAAAGAGAGAGAGAGAGAGGCAGACAGAGAGAGAGAGAGAGAGAAAGAGAGAGAGAGAGACAGAGAGAGAGAGAGACAGAGAGACAGAGAGAGAGAGAGAGAGAGAGAAAGAGAGAGAGAGAGAGAGAGAGAGAGAGAGAGAGAGAGAGAGAGAGAGAGAGAGAGAGAGAGAGAGAGATTTCAATTAGCTATACTTAAACTCTTTAACATCATCCTTAGCTCTGGCATCTTCCCCAATATTTGGAACCAAGGACTGATCACCCCAATCCACAAAAGTGGAGACAAATTTGACCCCAATAACTACCGTGGGATATGCGTCAACAGCAACCTTGGGAAAATCCTCTGTATTATCATTAACAGCAGACTAGTTCATTTCCTCAGTGAAAACAATGTACTGAGCAAATGTCAAATTGGCTTTTTACCAAATTACCGTACGACAGACCACGTATTCACCCTGCACACCCTAATTGACAAACAAACAAACCAAAACAAAGGCAAAGTCTTCTCATGCTTTGTTGATTTCAAAAAAGCTTTTGACTCAATTTGGCATGAGGGTCTGCTATACAAATTGATGGAAAGTGGGGTTGGGGGAAAAACATACGACATTATAAAATCCATGTACACAAACAACAAGTGTGCGGTTAAAATTGACAAAAAACACACACATTTCTTTCCACAGGGCCGTGGGGTGAGACAGGGATGCAGTTTAAGCCCCACCCTCTTCAACATATATATCAATGAATTGGCGAGGGCACTAGAACAGTCTGCAGCACCCGGCCTCACCCTACTAGAATCTGAAGTCAAATGTCTTCTGTTTGCTGATGATCTGGTGCTTCTGTCACCAACCAAGGAGGGCCTACAGCAGCACCTAGATCTTCTGCACAGATTCTGTCAGACCTGGGCCCTGACAGTAAATCTCAGTAAGACAAAAATAATGGTGTTCCAAAAAAGGTCCAGTTGCCAGGACCACAAATACAAATTCCATCTAGACACCGTTGCCCTAGAGCACACAAAAAACTATACATACCTCGGCCTAAACATCAGCGCCACAGGTAACTTCCACAAAGCTGTGAACGATCTGAGAGACAAGGCAAGAAGGGCCTTCTATGCCATCAAAAGGAACATAAAATTTGACATACCAATTAGGATCTGGCTAAAAATACTTGAAT
>NC_140024.1:25432250-25439750 GCF_964263955.1 Coregonus lavaretus | reverse complement strand
GTGACGTGAGAGAACTTGGGAAGGTTGAACACCAGACGGGCTGCGGCATTCTGGATGAGTTGTAGGGGTTTAATGGCACAGGCAGGGAGCCCAGCCAACAGCGAGTTGCAGTAATCCAGACGGGAGATGACAAGTGCCTGGATTAGGACCTGTGCCGCTTCCTGTGTAAGGCAGGGTCGTACTCTCCGAATGTTGTAGAGCATGAACCTACAGGATCGGGTCACCGCCTTGATGTTAGCGGAGAACGACAGGGTGTTGTCCAGGGTCACGCCAAGGCTCTTCGCACTCTGGGAGGAGGACACAACGGAGTTGTCAACCGTGATGGCGAGATCATGGAAAAGGCAGTCCTTCCCCGGGAGGAAGAGCAGCTCCGTCTTGCCAAGGTTCAGCTTGAGGTGGTGATCCATCATCCATACTGATATGTCTGCCAGACATGCAGAGATGCGATTCGCCACCTGGTTATCAGAAGGGGGAAAGGAGAAGATTAGTTGTGTGTCGTCAGCGTAGCAATGATAGGAGAGGCCATGTGAGGATATGACAGAGCCAAGTGACTTGGTGTATAGCGAGAATAGGAGAGGGCCTGGAACGGAGCCCTGGGGGACACCAGTGGTGAGAGCACGTGGTGCAGAGACAGCTTCTCGCCACGCCACTTGGTAGGAGCGACCGGTCAGGTAGGACGCAATCCAAGAGTGAGCCGCGCCGGAGATGCCCAGCTCGGAGAGGGTGGAGAGGAGGATCTGATGGTTCACAGTATCAAAGGCAGCAGACAGGTCTAGAAGGACAAGAGCAGAGGAGAGAGAGTTAGCTTTAGCAGTGCGGAGAGCCTCCGTGACACAGAGAAGAGCAGTCTCAGTTGAATGACCAGTCTTGAAACCTGACTGGTTTGGATCAAGAAGGTCATTCTGAGAGAGATAGCAAGAGAGTTGGCTAAAGACGGCACGCTCAATAGTTTTGGAGAGAAAAGAAAGAAGGGATACTGGTCTGTAGTTGTTGACATCAGAGGGATCGAGTGTTGGTTTTTTGAGAAGGGGTGCAACTCTCGCTCTCTTGAAGACGGAAGGGACATAGCTAGCGGTCAAGGATGAGTTGATCAGCGAGGTGAGGTAGGGGAGAAGGTCACCGGAGATGGTCTGGAGAAGAGAGGAGGGGATAGGGTCAAGCGGGCAGGTTGTTGGGCGGCCTGCAGTCACAAGTCGCAAGATTTTATCTGGAGAGAGAGGGGAGAAAGAAGTCAAAGCATAGGGTAGGGCAGTGTGAGCAGGACCAGCAGTGTCATTTGACTTAACAAACGAGGATCGGATGTCGTCAACCTTCTTTTCAAAGTGGTTGACGAAGTCATCCACAGAGAGGGAGGAGGGGGGGGGGGAGGATTCAGCAGGGAGGAGAATGTGGCAAAGAGCTTCCTAGGGTTAGAGGCAGATGCTTGGAATTTAGCGTGGTAGAAAGTGGCCTTAGCAGCAGAAACAGATGAAGAAAATGTAGAGAGGAGGGAGTGAAAAGATGCCAGGTCCGCAGGGAGTCTAGTTTTCTTCCATTTCCGCTCAGCTGCCCGGAGCTCTGTTCTGTGAGCTCGCAATGAGTCATCAAGCCACGGAGCTGGAGGGGAGGACCGAGCCGGCCGGGAGGATAGGGGACATAGAGAGTCAAAGGATGCAGAAAGGGAGGAGAGGAGGGTTGAGGAGGCAGAATCAGGAGATTGGAGGGAGAAGGATTGAGCAGAGGGAAGAGATGATAGGATGGAAGAGGAGAGAGTAGCGGGAGAGAAAGAGCAAAGGTTGCGACGGAGCATTACCATCTGTGTAGGGGCAGAGTGAGTAGTGTTGGAGGAGAGCGAGAGAGAAAAGGATACAAAGTAGTGGTCGGAGACATGGAGGGGAGTTGCAGTGAGATTGTATTGCCTGCCTTGTGAGTAGGGGGGGACGGTGAGAGGGTGAGGTCAAAAGAGGAGAGGAGTGGAAAGAAGGAGGCAGAGAGAAATGAGTCAAATGTAGACGTAGGGAGGTTGAAATCCCCCAGAACTGTGAGAGGTGAGCCATCCTCAGGAAAGGAACTTATCAAGGCGTCAAGCTCATTGATGAACTCTCCAAGGGAACCTGGAGGGCGATAGATGACAAGGATATTAAGCTTAAATGGGCTAGTGACTGTGACAGCATGGAATTCAAATGAGGAGATAGACAGATGGGTTAGGGGAAAAATTGAGAATGTCCACTTGGGAGAGATGAGGATTCCTGTGCCACCACCCCGCTGACCAGATGCTCTCGGGGTATGCGAGAACACATGGTCAGACGAGGAGAGAGCAGTAGGAGTAGCAGTGTTTTCAGTGGTAATCCATGTTTCCGTCAGCGCCAAGAAGTCGAGGGACTGGAGGGTAGCATAGGCTGGGATGAAGTCTGCCTTGTTGGCAGCAGAACGGCAGTTCCAGAGGCTGCCTGAGACCTGGAACTCCAGGTGGGTGGTGCGTGCAGGGACCACCAGGTTAGAGAGGCAGCAGCCACGCGGTGTGAGGCGTTTGTGTAGCCTGTGCGGAGAGGAGAGAACAGGGATAGGCAGAGGCATAGTTGACAGGCTGCAGCAAATGGCTACAATAATGCAGAGGAGATCGGAATGAAATGAACTAAACATCTGGGAAAGGAGAGAGCGGGTCCTCCCTCAGCACAACTCCCAAATATAACTCTCCCAACTTCCACCTCAGAAACTATAATTGTTGTAAACTACAGCGGTTCAATATTTCTAGGAATAGACTAACAGTTTATTCAGCTAGCTAACTAGGTGCAGTATTATTTCGTGAAAATCGTCCGGGCATCAAGTCATATGACGCCACAGCCAGCTAGCATGCCGGACTCCAGCAACACGGTTTAGCGCCAATACTCTGCCACAACAAACCACCAGTGTATCAACACGCAAGCAGATCGTTCGGGTCCGTGTCTAACGTTGTGGGTTAGTCCCGACAGCTTGAGCGAGTCCGTCGTCAACTTATTCAGCCAGTTAGTTAGCTAGAATAGTTAGCAAACTGGCTAGCCATTGCTTTCAGACAAAGAAGAACCCCTACTTTCACGGCACGAACACACAGAGAGAGCCAAACTAACGTTAACTAATCACCCATGTCCCAAATTCCTTGAACGACTCGGGCTATCAATATGTAAAAAACAAAACACAAATAGCATTCCAACCATTACCAACCAAGAATTCACAAAATGGAACAAACATCAAATTGAGACTGAATTCTGCAATAACATCCTCTGCACACAACGTAAAACACCAAACAATGCATGCAGAGCAGAATTAGGATGATACCCGCTAATTATAAAAATCCAGAAAAGAGACGTTAAATTCTACAACCACCTAAAAGGAAGCGATTCCCAAACCTTCCATAACAAAGCCATTACCTACAGAGAAATGAACCTACAGAAGAGTCCCCTAAGTAAGCTGGTCCTGGGGCTCTGTTCACACACAAACAGACCCCACAGAGCCCCAGGACAGCAACACAATTAGACCCAACCAAATCATGAGAAAGTAAAAAGATAATGACTTGACACATTGGAAAGAATTAACCAAAAAACGGAGTAAACTGGAATGCTATTTGGCCCTAAACAGACAGTACACAGTGGCAAAATACCTGACCACTGTGACTGACCCAAAATTAAGGAAAGATTTGACAATTTACAGACTCAGGGAGCATAGCCTTGCTATTGAGAAGGGCCGCCATAGGCAGACCTGGTTCTCAAGAGAAGACAGGCTATGTGCACACTGCCCACAAAATGAGGTGGAAACTGAGCTGCACTTCTTAACCTCCTGCCAATTGTTTGACCATATTAGAGACACAAATTTCCCTCAGATTACACAGACCCACAAAGAATTCGAAAACAAATCCAATTTTGATCAACTCCCATATCTATTAAGTGAAATACCACAGTGTTCCATCACAACAGCAATATTTGTGACCTGTTGCCACAAGAAAATGGCAACCAGTGAAGAACAAACACCATTGCAAATACAACCCATATTTATGTTTATTTATTTTCCCTTTTGTACTTTAACTATTTGCACATCGTTACAACACTGTACATAGCCAGTAATATGACATTTGAAATGTCTCTATTCCTTTGAAGTGTAATGTTTACCGTTCATTTCTGATTGTTTACTTCACTTTTGTTTATTATCTATTTCACTTGCGTTGGCAACGTTAACATTCCCGTTTCCCATGCCAATAAAGCCCTTTGAATTGAATTCAATTGAATCAAGGCAGTCTCTCAGACAGAACACAGAACACAGACAGAGGACTGTTTGAACAGGGCACATTCTCCAGGGCCAGTGGGAGGTGAGTGAATTCCCAGAGTCCTTTATACTGCTGGTAGAATGACACAGAGGCCTCAGGGGAAACAGAATGGCCCTTTGTGTTACAGATTATACTGAGAAGGATGAGAAGATTCTAGATCAGTTTAGAACTATGAGTATAAGTGGCCCGGGCCAGGAGTTTCTACTCCTGACCCAGTGACCTGACCAGGGAAAACATTGGGCCCTGGATACAGCAGTAGGATGTCTAAAGGTACTGGTCAATAGACCAGAAAAAACACACACCAATGCATACACATTCACAGACATACACATACAAATATACACAAACACACGGCTGTATCGGCTCCTTGGTTGTAATTGATATTTCTGATTCTTATTTGTACCTCCACAACATGTTTGATAATTGTCATAATGTCATATGAATCATCACAATGCTCTGGCGGTGCTCTGGTTTTGACAGAACTAGAAGTATTTTCCCTAGTGTTCAATGACATCCAGAACCAGAAGTATTTTTCTGAGTATTCAATGACATCCTGAGAGCACAGCTCTGCTTCTCCTCCTACTGGCCAGAAGTGGTACTGCTTGTGAGAGGGCCATAATTCCAACCAAATCAAATCAAATTAAATTGTATTTGTCACATGCACTGAATACAACAGGTGTAGACCTTACAGTGAAATGCTTACTTACAAGCCCTTAACCAACAATGCAGTTTAAAGAAAAAAAAGTGTTAAGTAAAAAATAGATAAGTAAAAGTACAAAATTAAATGAACAAATAATTAAAGTAAAATATCAGTAGCAAGGCTATATACAGGGGGTGCCGGTACAGAGTCAGTGTGCGGGGCCACAGATTAGTCGAGGTAATTGAGGTAATATGTACATGTAGGTAGAGTTAAAGTGACTATGGGGGGGGTGGAAATAGTCTGGGTAGCCATGATTAGCTGTTCAGGAGTCTTATGGCTTGGGGGTAGAAGCTGTTAAGAAGCCTTTTGAACCTAAACTGGCGCTCCTGTACCACTTGCCATGCGGTATTAGAGAGAACAGTCTATGACTAGGGTGGCTTGAGTCTTTGACCATTTTTAGGGCCTTCCTCTGATACCGCCTGGTATAGAGGTACTGGATGGCAGGAAGCTTGGCCCCAGTGATGTACTGGGCCGTACGCACTACCCTCTGTAGTGCCTTGCGGTCGGAGGCTGAGCAGTTACCATACCAGGCAGTGATGCAACCAGTCAGAATGCTCTCGATGGTGCACAACTAATCTTCTCCTTTCCCCCTTCTGATAACCAGGTGGCGAATCGCATCTCTGCATGTCTGGCAGACATATCAGTATGGATGACGGATCACCACCTCAAGCTGAACCCTGGCAAGACGGAGCTGCTCTTCCTCCCGGGGAAGGACTGCCCGTTCCATGATCTCGCCATCACGGTTGACAACTCCGTTGTGTCCTCCTCCCAGAGTGCGAAGAGCCTTGGCGTGACCCTGGACAACACCCTGTCGTTCTCCGCTAACATCAAGGCGGTGACCCGCTCCTGCAGGTTCATGCTCTACAACATTCGGAGAGTACGACCCTGCCTTACACAGGAAGCGGCACAGGTCCTAATCCAGGCACTTGTCATCTCCCGTCTGGATTACTGCAACTCGCTGTTGGCTGGCCTCCCTGCATGTGCCATTAAACCCCTACAACTCATCCAGAATGCCGCAGACCGTCTGGTGTTCAACCTTCCCAAGTTCTCTCACGTCACCCCCCTCCTCCGCACACTCCACTGGCTTCCAGTTGAAGCTCGCATCCGTTACAAGACCATGGTGCTTGCCTTTGGAGCAGCGAGGGGAACGGCACCTCTGTACCTTCGGGCTCTGATCAGTCCCTACACCCAAACGAGGGCATTGCGTTCATCCACCTCTGGCCTGCTGGCTCCCCTTCCTCTGCGGAAGCATAGTTCCCGCTCAGCCCAGTCAAAACTGTTCGCTGCTCTGGCACCCCAATGGTGGAACAAGCTCCCTCACGACGCCAGGACAGCGGAGTCACTCACCACCTTCCGGAGACATTTGAAACCCCACCTCTTTAAGGAATACCTGGGATAGGATAAAGCAATCCTTCTACCCCCCCCCCACACACACAGCGGAGTCGCTCACCACCTTCCGGAGACATTTGAAACCCCACCTCTTTAAGGAATACCTGGGATAGGATAAAGTAATCCTTCTACCCCCCCCCCCCCCCCCAAAAAAAAATTGTAAAGTGGTTATCCCACTGGCTATAGGGTGAATGCATCAATTTGTGAGTCGCTCTGGACTAGAGCGTCTGCTAAATGACATAAATGTGCCCTTGAGCAAGGCACTTAACCCTATTTGCTCCTGTAAGTCGCTCTGGATAAGAGCGTCTGCTAAATGACTAAAATGTAAATGTAATGTAAATGTGCAGCTGTATAACTTTTTGAGGATCTGAGGACCCATGCCAAATCTTTTCAGTCTCCTGAGGGGGAATAGGCTTTGTCGTGCCCTCTTCACGACTGTCTTGGTGTGTTTGGACCATGATAGTTTGTTGATGATGTGGACACCAAGGAACTTGACGCTCTCAACCTGCTCCACTACAGCCCCGTCGATGAAAATGGGGGCATGCTCTGTCCTCCTTTTCCTGTAGTCCACAATCATCTCCTTTGTCTTGATCACGTTGAGGGAGAGGTTGTTATCCTGGCACCACATAGCCAGGTCTCTGGCCTCCTCCCTATAGGCTGTCTCATTGTTGTCGGTGATAAGGCCTACCACTGTTGTGTCGCCTGCAAACTTAATGATGGTGTTGTAGTCGTGCCTGGCCATGCGGTCATGGGTGAACAGGGCAGGGCCCTGAGGGGCCCCCGTGTTCAGGATCAGCGTGGCAGATGTGTTGTTACCCACCCTTACCACCTGGGAGCGGCCCGTCAGGAAGTCCAGGATCCAGTTGCAGAGGGAGGTGTTTAGTCCCAGGGTCCTTAGCTTAGTGATGAGCTTTGAGGGCACTATGGTGTTGAACGCTGAGCTGTAGTCAATGAATAGCATTCTCATGTAGGTATTCCTTTTGTCCAGGTTGGAAAGTGCAGTGTGGAGTGCAATAGAGATTGCATCGTCTGTGGATCTGTTGGGGTGGTATGCAAATTGGAGTGGGTCTAGGGTTTCTTGGATAACAGTATTGATGTGAGCCATGACCAGCCTTTCAAAGCACTTCACTGGCTA
>NC_140024.1:25423130-25432050 GCF_964263955.1 Coregonus lavaretus | reverse complement strand
TCTCTCTCCTGTCCCCTCTCTCTCTCTCTCTCCTTTCCTCCCTCTCTCCTCTCCCTTTCTCCTCTCCTCCTCATAGTGCTTCTCTCTAAATAAGTAACTTGATTAGTGTTGAGATTGGGGAGAGACTAGAGAGCATAGAAATATAATGAATAGAATGGTCTTGGAAGCTCCCTGGCAATTTGACTGGTAAACTCATGGCATGGGTACACTCATGGCTACACTCGCAATGGCTGCCTGGTATTGTGATGCAATAATTTCCATGGTAATGTAGAATGTTCATTCAAATGATACTAACTGATGTGGCTCATGCAATAGAATGTATGTGTTGTAATGCCCGTTGAGTTGACTCAACAAATCACAGCACAGATTGAAGGGTACAATCTACTTACTGGCATGGGTCTAGGTTGAAGATTACATGTATTTTTTTTTAACGTAGGCATGGGTACACAAAAAATGTCTGCCAGTCCACCCATAATGCTATTATTGACTTGAATGGGGATGTCCGTTCTATTAATTATATTTGTATGCTAGAGCGAGTGAGGTACTAACTATTAGAGGGAGGGCAGACAGGAGAGAAAGAGGGTCCAGGGGAACAGAAGGCGTGGTGAGGGCAGACAGGACCCAGCTTATGCTATCACCAGTTGGCTAAATTCTTGCTGCTGTACTCAAAGATCTCAGAATTTGTGTATCTTGTGTTTGTTTCTGCATGGACGTGTGCGCCCGTTCCTTTGTGTGAGTGTGTGTGTGTTTTTGCGTGCATTTCTGCATGTGATTTAGTGTGTTTGTGTGTTTGTTTACTAATGCAAGTGAATAGAGCTGAGGGCTCAGATAGCTTCTAGTGATGTTGGGTTTGGGGCCCAGCCTTTGTTAGCTAGCTGGCTGTGAATCAATAGATGCTCAGATAATACTAAAACACTAATACCTACACAAACACAGATAGCCAAGGAATTTGTTACTTATTAATTAACAGTGTTATTATTGGAGTATGTGTGTTGTTAGCTTGGCTGAACTAACAGAGGTTTCATATTGCATCACAACACATGCTGTTGACTTGTTTAAACACAGCTACGTGCTATTAGGATTTATATTCAGGAACGGACATTAACTTGACGGGAAAAGGAGTAATGTTTTGTTTACTTAGTTTAATGGTAGTGTTTGGTGAACTACCAATGTGATTAACACATTGATGGACGGTTTCCTTCTTAGTGCATGTTTATTGTGTATTGTGTCATATGTGTTTGTGCATTTAGTTATTGTAAAAGTGTGTTATAGTTGTGCCTGTTTATTCTGTGTATTGTGGGTGAAGAGTTGAGGAAGTAGCTAGTGGAGAGAACAGAGTTTCACTGTCATTAACTCAGAGCACTCTGTGCTAAAAGCAGTGTAACGTTATATGCTAAAATCAGTATAATGTTATATGCTAAAAGAAGTGTGATGTGATTTCCTCTTTGATCTCTAACAGGGTTAGGCCAGAGTTTAGACACTGTCTGTCTGTCTGTCTGTCTGCCTGCCTGTCTGCCTGCCAGCATGTCTGTCTGTCTGTCTGTCTGTCTGTCTGTCTGTCTGTCTGTCTGTCTGTCTGTCTGTCTGTCTGTCTGTCTGTCTGTCTGTCTGTCTGTCTGTCTGTCTGTCTGTCTGTCTGTCTGTCTGTCTGTCTGTCTGTCTGTCTGTCTGTCTGTCTGTCTGTCTGTCTGTCTGCCCCTGCCTGCCTGCCTGTCTGTCTGTCTGACTGTCCTGGCACCTTCTCCATTGTCTAACCCGTGAAATACAGATCCTTCCTTTATATTAAACCATGTTAGTGCTGTTTAACTGGATTATCAAACCTTTCCTTTCTAGCCGCAAGAGGGTGTGTGTGTGTGTTTGTGTGTGTGTTTGTGTGCGTGTATGTGTGTGTGTCTGTGTGTGTTTGTGTGTGCGTGTGTGCCTGTGTGTGTTTGTGTGTGTGTGTCTTAACTTCCTCTGAAACAGATCACTATGGGGCTCAAAGACAGTGACTGGCCCCCCAAGGCCTAATCCTTATCACTGTCAGGGCAGGAGTGTGTGTGTGTGTCGAGGGGACCAGGAGTGTGTGTATGCTGAAGGCAGCAGGAGTGTGTGTGTGTGTGTGTGTGTGTGTGTGTGTGTGTGTGTGTGTGTGTGTGTGTGTGTGTGTGTGTGTGTGTGTGTGTGTGTGTGTGTGTGTGTGTGTGTGTGTGTGTGTGTGTGTGTGTGTGTGTGTGTGTGTCGGGGAGGCCCGGGGGAAGACCCTTGAGGCTGTAGACAGACAGGGGGTTGATGGCTCTATGACCCCCCTACTCAGACAGGCTCCAGAAACTACAGTGTCACAGACAGAGAAATATGACCCCTCTTTAGAGAGGAGAGGAGGTGGAGGAGGTGGAGGAGGTGGAGGAGGGGAAATGGATAGGGGAGAGGGATAGGTGATATGAGAGAGAAGAGAAGAGGAGAGGAGAGGAGAATGGAAGAGAGAAGGACCCAGTGTTAATATCTGTGATTCTATGGTTGTGTTCCAGGGAGATTCATTAGTGCTAACCAGACAGAGATACAGAGTTCTGCTACACAAATTAACATCATTAACATCAGCCTCTCCCTTTGTCTTCTAATTAACCGGTGTGTGTGTGTGTGTGTGTGTGTGTGTGTGTGTGTGTGTGTGTGCTTGTGTGTGTGCGTGTGTGTAGCAGACTTTGTCTCCTTCCCAAAGTGATGTCACCACCATATGTCATTTCAGGCACGCTTTTAATTTAAAAAATGAAACTTCTGTTTCAATGGCAGTCGTTCAAATTACACTGATTTAATATAATTTTCAGGGGGAATTATTATAAATTATTGAATTATTTTTTCGATTGCTTGTCAGTTTGAAGGTTAAATGCCGAATGAATCCAATCCTTTGTTCAACTGAATGAATCATTGTGTTTCCTCTTACATCAAAGTAAACACTGTAGAGTGTCAATCTGACATGGGGATAATACACCCCCTGGAATCTGACATGGTGGTAATACACCCCCTGGAATCTGACATGGTGGTAATACACCCCCTGGAATCTGACATGGTGGTAATACACCCCCTGGAATCTGACATGGTGGTAATACACCCCCTGGAATCTGATATGGTGGTAATACACCCCCTGGAATCTGACATGGTGGTAATATACCCCCTGGAATCTGACATGGTGGTAATACACCCCCTGGAATCTGATATGGTGGTAATACACCCCCTGGAATCTGACATGGTGGTAATACACCCCCTGGAATCTGACATGGTGGTAATACACCCCCTGGAAACTGATATGGTGGTAATACACCCCCTGGAAACTGATATGGTGGTAATACACCCCCTGGAAACTGACATATTAACCATGAATCGTCTCCTCCTTTAAAGCAAGTACATGTATTTTGAGTTTGTATGATGTGTGTGAGGTCAGCTCTTAGCGGTGACATGACTCAGTATGGTGACATTAATATTACTAATATTATAGCATTATTATTATTATTATTATTATTATTATTATTATTATTATTATTATTATTATTATTATTATGTCCATGGTTGGGGAGTAACATCAGTTACATGTCATCTGATTACTGTAATCAGTTACGTTACCACCCAAAATGTTGCAATCAGATTACAGACCACCAATCTGACCACCCAAAATGTTGCAATCAGATTACAGACCACCAATCTGACCACCAATCAGAGACCACTATGATGACACACCAAATGATGACCACCAATCAGAGACCACTATGATGACACACCAAATGATGACCACCAATCAGAGACCACTATGATGACACACCAAATGATGACCACCAATCAAAGACAACTATGATGACACACCAAATGTATATGATGGATCATGTTTGTCTTCTTCTAATGCCTCTTAAGGGTAAGTAATCAAAAAGTAACTGAAAGTAACCAGATTACGTTACTGAGTTTGGGTAATCCAAAAGTTACATTACTGATTAACATTTTGGACAGGTAACTAGTAACTGTAACGGATTACATTTAGAAAGTAACCTACCTAACCCTGAGCATGTCCCGCTTCTTGACTGCTGTTATGGGTTAAAGCCTTTTAGAGACTTTAGAGACGGCCGTGTGTGTGTGTGTGTGTGTTTTAGTGTGTGTGTGTGAGTGTGTGGTCATGCTGTGCCGTGGCAATGGGCAATAAATTATATATTATCTCCATCCAGCTCCAGCTTTCTGTCCCCTCTGACACACAGACAGACAGACAGACAGACAGACAGACAGACAGACAGACAGACAGACAGACAGACAGACAGACAGACAGACAGACAGACAGACAGACAGACAGACAGACAGACAGACAGACAGACAGACAGACAGACAGACAGACAGACAGACAGACAGACAGACAGACAGACAGACAGACAGGCCATTATGTAATCACTTAGAACATCCTCTTCACCTCTCCTCCTCTCTGCTCCACCTTTACAGCTACAACCAATGACCTGGAAAAGGTTTCTGGAACACATGGCCATATATACAGTATGTGTATAGGACGCTAGAGTCAGCTAGCTAGGGAGGGATGGAAGGAGAGAAGGAGGGATTGACAAAGAGAGGGAAGGAAGGAAGGATAAAGGGAGGGATGGAGAGAGGGAGAGAGGGAGGGTCCGGACACAGCAGGGTGACTTCTCTACTTCCACTGAGGTGAGAGATAAGAACATCCCACCCACCCCACAGTACTATAATAAGGTTCTAATGTTATGGTATATAGTACTTTAGTAAGGTTTTAATTTTATTATCTACAATACTATAATACGGTTCTAATGTTATGATATATAGTACTATAATAAGGTTATAATGTTATGATAGATAGTACTATAGTAAGGTTATAGTGTTATGATGTATAGTACTATAATAAGGTTATAATGTTGTGATATATTGTACTATAATGAGGTTCTAATGTTATTATATACAATACTATAATAAGGTTCTAATGTTATGATATATAGTACTATAATAAGGTTCTAATTTGATGATATACAGTACTATAATAAGGTTCTAATGTTATAATATACATTACTAAAATAAGGTTCTAATGTAATGATATATAGTGGTATAATAAGGTTCTAATTATATGATATACAGTACTATAATAAGGTTCAAATGTTATGATATACAGTATAGTACTATAATATGGTTGTAATGTTATGATATACAGTATAGTACTATAATAAGGTTCTAATCTTATGATATACAGTATAGGACTATAAGGTTCTAATGTTATGATATGCAGTACTATAATAAGGTTCTAATGTTATATTATACCGTATAATACTATAATACAGTTCTGTTATCATATACAGTATAGTACTATAATAAGGTTCTAATGATATGATATACAGTATTTTACTATAATAAGGTTATACTGTTATGATATACAGTATAGTACTATAATACAGTTCTAATGTTATGATATACAATATAGTACTATAATAAGGTTCTAATGTTATGATATACTGTATAGTACTATAATAAGGTTTGAATGTTATGATATACAGTACTATAATAAGATTCTAATGTTATGATATATGATACTAATGCAGTGGTTCCTGTCCTAGTCCAGCTCTTCTCTTTCTCTGGTCCCTGGCCTGTCTAGAGTTACTAATGCAGTGGAGGGGAAACACACCACACCAGGCAAACAGTGTGTGTCCCAAATGGCACCCTATTCCCTACATAGTGCACTACATTTGACCAGACCCATATGGGCCGTGCATGGTCAAAAGTAGTGCACTAAATAGGAAATAGGTTGCCATTTGGAACGTTACTCTGTTTATCAGACAGGGTTTTATTGTGGAGAGACAGTAGCTAATTTTCCCCCAACATCGGACACCCCCTAACTTCGGACACTCTCTAGCGGTTGGAGAACTAAATCACCTCGAGTTCAACATTTAAATGGATTGGAAAATAATGGTACATTTTGCGACTAAAGACACCCTTCTAGCTAGCTGACCACCGATTTTCATTGCAATTTTTGTAAGTTAAGTTAGGTTTTGAGAGTTTTCAAAAAAGTTATATACATACACATTTTGTGGGACACGCTGTATATTGTAAAATTCGACTGCGCGACAGACCACACCTCATTTAATATCCAACTTTTTACCTCTGAAATATAGCTAACGGATTTTCTAATGTTGCTAGCTTAGTTACTAAATGTTGATAGAACTGCTAAGTAAGCAAAAAGGAAAGAAATTGTAAGCATTAGATAATACATATCACGAAAACAGCTGAATGTTGTCAAGCTTTACCTTTTCAGAATTGGAGTCCTTTGACAGGGGCGTTTTACACAATCTGCAAACATTTATTTTGAACTTTGAACCATTAACTTTTTGACACCTATCACTGTTGGCTATGTTTCATCTTACAATAGCTACATATAGGCAGTATTTAGTCAAATGTTACAATGTATGCATCAATATGAAACTAATTGGGACACTAATTTTCATTACAGATAACATCAAACAAAAAACGTGGGTACACTTTCAGTTATTGTGAAAACTTTCATCATCACCTTTCAATGCCTTAGCTTTGAAATGTAAATGTTTATACATATTCAGATTTAGTTATCTTTCTAAAATGTGTATAGTATGCCAAGTTATTTAGCTATATGTATTTACCACCACAGCATGGAGAAAGTCAAGAGGAAGCAGTGGAGTGAGGTGGACATGTTCCATGCCATGGAGGACTGCGGGGCAGGGATGGCTATCCGCCAGGCTGCCAAGGTTAGCCATCTTTTGTTTTTAGGAGATTACCACGTGTATGTGAATTTTATCTGCTAGTAACAGTTTTCTTTTTTTATCTACCAAGGTGCATGGTGTACCTCGGCAGACCCTGGCGGACAGGCTGATCGGCCGGGTGATCCATGGTTGTCGCAGTGGACCACCCACATTGCTTGAAAATTCTCTGGTGCAGTACTGTATCTACTGCGCCGGCCATGGGTTCCCCTTCACCAGACAGAGGCTGATGAAATACACAGGTATCTGGTGTTCTATGTGTTTATGTATGTAGAATGCTGGACTGACTGCTCTCAATGTGTGGGATGTAAATGTGGATGTGTATGGTGATGCCAAAACAAACATTTTCATCCTGGATGGACAATTACATATTTATATATATATTAAATTCTATTGTAGGTTTCGGCACACAGGGGAAACAATCCCACCATTAGGGAAGACGTGGTGGGAAATGTTCAGGAGGAGGCACAAGAACCTGAGCAATGGGAGGCCGGACACCCTGGACAGGGGGAGAGCTGAGTGTGCCACACATCTGACGATGGACACCTTCTTCACTTCTTATGAGAAGCACTTGGAGGAGAGTGGGTTGAGGGAGAAACCCAGACAAATCTATAACTGCGATGAGTCTGGGGACCAAGGAGCACATCACAGTGCTGGCCTGCTTCAACGCAGCTGGGGAGGACGTCCCCCCATTTATCATCTACCCCAAGTGTTTCCCCGGTGGCCACTACACACTGGGAGGCCCCCCCCCAAGCCTTGTATGGACGGTCAAACAGTGGCTACATTGACGGGGACCTGTTCAGGAAGTGGTTTCAGCACTTCATTAAGCATGCAGTGAAGGAGCGCCCTCTCCTTCTCCTCTTCGATGGGCACAAGAGCCACATGGACCCAGAGGTGCTCGCGGCGGCACTAAGGGAAGGGGTTATACTTCTTTGTCTTCCACCACACTGCACCCATTTCCTGCAGCCGCTGGACGTGGCATACTTTGGCCCTTTAAAGGCTGAGTTCTCCAAGGGAGCTGGAGACGTTAGCCATTTTGACCACTCCTACATGGTAAACAAATCAGAATTCGCCAGATGATTCCGCTACCCGTACCAGCGCTGCAAGGACATACGCTATGTGGTGGTAGGGTTTAAGAAGTGTGGCCTCTTCCCTTTTGACCCTTCAGCCATTGAAGGGTCCCATTTAATGCCGTCTCGGTCCCTACCGGGTCCCACCACCGCCTCTCCTGGAACCAGCAGCACTGTGCCGTCCATCAGCACCTCCTCCCCAGCGACCACAGGAGGACCCTCAGCCCCTGCTCCAGTCCCAGCTCCTGCTCCAGTCCCAGCCCTAGCTCTAGAAGAGCACCCCCTAATAGAGGGGGGGCTGATAGCGAAGGACCTGGGGCACATCCTTACTGTCCTGAAGTATCGGCTAGACTGATACAGAAGACTCCCTGTGGTCGCCACATGCCTCACCGGGGAGGAATACACGCACCAGTGGCAGGAGAGGGGTGAGAAGGAGAGGGCAGAGGCAGAGGAGAAAGAGCGTCGGGCAGCCCTCAGAACACAGATGGCACAGGAGAGGGCTGCCATGGATGAGACCATTGACACCATCGCCTCTGCTGGACCCCTGCTGCAACCACTCCTGACAGCTGCATCACCACTGCCAGTGCCTCCCAGTGTGCAACACCTGTAGGAGCCACCGGAATCCCAAGCTGCAGAAGAAGGCCACGTGCCTACTCTCCCGGCCACACCATCGTCGGCCCCTCAACCCCACCATTACAAACACCAGCTCCTCCAAGCCATCGTCGGTGGTTTTGTCCACCACCACCACGATGTACACCACCCCCCTGTCTGTCACCACCAACACGGCCTCCTCTGGACCAACTGCCTCCTTCGTCTCCCCTGGTCACACCACCATAGCAGCCTCATCTGGTGTCCCTGCCCCCTGCAATTTGAATACAGCCACCTCCACAGGTAAACACATGTTATCTGTGTTTGTTATCTGTTTTATAAAACAGCAATGTAAAAAAAAAAATCTCTCTTTACAAATCTACAGTCCATAGCACCAGCCCTCAAGTCATCTCCACCTCCTCCAAAACTTCTGCAGCTTCCCCCAGAGGTATTGATGTAAAAAAGTTGAAAAGGGTTTTCATGAAACATGCTCTGTCTAACACTTTTTCTCAA
>NC_140024.1:25393130-25418130 GCF_964263955.1 Coregonus lavaretus | reverse complement strand
AGTAATTTTTCCAACAATTGTTTACAGACAGACAATTTCACATATAATTCACTTCATCACAATTCCAGTGGGTCAGAAGTTTACATTTGCTAAGTTGACTGTGCCTTTAAACAGCTTGGAAAATTCCAGAAAATGATGTCATGGCTTTAGAAGCTTCTAATAGACTAATTGACATAATTTGAGTCAATTGGAGGTGAACCTGTGGATTTATTTCAAGGCCTACCTTCAAAGTCAGTGCCTCTTTGCTTGACATCATGGGAAAATCAAAAGAAATCAGCCAAGACCTCAGAAAAACATTGTAGACCTCCACAAGTCTGGTTCATCTTTGGGAGCAATTTCCAAACGCATGAAGGTACCACGTTCATCTGTACAAACAATAGTACGCAAGTATAAACACCATGGGACCACGCAGCCGTCATACCGTTCAGGAAGGAGACGCGTTCTGTCTCCTAGAGATGAACGTACTTTGGTGCGAAAAGTGCAAATCAATCCCAGAACAACAGCAAAGGACCTTGTGAAGATGCTGGAGGAAACAGCAAGGAAGAAGCCACTGCTCCAAAACCGCCATAAAAAAGCCAGACTACGGTTTGCAACTGCACATGGGGACAAAGATCATACTTTTTGGAGAAATGTCCTCTGGTCTGATGAAACAAAAATAGAACTGTTTGGCAATAATGACCATCGTTATGTTTGGAGGAAAAAGGGTGTGGCTTGCAAGCCGAAGAACACCATCCCAACCGTGAAGCACGGGGGTGGCAGCATCATGCTGTGGGGGTGCTTTGCTTCAGGAGGGACTGGTGCACTTCACAAAATAGATGGCATCAGGAGGAAGGAAAATTATGTGGATATATTGAAGCAACATCTCAAGACATCAGTCAGGAAGTTAAAGCTTGGTCGGAAATGGGTCTTCCAAATGGACAAAGACCCCAAGCATACTTCCAAAGTTGTGGTAAAATGGCTTAAGGACAACAAAGTCAAGGTATTGGAGTGGCCATCACAAAGCCCTGACCTCAATCCTATAGAAAATGTGTGGGCAGAACTGAAAAAGCATGTGCGAGCAAGGAGGCCTACAAACCTGACTCAGTTACACCTGCTCTGTCAGGAGGAATGGGCCAAAATTCACCCAACTTATTGTGGGAAGCTTGTAGAAGGCTACCCGAAACGTTTGACCCAAGTTAAGCAATTTAAAGGCAATGCTACCAAATACTAATTGAGTGTATGTAAACTTCTGACCCACTCGGAATGTGATGAAATAAATAAAAGCTTAAATAAATCATTCTCTCTACTAGTATTCTGACATTTCACATTCTTAAAATAAAGTGGTGATCCTAACTGACCTAAGACAGGGAATTTTTACTATAATTAAATGTCAGGAATTGTGAAAAACTGAGTTTAAATGTATTTGGCTAAGGTGTTTGGAAACGTCTGACTTCACCTGTAGGTCTGAGGTAAGGTCTGTTCAGAGAGTCTCAGAGAGCAAAGCAGGATAATCATTACCATTCTCCCATCTCTTAAATCAGCATCCTTCTAGTTATGCTTGTATTCCAATTTGCATTGTAGATTAATTCACATTTTTGGGAGCATGACTATGCACAACTCTCCCCTTATTGAAACTGGAATAAAACAGTTGGGTTCGCTCTGAACATACAGTATGTATCATTCTGCCTGAGATGTGATTGGAAGGAATATGAAGATGTGCACTTACAATATATAAAGCAAATACAACCCATATGTGGCCCAAACAATAAACAAATAGTAGATTATCACTAGAGACTAAACAATAGAAACTGGTAGAGTAGAGTGCCAGTAGGGACCCAACAATAGAAACTGGTAGAGTAGAGAGCCAGTAGAGACCCAACAATGCAAACTGGTAGAGTAGAGAGCCAGTAGAGACCCAACAATGCAAACTGGTAGAGTAGAGAGCCTTTAGAGATCCAACAATAGAAACTGGTAGAGTAGAGAGCCAATAGAGACCCAATAAACAATATAAACTGGTAGAGTAGAGAGCCAGTAGAGACCCAATAGAAACTTGTAGAGTATAGAGCCAGTAGGGACCCAACAAGAGAAACTGGTAGAGTATACAGCCAGTAACGACCCAATAAACAATAGAAACTGGTAGAGTAGAGAGCCAATAGAGACCCAACAATATGAACTGGTAGAGTAGAGAACAAGTAGAGACCCAATCAAAACTGGTAGAATAGAGAGCCAGCAGGGACCCAATAAACAATAGAAACTGGTAGAGTATAGAGCCAACAGAACCCAGCAATAGAAACTGGTAGAGTAGAGAGCCAGTAGAGACCCAATATAAACTGGTAGAGTAGAGAGCATGTAGAGACCCAATAGAAACTGGTAGAGTAGAGAGCCAGTAGCGACCCAACAATATAAACTGGTAGAGTAGAGAGCATGTAGAGACCCAATAAACAATATAAACTGGTAGAGTGGAAAGCCAGTAGGGACCCAATTAACATTATAAACTGGTAGAGTATAGAGCCAGTAGGGACCCAACAATATAAACTGGTAGAGTAGAGAGCATGTAGAGACCCAACAATATAAACTGGTAGAGTAGAGAGCCAATAGAACCCAGCAATAGAAACTGGTAGAGTAGAGAGCCAGTAGAGACCCAATATAAACTGGTAGAGTAGAGAGCATGTAGAGACCCAATAGAAACTGGTTGAGTAGAGAGCCAGTAGAGACCCAATAGAAACTGGTAGAGTAGAGAGCCAGTAGAGACCCAATATAAACTGGTAGAGTAGAGAGCATGTAGAGACCCAATATAAACTGGTAGAGTAGAGAGCATGTAGAGACCCAATAGAAACTGGTTGAGTAGAGAGCCAGTAGAGACCCAATATAAACTGGTAGAGTAGAGAGCATGTAGAGACCCAATAGAAACTGGTTGAGTAGAGAGCATGTAGAGACCCAATATAAACTGGTAGAGTAGAGAGCATGTAGAGACCCAATATAAACTGGTAGAGTAGAGAGCATGTAGAGACCCAACAATATAAACTGGTAGAGTAGAGAGTCAGTAAAACCCCAGTGGACAGAGAAGTTGGGCTGGGTTGTCTGGGGCGTAAATACTCAAAAGTCTTTGAAACTTCTTCTCCTCCAGGACTATTCCCACATGGATAAGACTAGATTACAATCCCCACATGGATACGCATGCAGGCACACACACACGCACACACGCACGCACGCACGCACGCACGCACGCACGCACACACACACACACACACACACACACACACACACACACACACACACACACACACACACACACACACACACCACTACTTCCCTATATGGGTACAGCTAGTACTGAGAAAGGAACAGCGTCTACTCACCAGTGAATACATACACATGTACTAACACAACACACAGCCTGTTCTAACCCAATACATACAGTACATGTACTAACACAACACACAGCCTGTTCTAACCCAATACATACAGTACATGTACTAACACAACACACAGCCTGTTCTAACCCAATACATACAGTACATGTACTAACACAACACACAGCCTGTTCTAACCCAATACATACAGTACATGTACTAACACAACACACAGCCTGTTCTAACCCAATACATACAGTACATGTACTAACACAACACACAGCCTGTTCTAACCCAATCAATACAGTACATGTACTAACACAACACACAGCCTGTTCTAACCCAATACATACAGTACATGTACTAACACAACACACAGCCTGTTCTAACCCAATACATACAGTACATGTACTAACACAACACACAGCCTGTTCTAACCCAATACATACAGTACATGTACTAACACAACACACAGCCTGTTCTAACCCAATACATACAGTACATGTACTAACACAACACACAGCCTGTTCTAACCCAATACATACAGTACATGTACTAACACAACACACAGCCTGTTCTAACCCAATACATACAGTACATGTACTAACACAACACACAGCCTGTTCTAACCCAATACATACACATGTACTAACACAACACACAGCCTGTTCTAACCCAATACATACAGTACATGTACTAACACAACACACAGCCTGTTCTAACCCAATACATACAGTACATGTACTAACACAACACACAGCCTGTTCTAACCCAATACATACACATGTACTAACACAACACACAGCCTGTTCTAACCCAATACATACAGTACATGTACTAACACAACACACAGCCTGTTCTAACCCAATACATACAGTACATGTACTAACACAACACACAGCCTGTTCTAACCCAATCAATATAGTACATGTACTAACACAACACACAGCCTGTTCTAACCCAATACATACAGTACATGTACTAACACAACACACAGCCTGTTCTAACCCAATACATACAGTACATGTACTAACACAACACACAGCCTGTTCTAACCCAATACATACAGTACATGTACTAACACAACACACAGCCTGTTCTAACCCAATACATACACATGTACTAACACAACACAGCCTGTTCTAACCCAATACATACAGTACATGTACTAACACAACACACAGCCTGTTCTAACCCAATACATACAGTACATGTACTAACACAACACACAGCCTGTTCTAACCCAATACATACAGTACATGTACTAACACAACACAGCCTGTTCTAACCCAATACATACAGTACATGTACTAACACAACACACAGCCTGTTCTAACCCAATCAATACAGTACATGTACTAACACAACACACAGCCTGTTCTAACCCAATATATACACATGTACTAACACAACACACAGCCTGTTCTAACCCAATACATACAGTACATGACTAACACAACACACAGCCTGTTCTAACCCAATACATACAGTACATGTACTAACACAACATACAATCACATTCATTCAGCTACACTTTACGATCAATAACATGCTCACTCTATAGTTACTCATATAGTGTACATTGTACAGTAGTTCATCAATACATTGGTATCTAGAATGTTAAATTGTACACATCAACTGCAGGTAAGGCACATAGGTGAATGTAAAACTATGACTGAATAGTAATGAAATGAAAACCAGACTAATTCTATTTCAGAACGAGTCTCGTTATTTCATGAAAATATGCCTAGATGTTTGCGTTGCACTACCTACATCATATCAGTGCATCTTAAAATAAAAAACAACCTAAAAATGCATCCAGTTCCCCACCTCCACAGGGACATGCAGAAACACTGAAAAGCGGAAATCAGAAGTCCACCCACTGCCAATGTAATAACCTCATGCTGGTTGGTATCTTCCCTCAAGCATGTTATTTCTAAACACATAGGCAACACAGAGGCATGCAGTTCATGTATAATTAATTTGGCTGTGAGTGTTTGGAGGAGGGAGTGCATGGGGTTTGGGGGTTGGCTGTGAGTATAGAAGGAAGAGGTGGGTGTACTAGGGTTTGGTAGGGACTCAGAGCTGAGCCATGGCTTAGGATGGGGGTGGGTGTAGGTTTTAGGGGGGTTAGGGTTGGGGGTTGGGTTGGGTTGGGTTGGAGGCTAGCAGGCATTGTAGGCTAGAGAGACATACTGATCCAATCCTTTAGTTAGTGGGAATCATAGAGACACACTCTGCCAATGTTTGGGATTTGGTATTTATTAGGATCCCCATTAGCTGCTGCAAAAACATCAGCTACTCTTCCTGGGGTCCACATGAAACATGACATAACACATAGTACAGAACATTATTAGTCAAGGACTGAAATACATTAATTTAAAACGTCACACATAGCCTACATATCAGTACATACACACAATATCTAGGTCTAATACATAGTACATGAACATTACAATACAAGATATATAAAACGTATCTGTCTCTTCACAGTCCCCTTTGTGCAGTAAGGTGTTATTTTATCTGTTTTTTTTCAAACTGGTTTTATTGGTAGCTTGAGTTACCTGGGGTGGCAGAGAGTTCCATGTAGTCATGGATGGGGTGGGCGTAGTGTCTGGTGGGGGTTAGGGATGGGGGATGGGTTGGTGTTGGGTTGGGATGGGGTGGGGTGGGGGCTAGTAGGCATTGTAGCTGGAGTCACACATTGAACCAAAGCTTGGGATGGGGGTTGGGGTTGGGGTTAGGGTCAGTGTTGGGTGTGTTGGGTGTGTGTTTTCAGAGCTAGCTAGCGGGCATAGTAGACTAGAGAGACTGAGCCAAGGTTTGGTTTGGGGAATGGATAGGTTTAGGGTCGGGTGTGTGTTGGGGGCTAGCTAGTGGGCATGTTGGGGTCTGTGTTGGGGGCTAGCTAGTGGGCAGGTTGGGGTATGTGTTGGGGGCTAGCTAGTGGGCAGGTTGGGGTATGTGTTGGAAAATGTATGCACTCACTAACTGTAAGTCGCTCTGGATAAGAGCGTCTGCAAATATGTAAAATGTAAAAATGTAAAATGTGTTGGGGGCTAGCTAGTGGGCAGGTTGGGGTGTGTGTTGGGGGCTAGCTAGTGGGCAGGTTGGGGTATGTGTTGGGGGCTAGCTAGTGGGCAGGTTGGGGTATGTGTTGGGGGCTAGCTAGTGGGCAGGTTGGGGTATGTGTTGGAGGCTAGCTAGTGGGCAGGTTGGGGTGTGTGTTGGGGGCTAGCTAGTGGGAAGGTTGGGGTGTGTGTTGGGGGCTAGCTAGTGGGCAGGTTGGGATGTGTGTTGGGGGCTAGCTAGTGGGCAGGTTGGGGTGTGTGTTGGAGGCTAGCTAGTGGGCAGGTTGGGGTATGTGTTGGGGGCTAGCTAGTGGGCAGGTTGGGTTGTGTGTTGGGGGCTAGCTAGTGGGCAGGTTGGGGTATGTGTTGGGGGCTAGCTAATGGGCAGGTTGGGATTTGGGGGCTAGCTATTGGGCAGGTTGGGGTGTTGGGGGCTAGCTAGTGGTCAGGTTGGGGTGTTGGGGGCTAGCTATTGGGCAGGTTGGGGTGTGTGTTGGGGGCTAGCTAGTGGGCAGGTTGGGGTATGTGTTGGGGGCTAGCTAGTGGGCAGGTTGGGGTGTGTGTTGGGGGCTAGCTGGTGGGCAGGTTGGAGTATGTGTTGGGGGCTAGCTAGTGGGCATGTTGGGGTGTGTGTTGGGGGCTAGCTGGTGGGCAGGTTGGAGTATGTGTTGGGGGCTAGCTAGTGGGCAGGTTGGGGTATGTGTTGGGGGCTAGCTGGTGGGCAGGTTGGGGTGAGTGTTGGGGGCTAGCTAGTGGGCAGGTTGGGGTGTGTGTTGGGGGCTAGTTAGTGGGCAGGTTGGGATGTTGGGGGCTAGCTAGTGGTCAGGTTGGTGTATGTGTTGGGCGCTAGCTAGTGGGCAGGTTGGGGTGTTGGGGGCTAGCTAGTGGGCAGGTTGGGGTGTCTGTTGGGGGCTAGCTAGTGGGCAGGTTAGGGTGTGTGTTGGGGGCTAGCTGGTGGGCAGGTTGGGGTGTGTGTTGGGGGCTAACTAGTGGGCAGGTTAGGGTATGTGTTGGGGGCTAGCTAGTGGGCAGGTTGGGGTGTGTGTTGGGGGCTAGCTAGTGGGCAGGTTGGGGTATGTGTTGGGGGCTAGCTAGTGGGCAGGTTGGGATTTGGGGGCTAGCTATTGGGCAGGTTGGGGTGTTGGGGGCTAGCTAGTGGTCAGGTTGGGGTGTTGGGGGCTAGCTATTGGGCAGGTTGGGGTGTGTGTTAGGGGCTAGCTAGTGGGCAGGTTGGGGTATGTGTTGGGGGCTAGCTAGTGGGCAGGTCGGGGTGTGTGTTGGGGGCTAGCTAGTGGGCAGGTTGGGGTATGTGTTGGGGGCTAGCTAGTGGGCAGGTTGGGGTGTTGGGGGCTAGCTAGTGGGCAGGTTGGGGTGTGTGTTGGGGGCTAGCTAGTGGGCAGGTTAGGGTGTGTGTTGGGGGCTAGTTGGTGGGCAGGTTGGGGTGTGTGTTGGGGGCTAGCTAGTGGGCAGGTTGGGGTATGTGTTGGGGCTAGCTAGTGGGCAGGTTGGGGTATGTGTTGGGGGCTAGCTAGTGGGCAGGTTGGTGTCTGTGTTGGGGGCTAGCTAGTGGGCAGGTTGGGGTCTGTGTTGGGGGCTAGCTAGTGGGCAGTTTGGGGTGTTGGGGGCTAGCTAGTGGGCAGGTTGGGGTGTTGGGGGCTAGCTAGTGGGCAGGTTGGGGTATGTGTTGGGGGCTAGCTAGTGGGCAGGTTGGGTATGTGTTGGGGGCTAGCTAGTGGTCAGGTTGGGGTATGTGTTGGGGGCTAGCTAGTGGGCAGGTTTGGGTGTGTGTTGGGGGCTAGCTAGTGGGCAGGTTGGGGTATGTGTTGGGGGCTAGCTAGTGGGCAGGTTGGGATGTGTGTTGGGGGCTAGCTCGTGGGCAGGTTGGGGTATGTGTTGGGGGCTATTTGGTGGGCAAGTTGGGGTATGTGTTGGGGGCTAGCTGGTGGGCAGGTTGGGGTGTGTGTTGGGGGCTAGCTGGTGGGCAGGTTGGGGTATATGTTAGGGGCTAGCTTGTGGGCAGGTTGGGGTATGTGTTGGAGGCTAGCTGGTGCTCAGGTTGGGGTATGTGTTGGGGGCTAGCTGGTGGGCAGGTTGGGGTGTGTGTTAGGGGCTAGCTGGTGGGCAGGTTGGGGTATGTGTTGGGGGCTAGCTGGTGGGCAGGTTGGGGTATGTGTTGGGGGCTAGCTGGTGGGCAGGTTGGGCTATGTGTTGGGGGCTAGCTGGTGGGCAGGTTGGGGTATGTGTTGGGGGCTAGCTGGTGGGCAGGTTGCGGTGTGTGTTGGGGGCTTGCTGGTGGGCATGGTAGACTGGAGAGACACACAGAACTGAGCCAAGGCTTGGCAGAGGAACAAAGACCAGAGGATAGATAATCCACCCCAGCACACACTGAGACAGACATGAACAGAAAGACAATAAACCATCATCATCTGATCATCAGACCATCAATTCCTCCTCCGAACTCAATGCAATCAGATCTGCTTCCCTGATCATCCATCATCGCCTCCAGTTCCATTACTCTATTTATTGGGTTACACTCTATTTATTGATTTGTTAATGTATACTTAATTCAGCTTTTAGCTGCCATGTATGCTAAATATTCTGCTGGTAACCTTCAGTGACATAATACTTGAATACACTATAGCAAAACCTTCAGTGACATAATACAGCTACTGCCCAATACAGACTACATTATTATGTACATCTCACTCTTATCCAGAGCCAAATACAATAAGTCCATTCAACCAAGGAAGGTAACACAATCACTTAAGTTATTAGCCTCCTGTAGCTCAGTTGGTAGAGCATGGCGCTTGCAACGTGAGGGTTGTGGGTTCGATTCCCACAGGGGGCCAGTATGAAAAATGTATGCACTCACTAACTATAAGTCGCTCTGGATAAGAGCGTCTGCTAAATGACTAAAATGTAAATTTACATAGCGCATCATTTCACATGCAAACCCAACAAATATCCTTCAACCATTGAATGAATAACTCTTGAACCACTATGTTTTTAAAAATTATTCTGATTATGTATGGAGCGCAATGAGCTGTCTCCACCTCATAGCTCACACAGCTAACAGGGTAGAGAGACAGACAGGTTTTAATGTAACAGAGTCTTTCTTTTGTGGGGGTAGATCAGCTTTAATATTGCAGATAGATTGTAACTTCCATCAATGTAATTGTCTGCATCACTTTCAATCCCCAATATGTTTTTTTATCTCGCAAATATATATATAAATGTATATATATATACATACATACACATACATATACAGTTGAAGTCGGACGTTTACATACACCTTAGCCAAACACATTTAAACTCAGTTTTTCACAATTCCTGACATTTAATCCTAGTTAATATTCCCTGTCTTAGGTCATTTAGGATCACCACTTTATTTTAAGAATGTGAAATGTCAGAATAATAGTAGAGAGAATGATTTATTTCAGCTTTTATTTCTTTCATCACATTCCCAGTGGGTCAGAAGTTTACATACACTCAATTAGTATTTGGTAGCATTGCCTTTAAATTGTTTAACTTGGGTCAAACGTTTTGGGTAGCCTTCCACAAGCTTCCCACAATAAGTTGGGTGAATTTTGGCCCATTCCTCCTGACAGAGCTGGTGTAACTGAGTCAGGTTTGTAGGCCTCCTTGCTCGCACACGCTTTTTCAGGTCTGCCCACAAATGTTCTATAGGATTGAGGTTGTGGTTTGCAAACCGTAGTCTGGCTTTTTTATGGTGGTTTTGGAGCAGTGGCTTCTTCCTTGCTGAGTGGCCTTTCAGGTTATGTCGATATAGGACTCGTTTTACTGTGGATATTGTCACGGTTTCGGCCGAGGCTGCTCCTCTTCCTTGTTCGGGCAGGCTTCGGCGGTCGTCGTCTCCGGAGTACTAGCTGCCACCGTTCTATGTTTCATGTTCTGTTGGTTTTGTCTGTTTCATAACACCTGTCCCTTATTTGTGTCTTTATTGTTTCCCTTATTTAGTTCGTGTGTTTGGGTCAGGTGTTATGCGTGATTGTTTATTGTCAGACTGCCTCGTTAGGGTATTTTCTCTCGTTGTTTGGCTTGTCCCGAGAGTTCGCACTGCGTGCGCTTTTCTTGTGTTTTACGCACTGTGTTTTGTGCGTAATTGTTTTGCGCCACCCGGTTGGGTTGGCGACTATTTTGTTCACGTGTTGAACGTACTATAAAGACTATTGTAGTCATCCTGGATCCTGCGCTTGATTCCTTCCACTCATCTACACACACCATTCTGACAGAATCACGCATCACCACCATGGAATCAGCAGGAGCGACCGCGCCGACGGCCGAGATGGCTGAACGTCTTCGTGGTCAGGAGGACCGCATCAACCAGGTCTGTCATGCCCTGGAGGGGGTGATGAATACTCTGCACCGATGGGAGACCAGCGGGGTTCCCACACCTCCAGGAACCGAACCAGCCCCATCGGCCAGCCCCCCCGTCTCATCTCCGGAACCTAGTAGGATTCGGCTCTCGCTCCCGAGGGCGTACGACGGCTCCACTGCCGGGTGTCAAGGATTCCTGCTGCAGGTGGAGCTCTACCTCGCCACAGTCCACCCGGCGCCCTCGGGACACGAGAGCGTCTCAGCCCTCATCTCCTGTCTCACCGGCAAGGCGTTGGAGTGGGCCAACGCCGAGTGGAGGAGAATGGACGCCGCTACTACGAACTATGCGGAGTTCTCCCGCCGCTTCCGTGCTGTGTTCGACCATCCACCGGAAGGGAAGGCGGCGGGGGAACGTCTGTTCTACCTCCGACAGGGGATGAGGAGCGCCCAGGACTTTGCCTTAGAGTTCCGGACCCTAGCGGCTGATGCAGGGTGGAATGAGCGGGCCCTTATCGACCATTTCCGCTGCAGCCTCCGGGAGGACGTCCAGCGAGAGTTGGCGTGCAGGGACACGTCGTTGACGTTCGACCAGCTGGTCGACATGGCCATCCGGCTGGATACCCTGCTCGCCACCCGTGGGCGTCCCGGAGGGGGGGGTTCGCCCATTCCACTCTCCAGCACCTCCGAGCCGAGCCCTATGGAGCTCGGAGGTGCTGGCGCTAGGGAACGGAGGAGGAGGAGCCCGAGGGGACCTGGCCCTTGCACCAACTGTGGTCGTGGAGGACACACCGCGGCTAGGTGTTGGGGCGGGTCCTCCAGTGAGGGAGATGGCAGGTCACGCATTGGGGGGTCCCCCCAGGTGAGTAGGCGCCCTGCTTACCCAGAGCTTTCTGTCGTGCACCTAACCTTGCCTGTTTGTTTCCCACAGGTTGCACCTCGTTCCCAGCATAAGGCGCTGGTAGATTCAGGCGCAGCTGGGAATTTTGTAGATCGCCAGTTCTGTATAGAGTTAGGGATTCCCCTCCTTCCAGTGGATAAACCTTTCCCCGTCCATGCCCTAGATAGCCGTCCGTTAGGGTCTGGGTTGATTAGGGAAGTCACAGCACCCATTCAGATGACGGCGCAGGAGGGTCATGAGGAGAGAATTCAGCTCTATCTGATTGACTCTCCTGCGTATCCGGTAGTGCTGGGTCTTCCCTGGTTGATGACTCATGACCCTATTATTAGGTGGCGAGAGAAAGCTCTTAAAGGGTGGTCTGCTCAATGTGAGGGGCGGTGTCTGGGTGTTTCCATAGGGGCGACCTCGGTGGAGAGTCCGAATCTAATGCCAGCACTGCAGATTCCCCCCGAGTATGAGGATTTGGCACTGGCGTTCAGTAAGACTCGGGCGGCGCAGCTGCCGCCTCATAGACGGGGGGATTGTGCGATAGATCTCCAGTCAGGAGCAGCTCTCCCGCGGAGCCATGTGTATCCCTTGTCTCAAGAGGAGAGAAAGGCTATGGAGACATACATCTCTGAGTCTCTGAGACAGGGATACATACGGCCCTCCGTTTCACCCGCTTCCTCAAGTTTCTTTTTTGTAAAGAAAAAGGATGGAGGTCTGCGCCCGTGTATTGATTACCGCGGTCTCAATCAGATCACAGTGAAGTACAGCTATCCACTTCCTCTGATTGCGACTATGACGGAGTCACTGCACGGTGCGCAGTTCTTTACAAAATTGGATCTTAGGAGCGCATATAACTTGGTACGCATTCGAGCGGGCGATGAATGGAAGACAGCGTTTAGCACGACTTCCGGACACTACGAGTATCTAGTCATGCCATATGGGTTGATGAATGCTCCCTCAGTCTTCCAATCCTTCGTCGATGAGATTTTCCGGGACATGCAGGGACAGGGAGTAGTTGTGTACATCGACGACATTCTGGTGTATAGTCCTACCCGTGCTGAGCATGTAGCCCTGGTGCGCCGAGTATTGAGGAGGCTGTTGGAGCATGACCTATATGTCAAGGCAGAGAAATGTCTGTTTTTCCAGAAGTCGGTCTCCTTTCTGGGTTACCAGTTGTCTGCGTCAGGGGTGAAGATGGAGGTAGACCGGGCGTCAGCTGTGCGTAATTGGCAGACCCCAACCACTGTGAAGGAGGTGCAACGGTTCTTGGGTTTTGCGAATTATTACCGGAGGTTTATCCGGGGTTTTGGACAGGTGGCAGCTCCCATAACGTCTCTGTTAAAGGGGGGTCCGGTGCGCTTGCGGTGGTCAGCTGAGGCGGACAGGGCATTTGGGAGACTAAAGGACCTGTTTACCTCGGCGCCGGTGTTGGCGCATCCGGATCCTTCTTTACCGTTCCAAGTAGAGGTGGACGCGTCAGAGGCCGGGATAGGGGCCGTTCTTTCCCAGCGTTCTGGCACTCCACCTAAACTCCGTCCCTGTGCGTTCTACTCTAAGAAGCTCAGTCCGGCGGAGCGGAATTATGACGTAGGAGACAGGGAGCTGTTAGCCGTGGTACAGGCCCTAAAGGTGTGGCGGCATTGGCTCGAGGGGGCTCAACACCCTTTCCTCATTCTAACTGACCATCGTAACCTGGAGTACATCCGGGCAGCTAGGAGACTGAATCCTCGCCAGGCTCGTTGGACTATGTTCCTAGCCCGGTTTGTGTTTAAGATCACATACATCCCTGGGTCCCAGAACGGGAAGGCAGATGCTCTGTCTCGGCGGTATGACGCAGAGGAGAGGTCAGTTGAGTCCACGCCCATACTACCGGAGTCTTGTCTGGTTGCTCCGGTGGTGTGGGAGGTTGATGGTGAGATCGAGCGGGCGTTACGCACCGACCCGAGTCCTCCACAGTGTCCTGTGGGTCGGACGTACGTTCCGCTCGAGGTACGAGATCGCCTCATTTGTTGGGCTCATACGTCCCCCTCCTCTGGCCATCCGGGTATCGGCCGGACAGTGCACTGCCTTAGCACGAAGTACTGGTGGCCAACGTTAGCTAGGGATGTGAGGATTTATGTCTCCTCCTGTTCGGTGTGTGCCCAGTGTAAGGCGCCCAGACATTTGCCCAGGGGTAAGTTACAACCCCTGCCTATTCCACAACGACCCTGGTCCCACCTCTCGGTGGATTTTGTTACCGACCTCCCCCCCTCACAGGGGAATACTACCATCCTGGTCGTTGTGGATCGGTTCTCTAAGGCCTGTCGTCTCCTTCCCATGCCGGGTCTACCCACTGCCCTACAGACCGCTGAGGCTCTGTTCACCCATGTCTTCCGGCATTACGGGGTACCCGAGGATATAGTGTCTGACCGAGGCCCCCAGTTCACCTCTAGGGTGTGGAGAGCATTTATGGAACGGTTGGGGGTTTCGGTAAGCCTTACCTCGGGGTACCACCCGGAGAGTAATGGGCAGGTTGAACGTGTCAACCAGGATGTGGGTAGGTTTCTGAGGTCATACTGTCAGGGCCGGCCGGAGGAGTGGGCGAGATATGTGCCCTGGGCCGAGATGGCACAGAACTCTCTTCGCCACTCCTCCACCCAACTAACCCCTTTTCAGTGTGTATTAGGGTACCAGCCGGTTCTGGCACCATGGCATGAGAGCCAGATCGAGGCCCCCGCTGTGGATGAGTGGGTGCGGCGCTCGGAGGAGACGTGGGACGCTGCACACGTCCATCTGCAGCGTGCCATACGTCGACAGAAGACGAGCGCCGACCTACACCGCAGTGAGGGGCCAGTGTACGCACCTGGAGATCGAGTCTGGCTCTCAACCAGAAACCTGCCCCTCCGCCTGCCCTGCCGGAAGCTGGGTCGGCGGTTTGTGGGGCCATTTAAAGTCCTGAGGAGATTGAACGAGGTGAGTTATAGGTTAGAACTACCTGTTGATTACAAAAATATTAACCCCTCGTTCCATGTGTCTCTCCTCAGGCCGGTGGTAGCTGGTCCACTCCAGGACTTTGAGATTGAGGAGACTCCTCCGCCCCCGTTGGACATCGAGGGGGCTCCGGCGTACACCGTGAGGTCCATCCTGGATTCTAGACGCCGGATGGGGGGTCTTCAATATCTCGTGGAGTGGGAGGGGTACGGCCCGGAGGAGCGGTGCTGGGTGCCAAGGAGGGACGTCTTAGACCAGTCCCTACTGACCGATTTCCATCGGGGTCATCCTGCGCGCCCTGCTCCGCGTCGTCCGGGTCGTCCCCGAGCTCCGGGTCGGCGCACGGCTGGAGCCGCGCGTCAAGGGGGGGGTACTGTCACGGTTTCGGCCGAGGCTGCTCCTCTTCCTTGTTCGGGCAGGCTTCGGCGGTCGTCGTCTCCGGAGTACTAGCTGCCACCGTTCTATGTTTCATGTTCTGTTGGTTTTGTCTGTTTCATAACACCTGTCCCTTATTTGTGTCTTTATTGTTTCCCTTATTTAGTTCGTGTGTTTGGGTCAGGTGTTATGCGTGATTGTTTATTGTCAGACTGCCTCGTTAGGGTATTTTCTCTCGTTGTTTGGCTTGTCCCGAGAGTTCGCACTGCGTGCGCTTTTCTTGTGTTTTACGCACTGTGTTTTGTGCGTAATTGTTTTGCGCCACCCGGTTGGGTTGGCGACTATTTTGTTCACGTGTTGAACGTACTATAAAGACTATTGTAGTCATCCTGGATCCTGCGCTTGATTCCTTCCACTCATCTACACACACCATTCTGACAGATATAGATACTTTTGTACCTGTTTCCTCCAGCATCTTCACAAGGTCCTTTGCTGTTGTTCTGGGATTGATTTGCACTTTTTCCGCACCAAAGTACGTTCATCTCTAGGAGACAGAACGCGTCTCCTTCCTGAGCGGTATGGCGGCTGCATGGTCCCATGGTGTTTATACTTGCATACTATTGTTTGTATAGATGAACGTGGTACCTTCAGGTGTTTGGAAATTGCTCCCAAGGATGAACCAGACTTGTGGAGGTCTACCATTTTTTTTCTGAGGTCTTGGCTGATTTCTTTTGATTTTCCCATGATGTCAAGCAAAGAGGCACTGAGTTTGAAGGTAGGCCTTGAAATACATCCACAGGTACACCTCCAATTGACTCAAATGATGTCAATTAGCCTATCAGAAGCTTCTAAAGCCATGACATATTTTTCTGGAATTTTCCAAGCTATTTAAAGGCACAGTCAACTTAGTGTATGTAAACTTCTGACCCACTGGAATTGTGATACAGTGAATTATAAGTGAAATAATCTCTCTGTAAACAATTGTTAGAAAAATTACTTGTGTCATGCACAAAGTAGATGTCCTAACCGACTTGCCAAAACTATAGTTTGTTAACAAGAAATTTGTGGAGTGGTTGAAAAAATGAGTTTTAATACTCCAACCTAAGTGTATGTAAACCTCCGACTTCAACTGTACATATAAATACATATACATACATATATATACATATCCTTTTTAAAAAATATATTATTATTTTCCAACCCCACCACCCCTTCCCTAATTGGAGTAAACTAGTGAAGTCAATTTTACAATAATTCTATTTTGTTTGTTTTTACTCCTGAACTTCCTCTACCCTCAACCTCTCCGATCGTTTTCATGATGTCCATCCGGTTTGCTTCTATATGCCATATCTTTCTAACTGTGCTCTGTCACAAAAGCTCTCAACCTATAACCTATATACTTATTATGGACACAGTATGCTTTACATTAGTTATCTTGTTGTTATTAGTTGTTGTTAGTTGTTATTAGTCCCATCCTTCAGTTCCATTCAACCCCTCCCATCTATCTCTTAACACCATCCATATTGGATTTCTATTTACCATATATTTTTCAACTGTACTGTGATGTTTCACAGAAGTTCTGAACCCTTCTATTCTCATTGTTTCTGCAGATTGTAAATTGAAAATTTATTTTTTTGCTAAAAGTATTATTATATTATTGATCGATTGACTATGACTTTTCAGATCACCCAGTAGTGCTATCTGCAGGGTTAGCTCCAGGTAAATATTGCAATCCTTCTGCCATTCCTGGATCTGTGACCAAAAGCAAGCTACAAATGGACAGTACCAAAACAAATTATCTAATGATTGAGTCTCTTCGCAGCAAAATCTGCAGAGCTGGGAAGATTGTATCCCCCATATACAGTGGGGAAAAAAAGTATTTAGTCAGTCACCAATTGTACAAGTTCTCCCACTTAAAAAGATGAGAGAGGCCTGTCATTTTCATCATAGGTACACGTCAACTATGACAGACAAAATGAGAAAAAGAAATCCAGAAAATCACATTGTAGGATTTTTAATGAATTTATTTGCAAATTATATGGTGGAAAATAAGTATTTGGTCAATAACAAAAGTTTCTCAATACTTTGTTATATACCCTTTGTTGGCAATGACACAGGTCAAACGTTTTCTGTAAGTCTTCACAAGGTTTTCACACACTGTTGCTGGTATTTTGGCCCATTCCTCCATGCAGATCTCCTCTAGAGCAGTGATGTTTTGGGGCTGTCGCTGGGCAACACGGACTTTCAACTCCCTCCAAAGATTTTCTATGGGGTTGAGATCTGGAGACTGGCTAGGCCACTCCAGGACCTTGAAATGCTTCTTACGAAGCCACTCCTTCGTTGCCCGGGCGGTGTGTTTGGGATCATTGTCATGCTGAAAGACCCAGCCACGTTTCATCTTCAATGCCCTTGCTGATGGAAGGAGGTTTTCACTAAGAATCTCACGATACATGGCCCCATTCATTCTTTCCTTTACACGGATCAGTCGTCCTGGTCCCTTTGCAGAAAAACAGCCCCAAAGCATGATGTTTCCACCCCCATACTTCACAGTAGGTATGGTGTTCTTTGGATGCAACTCAGCATTCTTTGTCCTCCAAACACGACGAGTTGAGTTTTTACCAAAAAGTTATATTTTGGTTTCATCTGACCATATGACATTCTCCCAATCCTCTTCTGGATCATCCAAATGCACTCTAGCAAACTTCAGATGGGCCTGGACATGTACTGGCTTAAGCAGGGGGACACGTCTGGCACTGCAGGATTTGAGTCCCTGGCGGCGTAGTGTGTTACTGATGGTAGGCTTTGTTACTTTGGTCCCAGCTCTCTGCAGGTCATTCACTAGGTCCCCCCGTGTGGTTCTGGGATTTTTGCTCACAGTTCTTGTGATCATTTTGACCCCACGGGGTGAGATCTTGCGTGGAGCCCCAGATCGAGGGAGATTATCAGTGGTCTTGTATGTCTTCCATTTCCTAATAATTGCTCCCACAGTTGATTTCTTCAAACCAAGCTGCTTACCTATTGCAGATTCTGTCTTCCCAGCCTGGTGCAGGTCTACAATTTTGTTTCTGGTGTCCTTTGACAGCTCTTTGGTCTTGGCCATAGTGGAGTTTGGAGTGTGACTGTTTGAGGTTGTGGACAGGTGTCTTTTATACTGATTTCAAGTTCAAACAGGTGCCATTAATACAGATAACGAGTGGAGGACAGAGGAGCCTCTTAAAGAAGAAGTTACAGGTCTGTGAGAGCCAGAAATCTTGCTTGTTTGTAGGTGACCAAATACTGATTTTCCACCATAATTTGCAAGTAAATTCATTAAAAATCCTACAATGTGATTTTCTGGATTTTTTTTCTCAATTTGTCTGTCATAGTTGACTTGTACCTATGATAAAAATGACAGGCCTCTCTCATCTTTTTAAGTGGGAGAACTTGCACAATTGGTGGCTGACTAAATACTTTTTTCCCCACTGTAAATAACATTCTATTAGTAGTAAGAATTTTGTATAATAATTTAAATTTAAATATTCTAAGTTTTGAATCCTGCGTCGTTTTGCGTATCAGTTCATAAACACTATGCCATGGAATCGGTACGTAAAAAATCTCTTCCCAACTATTTTGCAATCTATATGGGATGGCTGTCAATCCTTTGGTCCTTAAATTAAACTGGTATACTTTTTTATTTATCACAATTTTCTTTAACCAATTATGTTCTTTAATGCAGGGCCGACAGCCAAGTTCCTTACTTTTTCCCCCTTCCACTTTCCTCTTCCATTTTTGCGGTAACGCTGCAATTATTTAGTTGTAATTTTGGGTAGAGCAGACATTTCCATATGTTTTTGTTAGCTGCATGTGTGACATAACTCCACCAGTCCTACCTATGATATAATTTACGAAGATTATACCTTTTCTAAAAAAAAAATCCAAAAATCATGTTTTTTTATCAATTAGTATATTTGAGTTTAACCACAATATTTGTTGCATTATTTGTTCTGTCGTTTCTGGAGGATTAAATTGAAATTGCAACCAACTTTCTATGGCTTGTTTTAGAAATAGTGATATTTGGGAGATTATTTCCTTTTCAAATAACTGCAAGTGAGATGTTGTAATCTGAATAAAGGGGAAAAGGCCATCCTTGAACATGAGGTGAGACAATTGTACTAATTTGATAGAGAACCAGTTCGGATTTAAGTATAACTTCTGTATGACTGAAGCATTTAGTGTTAGGTCTAATGCTTTAATATTTAATAATTTCTGTCCTCCGAATTCATGTTCATTATATAAATAGGCCCGTTTAATTTTGTCTGGCTTGCCGTTCCAAATAAAATGGAATCTTTTTTTCTCATATAATAATACAAGCAAATTGGTAAACTGGGATAATACTAAAGAGTTAATCAGGGTGATTTTTCCACAAATAGACAGGTATTTACCTTTCCATGGTAGCAAGATCTTATCTATTTTTGCTAACTTTCTATTAACATTTATTGGAGTGAGATCATTTATTTCATTTGGGATATGTATTCTGAGTATATCCACATCACCATCTGACCATTTTATTGGTAAACTACATGGTAATGTAAAAACTGTATTTTTTAGTGATCCAATACGTAATATAGTACATTTATCATAATTTGGTTGTAATCCAGAGAGGTTAGAAAATGTATCTAGATCCTCTATGAGGCTGTGGAGGGATTCAAGTTGTGGATTTAAAAGAAAACATGAATCATCAGTGTACAATGACACCTTTGTTTTTAAGCCCTGGATTTCTAATCCCTTGATATTATTGCTGGATCTGATTTTAATAGCTAACATTTCGATGGCCATAATAAATAGATATGCCGATAGTGGACAACCTTGTTTTACCTTGTAACACAGTCTTTAGTTTGGGATAGTTCCTCTTCCAACTATTGATCAGGGGTGTAGAGGAGACCAGGGGTGTAGAGGAGACCAGGGGTGTAGAGGAGACCAGGGGTGTAGAGGAGACCAGGGGTGTAGAGGAGATCAGGGGTGTAGAGGAGACAAGAAGCTGAGGCTAGCTGAGTTCTATTTAGCTATGGAGAAGATGTCTCAGTGTTCCTCTATAGTTGACAGACTGCTACCCACCATCATTATCAATGTACTAATCACACGTAGGGAGACTCATTCACGCATGAGCACGCACACGCACACACACACAGACACACACACACACACACACACACACACACACAGACAGACACACACACACACACACACCACACGCACCACTCACACGCACACGCACACGCACACGCACACACACACACACACACACACACACACACACACACACACACACACACACACACACACACACACACACACACACACACACACACACACACACACACAGACAGACACACACACACACCACACACCACACACCACACACCACACGCACCACTCACACGCACACGCACACGCACACACACACACACACGCACACGCACACGCACACACACACACACACAGAAGCAGCAGGGAGTTTGTAGCATCAGCTATGAGAGCACGTCCATTATCCAGGCTAGCTGAGGCCCATTGTAATCACTCTACATTGATGTGCTGCCAGCATAACTAGGAACCGGTTCAGGGAACAGAACCAAAAATCGGAAAAGAGCTGCATTTTTCAAGGAACTGAAACGGAACCTCGAATAAAAGTGATCCGTACTGTTCCGGAACAGAACCGTTATTTTAAAAGCATGGGAACCCCCCCCCAAAAATGCTAGTTAAGGATACAATGCTAGCTAAGGATACCAAGTGGCGCTGAGGTCTAAGGCACTGCATCGCAGTGCTTGTGGCGTCACTACAGCTCTGGGTTTGATCCCAGGCTGTGTGACAGCCGGCCATGACCGGGAGACCCATGAGACAGTGCACAATTGGCCCAGCGTTGTCCGGGTTAGGGGAGGGTTTGGATTTCCTTGTCCCATCGCGCTCTAGCGACTCCTTGTGGCAGGCCGGGCGCCTGCAAGCTGACACTCGGTCACTAGTTGTACGGTGTTTCCTCCAACATTTTGGTGCAGCTAGCTTCTGGGTTAAACGAACAGTGTGTCAAGGAGCAGTGCGGCTTGGCAGGGTCGTGTTTCGGAGGACGCATGGCTCTCAGCCTTCGCCTCTCCCGAGTCCGTACAGGAGTTGCAGCGATGGGACAAGACTGTAACTACCAATTGGATATCACGAAATTGGGGAGAAAAAGGTGTAAAAAAAAGCAAAAAAAATAATCATACTATAGGCCTAGTTATCAAGTTTCAAATTGGATTTAATAACTACAAAAAGGTAAGATGTGTTTTTAATTCTGGTGCCGCTCTACACATACAAGCATGTTAGCTAGCTAGCTCGAGCTTGTTAGCTGTCTAGCTCAAAGGACATTCAATGTTTCTGCATAGAAGCCTCTCCTCCTAGGTATAATTCTGTGGACATAATTCAGATAATGCATGTTATAACAAGATGCCCAGCGCTTCAATCCTCCTCCTTAACCCTCTCTCGCTCTCTCCCCACCCACAAAATTTCAGTCGCATCTTGCGCCATAGCTTGCCTGCTCTATCTGCACTGATTGGTGAGTTAATTTAATGAGCTAAATGCAAAAAACTGTTGATTTCACAGGTTAAAAAAGGAACAGAAAGGAACGATAAAAACCATTACTTTGTTTTGGTTCGAACCAGCTCAGAACTTTATTTTGCTGGTCGGAACAGTGGAACAGAACAAAAAAAATGTGTGGTTCTGTTCAGAACGAAACGATTGGAAAATAATTTTGGTTCCAACCCCTGTTTATAACTCTCTACTTTCAGATAGAGGAAGACATGGAGACAGGAGAGAGAGAGAGAGAGAGAGAGAGAAGAGAGAGAGAGAGAGAGAGAGAGAGAGAGAGAGAGAGAGAGAGAGAGAGAGAGAGAGAGAGAGAGAGAGAGAGAGAGAGAGAGAGAGAGAGAGAGAGAGAGAGACTAAGGGGGGACATATAGGGAGGGACACAGAGAGAGGGACAGGTTTAGAGAGAAAGAGAGAGAGAGCAGGACATACTGTATACAGAGGTGAAGGAAAGAGAGAGACAATGAGGGACAGAGAGAGAGAGACTGAGAGACAAAGAGAGACAGAGAGGGGAGAGAGAGATGGACAAAAAGACAGAGACAGAGCGAGAGACTGAGAGATTGAGGGACAGAGTCAGAGAGAGATGGAGAAGGAGAGAGAGACTGAGAGATAGAGGGACAGGAGGGACAGAGACAGAGACAGACATGTCCATAGAGCTGTATCTAGAGATGCTGGTCTGTCCTCCTGATGTAAATGCTGCTTCCATTTCTCTACATCAATTATTAACTTCAGCAAATCTCATCTGTGAGTGGCCGAGCATCCTAATGCAATGAAGGCAACGCACCGAGACAGAATGACAGAGACAGAGAGAGAGACAGAAAGAGGTACTGTATATATATAGAGAGAGAGTCAGAGAGGAACAGAGAGGTTTATAGAGAGAGAGAGAGTCAGAGAGGAACAGAGAGGTTTATAGAGAGAGAGAGTCAGAGAGGAACAGAGAGGTTTGTAGAGAGAGAGAGAGTCAGAGAGGAATAGAGAGGTTTATAGAGAGAGAGAGAGAGTCAGAGGGGAACAGAGAGGTTTATAGAGAGAGAGAGTCAGAGAGGAACAGAGAGGTTTATATAGAGAGAGAGTCAGAGAGGAACAGAGATGTTTATATAGAGAGAGAGTCAGAGAGGAACAGAGAGGTTTAGAGAGAGAGAGAGAGAGTCAGATAGGAACAGAGAGGTTTATATAGAGAGAGAGAGTCAGATAGGAACAGAGAGGTTTATAGAGAGAGAGAGTCAGAGAGGAACAGAGAGGTTTATATAGAGAGAGAGTCAGAGAGGAACAGAGAGGTTTATATATAGAGAGAGTCAGATAGGAGCAGAGAGGTTTATAGAGAGAGAGAGAGTCAGAGAGGAACAGAGAGGTTTATATAGAGAGAGAGTCAGAGAGGAACAGAGAGGTTTATATAGAGAGAGAGTCAGAGAGGAACAGAGAGGTTTATAGAGAGAGAGAGTCAGAGAGGAACAGAGAGGTTTATATAGAGAGAGAGTCAGAGAGGAACAGAGAGGTTTATAGAGAGAGAGAGTCAGAGAGGAACAGAGAGGTTTATAGAGGGACTTGGAGAGAGTCTAAGAGAGACAAAGAGCTATAGAGAGAGAGAATCAGAATTAGTCAACAGAATGTATAATTTATCTCCCTCCTCCCACTCATCCTCCTCTCCTCCTCTCCTCTCCTTCTCTCCTCCTCTCCTCCTCTCCTCTCCTTCTCTCCTCTCATTCTTCCCTGAATGTAGATTCACCACTGTTCACTCTGATCCCTGTACCCTGTTACCAGAAAGCTGCTGTATACCTCCAATACAAAGGCTACCCAGGAGAGGAGAGGAGAGATTCATGTGCCTTGCAGACAGAGAAAGTATAGTGTTCCCTCAGCACTTAGCGCTCACTCAGTCCCTCCAGCGGAACGAACAGAACAGACCATCAGTGAAGAGTGAAAGGAGAGAAAGAGGGATGACTTACTTGAGAAGGAGGACGGAGGGAGACAAAGGGAAGGTGCTCCTGTGAGTCTTGCTCTGCCTGATTGAGCTGTAACTGCCACGGCCGACGGACAGAAGGAGAGAGAGAGAGAGAGAGAGAGAGAGAGAGAGAGAGAGAGAGAGAGAGAGAGAGAGAGAGAGAAGGAGAGAGCAAGATAGGGAGAGAGAGGAGGGAGAGAGACACGGGAGGCTTGGCTTTCTGTATGCAGGCTTTTCTGTAGTTTCGTGTGCGCTTTGTGTTTATGTGCGTGACCGTTGTCTCCACTGTGTGTGTGTGTGTGTGTCGTTGACTGTGTCTGTGTGTGCGCTGCGTGGCGTGCTGTTCAGAGAGTCACCTCGGCTCTGCTCCGTGCAGATACACTCACATTGCCCACTTCTGGAACTCTGGGGAGCTCAGCGTGAAACACACACACACACACACACACACCAAGGTTAGTTTCAAGTCCCCAAATCACCCAGCGAGAGTGTTTAGCAGTGCTAAGATAATGCCGAATTCTGTTGGCTTTTTAGCGCTAAATAGGGATTCACAGAGAAATAAAGAGCCATGCAGCCCCAGAGCAGGCAGGGAGTTCATGTGTTCGACAGAGATAAGGACTTAGAATGGGAACATCACAATACACACACACCCAGACTAATTCATCACTCATTCCCCCATGCTTTGTTTGTAACTGAGAATAATGTCCAGAGTTATTTGGTTCTGCTGCTATGTGAAGATACAATCATTGATATCAAGGAATTGTTCTTGTTGTTAATTCTGCTTTCTTTTCTTATTTCATGAAGTGCATTCATTCCATTTTAGTCTCTCCCATCTGTTAGAAGACAAATAAAACACATACAAATGTAATGACCCCCTTGGGATATTATGGTATTGTTAGTGCTCTCTCTGGTTGAGTATGGGGTATTGTTAAAGCTCTCTCTGGTTGACTATGGTTGTGTTGTTAGTGCTCTCTCTGGTTGAGTATGGTTGTATTGTTAGTGGTCTCTCGGGTTGAGTATGGGAGTATTGTTAGTGCTCCCTCTGGTTGACTATGGTTGTATTGTTAGGACTCTCTCTGGATGAGTATGGGAGTAGTGCTCTCTCTGGTTGACTATGGTTGTATTGTTAGTGCTCTCTCTGGTTATCACTGCTGTAGCAACTCTCCTTCTCTGATTGGTCCTAGAGGCATTACTGCTGTAGCAGCTCCTTCCCTGATTGGTCCTAGAGGCATCACTGCTGTAGCAGCTCTCCTTCTCTGATTGGTCCTAGAGGCATTACTGCTGTAGAAGCTCTTCTCTGATTGGTCCTAGAGACATCACTGCTGTAGCAAACAATGCCTTTCTTCTATTTCCTCTAGCATGTGATCCTCTGTAGCACAATTGGTAGAGCATGGTGCTTGTAACGCCAGGGTAGTGGGTTCAATCCCCAGGACCACCCATATGTAAAAATGTATGCACACATGACTGTAAGTTGCTTTGCATAAAAGCGTCTGCTAAA
>NC_140024.1:25378130-25388130 GCF_964263955.1 Coregonus lavaretus | reverse complement strand
GAGGCAGGGAGGGAGGAGGAAAGGAGTGTGGGGTTGATACACATCAAATAATGCCTTCCCTTTATTATAGGTTTGTATCTTTGTGATAATAACATCCGTGTGTGGCTGTGTGGCTGTGTGGCTGTGTGGCTGTGTGGCTGTGTGGCTGTGTGGCTGTGTGGCTGTGTGGCTGTGTGGCTGTGTGGCTGTGTGGCTGTGTGGCTGTGTGCGTGTTATAAATGGCACAGGAACCCATCCATTCATCTAATGTGATTGTGCTCATATGATTGCGTTCCTGATAAGCTGGGTCTCTCTATGGCTGGGTGCGTAATGGAAATACAACAGTCTCATCTAAAGAGATGCTGATCATTTCACTGCCTCTTCAGGAGAATCTATTTCTGTTGTTTTATTCTCCTCTTCAGATGCGGAGGAGAGACTAAGAGGCTTTCATATTTTGTCACTGTAGAGACACTCAGTGATTTGATATTAAATTGAACCAGAATGTTGTCATATATAACTATACCCCCCACCTCCCCCCCACACTCTCTCTCTCAGTCTCTCTCTTTCTCTCTCTCTGTCTCTCTCCCTTTCTCTCCATCTCTCTCTCTCTCTTCTATAACAGAGGAGGAGGTCAGACGAAGGCCATCTCTGATGCCTCTTATCATGGTCTGTGACACACGCAGGATCAATTCCCCACAGGACAGTCCTGCCTGCTCGGCCTGTACGACACACTCCTCTCTATCTCAGTCCTCGGTCACACGCTATGTCCTGCTGCTGTCTACACAGCAGGCCCCGTCATTCTCTCTACCTCTCCATCTCGCTACTCTGAAGGTGAGAAATACTGGTGTAGAATGTTTATTTTTTCTTCTTTTAAAGCTTTCACAATGGTACAAAAAAGGGCATCGAAAGGGTGACTTCGACCCTTGTAGCGTCAGCTGTGTTCTTTGTGTTAGTTGCCCTGTCTACGTGTGTGTAACACTCTGGCTCTATGGACGTTTATATTGAGCCAGGGTTGTTCATTTTCTTGTGTTTGGGTGTATTTCATTTGGTGGTGTTGGGGATGGGTGAGTTTCATTTTGTTTGTATGTAGTGTGATTGGTTAATGACTCCCAATCGGAGGTAACGAGTGTCAGCTGTCGGCTCGTTATCTCTGATTGGGAGCCATATATATTCTGTGTGTTTTCACCTTTGTTTTGTGGGTTATTGTTTCTTTGTTGCTGTTTGTCGTATTCAGTATAGAACTTCACGTATCGTCTTTTGTTGTTTTTCGTGGTTGCTTTGATTTATAAAGTCATCATGTTCACTCGCAACGCTGCGCATTGGTCCAATCCTTCAGACGATCGTGACAGAATAACCCACCACAAGAGGACCAAGCGGCGTAACAAGCGGCAACAGGACCTACCTACGCAGGATTTATGGACGCCTCCTAAGGATTTTTGGACATGGGAGGAGATTCGGGCTGGAAAGGGTCCTTGGGCACAACCGGAGGAATATCACCGCCCTCGTGAAGAGCTGGAGGCAGCTGCAGCCGAGAGGAGGTGGTATGAGGAGGAATATCACCGCCCTCGTGAAGAGCTGGAGGCAGCTGCAGCCGAGAGGAGGTGGTATGAAGAGGAAGCGCGGAGTCGAGGCTGGAAGCCCGTGGTTACTCCCCAAACATTTTTTGGGGGGGGGCACATGGCTTGGGCGCCTGGGCAGCAGGAGGCTGCCACAGGTAGAGCTGGAGAGAAGGCTATCGGATTACGGGAGCCATTGGCGAGTAGAGGGAGGGAAGTTGTTGTGGCACGGCATGAGAGACTGAAGTGTGTTACCAGTCTGGTCCGGTCCGTTCTTGATCCCCAGTTAAGGCCAGTGGTGGGTGTTCCCGGTACGGACCGGTCTGTTCCTACTCCACGCACCAGGTCCACGATGTGCGTCGCCAGCCCGGCCCGGCCTGTTCCGGCCACTCGCAACAGGGATAAGGTGCGCGTCGCCAGCCCAGCCCGGCCTGTTCCTGCTCCACGCACGAATCCTACGGGGTGCGTCACCAGTCGGCCAGAGTCTGCCGTCTGCCCAACGGCGCCTGAACTGGCCGTCTGCCCAACGGCGCCTGAACTGCCCGTCGGCCCTATGGCGTCTGAACTGCCCGTCTGTCAAGCGCTGCATAAGCCGTCCGTCTGTACTGAGCCTGCAAAGCCGCCCGTCTGCCATGAGCCTTCAGAGCCGTCCGCCAGATCGGAGCCGCTAGAGCCTTCCGCCAGACAGGAGCCGCTAGAGCCTTCCGCCAGACAGAATCATACACCTGCTATGGAATCAGCAGGAGCCGACGCAACCCATACTAGACTGGAAGCTCAGGTTCGGGACCAGAAAGAGCAGCTCCTGCAGATGGGAGCCGCCCTGCTGGAGGTGATGACTGCAATCCGAGGCTGGGGTCCGCCTCCACCGCCAGTCTCCCAGCCAGCACCATCAGCCAGCCATGAGCAGCCAGATCTGTCAACCAGCCATGAGCAGCCAGATCCGTCAGCCAGCCATGAGCAGCCAGATCCGTCAGCCAGCCATGAGCAGCCAGACCCGTCAGCCAGCCATGAGCAGCCAGATCCGTCAGCCAGCCATGAGCAGCCAGATCCGTCAGCCAGCCATGAGCAGCCAGATCCGCCAGAGCCGTCCAGCCAGGATCCGCCAGAGCCGTCCAGCCAGGATCCGCCAGAGCCGTCCAGCCAGGATCCGCCAGAGCTGTCCAGCCAGGATCCGCCAGAACTGTCTAGCCAGGATCCGCTAGAGCCGTCCAGCCAGGATCCGCCAGAGCCGTCCAGCAAGGATCTGCCAGAGCCGTCCAGCCAGGATCCGCCAGAGCCGTCCAGCCAGGATCCGCCAGAGCCGTCCAGCCAGGATCCGCCAGAGCCGTCCAGCCAGGATCCGCCAGAGCCGGCCAGCCAGGATCCGCCAGAGCCGGCCAGCCAGGATCCGCCAGAGCCGTCCAGCCAGGATCCGCCAGAGCCGTCCAGCCAGGATCCGCCAGAGCCGTCCCGCCAGGATCCGCCAGAGCCGTCCCGCCTGGATCCGCCAGAGCCATCCCGCCAGGATCCGCCAGAGCCGTCCCGCCAGGATCCGCCAGAGCTGTCCCGCCAGGATCCGCCAGAGCCAGCCAGCCAGGATCCGCCATTTAGTCCGGTGCTGCCCCTGAGTCCGGTGCCGCCCCTTAGCCCGGTGCTGCTCCTTAGTCCGGTGCTGCCCCTTAGTCCGGTGCTGCCCTTTAGCCCGGTGCTGCCCCTTAGTCCGGTGCTGCCCCTGAGTCCGGTGCCGCCCCTTAGCCCGGTGCTGCCCCGTAGTCCGGTACTGCCCCTTAGCCCGGTGCTGCCCCTTAGTCCTGTACTGCCCTTTAGTCCGGTACTGCCCCGTAGTCCGGTGCTGCCCCTTGTCCCGGTGCTGCCCCTTATCCCGGTGCTGCCCCTTATCCCGGTGCTGCCCCTTAGGCCGATGCTGCTCCTTAGTCCGGGGTTGCCCCTTAGTCCAGGTGGGGTTAGGTGGAGGGTGGTCATTGGGAGGAGGCTACCGAAGCAGGTTGTGACTGTGGTGGGGTGGGGATCACGACCGGGGCCAGAGCCGCCACCATGGACAGACGCCCACCCAGACCCTCCCCTAGTCCTGATGTTGGTGCGCCCGGAGTTCGCACCTTTAGGGGGGGGTACTGTGACACTCTGGCTCTATGGACGTTTATAATTGAGCCAGGGTTGTTCATTTTCATGTGTTTGGGTGTATTTCATTTGGTGGTGTTGGGGATGGGTGAGTTTCATTTTGTTTGTGTCAGGTGGTGATTGGTCGATGACTCCCAATCGGAGGTAACGAGTGTCAGCTGTCGGCTCGTTATCTCTGATTGGGAGCCATATAATTTCTGTGTGTTTTCTCCTTTGTGTTGTGGGTTATTGTTTCTTTGTTGCTGTTAGTCGTATTTCAGTTTAGAACTTCACGTATCGTCATTTGTTGTTTTCTTCGTGGTTGCTTTAAGTTAATAAAGTCATCATGTTCACTCGCAACGCTGCGCATTGGTCTCCTCCTTCAGACGATCGTGACAGTGTGTCCATTTATTTATAGTTTTTTATGCACTTTGAGATTATTCTGTATAATGAAAAACGCTTTACTAATGTAATAAATGATATTTTATTATTACATAAAGGTAGCAGCAACACAACAATGCAAAAACACAAAACGAAAGTGTAATTCAGTGCTGTAGTTTTATAGTTGCCACCATCATCAGAAGTTGACTATTGTTAAAGTGTGCTGTCCTCCCTCTGTCCTGTAGAGGTCAAAAACACTTTCATTATTTTCTCTTCATCCTTTAATCCTCCCTCCTTCATCCCTCCTGCAGCGCCCACCGTACACATCTCAGAATGTCAACAATACCAAATGAAAACTGGAAAGTGTGTGTGTGCATGTGCGTGTGTGTGTTTGTGTTTGTAAGTGTGTTAATGTCACAGTGTAGATATGAGCATCCTAATCCTCTATCTGAATGTGGCTTTACTGAGGACTACATCAGAGTACAATTATTACTGTAGTGACTCAGTAGGGACATCCAGAGTGAGGCTTGAACCAGCAACCCTGCTCACAACAGCCTGTGACATAACAGTCCAGACCTCTTGGCTGCCGCTGTGTGTGTGTGTGTGTGTGTGTGTGTGTGTGTGTGTGTGTGTGTGTGTGTGTGTGTGTGTGTGTGTGCGCGCATGTGTGGTTGACTGTGGTCGTCATGACTATGGTCAGTGTTCAGCTGAGTGTGCTGTATGTGTTTCTGTCTGTGTGAGTTACAGTAGTCTGCCATGTTACTGGGCCATGTATGACAGCACACTCCATCAGCCTCACAGACAGCTGTCAATCAAACAACAAAGTCAAACCCAGACCCAACTGGAGGAGGAGAGGGGACAAGATGGAGGTGACACGGTGGTGTCCATGTTTTATACATCGGATATGTCATAAACAATAACACATAGAGTAGCAGCTACACATCGTAAACCATAGAGATTCTATTAAATTACTAGAGGGGCTGTGTCATAAACACTAAAAGTTCCATAATGGGGAAAAAAATGGCAGCCATCTTGGTCAGGGAGAAATCCAAAACCAGTCTAAATGGAATGAATGGCAGTAGAGGCATAGGTGATGCATTTCCTGCTTTTACTTATGCAGGAAAATAAAAGTAAGGCATGTGAAATTGTCTATAAATACAGTTTATACAGGTTTTATACCAATTTTCTGTATAAACAGCTTCTAAAATATATGTAAACTGTGATGAGTGAGTTGAAGGAGTCAGGTGTAGGAGGGTCAATGACAGAATAACAGGATTTATTCTGGAAAAAATAGTTATGCAGTAGTCCCCGTGCCCAAGGACACCAAGATAACCTGCCTAAATGACTACCCGTAGCACTGACGTCTGTAGCCATGAAGTGCTTTGAAAGGCTGGTCATGGCTCACAACAACACCATTATCCCAGAAACCCTAGACCCACTCCAATTTGCTATACCGCCCCAACAGATCCACAGATGATGCAATCTCTATTGCACTCCACACTGCCCTTTCCCACCTGGACAAGAGGAACACCTACGTGAGAATGCTATTCATTGACTACAGCTCAGCGTTCAACACCATAGTGCCCTCAAAGCTCATCACTAAGCTAAGGATCCTGGGACTAAACACCTCCCTCTGTAACTGGTTCCTGGACTTCCTGACGGGCCGCCCCCAGGTGGTAAGGGTAGGTAACAACACATCTGCCACGCTGACCCTCAACACAGGGGCCCCTCAGGGGTGCGTGCTCAGTCCCCTCATGTACTCCCTGTTCACCCATGACTGCATGGCCAGGCTCGACTCCAACACCATCATTAAGTTTGCCGACGACACAACAGTGGTAGGCCTGATCACCGACAACGATGAGACAGCCTATAGGGAGGAGGTCAGAGACCTGGCCGTGTGGTGCCAGGAACACAACCTCTCCCTCAACGTGACCAAGACAAAGGAGATGATTGTGGACTACAGGAAAAAAAAGAGGACTGAGCACGCCACCATTCTCATCGACGGGCTGTAGTGGAACAGGTTGAGACCTTCAAGTTCCTTGGTGTCCACATCACCAACGAACTATCATGGTCCAAACACACCAAGACAGTCGTGAAGAGGGCACGACAAAGCCTATTCCCCCTAAGGAGACTGAAAGATTTGGCATCAAAAAGTTATACAGCTGCACCATCGAGAGCATCCTGACTGGTTGCATCACCGCCAGGTATGGCAACTGCTCGGCCTCCGACCGCAAGGCACTACAGAGGGTAGTGCGTACGGCCCAGTACATCACTGGGGCCAAGCTTCCTGCCATCCAGGACCTCTATACCAGGCGGTGTCAGAGGAAGGCCCTCAAAATTGTCAAAGACTCCAGCCACCCTAGTCATAGACTGTTCTCTCTGCTACCGCACGGCAAGCGGTACCGGAGCGCCAAGTCTAGGTCCAAAAGGCTTCTCAACAGCTTATACCCCCAAGCCATAAGACTCCTGAACAGCTAATCATGGCTACCCAGACTATTTGCACTGCCCCCCCCCCCCCCCCCCCCCCCATCTTTTTACGCTGCTGCTACTCTGTTAATTATTTATGCATAGTCACTTTAACTCTACCCACATGTACATATTACCTCAACTACCTCAACTACCTCAACTAGCCGGTGCCCCCGCACATTGACTCTGCACCGGTACCCCCACTGTATATAGCCTCCCTACTGTTGTTTTATTTTACTTCTGCTCTTTTTTTCTCAACACTTTTTTGTTGTTGTTTTATTTTACTTTTTTATTTAAAAATGAATGCATTGTTGGTTAAGGGCTGTAATGTCTATTTTATTTTATTTTATTTGATGCATCAAAACAGTCCAGTGCGCAAAACAGGCGCACTGGAAACAACAAGGCACACGGGGAAAATAACCCGGCGATACAAAATACAAGGAGCTCCACCGAGCTTCACGATCCTCACAATAAACAATCATACACAAAGACAAGGGGGCAGAGGGAACACTTATACAGGTACTGATGAGGGGATATGAACCAGGTGTGTGTAATGAACAAGACAAAACCAATGGAATGATGAAATGTGGAGCGGCAGTGGCTAGAAGGCCGGTGACGACGAACGCCGAAGCCTGCCCGAACAAAGAGAGGTGGCAGCTTCGGAGGGAGTAATAAACAGACCATAAATGTCTCCGTTTTTGTTTTCTTGGAAAGCTGTGAGTGCTATTATAGGATACAATATCAGTACTTGCTGCATTTACAACTTGTCTAAGTTATATCATCAACTGATTTGAGCCAGTGTATGGCTGTGGATTGACTGCATTGTTTAAATGGAATGTTGGCATATTAACAGTTAATTAGAAACATTTATGGAATAATTTCTCTAAAACTGTCTGGCTAGCTAGCTAACACAAATACAGTGCAGATAAATTCTTCACAATCATTGTTTTACACAATATCTTATCACAGCACTGGCAAACTATGGTTGAACAACTCTCTGACCAACATGGCAGACACATTTTATTTGTCACATACACGTGTTTAGCAGATGTTATTGCGGGTGTAGCGAAATACTTGTGCTTCTAGCTCCAACAGTGCAGTAATATCTAACAAGTAATATCTAACAATTTCACAACATATACCCAATACACACAAATCTGAGTAAGGAATGGAATTAAGAACACATACATACAGTTGAAGTCGGAAGTTTACATACACCTTAGCCAAATACATTTAAACTCAGTTTTTCACAATTCCTGACATTTAATCCTAGTAACAATTCCCTGTCTTAGGTCAGTTAGGATCACCACTTTATTTTAAGAATGTCAAATGTCAGAATACTAGTAGAGAGAATGATTTATTTAATATTTTATTTCTTTCATCACATTGCCAGTGGGTCAGAAGTTTACATACACTCAATTAGTATTTGGTAGCATTGCCTTTAAATTGTTTAACTCGCGTCAAACGTTTCGGGTAGCCTTCCACAAGCTTCCAACAATAAGTTGGGTGAATTTTGGCCCATTCCTCCTGACAGAGCTGGTGTAACTGAGTCAGGTTTGTAGGCCTCCTTGCTCGCACACGCTTTTTCGGTTCTGCCCACACATTTTCTATAGGATTGAGGTCAGGGCTTTGTGATGGCCACTCCAATACCTTGACTTTGTTGTCCTTAAGCCATTTTGCCACAACTTTGGAAGTATGCTTGGGGTCATTGTCCATTTGGAAGACCCATTTGCGACCAAGCTTTAACTTCCTGACTGATGTCTTGAGATGTTGCTTCAGTGTATCCACATAATTTTCACAAAAACCTTCCTCATGATGCCATCTATTTTGTGAAGTGCACCAGTCCCTCCTGCAGCAAAGCACCCCCACAGCATGATGCTGCCACCCCCATGCTTCACGGTTGGGATGGTGTTCTTCGGCTTGCAAGCAATCCACTTTTTCCTCCAGACATAACGATGGTCATTATGGCCAAACAGTTCTATTTTTGTTTAATCAGACCAGAGGACATTTCTCCAAAAAGTAAGATTTTTGTCCTCATGTGCAGTTGCAAACCGTAGTCTGGCTTTTTTATGGCGGTTTTGGAGCAGTGGCTTCTTCCTTGCTGAGCGGCCTTTCAGGTTATGTCGATATAGGACTCGTTTTACTGAAGATACTTCTGTACCTGTTTCCTCCAGCAACTTCACAAGGTCCTTTGCTGTTGTTCTCGGATTGATTTGCACTTTTCGCACCAAAGTACATTAATCTCTAGGAGACAGAATGCGTCTCCTTCCTGAGCGGTATGACGACTGCGTGGTCCCATGGTGTTTATACTTGCATACTATTGTTTGTACAGATGAACGTGGTACCTTCAGGCGTTTGGAAATTGCTCCCAAGGATGAACCAGACTTGTGGAGGTCTACAATTTTCTTTCTGTGGTCTTGGCTGATTTCTTTTGATTTTCCCATGATGTCAAGCAAAGAGGCACTGAGTTTGAAGGTAGGCCTTGAAATACATCCACAGGTACACCTCCAATTGACTCAAATTATGTCAATTAGCCTATCAGAAGCTTCTAAAGCCATGACATCATTTTCTGGAATTTTCCAAGCTGTTTAAAGGCATAGTCAACTTAGTGAATGTAAACTTCTGACCCACTGGAATTGTGATACAGTGAATTATAAGTGAAATAATCTGTCTGTAAACAATTGTTGGAAAAATTACTTGTGTCATGTACAAAGTAGATGTCCTAACCGACTTGCCAAAACTATAGTTTGTTAACAAGACATTTGTGGAGTGGTTGAAAAACGAGTTTTAATGACTCCAACCTAAGTGTATGTAAACTTCCGACTTCAACTGTAAATGCTCTCTCTCTCTCTCTCTCTCTCTCTCTCTCTCTCTCTCTCTCTCTCTCTCTCTCTCTCTCTCTCTCTCTCTCTCTCTCTCTCTCTCTCTCTCTCTCTCTCTCGCTCTCCCAGTTCATCTGGGATCAGGTTACACATAGACTACAACTGCCTCAATAAGACTTTATGGTAATGAGGGGAATGTAACAACATAGAGCAGCTAAGAGGCTAATGTGATCAGTAATGATAGAGAAATAACTAGTGGGTGTGATCAGGGGTGTCTAGCTGGAGGCAGAAACAGTAATGAATACAGAATCATCACAGGAATCAGGATCATCAGGAGCATAATGATACAAGATGTAGTAAGGAGGAGAGTGGTAAGAGGAAGAGAGGATGAGGTGGAGGAAGAGGGTAGAGCGAGAGGAGGAGGAGGAGGGTGGAGACAGTAGAGGAAGAAGCGAAGGAAGGAGAAGAGAGAAAAAAGGATATACATTAGGATGAAGTGGTCATGTGACTCTGTGTTGGAGAAGGCCATTGACTCCAGTCTCAGCTCTGAGGGCTTCTGACTTTCCACAGCACCCAGTTTCAACCTTCACAGCACCCAGTCTCAACCTTCACAGCACCCAGTCTCAATCTTCACAGCACCCAGTCTCAACCTTCACAGCACCCAGTCTCAACCTTCACAGCACCCAGTCTCAACCTTCA
>NC_140024.1:25368130-25373130 GCF_964263955.1 Coregonus lavaretus | reverse complement strand
CTGGCGTTCTCTGGATTTATGGTCCTTTCAAGACAACTGGGAACTTTGAAAAAACAAGGTTGAATCATGACATCAGTGATCTTCAGGTCGGAGATCTAGAAAGAGCCCAAGTTCCCGACTTGGAATTCCGAGTTGGATGACCTATCACACCAGCCTTCGCTTTGGCTCCTCCTCCTGTCCAGCTCAGGCATTCGGCGTCGCCGGCCTTCTAGCTGCTGCCCAACCTACTACTGGCAAACGCCCTTCACTCATCAACCCCAGACTTGTCTCGTCATCATTACACACACCTGGTTCCAATCCCCACTCTATCACTGTATATAAACTCCCTCTGCCATTTACATTTACATTTACATTTACGTCATTTAGCAGACGCTCTTATCCAGAGCGACTTACAAATTGGTGCATTCACCTTATAGCCAGTGGGATAACCACTTTTTTTTTTTTTGTGGGGTGGGGTAAGGGGGGGGGGGGTGGTGGGGGGGTAGAAGGATTACTTTATCCTATCCCAGGTATTCCTTAAAGAGGTGGGGTTTCAAATGTCTCCGGCAGGTGGTGAGTGACTCCGCTGTCCTGGCGTCGTGAGGGAGCTTGTTCCACCATTGGGGTGCCAGAGCAGCGAACAGTTTTGACTGGGCTGAGCGGGAACTGTGCTTCCGCAGAGGTAGGGGAGCCAGCAGGCCAGAGGTGGATGAACGCAATGCCCTCGTTTGGGTGTAGGGACTGATCAGAGCCTGAAGGTACGGAGGTGCCGTTCCCCTCACAGCTCCGTAGGCAAGCACCATGGTCTTGTAGCAGATGCGAGCTTCAACTGGAAGCCAGTGGAGTGTGCGGAGGAGCGGGGTGACGTCAGAGAACTTGGGAAGGTTGAACACCAGACGGGCTGCAGCATTCTGGATGAGTTGTAGGGGTTTAATGGCACAGGCAGGGAGCCCAGCCAACAGCAAGTTGCAGTAATCCAGACGGGAGATGACAAGTGCCTGGATGAGGACCTGTGCCGCTTCCTGTGTAAGGCAGGGTCGTACTCTCCGAATGTTGTAGAGCATGAACCTACAGGATCGGGTCACCGCCTTGATGTTAGCGGAGAACGACAGGGTGTTGTCCAGGGTCACGCCAAGGCTCTTCGCACTCTGGGAAGAGGACACAACAGAGTTGTCAACCGTGATGGCGAGATCATGGAACGTCCTTCCCCGGGAGGAAGAGCAGCTCCGTCTTGCCAAGGTTCAGCTTGAGGTGGTGATCCATCATCCATACTGATATGTCTGCCAGACATGCAGAGATGCGATTCGCCACCTGGTTATCAGAAGGGGCAAAGGAGAAGATTAGTTGTCTTTGTCGGTCATTGTATATGTTGCTTGTTTTCCTGAGAGGTATCTCTCCTACTATTTCCTGAGTACTTTATATTTTGCACTGTGGGTTTCGTCCCGCTTTAAGCTATGGTGCTTTAATAAATTCAGTAGTTCTACCCTTGACATGACCGTGTTTTCCCAGTCGGAGCTAGTTTTTTTCAGAGTTCCCAGTTTTCTTGAACTCACTGAAGTCATGCTGGATTGACAGCTTGGCCAATGTATTCAACCTTGGCCCATGATGTTGAATGTTTATCCTTTTAAGCTTGGAAAAGAGACCCTTAAACCCAGACTTGGACCACACACCCACTCCACTGAATAGCAGGCTAGTGATTGCTTTGCAAAGCTTGATTCCTTCCAAACCACTCATTGTTGAATTTGCGATTTCCAACTTGTTGTGTAATGTTTATGTCCAATGGCCAATGAGCACCGATACGTTTAATCTATAATTTCTCTTCATAACTTCTCTTCATATGACAAGGTTTGAAAAGGATTTGCCAGTAGATTGTCGACTTGATTCATGATGATGACTGCTAACTTGCTAGCTAAGATTTTGAAAGTATGATGTTGACATAATCAGTCCAATCAAAGCTACTGTAGATATAACATGATTTTATGTCATTTTATCTGTGGCCAATGACCTTGAGCCTTCTTGGATGGGCACATCTAATGTAACTCTGTGGCAGCACCAAAGGGGCTTTTTCTGTTCACACAGCCTGAGTGTTAACACTATGTAACAGGAGCCTCTGTCTCTTTGTTGTGTGTTTGTGTGTTTGTTTGTGTTGTAAATTAAACCTCTAGTGGATCACATCTCTGACTCCTGAGAACTTCCTCACTGTAAACGGCTCTCTATTTAGCAGCAAGCAACATCATCTCACAGTACAATTGTACCACTGTTAGCAGTATGACGTTGTCTGTGTTCAAGTGTCACTTGACTAAGTTGATTTGACCTTGCCCACTGGCTTCAGCAGGTGAGGGGAAACTGATTGAAGGTCATTTAGTAATGTATTCTCATATATGACATTCACCCTGGGTCTGAGTGAGTTTTATAGATATATTCACCCTGGGTCTGAGTGAGTGATATAGATCTATTCACCCTGGGTCTGAGTGAGTGTTGTGGATATATTCATGCTGGGTGTGGGTCCCATAGTGTTGACTATATGAGTGTCTATTTCTCAGTTCCTCCTCCATTCAGGGGTCGTGTAGAGCGTTGACAGTGCTGTCTGGCTGACTCATAGGAAGCTATCAGACCATGGAGACTAAACACACGCTTCAAAGACTCACAGAGGGTCTCCTTTCACAGTCTCCTCTCTCACAGAGTCCGTTTAAGTCTCCCCTCTCTCTCTCTCGCTCAGTCCCAGCTCTCTCTTTCAAACCCATTTCTCTTTCAAACCCATCTCTCAAATCCCTCTCTCAGCCCCTTTCGCTCATATCCATCTTTCTCAGTCCCCCCTCTCTGTCGCTCATGTCGTTCTGCATTCATCGGAGGGGACTGTGACCATACATCACAAAGCTGCTGAGACACACGCTCCTCAGAGAGACACTGTGTGTGTGTCCTGGGAGAGACATAGCTGTTCACAGAACAGTCAGATCATTCGTTTAGACCCTCCCAGACTTTCCAGGGCTGCAATGGAGGAGGACGTTAAACAGCCATCGATATTTCTGGATCCAGGTGACCCTGTTAGAGCTGAGCTGTGAGTGTGTTGGTGCATGTGTGTGCCTGCGTGTGCGTGTGTGTGTGTGTGCGCGCGTGTGTGTGTGTGTGTGTGTGTGTGTGTGTGTGTGCGTGCATGCTTGTGTGGTTGCAGATTATAATTAATGCCCTCCTCCCCCTTAGAGTTGAGCTGCAGGAGATTGATCCACAAGCAAGCATAGTGGGCGTGACAGACCATCTAAAACACGAAGCTCACGTCTCTGCTTAGCTTTAACTGAATTACTATTCTGGATGGTACTGTCATTTACTATCGTTCATCCTCTGCTGTCTCTTCCCCATTAAAATCACAGAGACAGTGTTTTCAATGTTCATGTTGTGATGAATGACATTGTTTGACCTAGCTAACCATTGCCTCTTATCTTATTATAGCCACATCAATAAAGAACACAACAAAAAACAAATGACTTTTATTCCATACTGTAGACATACACTGAGTTCAACACAAATACATGTACTTCCTAGTTTATGACAGGGTAAAGACATGTACTTCCTTGTTTATGACAGGGTAAAGACATGTACTTCCTAGTTTATGATAGGGTAAATACATCTCCTTCCTAGTTTATGACAGGGTAAAGACATATACTTCCTAGTTTATGACAGGGTAAAGACATGTACTTCCTAGTTTATGACAGGGTAAAGACATGTACTTCCTAGTTTATGACAGGGTAAAGACATGTACTTCCTAGTTTATGACAGGGTAAAGACATGTACTTCCTAGTTTATGACAGGGTAAATACATCTCCTTCCTAGTTTATAACAGGGTAAAGACATTGATATTCCACTGGTGTCTACTGAAAGCTGCTCTTCTGGCTATAAAGTCTATATACACATTTGGCACCACAAAACACTTTAGAAATGTGACTTTTGGGGACCAACTGTAAAGTCAGCCTGAACGCCAACAAACTTAAAGTACATGTCGATACTAAAGTGGTTTATTGTCCTATTTCCCTGCTATATTCCTATGTTCCCCTCCCTGATGTTAGGTCACCATGCATACCTGTGGTCCCTGGGGAATTCTACCAGCCCAGAGTGGATGGAGAAACCAGGTCTCTGTGGTCTGTAGCTTTTAAACATGGATCTGTGTGCTTAGTAGTGGCTTCCCCTGGCCTGTTTCTGGCCTCACTAAACTATTTCTGTTTTTCTGTGAGTGTGTGTGTGTGCGTGGTTCCGTGCTTGTGTGTGGTGTGTGTATGTTTTCCTGTGTGTGTTGTTGAACTGTTGCTACTCAGCCCAAGTTACACCACCACACACCACTGACGACAGACTGGAGATAATGGTAATGGTTGCCTCCCCAAAAGGGGAAAATGTGTGTGCAAGTGTGCGTGTGTGTGTGTGTGTGTGCATGTGTGTGTGTGTGTGTGTGTCTACATGAGAGGCACAACAGAAGGTATGTTAACTGCTCTCAGGGCCTGATATTATCCTCTGTGTGTCCCAGCTGACTATTGATGTATCGGCTGGCTGAGGTGGTGTGAAGTCTGTGTGTGTGTGTGTGTGTGTGTGTGTGTGCGTGCGTGTGTGTGTGCGTGCGTGTGTGTGGCGGCGGCGGCGTTCTCCTGACAAATCAACACCACATCTGAGGCGTGAAGATGATCAGCTCGCCGTCACATTGAGATTCATGGGTAGTGAACTTCATGCTGTGTGTGTGTAGTCTCCATCTTCTTGCAGTCTTTTTTCCTGTGTCAATAGAAACTGGGACTCATGCTTGGTTTCTGCCCAGAATCCTTCCAGAGATATCTGGATCATTCCAAACATGACATCACACCCTCTAGACACATGGACAGGGATTGGCCCGGCTCTGATAGACACTTCGAGGGACACAGAAACATAAACAGAGACAGACCCATCTATCCATACACTGTCTGACCCACTCCCTGACCACTGCTCTTGTGTATTACTGAGTCATTATTCTGGGTTGAATGTTGTCTGTCTGTCTGACTTGTTAC
>NC_140024.1:25353130-25365630 GCF_964263955.1 Coregonus lavaretus | reverse complement strand
CATGAGCATGGCCTTATTTCTATTACAGCATATTGGATGACTGTCATTCATATTCCATTCACCCAGTTCAATGTAACAGCAATAGGTTTAGGCTACTACATGATACTCAAATTTTCCCTATACCCATCATGAGGTTGCTACAACCTAGCCTATGAATGACAGTTTACAACGTAGGTGCACACAGGTCGAGAGAGAAATGTGAGGTGACAGACAGTGACACATGGACAGAAACATTCAATACTGCCTTGCACACTCTTGCCTCCATCTAGCTGATATAGGGTGTAATCATTAGTCCAACAGTTGCAAACAAGAGTTTCTATTGGACAAATTCAAGTATGTTTATCCCTGTTTTGTTCCGTTTAAGAAACGTTTATCAACAGAATCGGTGGAATGAATACACCCCTGATTACGCGTAAACACAGTTCACTTTCATAGCAGCCAGGTTGTATTCCTTCTCACATCTATGCATTCTCCTCCTCTCACCTTGTCCCTTCGTTTGTGGACTTCAATGCACAACATATCAGCTGTATGTGACCAAGCAAAAAACCTTTCCAAGCCAAACCATATCATAACCGCTACACACAGTCTACATCGTTTTCACCATATTAGCTAAAGTAATGTCATAGTCAGCATAGCTAATAGAACTAATGCGTTAGTAAACCCGCTACAATCATGCAGTAATGTTACAGTGTACAGTCAGTAAGCAGTTACACCGGCGGGCCCCGGTGGCAATACATTTGTAAAACCAAATGCTTACCTTGACTTTGAAGAGTTACAGTGTTGTGTTGGAAAATCATAGCCAGCTAGCTAACATAGCATCCCTCTGTCTGAGCAGGGTGTTTCAGTAGGCTAAACTAGCTAGCTGCATTTGCTAGCTAAGTAAGTGAAACTGAAAGTGAAAAAAAATCTATCTCTATTTCTCTCTTGCTTCTCCTTCATTTCGGAATAAATTAATTTGTTCAAAACTGTTCAACTACTGTCTTTCTCAAATACTCACCACATTTTATGCACTGCAGTGCTAGGTAGCTGTAGCTTATGCTTTCAGTACTAGATTAATTATCTGAACCTTTGATTGGTTGGAGAACATGTCAGTTCATGCTGCAAGAGCTCTGATAGGTTGGAGGACGTCCTCCGGAAGTTGTCATAATTACTGTGTAAATCTATGGAACAGGGTGACAACCACGAGCCTCCTAGGTTTTGTATTGAAGTCAATGTACCCAGAGGAGGACGGAAGCTAGCTGTCCTCCGGCTACACCATGGGGCTACCCTACAGAGTGCTGTTGAGGCTACTGGAGACCTTCTTTGCAAAATAGTGTGTTTTAATCAATTATTTGGTGGCGTGATTATATTTAGTATAGTTTTATGTAAAAAGGATAACTTTTTAAATATTTTAGAATATTTATTTTATGAAATTCACTGAGGAGGATGGTCCTCCCGTTCATCCTCTGAGAAGCCTCCACTGATATAAAGAGTGTGCGACTCTCTTTATTTATTTTTATAGCTTATAGTTTATTCGCCATTAGTCAGCACCTCCACACAAAATACTTTTCTCTGGGTGTGCTCCAGCTCCAGCTTTTTATTAGACATATAACGCAAATATCTAGCAACCCAAAGGTTGCGTGTTCGATTCTCATCACGGACAACTTTAGCATTTTAGGTCATTAGCAACTTTGCAAATACTTACAACTTTTTAGCTGCTTTGCATGTTAGTTACTTTGCACTTAGCATGTTAGCTAACGCTTCCCCTAACCCTAACCTTAACCCTAACCTTAGTCTTAACCACTAACCCTAACACCTAGCCTAGAAAACATTAGCCATCTAGCGAACTTTAGCCACTACAAATTGGAATTCGTAACATATCATACATATTGCAAATTTTAACATATTATATGAATTGCAATTCATAATATATAATACGAAATGGATGATGGACATCCACAAAGTAATACATACCATACCAAACGTAACATATCATAGGAATTTGAGTGTCCCAGATTTTCGTTTACTAATTTAAGTCTACCCCTGAGTCCAGGTTCCAATATGGCCCTGTCTCATTCTCCTGGATGGCCTTTGTAGCTAGTTAATGTCATCACTAAAGGCTAGAGCATCTAGTACAGCTGGATTTTACTGTCAGCTCCCCAGGCTGGCGGGAGAAGAGGTGTGTGTGTGTGTGTGTGTGTGTGTGTTTGTGTGCGTGCGGTGTGTGTGTTCTTGTACATGCTTGTGCGTGTGTTACAGTAGACTGAGATGGGCAATTTTAGACAGCCTGTCATGTAAGAGAGGCTCTATGGCAGAAACACCAACTTCATGTTAATCTCACTCCTCTCTCTGTCTCTCTCTCTCTCTCTCTCTCTCTCTCTCTCTCTCTCTCTCTCTCTCTCTCTCTCTCTCTCTCTGTCTCTCTCTCTCTCACTTTCTCTCTGTCTCTCTTCTCTCTCTCTCTGTCTCTCTCTCTCTCTCTCTCTCTCTGTCTCTCTATTCTCTCTCTCTCTCTCTCTCTCTCTCTCTCTCTCTCTCTCTCTCTCTCTCTCTCTCTCTCTCTCTCTCTCTCTCACTCTGTCTCTCTTCTCTCTCTCTCTCTCTCTCTCTCTCTCTCTCTCTCTCTCTCTCTCTCCTTCTGTCTCACTCTCTCTCTGTCTCTGTCTCTCTCTCTCTCTCTCTCTCTCTCTCTCTCTCTCTCTCTCTCTCTCTCTCTCTCTCTCTCTCTCTCTCTGTCTCATTCTCCGCTGCACTCTCTCTCCACTCTGCTTCCTCCATGCCCCCCCCGCTATCTTTCTCTCCTCTCTCTCCCCCCTCTCCCCCTCCCTCTCCCTCACAGGCCTGTGGCTTGTCTCTGCTGTAATATTTAACAGGACAGTTTTAAAATGACATGTTACTTCTGTTTCAACCAGTCAGGATGGCTTCAGGAGGACCAGACAGTCAAAACACACAACAAATGGCCACAACAACCCACAGAGCCCGCTCTCCTCTCCTCTCCTCCCATTTCCTCTCCTCTCCTCATATCTATGCTGTCACTATGATGGAAGAACACGTCTCTGGTGAATAAAAACACAATATATTCAAACTCATGGAACAGAGAGAGCAATGGCTATGGCTCATGTCTTTATTCAGTGGTACTAGAAGCCATAACAAAAAAGCTAAGACACTCTTTACATACAGTATGTGATCTAAATGAAAAAGCCTTTATTGACAGCCACTGATTCACTGAGGCAAAGCAGCTCTCTCGTCTAATTATCTAACATATGCTCTATCATTTTGAGGAGTAATGTTTAGAAGTTACTCCGTGAACCCAATCCTACCATATGTTGATTGAACCGGTTCCAGAAATTTACGAATATTGTATATCTCATGTTGATATGTTCCTGACATCAATAACCAGAATGTGTAATGACCCAGAGAGTAATGTTGTGGAGCGTTGCAGCATGCAGAGGGGAAAGTGCATATGCATCCGGACATGGATCAGATGCATTTAATTGGTTTATGTGAATAATTAATCTATCTGGGACGGCTGGTCTCCTGAATACTAAATATTAACGGCCAGCTAAACTGCTATTAAGCTGCACAGCTTCTGAAGAAGAGCCAATGCATACATTATTACTGAATAGTATAAATGCCCAGTATATGTGTGTGTGTGTGTGTGTTGATGGTAAATGGTAAATGATATCTCTCCTAGCGCGGCAGGCATGCTCCGTCACTGCTGGTGTGCTGTATCCTGAGGGGGTGTTATGGTAGTAACCACGGTCACACAAACACTCATCCATCACCACTCACACACGCACACACACGTACACGCACACACTTATCCATCAGCTCTCAGGTCCAAAAACTAACAGAAAAAATAATTGCCATGGGCCTTCAGAATATGTGATGGGGAAAATGTAAGGTAGACAATATCATATCAGTCCATCAAGCTTGGTAAACCTGTTCCCTGCCCAGTCAGTGTTTCTATGAGATCTACTAACAGCCAAACCATAGAATACTACTTTTCGCACTTGAGATCGTCCTAAGAGAATATTCCTTACCCCTCTCTTTTTCCTATGACCTTGCAGGTTGTGTGTGGTTGTATGTGTGTGTGTGTGTTTGTGTGTGCGTGTGTGCGTGTGCAGGCGTGCACGTGTGTGTGTCTGGAAAGGAAAAACCTCCCTGTAGACATGTGATGTGGCTACCGCGTTCTCACCATCAGAAAAACTGGAAAAATACATGTTGTCACAATAAATAACAACCTCTCTCTCTATATATCTCGCTCTCCCTCTTCTTTCTCCCTCTTGTCTTTCTCTCTTTCGCACTCTCTCCCTCTATCTTTCTCTCGCTTTCCCTTTCTCTCTCTTTTCTCGTCTCTCTCTCCTTCTCTCTTTCTCATCCTCTCCAACCATATAGATGTAGTGTTGTATATATAGATGTAGTGTTGAATCTATAGCAGGTAGCTTAGTGGGTAAGAGCGTTGTGCCAGTAACTGAAAGGTCGCTGGTTCTAATCCCAGAGCCGACTAGGTGAAAAATCTGTCGATGTGCCCTTGAGCAAGGCACTTAACCCTAATTGCTCCTGTAAGTCGCTCTGGATAAGAGCGTCTGCTAAATGACTAAAAATGTAAAAAATGTATATAACAATGTGGTGCTTTATTTATAGATGTAGTGCTGTATCTATAGATGTAGTGTTGCAAGAGTCTATGTGCCGGGGGGCTAGGGTCAGTCTGTTATAAGTCTTATCTGGTGTCCTGTGTGAATTTAAGGATACTTCCTCTAATTCTCTCTCTTCCTTCGCTCTCTCCCTCCAGGAGGACCTGAGCCCTAGGATCATGCCTCAGGACTACCTGGCCTGATGACTCCTTGCTGTCCCCAGTCCACCTGGTCATGCTGCTGCTCCAGTTTCAACTGTTCTGCCTGCAGCTATGGAACCCTGACCTGTTCACCGGATGTGCAACATTTTACATTTTAGTCATTTAGCAGATGCTCTTATCTAGAGCGACTAACAGTTAGTGCATACATTTTTTTTTCTTCATACTGGCCCCCCGTGGGAATCGAACCCACAACCCTGCCGTTGCAAGCGCCATGCTCTACCAACTGAGCTACACGGGACTACCTTGTCTCTACCTCTGAATGCTTGGCTATGAAAAGCCAACTGACATTTACTCCTGAGGTACTGACCTGTTGCACCCTCTACAACCACTGTGATTATTATTTGACCCTGCAGGTCATCTATGATCGTTTGAACATCTTGAAGAACAATCTGGCCTTAATGGCCATGTACTCTTATAATCTCCACCCGGCACAGCCAGAAGAGGACTGGCCACCCCTCAGAGCCTTGTTTTTCCTATCCACAGTGCTTCTACATCTGCATTACTTGCTGTTTGGGGGTTTAGGCTGGGTTTCTGTATAGCACTTTGTGACATCTGCTGATGTAAAAAGGGCTTTATAAATACATTTGATTGATTGAAATGTGATTGAATGTAGTGCTGTACTGCTGTATATATAGATGTAGTGCTGTATATATGTAGTGCTGTACAGATGTAGTGCTGTAGAGATGTAGTGCTGTATACAGTTGAAGTCGGAAGTTTACATACACCTTAGCCAAATACATTTAAACTCAGTTTTTCACAATTCCTGACATTTAATCCTAGTAAAAATTCCCTGTCTTAGGTCAGTTAGGATCACCACTTTATTTTAAGAATGTGAAATGTCAGAATAATAGTAGAGAGAATGATTTATTTCAGCTTTTATTTATTTCATCAGATTCCCAGTGGGTCAGAAGTTTACATACACTCAATTAGTATTTGGTAGCATTGCCTTTCAATTGTTTAACTTGGCCGGCTGCGACAGAGCCTGGATTCGAACCAGGATCTCTAGTGGCACAGTTAGCACTGCGATGCAGTGCCTTAGACCACTGCGCCACTCAGGGGTTAAACTAGTGAACAACAATGCTTAGGCCTCTACTTCCAGCTTATACATACTATATACATTTTATGGACACAGTCAATTTGACAATAATTCTATTTTGTTTGTTTTTACTCCTGAACTTCCTCTACCCTCAACCTCTCCGATCGTTTTCATGATGTCCATCCGGTTTGCTTCTATATGCCATATCTTTCTAACTGTGCTCTGTCACAAAAGCTCTCAACCTATAACCTATATACTTATTATGGACACAGTATGCTTTACATTAGTTTTCTTGTTGTTATTAGTTGTTGTTAGTTGTTATTAGTCCCATCCTTCAGCTCCATTCAACCCCTCCCATCTATCTCTTAATTAATTAATTACTTGTGTCATGCGCAAAGTAGATGTCCTAACCGACTTGCCAAAAGTATAGTTTGTTAACAAGAAATGTGTGGAGTGGTTGAAAAACTAGTTTTAATGACTCCAAACTTAAACTTAAACTTCCGACTTCAACTGTATAGATGTAGTGCTGTACTGTACATATATAGATGTAGTGATGTATAGATGTAGTGCTGTATATATTGATGTAGTGCTGTATATATTGATGTAGTGCTGTATATATAGATGTAGTGCTGTACATATAGATGTAGTACTGTATCTATAGATGTAGTGCTGTACTGTATATATATGGATGTAGTGCTGTATAGATGTAGTGCTGTATATATAGATGTAGTTCTGTATACTGTATATAGATATAGTGCTGTATATATAGATGTAGTGCTGTATATATACATGTAGTGCTGCTTATATAGATGTAGTGCTGTATATATAGATGTAGTGCTGTATACTGTATATAGATATAGTGCTGTATATATAGATGTAGTGCTGTATATATAGATGTAGTGTTGTGTATATAGATGTAGTGTTGTATATATAGATGTAGTGCTGTATATATAGATGTAGTGTTGTATATATATAGATGTAGTGCTGTATTTATAGATGTAGAGCTGTATACTGTATATAGATGTAGTGTTGTATATATAGATTTAGTGCTGCATATTGTATATAGATGTAGTGTTGTATATATAAATGTAGTGTTGTATATATAGATGTAGTGCTGTATATATAGATGTAGTGCTGTATTTATAGATGTAGAGCTGTATACTGTATATAGATGTAGTGTTGTATATATAGATATAGTGCTGTATATATAGATGTAGTGTTGTATATATAGATGTAGTGCTGCATATTGTATATAGATGTAGTGTTGTATATATAAATGTAGTGTTGTATATATAGATGTAGTGCTGTATATATAGATGTAGTGCTGTATTTATAGATGTAGAGCTGTATACTGTATATAGATGTAGTGTTGTATATATAGATTTAGTGCTGCATATTGTATATAGATGTAGTGTTGTATATATAAATGTAGTGTTGTATATATAGATGTAGTGCTGTATATATAGATGTAGTGCTGTATTTATAGATGTAGAGCTGTATACTGTATATAGATGTAGTGTTGTATATATAGATATAGTGCTGTATATATAGATGTAGTGTTGTATATATAGATGTAGTGCTGTATATATAGATGTAGTGCTGTATATATAGATGTAGTGCTGTATACTGTACATAGATGTAGTGTTTTATAGATATAGTGTTGTATAGATGTAGTACTGTATATATAGATGCAGTGCTGTATATATAGATGTAGTGCTGTATATAGAGATGTAGTGCTGTATTTATAGATGTAGAGCTGTATACTGTATATAGATGTAGTGCTGTATTTATATATGTAGTGCTGTATAGATGTAGTGCTGTATATATAGGTGCAGTGCTGTATATATAGATGTAGTGCTGTATATAGAGATATACTGCTGTATATAAAGATGTAGTGCTGTATAGATGTAGTGTTGTATATATAGATGTCGTGCTGTATACTGTATATACGTAGATGTAGTGCTGAATATATATATATATAGTGTTGTATATATAGATGTAGTGTTGTATATATAGATGTAGTGCTGTATCTATAGATGTAGTGATATATAGATGGATTTAGTTCTGTATAGATGTATTGCTGTATCTACTGTATAGATGTTTCAGCCTAAATCATCTTTCCATATGTTCTACTAGAGGAGACAAGACAACCTCTGTCTGTCTGTACGGTGCAGCCAGGGGAATGTCTGGCAAAAACAGGTTTTTAGACATTTTTGCAAATGTATTAAAAATAAAAAACAGAAATATCACATTTACATAAGTATTCAGATCCTTTACTCAGTACTTTGTTAAAGCATCTTTGGCAGTGATTACAGCCTCATATCTTCTTGGGTATGAAGCTACAAGCTTGGCACACCTGTATTTGGGGAATTTCTCCCATTCTTCTCTGCAGATCCTCTCAAGCTCTGTCAGGTTGGATGGAATGCGTCGCTGCACAGCTATTTGCAGGTCTCTCCAGAGATGTTAAATCGGGTTCAAGTCCGGGCTCTGGCTGGGCCTCTCAAGGACATTCAGGGACTTGTCCCGAAACCACTCCTGTGTTGTCTTGGCTGTGTGATTAGGGTCGTTGTCCTGTTGGAAGGTGAACCTTCGCCCCAGTCTGAGGTCCTGAGCGCTCTGGAGTGGGTTGTCATCAAGGATCTCTCTGTATTTGCTCCGTTCATCTTTCCCTCGATCCTGACTAGTCTGCCAGTCCCTGCCACTGAACAACATCCCCACAGCATGATGCTGCCATCCCCATGCTTCACCGTAGGGATGGTGCCAGGTTTCCTCCAGATGTGACGCTTGGTATTCAGGCCAAAGAGTTCAATCTTGGTTTCATCAGACCAGAGAATCTTGTTTATCATGGTCAGAGAGTCCAAGCGGGCTGTCATGTGGCTTTTACTAAGGAGTGGCTTCCGTCTGGCCACTCTACCATAAACGCCTGATTGGTGGAGTGCTGGAAGGTTCTCCCATCTCCACAGAGGAACTCTGGAGCTCTGTCTGAGTGACCATCGGGTTCTTGGTCACCGCCCTGACTAAGGCCCTTCTCCCCCAATTGCTCAGTTTGGCTGGGCGGCCAGCTCTAGGAAGAGTCTTGGTGGTTCCAAACTTCTTCCATATAAGAATGATGGAGGCCATTGTGTTCTTGGGGACATGTACTCAGAGCATGCGTGGACCAACTGGCAAGTGTCTTCACTGGCATTTTCAAACTCTCCCTGACCGAGTCTGTAATACCTACATGTTTCAAGCAGACCACCATAATCCCTGTGTCCAAGAAAGTGAAGGTAACCTGCCTAAATGACTACCGCCCCATAGCACTCACGTCGGTAGCCATGAAGTGCTTTGAAAGGCTGGTCATGGCTCACATCAACAACATCATCCCGGAAACCCTAGACCCACTATAATTCACATACCGCCCCAACAGATCCACAGATGATGCAATCTCAATCGCACTCCACACTGCCCTTTCCCACCTGGACAAGAGGAACACCTAGATGTAGTGCTGTCTATACAGTACATCTACATCATGTAACAGGTTCTACCCCCAAGCCATAAGACTGCTGAACAATTAATCAATTGGCCACCCGGACTATTTGCATTGACACCACGCTGCTGCTACTCGCTGTTTATTATCTATGCATAGTCACTTTACGCCTACTTACATGTACATATTACCTTGACTAACCTGTACCCCCGCACATTGACTCGGTACCGGTACCCCCTGTATATAGCCTCATTATTGATATTTTATTATGTTATTTTTATTTATTTTTTACTTTAGTTTATTTTGTAAATATTTTCTTAACTCTGTTTTCTTAAAACTGCATTGTTGGTTAAGGGCTTGTAAGTAAACATTTCACAGTAATGTTGTATTCGGCGCATGTGACAAATACAATTTGATTTGATTTGACATGCACTGTCAACTGTGGGACTTTTATAGACAGGTGTGTGCCTTTCCAAATAATGTACAATCAATTGAATTTACCACAGGTGGATTCAAATGAATTTGCAGAAACATCTCAAGGATGATCAATGGAAACAGGATGCACCTGAGCTCAATTTCGAGTCTCATAGCAAAGGGTCTGAATACTTATGTAAATAAGGTATTTCTGTTTTTTATTTATAATACATTTGCAAAAAAATCTGAAAACCTGTTTTCGCTTTGTCATTATGGGGTATTGTGTGTAGATTGCTGAGGAGACCCTTCTCTGCTGCAGGTATACCCCAACCCACTGTAAACAACGCCTGCAAAGTAGGCACACACCACACACACACACACACACACAGGCTATATTTATATTTACCCCATCTAGACAGGTCCCTGGCTGCTGTACACAGACTGGGGAAGACTTCCAGAGAAGCTATGCTAAATGTCAGCCTTGCTGCTCCTCTCCTCTCCTCTCCTCTCCTCTCCTCTCTCCTCTCCTCTCCTCTCCTCTCTCTCCTCTCCTCTCCTCTCCTCTCCTCTCCTCTCCTCTCTCTCCCTCTCCTCTCCTCTCCTCTCTCTCTCTCTCCTCTCCTCTCCTCTCCTCTACTCTCCTCTCCTCTCAGCCTGTCAGGCAAGATGGCCCTCTGCCAGATATATGTATCCTCTGTTGCCTGTGGAGTAGGCATTGTAAGGTTCAGAGAGTTTGGGGTGAGAGGAGGTGACTGTTTGATATATTCATAACATATGAGACCCATCATGTCTGCCAGAGAGAGAGAGAGATTGGTTTACACTGAGTCTATTTAACACATCAGAAATATAGCCCACACTGCAACACAGTTAGGTATGTATTTTGTAAATAATAGTTTGAGCAAAATCTATAAAAGCCTGCTTGCTGAGAACCATAAAAATGTCAACTTTATATTTTGTTTGTATTACCTCACTAGTATTTTAGCTTTTCAAATAATTCATTTTTAATAGGTGTGTTAACCGTGTTTCCGTAGGTTTACACACAGATATAAATAGAACGATAGAATCTCTATGGATTTACCCTTCACTAGATCCCTGGCAGTAGGTAGCAGTAGACAGGCTGCTGCTGGTGCGTCATGGTGGCATGGCTGTATCCCAAATGCCACCCTATTCCCTATATAGTGCACTACTTTTTGACCAAAACCCCATATAGACAATATAGGGAGTAGGGTGCCATTTGGGACACGTCCATTGTGTCATGGTTGGCTGAATAGGCCCAGCTGTGTCCTTCTCTCTCCTTTGGACTGGGACTGGGACTGGGTACAGGAAGATTAGGGGGGAGGAAGGAGGTTGGGGTGGAGGGTAGAGGGCTGCACATCTGTTGGCTGGTCACAGCAGAATGCACATGTCCCTTGGCACCCCCTTATACCTGACCTGTGCACACACACACAGCCACCTGGGACTACGGCAGCTTGACAGGAACATCCGGTGGGTCACAGTTGCTTCCTGGCTGTGAAAAGACTCCCCTGATCTCTCTCTCTCTCTCTCTCTCTCTCTCTCTCTCTCTCTCTCTCTCTCTCTCTCTCTCTCTCTCTCTCTCTATATATATATATATATATATATATATATATATATATATATATATATATATATATATATATATATACGGTATATAATAATATCATAATATATGTCATTTAGCAGTCGTGCGTGCATACAATTGTTATGTTTAAGTGGCCCCGGGAATCAAACCCACTATCCTGGCATTGCAACAGCCATGCTCTACAGTCCAAAATGGTTCTGTTGTCCCCATAAGATAAGTGTTTTGGGTTCCATGTAGAACCCTCACTCCCTCTCTCTCCCTCTCTCTCGCTCTCCCTCTCTCTCTCTCCCTCTCCCTCTCTCTCTCCCTCTCCCTCTCCCTATCAATTCAATTCAATTCAATTCAATTTAAGGGCTTTATTGGCATGGGAAACGTGTGTTAACATTGCCAAAGCAAGTGAAGTAGATAGTAAACAAAAGTGAAATAAACAATAAATATTAACAGTAAACATTACACTCAGAAGTTTCAAAAGAATAAAGACATTTCAAATGTCATATTATGTATATATACAGTGTTGTAACAATGTGCAAATAGTTAAAGTACAAATGGGAAAATAAATAAACATAAATATGGGTTGTATTTACAATGGTGTTTGTTCTTCACTGGTTGCCCTTTTCTTGTGGCAACAGGTCACAAATCTTGCAGCTGTGATGGCACACTGTGGTTTTTCACCCAGTAGATACGGGAGTTTATCAAAATTGGGTTTGTTTTCGAATTCTTTGTGGATCGCTGTAATCTGAGGGAAATATGTGTCTCTAATATGGTCATACATTTGGCAGGAGGTTAGGAAGTGCAGCTCAGTTTCCACCTCATTTTGTGGGCAGTGTGCACATAGCCTGTCTTCTCTTGAGAGCCAGGTCTGCCTACGGCGGCCTTTCTCAATAGCAAGGCTATGCTCACTGAGTCTGTACATAGTCAAAGCTTTCCTTAAGTTTGGATCAGTCACAGTGGTCAGGTATTCTGCCACTGTGTACTCTCTGTTTAGGGCCAAATAGCATTCTAGTTTGCTCTGTTTTTTTGTTTGTTCTTTCCAATGTGTCAAGTAATTCTCTTTTTGTTTTCTCATGATTTGGTTGGATCTAATTGTGTTGTTGTTGCTGTTGTTGTTGTCTTGGGGCTGTGTGGGGTCTGTTTGTGTTTGTGAACA
>NC_140024.1:25342963-25347963 GCF_964263955.1 Coregonus lavaretus | reverse complement strand
TTCTCCATCCACTCTGGGCTGGTAGAATTCCCCAGGGACCACAGGTATGTATGGTGACCTAACATCAGGGAGGGGAACATAGGAATATAGCAGGGAAATAGGACAATAAACCACTTTAGTATCGACATGTACTTTAAGTTTGTTGGCGTTCAGGCTGACTTTACAGTTGGCCCCCAAAAGTCACATTTCTAAAGTGTTTTGTGGTGCCAAATGTGTATATAGACTTTATAGCCAGAAGAGCAGCTTTCAGTAGACACCAGTGGAATATCAATGTCTTTACCCTGTTATAAACTAGGAAGGAGATGTATTTACCATGTCATAAACTAGGAAGTACATGTCTTTACCCTGTCATAAACTAGGAAGTACATATCTTTACCCTGTCATAATCTAGGAAATACATGTCTTTACCCTGTCATAAACTAGGAAGGAGATGTATTTACCCTATCATAAACTAGGAAGGAGATGTCTTTACCCTGTCATAAACTAGGAAGTACATGTCTTTACCCTGTCATAAACTAGGAAGTACATGTCTTTACCCTGTCATAAACTAGGAAGGAGATGTATTTACCCTGTCATAAACTAGGAAGGAGATGTCTTTACCCTGTCATAAACTAGGAAGGAGATGTCTTTACCCTGTCATAAACTAGGAAGCACATGTCTTTACCCTGTCATAAACTAGGAAGTACATGTATTTGTGTTGTACTCAGTGTATGTCTACAGTATGGAATAAAAGTCATTTGTTTTTTGTTGTGTTCTTTATTGATGTGGCTATATTAAGATAAGAGGCAATGGTTAGCTAGGTCAAACAATGTCATTCATCACAACATGAACATTGAAAACACTGTCTCTGTGATTTTAATGGGGAAGAGACAGCAGAGGATGAATGATAGTAAATGACAGTACCATCCAGAATAGTAATTCAGTTAAAGCTAAGCAGAGACGTGAGCTTCGTGTTTTAGATGGTCTGTCACGCCCACTGTGCTTGCTTGTGGATCAATCTCCTGCAGCTCAACTCTAAGGGGGAGGAGGGCATTAATTACAATCTGCAACCACACAAGCATGCACGCACACACACACACACACACAATCAAACACACACACAAACACGCGCGCGCACACACACACACACACGCACACGCAGGCACACACATGCACCAACACACTCACAGCTCAGCTCTAACAGGGTCACCTGGATCCAGAAATATCGATGGCTGTTTAACGTCCTCCTCCATTGCAGCCCTGGAAAGTCTGGGAGGGTCTAAATGAATGATCTGACTGTTCTGTGAACAGCTATGTCTCTCCCAGGACACACACACAGTGTCTCTCTGAGGAGCGTGTGTCTCAGCAGCTTTGTGATGTATGGTCACAGTCCCCTCCGATGAATGCAGAACGACATGAGCGACAGAGAGGGGGGACTGAGAAAGATGGATTTGAGCGAAAGGGGCTGAGAGAGGGATTTGAGAGATGGGTTTGAAAGAGAAATGGGTTTGAAAGAGAGAGCTGGGACTGAGCGAGAGAGAGAGAGGGGAGACTTAAACGGACTCTGTGAGAGAGGAGACTGTGAAAGGAGACCCTCTGTGAGTCTTTGAAGCGTGTGTTTAGTCTCCATGGTCTGATAGCTTCCTATGAGTCAGCCAGACAGCACTGTCAACGCTCTACACGACCCCTGAATGGAGGAGGAACTGAGAAATAGACACTCATATAGTCAACACTATGGGACCCACACCCAGCATGAATATATCCACAACACTCACTCAGACGCAGGGTGAATAGATCTATATCACTCACTCAGACCCAGGGTGAATATATCTATAACACTCACTCAGACCCAGGGTGAATGTCATATATGAGAATACATTACTAAATGACCTTCAATCAGTTTCCCCTCACCTGCTGAAGCCAGTGGGCAAGGTCAAATCAACTTAGTCAAGTGACACTTGAACACAGACAACGTCATACTGCTAACAGTGGTACAATTGTACTGTGAGATGATGTTGCTTGCTGCTAAATAGAGAGCCGTTTACAGTGAGGAAGTTCTCAGGAGTCAGAGATGTGATCCACTAGAGGTTTAATTTACAACACAAACAAACACACAAACAAACACACAAACACACAACAAAGAGACAGAGGCTCCTGTTACATAGTGTTAACACTCAGGCTGTGTGAACAGAAAAAGCCCCTTTGGTGCTGCCACAGAGTTACATTAGATGTGCCCATCCAAGAAGGCTCAAGGTCATTAGCCACAGATAAAATGACATAAAATCATGTTATATCTACAGTAGCTTTGATTGGACTGATTATGTCAACATCATACTTTCAAAATCTTAGCTAGCAAGTTAGCAGTCATCATCATGAATCAAGTCGACAATCTACTGGCAAATCCTTTTCAAACCTTGTCATATGAAGAGAAATTATGAAGAGAAATTATAGATTAAACGTATCGGTGCTCATTGGCCATTGGACATAAACATTACACAACAAGTTGGAAATCGCAAATTCAACAATGAGTGGTTTGGAAGGAATCAAGCTTTGCAAAGCAATCACTAGCCTGCTATTCAGTGGAGTGGGTGTGTGGTCCAAGTCTGGGTTTAAGGGTCTCTTTTCCAAGCTTAAAAGGATAAACATTCAACATCATGGGCCAAGGTTGAATACATTGGCCAAGCTGTCAATCCAGCATGACTTCAGTGAGTTCAAGAAAACTGGGAACTCTGAAAAAAACTAGCTCCGACTGGGAAAACACGGACATGTCAAGGGTAGAACTACTGAATTTATTAAAGCACCATAGCTTAACGAAACCCACAGTGCAAAATATAAAGTACTCAGGAAATAGTAGGAGAGATACCTCTCAGGAAAACAAGCAACATATACAATGACCGACAAAGACAACTAATCTTCTCATTTCCCCCTTCTGATAACCAGGTGGCGAATCGCATCTCTGCATGTCTGGCAGACATATCAGTATGGATGATGGATCACCACCTCAAGCTGAACCTTGGCAAGACGGAGCTGCTCTTCCTCCCGGGGAAGGACGTTCCATGATCTCGCCATCACGGTTGACAACTCTGTTGTGTCCTCTTCCCAGAGTGCGAAGAGCCTTGGCGTGACCCTGGACAACACCCTGTCGTTCTCCGCTAACATCAAGGCGGTGACCCGATCCTGTAGGTTCATGCTCTACAACATTCGGAGAGTACGACCCTGCCTTACACAGGAAGCGGCACAGGTCCTAATCCAGGCACTTCCAGTCATCTCCCGTCTGGATTACTGCAACTCGCTGTTGGCTGGGCTCCCTGCCTGTGCCATTAAACCCCTACAACTCATCCAGAATGCTGCAGCCCGTCTGGTGTTCAACCTTCCCAAGTTATCTGATGTCACCCCGCTCCTCCGCACACTCCACTGGCTTCCAGTTGAAGCTCGCATCTGCTACAAGACCATGGTGCTTGCCTACGGAGCTGTGAGGGGAACGGCACCTCCGTACCTTCAGGCTCTGATCAGTCCCTACACCCAAACGAGGGCATTGCGTTCATCCACCTCTGGCCTGCTGGCTCCCCTACCTCTGCGGAAGCACAGTTCCCGCTCAGCCCAGTCAAAACTGTTCGCTGCTCTGGCACCCCAATGGTGGAACAAGCTCCCTCACGACGCCAGGACAGCGGAGTCACTCACCACCTGCCGGAGACATTTGAAACCCCACCTCTTTAAGGAATACCTGGGATAGGATAAAGTAATCCTTCTACCCCCCCCCCCCCCTCCCCCTTACCCCACCCCAAAAAAAAAAAACACTGTAAAGTGGTTATCCCACTGGCTATAAGGTGAATGCACCAATTTGTAAGTCGCTCTGGATAAGAGCGTCTGCTAAATGACGTAAATGTAAATGTAAATGTAAATGGCAGAGGGAGTTTATATACAGTGATAGAGTGGGGATTGGAACCAGGTGTGTGTAATGATGACGAGACAAGTCTGGGGTTGATGAGTGAAGGGCGTTTGCCAGTAGTAGGTTTGGCAGCAGCTAGAAGGCCGGCGACGCCGAATGCCTGAGCTGGACAGGAGGAGGAGCCAAAGCGAAGGCTGGTGTGACAGGTCATCCAACTCGGAATTCCAAGTCGGGAACTCGGGCTCTTTCTAGATCTCCGACCTGAAGATCACTGATGTCATGATTCAACCTTGTTTTTTCAAAGTTCCCAGTTGTCTTGAAAGCACCATAAATCCAGAGAATGCCAGACTTTGATGACAAAGTTTCAGGACAAAATTTTCCCATGAAGGACCGCCGCGCCACCTTCCTGTCCAAGCGAGCACAGCACAACAAGTCCAAAAATGTATTGTATGCTGCTGCATAAATGATGTAATACGCCAGGGAGATATGTATACTGTAGCTAAGAAAGTAATACTAAGTGTATGTTGTGTAGTAAGCTGTTAGTAGCCCATGTGCCTCACCCTAACAATTTGGTCCCTTTCCCCCTCATAATTTAGCCTACTGTTCTGACTTGGTGGTGCACATGTAGCCTATAGCCTGTTTTCGAGAAATGTAATCATCAAATATTGTAAGAGCTTTCATTGTCTGCTTATATGCCCCCTTTATTTATCCTATGGTTGTGACTTGGTGTACAGGGAGAATACTGTAAGAACGGCCCATATTCTGAATTCTGTCGCTGTACATTTCAAAAGTGCTGAACAAATAGTTATATTGACTACGTCCGTCCTAGCTCGCTCATTAATGTCTTAATCAAAATTACGGATTGCCTCTTATTCGCTCGTCGTCCCCTTATGCCATAGTTTGTACATATCAATTGTCAGTAGAAACCACATTTGTTGAAGCAAGTCAGCCATATTAGCTATGTTTTTTTAAAGGCAGTAAATGAGGCTGAATGAACTGTTTCGATGCCAGACAAGGCTCCGATGATAGCCAGGTGTAGCAGTGGTAAGGATTCACTCCATGGGGCTGAAAAGAAAGCTCTGCTGTTGGGACAGCTTTATGTATGCCCTAACAGTTTGTGGGCACCATTTTG
>NC_140024.1:25330463-25337963 GCF_964263955.1 Coregonus lavaretus | reverse complement strand
TTTTTCCAACAATTGTTTACAGACAGATTATTTCACTTATAATTCACTGTATCACAATTCCAGTGGGTCAGAAGTTTACATTCACTAAGTTGACTATGCCTTTAAACAGCTTGGAAAATTCCAGAAAATGATGTCATGGCTTTAGAAGCTTCTGATAGGCTAATTGACATAATTTGAGTCAATTGGAGGTGTACCTGTGGATGTATTTCAAGGCCTACCTTCAAACTCAGTGCCTCTTTGCTTGACATCATGGGAAAATCAAAAGAAATCAGCCAAGACCACAGAAAGAAAATTGTAGACCTCCACAAGTCTGGTTCATCCTTGGGAGCAATTTCCAAACGCCTGAAGGTACCACGTTCATCTGTACAAACAATAGTATGCAAGTATAAACACCATGGGACCACGCAGTCGTCATACCGCTCAGGAAGGAGACGCATTCTGTCTCCTAGAGATGAACGTACTTTGGTGCGAAAAGTGCAAATCAATCCCAGAACAACAGCAAAGGACCTTGTGAAGTTGCTGGAGGAAACAGGTACAGAAGTATCTTCAGTAAAACGAGTCCTATATCGACATAACCTGAAAGGCCGCTCAGCAAGGAAGAAGCCACTGCTCCAAAACCGCCATAAAAAAGCCAGACTATGGTTTGCAACTGCACATGGGGACAAAAATCTTACTTTTTGGAGAAATGTCCTCTGGTCTGATTAAACAAAAATAGAACTGTTTGGCCATAATGACCATCGTTATGTCTGGAGGAAAAAGTGGATTGCTTGCAAGCCGAAGAACACCATCCCAACCGTGAAGCACGGGGGTGGCAGCATCATGCTGTGGGGGTGCTTTGCTGCAGGAGGGACTGGTGCACTTCACAAAATAAATGGCATCATGAGGAAGGTTTTTGTGAAAATTATGTGGATACACTGAAGCAACATCTCAAGACATCAGTCAGGAAGTTAAAGCTTGGTCGCAAATGGGTCTTCCAAATGGACAATGACCCCAAGCATACTTCCAAAGTTGTGGCAAAATGGCTTAAGGACAACAAAGTCAAGTTATTGGAGTGGCCATCACAAAGCCCTGACCTCAATTCTATAGAAAATGTGTGGGCAGAACCGAAAAAGCGTGTGCAAGCAAGGAGGCCTACAAACCTGACTCAGTTACACCAGCTCTGTCAGGAGGAATGGGCCAAAATTCACCCAACTTGTGGCAGGCTACCCGAAACGTTTGACGCGAGTTAAACAATTTAAAGGCAATGCTACCAAATACTAATTGAGTGTGTGTAAACTTCTGACCCACTGGCAATGTGATGAAAGAAATAAAATATTAAATAAATCATTCTCTCTACTAGTATTCTGACATTTGACATTCTTAAAATAAAGTGGTGATCCTAACTGACCTAAGACAGGGAATTGTTACTACGATTAAATGTCAGGAATTGTGAAACACTGAGTTTAAATGTATTTGGCTAAGGTGTATGTAAACTTCCGACTTCAACTGTATGTATGTGTTCTTAATTCCATTCCTTACTCAGATTTGTGTGTATTGGGTATATGTTGTGAAATTGTTAGATATTACTTGTTAGATATTACTGCACTGTTGGAGCTAGAAGCACAAGTATTTCGCTACACCCGCATTAACATCTGCTAAACACGTGTATGTGACAAATAAAATGTGTCTACCATGTTGGTCAGAGAGTTGTTCAACCATAGTTTGCCAGTGCTGTGATAAGATATTGTGTAAAACAATGATTGTGAAGAATTTATCTGCACTGTATGTGTGTTAGCTAGCTAGCCAGACAGTTTTAGAGAAATTATTCCATAAATGTTTCTAATTAACTGTTAATATGCCAACGTTCCATTTAAACAATGCAGTCAATCCACAGCCATACACTGGCTCAAATCAGTTGATGATATAACTTAGACAAGTTGTAAATGCAGCAAGTACTGATATTGTATCCTATAATAGCACTCACAGCTTTCCAAGAAAACAAAAACGGAGACATTTATGGTCTGTTTATCACTCCCTCCGAAGCTGCCACCTCTCTTTGTTCGGGCAGGCTTCGGCGTTCGTCGTCACCGGCCTTCTAGCCACTGCCGCTCCACATTTCATCATTCCATTGGTTTTGTCTTGTTCATTACACACACCTGGTTCATATCCCCTCATCAGTACCTGTATAAGTGTTCCCTCTGCCCCCTTGTCTTTGTGTATGATTGTTTATTGTGAGGATCGTGAAGCTCGGTGGAGCTCCTTGTATTTTGTATCGCCGGGTTATTTTCCCCGTGTGCCTTGTTGTTTCCAGTGCGCCTGTTTTGCGCACCGGACTGTTTTGATGCATCAAATAAAATAAAATAAAATAGACATTACAGCCCTTAACCAACAATGCATTCATTTTTAAATAAAAAAGTAAAATAAAACAACAACAAAAAAGTGTTGAGAAAAAAAGAGCAGAAGTAAAATAAAATAACAGTAGGGAGGCTATATACAGTGGGGTACCGGTGCAGAGTCAATGTGCGGGGGCACTGGCTAGTTGAGGTAGTTGAGGTAGTTGAGGTAATATGTACATGTGGGTAGAGTTAAAGTGACTATGCATAAATAATTAACAGAGTAGCAGCAGCGTAAAAAGATGGGGTGGGGCATTGCAAATAGTCTGGGTAGCCATGATTAGCTGTTCAGGAGTCTTATGGCTTGGGGGTAGAAGCTGTTGAGAAGCCTTTTGGACCTAGACTTGGCGCTCCGGTACCGCTTGCCGTGCGGTAGCAGAGAGAACAGTCTATGACTAGGGTGGCTGGAGTCTTTGACAATTTTGAGGGCCTTCCTCTGACACCGCCTGGTATAGAGGTCCTGGATGGCAGGAAGCTTGGCCCCAGTGATGTACTGGGCCGTACGCACTACCCTCTGTAGTGCCTTGCGGTCGGAGGCCGAGCAGTTGCCATACCTGGCGGTGATGCAACCAGTCAGGATGCTCTCGATGGTGCAGCTGTATAACTTTTTGATGCCAAATCTTTCAGTCTCCTTAGGGGGAATAGGCTTTGTCGTGCCCTCTTCACGACTGTCTTGGTGTGTTTGGACCATGATAGTTCGTTGGTGATGTGGACACCAAGGAACTTGAAGGTCTCAACCTGTTCCACTACAGCCCGTCGATGAGAATGGTGGCGTGCTCAGTCCTCTTTTTTTTCCTGTAGTCCACAATCATCTCCTTTGTCTTGGTCACGTTGAGGGAGAGGTTGTTTTCCTGGCCCCCCACGGCCAGGTCTCTGACCTCCTCCCTATAGGATGTCTCATCGTTGTCGGTGATCAGGCCTACCACTGTTGTGTCGTCGGCAAACTTAATGAGGGTGTTGGAGTCGTGCCTGGCCATGCAGTCATGGGTGAACAGGGAGTACAGGAGGGGACTGAGCACGCACCCCTGAGGGGCCCCTGTGTTGAGGGTCAGCGTGGCAGATGTGTTGTTACCTACCCTTACCACCTGGGGGCGGCCCGTCAGGAAGTCCAGGAACCAGTTACAGAGGGAGGTGTTTAGTCCCAGGATCCTTAGCTTAGTGATGAGCTTTGAGGGCACTATGGTGTTGAACGCTGAGCTGTAGTCAATGAATAGCATTCTCACGTAGGTGTGCCTCTTGTCCAGGTGGGAAAGGGCAGTGTGGAGTGCAATAGAGATTGCATCATCTGTGGATCTGTTGGGGCGGTATAGCAAATTGGAGTGGGTCTAGGGTTTCTGGGATAATGGTGTTGTTGTGAGCCATGACCAGCCTTTCAAAGCACTTCATGGCTACAGACATCAGTGCTACGGGTCGGTAGTCATTTAGGCAGGTTATCTTGGTGTCCTTGGGCATGGGGACTACTGCGTAACTATTTTTTCCAGAATAAATCCTGTTATTCTGTCATTGACCCTCCTACACCTGACTCCTTCAACTCACTCATCACAGTTTACATATATTTTAGAAGCTGTTTATACAGAACATTGGTATAAAACCTGTATAAACTGTATTTATAGTTTAGGTGGACTATAATTACATGAGACAATTTCACATGCCTTACTTTTATTTTCCTGCATAAGTAAAAGCAGGAAATGCATCACCTATGCCTCTACTGCCATTCATTCCATTTAGACTGGTTTTGGATTTCTCCCTGACCAAGATGGCTGCCATTTTTTCCCCCATTATGGAACTTTTAGTGTTTATGACACAGCCCCTCTAGTAATTTAATAGAATCTCTATGGTTTACGATGTGTAGCTGCTACTCTATGTGTTATTGTTTATGACATATCCGATGTATAAAACATGGACACCACCGTGTCACCTCCATCTTGTCCCCTCTCCTCCTCCAGTTGGGTCTGGGTTTGACTTTGACTTTGTTGTTTGATTGACAGCTGTCTGTGAGGCTGATGGAGTGTGCTGTCATACATGGCCCAGTAACATGGCAGACTACTGTAACTCACACAGACAGAAACACATACAGCACACTCAGCTGAACACTGACCATAGTCATGACGACCACAGTCAACCACACATGCGCGCACACACACACACACACACACACACACACACACACACACACACACACACACACACACACACACACACACACACACACACACACACACACACACACACACACACACACACACACACACACACACACACACACACACACACACACACACAGCGGCAGCCAAGAGGTCTGGACTGTTATGTCACAGGCTGTTGTGAGCAGGGTTGCTGGTTCAAGCCCCACTCTGGATGTCCCTACTGAGTCACTACAGTAATAATTGTACTCTGATGTAGTATCAGTAAAGCCACATTCAGATAGAGGATTAGGATGCTCATATCTACACTGTGACATTAACACACTTACAAACACAAACACACACACGCACATGCACACACACACTTTCCAGTTTTCATTTGGTATTGTTGACATTCTGAGATGTGTACGGTGGGCGCTGCAGGAGGGATGAAGGAGGGAGGATTAAAGGATGAAGAGAAAATAATGAAAGTGTTTTTGACCTCTACAGGACAGAGGGAGAACAGCACACTTTAACAATAGTCAACTTCTGATGATGGTGGCAACTATAAAACTACAGCACTGAATTACACTTTCGTTTTGTGTTTTTGCATTGTTGTGTTGCTCCTACCTTTATGTAATAATAAAATATAATTTATTACATTAGTAAAGCGTTTTTCATTATACAGAATAATCTCAAAGTGCATAAAAAACTATAAATAAATGGACACACGTAGACAGGGCAACTAACACAAAGAACACAGCTGACGCTACAAGGGTCGAAGTCACCCTTTCGATGCCCTTTTTTGTACCATTGTGAAAGCTTTAAAATAAGAAAAAATAAACATTCTACACCAGTATTTCTCACCTTCAGAGTAGCGAGATGGAGAGGTAGAGAGGCTGACGGGGCCTGCTGTGTAGACAGCAGCAGGACATAGCGTGTGACCGAGGACTGAGATAGAGAGGAGTGTGTCGTACAGGCCGAGCAGGCAGGACTGTCCTGTGGGGAATTGATCCTGCGTGTGTCACAGACCATGATAAGAGGCATCAGAGATGGCCTTCGTCTGACCTCCTCCTCTGTTATAGAAGAGAGAGAGAGAGATGGAGAGAAAGGGAGAGAGACAGAGAGAGAGAAAGAGAGAGACTGAGAGAGAGAGAGAGCGTGGGGGGGAGGTGGGGGGTATAGTTCTACATGACAATCAAAATCTCAACATTCTGGTTCAATTTAATATCAAATCACTGAGTGTCTCTACAGTGACAAAATATGAAAGCCTCTTAGTCTCTCCTCCGCATCTGAAGAGGAGAATAAAACAACAGAAATAGATTCTCCTGAAGAGGCAGTGAAATTATCAGCATCTCTTTAGATGAGACTGTTGTATTTCCATTACGCACCCAGCCATAGAGAGACCCAGCTTATCAGGAACGCAATCATATGAGCACAATCACATTAGATGAATGGATGGGTTCCTGTGCCATTTATAATACGCACACAGGCACACAGCCACACAGCCACACAGCCACACAGGCACACAGCCACACAGCCACACAGCCACACAGCCACACAGCCACACAGCCACCCAGCCACACAGCCACACAGCCACACAGCCACACAGCCACACAGCCACACAGCCACACAGCCACACAGCCACACAGCCACACAGCCACACAGCCACACAGCCACACAGCCACACAGCCACACAGCCACACACGGATGTTATTATCACAAAGATACAAACCTATAATAAAGGGAAGGCATTATTTGATGTGTATCAACCCCACACTCCTTTCCTCCTCCCTCCCTGCCTCCCTCTTTCTCTATGTCTTTCCCTTCAACCATCCCTCCATCCCTCCTCTCTCCCTCTCTCCCTTCCTCCCTCCCGCATTCTCTATATCCTTCCCTCTCACCCTCCCTCCCTCCCTCTCTGTCTCTCCCTTCCCCAGCAACAATTGAAGGGGAGGGGAGTCATTGATGTCTATTGACCTGTCTGATTTGCATATTCAGAAGAACAGAGGGATGAGATGGATGAATATGGCATCATGCTCATTATTCCCCCTGTCTCCCCCCTCCCTCCCTCTCTCTCTCTCTCTCTGGGCATCACACACAGACTCAGCATGGGGTGAGTGGAACAGACTGTGCAACCCAGCCAGGCTTTCGTGTGTGTGTGTGTGTCGGTGTGCGTGTGTGTCTGTGTGTGCGTGTGTGTGTGTGTGTGTGCGTGTGTTTGTGTGTGTGTGTGCGTGTGTGTGTGCGTGTGTGCGTTTGTGTGTGTGTGTGCACGTGTGCGTTTGTGTGTGTGTGTACCTTTCTGTATATGTATATTGTAGATGCCAGCATGTGTGTGTACATTCACCGTGTGCATGTTGTTAGTTTTTATCTGAGTAAACGGCAGCATGGCATCATCCATAGTCTTATAACAGTCTCTGTGTGGCCAACTAGATTCACCCAGATCCATATTAACATATGTATGAGTCATATATCACTGAGATATAAGATCCATGGCTACCGTTCAAATTATAGAGATCAGCCTGTTAAACCACATCCATCCCATCATGTGTGTCTGAGGTTCATATCTGCAGGCCTCTCCAGTCCATCACTCCACAGACCTGTTACTGATGTTACTGAAGGCCTGTGTCCTAAATGGCACCCTATTCCCTGTATAGTGCACTAATTTTGACCAGAGCCCACAGGGAATAGGGTTTCAGTTGGGACACACTGCAGGAAGGAGCTGATGTGTCTTTGTCTCCTAATGACGATGTCATCAAGGATGGTGACAGTTGGCTTCATTCCACACTGATCCAGGATCAGGAGACGGATCACCGCCCATCAGCACCACCTCACACTGAACACACTGGTGGAGGGAATAGGAGACAATGACAGAGGAGTAAGAAAGATGGGAAGGAGAAAGAAAGAGAACAGAAAGAGGGTGGAGAGGGAAGAGAAGGATGGAAAGGGAAGAGAGAAAGTAGAGAGAGGAGGATGCGGAGAAAGGGGAAGAGAGAGCAGAG
>NC_140024.1:25302963-25327963 GCF_964263955.1 Coregonus lavaretus | reverse complement strand
GTGAGGCTGGGTCAGGATGGATGGTAGTTGTATATACATGCTGTAGTGAGGCTGGGTCAGGATGGATGGTAGTTGTATATACATGCTGTAGTGAGGCTGGGTCAGGATGGATGGTAGTTGTATATACATGCTGTAGTGAGGCTGGGTCAGGATGGATGGTAGTTGTATATACATGCTGTAGTGAGGCTGGGTCAGGATGGATGGTAGTTGTATATACATGCTGTAGTGAGGCTGGGTCAGGATGGATGGTAGTTGTATATACATGCTGTAGTGAGGCTGGGTCAGGATGGATGGTAGTTGTATATACATGCTGTAGTGAGGCTGGGTCACGATGGATGGTAGTTGTATATACATGCTGTAGTGAGGCTGGGTCAGGATGGATGGTAGTTGTATATACATGCTGTAGTGAGGCTGGGTCAGGATGGATGGCAGTTGTATATACATGTTGTAGTGAGGCTGGGTCAGGATGGATGGTAGTTGTATATACATGCTGTAGTGAGGCTGGGTCACGATGGATGGTAGTTGTATATACATGCTGTAGTGAGGCTGGGTCAGGATGGATGGTAGTTGTATATACATGCTGTAGTGAGGCTGGGTCACGATGGATGGTAGTTGTATATACATGTTGTAGTGAGGCTGGGTCAGGATGGATGGTAGTTGTATATACATGCTGTAGTGAGGCTGGGTCAGGATGGATGGTAGTTGTATATACATGCTGTAGTGAGGCTGGGTCACGATGGATGGTAGTTGTATATACATGCTGTAGTGAGGCTGGGTCAGGATGGATGGTAGTTGTATATACATGCTGTAGTGAGGCTGGGTCAGGATGGATGGTAGTTGTATATACATGCTGTAGTGAGGCTGGGTCAGGATGGATGGTAGTTGTATATACATGCTGTAGTGAGGCTGGGTCAGGATGGATGGTAGTTGTATATACATGCTGTAGTGAGGCTGGGTCAGGATGGATGGTAGTTGTATATACATGCTGTAGTGAGGCTGGGTCACGATGGATGGTAGTTGTATATACATGCTGTAGTGAGGCTGGGTCAGGATGGATGGTAGTTGTATATACATGCTGTAGTGAGGCTGGGTCAGGATGGATGGTAGTTGTATATACATGCTGTAGTGAGGCTGGGTCAGGATGGATGGTAGTTGTATATACATGCTGTACTGAGGCTGGGTCAGGATGGATGGTAGTTGTATATACATGCTGTAGTGAGGCTGGGTCACGATGGATGGTAGTTGTATATACAGGCTGTATTGAGGCTGGGTCAGGATGGATGGTAGTTGTATTGAATAAAGGGCCTCGCCGCAGCACAATGCTGCTAATACACTGAATACACTATGAATTCTAGATTTACACCCCCTGTCCAGTCTGGCTGGCTATTAGCATATCTAAACCTGCTGTCTTCCTTTGTGTGTGTGTGTGTGTGTGTGTGTCCTACTGGTGCCTCTCTATAAATGCCAGTGGCAGTAAATCCATCATGCGTATAAAATATCTGCCATGTTCCACAGACTAACACAATACCGAGTCTGGGAGGAGAGGAACAGTGCACTGCGTAAAACTGTTTATTAAACCATGTTTCTGATGTGGTTTATGTTTCTGATGTGGTTTACACACACACACACATGTTACTAGGGGTGTGGGTGGCTGAGATGCAATGTCCTCTGGAAAACCTTGGAGGAGAGGAAAGGAAGAGAGGAGGAGAGGAAGAGAGGAAGCGAGGAGGAGACGTGAAACACATATCACAAATGCTAATAATAATATGCCATTTAGCAGACGCTTTTATCCAAAGCAACTTACAGTCATGTGTGCATAAATTTTTACATATGGGTGGTCCTGGGGATCGAACCCACTACCCTGGCGTTACAAGCACCATGCTCTACCAATTGCGCTACAGAGGATCACATGCTAGAGGAAATAGAAGAAAGGCATTGTTTGCTACAGCAGTGATGTCTCTAGGACCAATCAGAGAAGAGCTTCTACAGCAGTAATGCCTCTAGGACCAATCAGAGAAGGAGAGCTGCTACAGCAGTAATGCCTCTAGGACCAATCAGAGAAGGAGAGCACTAACAATACTCCCATACTCAACCCGAGAGACCACTAACAATACAACCATACTCAACCAGAGAGAGCACTAACAATACAACCATAGTCAACCAGAGGGAGCACTAACAATACTCCCATACTCAACCCGAGAGACCACTAACAATACAACCATACTCAACCAGAGAGAGCACTAACAATACAACCATAGTCAACCAGAGAGAGCACTAACAATACAACCATAGTCAACCAGAGAGAGCTTTAACAATACCCCATACTCAACCAGAGAGAGCACTAACAATACTCCCATACTCAACCCGAGAGAGCACTAACAACCAGAGAGAGCACTAACAATACAACCATAGTCAACCAGAGAGAGCACTAACAATACAACCATTGTCAACCAGAGAGAGCACTAACAATACTCCCATACTCAACCAGAGAGAGCACTAACAATACAACCATAGTCAACCAGAGAGAGCTTTAACAATACCCCATACTCAACCAGAGAGAGCACTAACAATACTCCCATACTCAACCAGAGAGAGCACTAACAATACTCCCATACTCAACCAGAGAGAGCACTAACAATACAACCATAGTCAACCAGAGAGAGCACTAACAATACAACCATTGTCAACCAGAGGGAGCACTAACAATACTCCCATACTCAACCCGAGAGAGCACTAACAATACAACCATACTCAACCAGAGAGAGTCCTAACAATACAACCATAGTCAACCAGAGAGAGCACTAACAATACTCCCATACTCAACCCGAGAGAGCACTAACAATACAACCATAGTCAACCAGAGAGAGCACTAACAATACAACCATAGTCAACCAGAGAGAGCATTAACAATACCCCCATACTCAACCCGAGAGAGCACTTACAATACTCCCATACTCAACCCGAGAGAGTACTAACAATACTCCCATACTCAACCAGAGAGACCACTAACAATACAACCATAGTCAACCAGAGAGAGCACTAACAATACAACCATAGTCAACCAGAGAGAGCATTAACAATACCCCCATACTCAACCAGAGAGAGCACTAACAATACAACCATAATATCCCAAGGGGGTCATTACATTTGTATGTGTTTTATTTGTCTTCTAACAGATGGGAGAGACTAAAATGGAATGAATGCACTTCATGAAATAAGAAAAGAAAGCAGAATTAACAACAAGAACAATTCCTTGATATCAATGATTGTATCTTCACATAGCAGCAGAACCAAATAACTCTGGACATTATTCTCAGTTACAAACAAAGCATGGGGGAATGAGTGATGAATTAGTCTGTGTGTGTGTGTATTGTGATGTTCCCATTCTAAGTCCTTATCTCTGTCGAACACAGGAACTCCCTGCCTGCTCTGGGGCTGCATGGCTCTTTATTTCTCTGTGAATCCCTATTTAGCGCTAAAAAGCCAACAGAATTTGGCATTATCTTAGCACTGCTAAACACTCTCGCTGGGTGATTTGGGGACTTGAAACTAACCTTGGTGTGTGTGTGTGTTTCACGCTGAGCTCCCCAGAGTTCCAGAAGCGGGCAATGTGAGTGTATCTGCACGGAGCAGAGCCGAGGTGACTCTCTGAACAGCACGCCACGCAGCGCACACACAGACACACTCAACGACACACACACACACACAGCGGAGACAACCGTCACGCACATAAACACAAAGCGCACACGAAACTACAGAAAAGCCTGCATACAGAAAGCCAAGCCTCCCGTGTCTCTCTCCCTCCTCTCTCTCCCTCTCTTGCTCTCTCCTTCTCTCTCTCTCTCTCTCTCCTTCTGTCCGTCGGCCGTGGCAGTTACAGCTCAATAAGGCAGAGCAAGACTCACAGGAGCACCTTCCCTTTGTCTCCCTCCGTCCTCCTTCTCAAGTAAGTCATCCCTCTTTCTCTCCTTTCACTCTTCACTGATGGTCTGTTCTGTTCGTTCCGCTGGAGGGACTGAGTGAGCGCTGAGTGCTGAGGGAACACTATACTTTCTCTGTCTGCAAGGCACATGAATCTCTCCTCTCCTGGGTAGCCTTTGTATTGGAGGTATACAGCAGCTTTCTGGTAACAGGGTACAGGGATCAGAGTGAACAGTGGTGAATCTACATTCAGGGAAGAATGAGAGGAGAGAAGGAGAGGAGAGGAGGAGAGGAGGAGAGAAGGAGAGGAGAGGAGGAGAGGAGGATGAGTGGGAGGTGGGAGAGAAATTATATATTCTGTTGACTAATTCTGATTCTCTCTCTCTATAGCTCTTTGTCTCTCTTAGACTCTCTCCAAGTCCCTCTATAAACCTCTCTGTTCCTCTCTGACTCTCTCTCTATATTAACCTCTCTGTTCCTCTCTGACTCTCTCTCTCTCTATAAACCTCTCTGTTCCTCTCTGACTCTCTCTATATATAAACCTCTCTGTTCCTCTCTGACTCTCTCTCTCTATAAACCTCTCTGTTCCTATCTGACTCTCTCTCTCTATAAACCTCTCTGTTCCTCTCTGACTCTCTCTCTCTATAAACCTCTCTGTTCCTCCCTGACTCTCTCTCTCTATAAACCTCTCTGTTCCTCTCTGACTCTCTCTCTCTATAAACCTCTCTGTTCCTATCTGACTCTCTCTCTCTATAAACCTCTCTGTTCCTATCTGACTCTCTCTCTCTCTCTAAACCTCTATGTTCCTCTCTGACTCTCTCTCTATATAAACCTCTCTGTTCCTATCTGACTCTCTCTCTCTATAAACCTCTCTGTTCCTATCTGACTCTCTCTCTCTCTCTAAACCTCTCTGTTCCTCTCTGACTCTCTCTCTATATAAACCTCTCTGTTCCTCTCTGACTCTCTCTCTATATAAACCTCTCTGTTCCTATCTGACTCTCTCTCTCTATAAACCTATCTGTTCCTATCTGACTCTCTCTCTCTATAAACCTCTCTGTTCCTCTCTGACTCTCTCTCTCTATAAACCTCTCTGTTCCTCCCTGACTCTCTCTCTCTATGAACCTCTCTGTTCCTCTCTGACTCTCTCTCTCTCTATAAACCTCTCTGTTCCTATCTGACTCTCTCTCTCTATAAACCTCTCTGTTCCTATCTGACTCTCTCTCTCTATAAACCTCTATGTTCCTATCTGACTCTCTCTCTCTCTCTATAAACCTCTCTGTTCCTCTCTGACTCTCTCTCTCTATAAACCTCTCTGTTCCTCTCTGACTCTCTCTCTCTCTCTCTCTCTCTCTCTCTCTCTATAAACCTCTATGTTCCTCTCTGACTCTCTCTCTCTATAAACCTCTCTGTTCCTCTCTGACTCTCTCTCTCTATAAACCTCTCTGTTCCTCTCTGACTCTCTCTCTCTATAAACCTCTCTGTTCCTCTCTGACTCTCTCTCTCTATAAACCTCTCTGTTCCTCTCTGACTCTCTCTCTCTATAAACCTCTCTGTTCCTCTCTGACTCTCTCTCTCTATAAACCTCTCTGTTCCTATCTGACTCTCTCTCTCTATAAACCTCTCTGTTCCTATCTGACTCTCTCTCTCTCTCTAAACCTCTCTGTTCCTATCTGACTCTCTCTCTCTATAAACCTCTCTGTTCCTCTCTGACTCTCTCTCTCTATAAACCTCTCTGTTCCTCTCTGACTCTCTCTCTCTCTCTCTCTATAAACCTCTCTGTTCCTCTCTGACTCTCTCTCTCTATAAACCTCTCTGTTCCTCTCTGAATCTCTCTCTCTATAAACCTCTGTTCCTCTCTGACTCCCTCTCTCTCTATAAACCTATCTGTTCCTATCTGACTCTCTCTCTCTCTATAAACCTCTCTGTTCCTATCTGACTCTCTCTCTCTCTCTAAACCTCTCTGTTCCTATCTGACTCTCTCTCTCTATAAACCTCTCTGTTCCTCTCTGACTCTCTCTCTCTATAAACCTCTCTGTTCCTCTCTGACTCTCTCTCTCTCTCTCTCTCTCTCTCTATAAACCTCTCTGTTCCTATCTGACTCTCTCTCTCTATAAACCTCTCTGTTCCTATCTGACTCTCTCTCTCTCTCTAAACCTCTCTGTTCCTATCTGACTCTCTCTCTCTATAAACCTCTCTGTTCTTCTCTGACTCTCTCTCTCTATAAACCTCTCTGTTCCTCTCTGACTCTCTCTCTCTATAAACCTCTCTGTTCCTCTCTGACTCTCTCTCTCTATAAACCTCTCTGTTCCCCTCTGACTCTCTCTCTCTCTCTATAAACCTATCTGTTCCTCTGACTCTCCCTCTCTCTCTATAAACCTCTCTGTTCCTCTCTGACTCTCTCTCTCTCTATAAACCTCTCTGTTCCTCTCTGACTCTCTCTCTATAAACCTCTCTGTTCCTCTCTGACTCTCTCTCTCTATAAACCTCTCTGTTCCTCTCTGACTCTCTCTCTCTATAAACCTCTCTGTTCCTCTCTGACTCTCCCCCTCTCTCTATAAACCTCTCTGTTCCTCTCTGACTCTCTCTCTCTCTATAAACCTCTCTGTTCCTCTCTGACTCTCTCTCTATATAAACCTCTCTGTTCCTCTCTGACTCTCTCTCTCTCTATAAACCTCTCTGTTCCTCTCTGACTCTCTCTCTATATAAACCTCTCTGTTCCTCTCTGACTCTCTCTCTCTCTATAAACCTATCTGTTCCTATCTGACTCTCTCTCTCTCTCTCTATAAACCTCTGTTCCTCTCTGACTCTCTCTCTCTCTAAACCTCTCTGTTCCTATCTGACTCTCTCTCTCTCTCTCTATAAACCTCTCTGTTCCTATCTGACTCTCTCTCTCTATAAACCTCTCTGTTCCTCTCTGACTCTCTCTCTCTCTATAAACCTCTCTGTTCCTCTCTGACTCTCTCTCTATATATATACAGTACCTCTTTCTGTCTCTCTCTCTGTCTCTGTCATTCTGTCTCGGTGCGTTGCCTTCATTGCATTAGGATGCTCGGCCACTCACAGATGAGATTTGCTGAAGTTAATAATTGATGTAGAGAAATGGAAGCAGCATTTACATCAGGAGGACAGACCAGCATCTCTAGATACAGCTCTATGGACATGTCTGTCTCTGTCTCTGTCCCTCCTGTCCTTCTATCTCTCAGTCTCTCTCTCCTTCTCCATCTCTCTCTGACTCTGTCCCTCAATCTCTCAGTCTCTCGCTCTGTCTCTGTCTTTTTGTCCATCTCTCTCTCCCCTCTCTGTCTCTCTTTGTCTCTCAGTCTCTCTCTCTCTGTCCCTCATTGTCTCTCTCTTTCCTTCACCTCTGTATACAGTATGTCCTGCTCTCTCTCTCTTTCTCTCTAAACCTGTCCCTCTCTCTGTGTCCCTCCCTCTATGTCCCCCCTTAGTCTCTCTCTCTCTCTCTCTCTCTCTCTCTCTCTCTCTCTCTCTCTCTCTCTCTCTCTCTCTCTCTCTCTCTCTCTCTCTCTCTCTCTCTCTCTCTCTCTCTCTCTCTCTCTCTCTCTCGCTCTCTCTCTCTCTCCTGTCTCCATGTCTTCCTCTATCTGAAAGTAGAGAGTTATAAACAGGGGTTGGAACCAAAATTATTTTCCAATCGTTTCGTTCTGAACAGAACCACACATTTTTTTTGTTCTGTTCCACTGTTCCGACCAGCAAAATAAAGTTCTGACCTGGTTCGAACCAAAACAAAGTAATGGTTTTTATCGTTCCTTTCTGTTCCTTTTTTAACCTGTGAAATCAACAGTTTTTTGCATTTAGCTCATTAAATTAACTCACCAATCAGTGCAGATAGAGCAGGCAAGCTATGGCGCAAGATGCGACTGAAATTTTGTGGGTGGGGAGAGAGCGAGAGAGGGTTAAGGAGGAGGATTGAAGCGCTGGGCATCTTGTTATAACATGCATTATCTGAATTATGTCCACAGAATTATACCTAGGAGGAGAGGCTTCTATGCAGAAACGTTGAATGTCCTTTGAGCTAGACAGCTAACAAGCTCGAGCTAGCTAGCTAACATGCTTGTATGTGTAGAGCGGCACCAGAATTAAAAACACATCTTACCTTTTTGTAGTTATTAAATCCAGTTTGAAACTTGATAACTAGGCCTATAGTATGATTATTTTTTTTGCTTTTTTTTACACCTTTTTCTCCCCAATTTCGTGATATCCAATTGGTAGTTACAGTCTTGTCCCATCGCTGCAACTCCTGTACGGACTCGGGAGAGGCGAAGGCTGAGAGCCATGCGTCCTCCGAAACACGACCCTGCCAAGCCGCACTGCTCCTTGACACACTGTTCGTTTAACCCAGAAGCCAGCTGCACCAAAATGTTGGAGGAAACACCGTACAACTAGTGACCGAGTGTCAGCTTGCAGGCGCCCGGCCTGCCACAAGGAGTCGCTAGAGCGCGATGGGACAAGGAAATCCAAAACCTCCCCTAACCCGGACAACGCTGGGCCAATTGTGCACTGTCTCATGGGTCTCCCGGTCATGGCCGGCTGTCACACAGCCTGGGATCAAACCCAGAGCTGTAGTGACGCCACAAGCACTGCGATGCAGTGCCTTAGACCTCAGCGCCACTTGGTACCCTTAGCTAGCATTGTATCCTTAACTAGCATTTTTTGGGGGGGTTCCCATGCTTTTAAAATAACGGTTCTGTTCCGGAACAGTACGGATCACTTTTATTCGAGGTTCCGTTTCAGTTCCTTGAAAAATGCAGCTCTTTTCCGATTTTTGGTTCTGTTCCCTGAACCGGTTCCTAGTTATGCTGGCAGCACATCAATGTAGAGTGATTACAATGGGCCTCAGCTAGCCTGGATAATGGACATGCTCTCATAGCTGATGCTACAAACTCCCTGCTGCTTCTGCTAAGAGCACCGGCATAACTCTATCACTGTGTGTGTGTGTGTGTGTGTGTGTGTGTGTGTGTGTGTGTGTGTGTGTGTGTGTGTGTGTGTGTGTGTGTGTGTGTGTGTGTGTGTGTGTGTGTGTGTGTGTGTGTGTGTGTGTGTGTGTGTGTGTGTGTGTGTGTGTGTGTGTGTGTGTGTGTGTGTGTGTGTGTGTGCGTGTATGTGTGCGTGTGAGTGGTGCGTGTGGTGTGTGTGGTGTGTGGTGTGTCTGTCTGTGTGTGTGTGTGTGGGTGCGTGTGTGCGTGTGTGTGTGCGTGTGCGTGTGCGTGTGCGTGTGAGTGGTGCGTGTGGTGTGTGTGTGTGTGTGTGTCTGTCTGTGTGTGTGTGTGTGTGTGTGTGTCTGTGTGTGTGTGCGTGTGCGTGCTCATGCGTGAATGAGTGTCCCTACGTGTGATTAGTACATTGATAATGATGGTGGGTAGCAGTCTGTCAACTACAGAGGAACACTGAGACATCTTCTCCATAGCCAAATAGAACTCAGCTAGCCTCAGCTTCTTGTCTCCTCTACACCCCTGATCTCCTCTACACCCCTGGTCTCCTCTACACCCCTGGTCTCCTCTACACCCCTGGTCTCCTCTACACCCCTGATCAATAGTTGGAAGAGGAACTATCCCAAACTAAAGACTGTGTTACAAGGTAAAACAAGGTTGTCCACTATCGGCATATCTATTTATTATGGCCATCGAAATGTTAGCTATTAAAATCAGATCCAGCAATAATATCAAGGGATTAGAAATCCAGGGCTTAAAAACAAAGATGTCATTGTACACTGATGATTCATGTTATCTTTTAAATCCACAACTTGAATCCCTCCACAGCCTCATAGAGGATCTAGATACATTTTCTAACCTCTCTGGATTACAACCAAATTATGATAAATGTACTATATTACGTATTGGATCACTAAAAAATACAGTTTTTACATTACCATGTAGTTTACCAATAAAATGGTCAGATGGTGATGTGGATATACTCAGAATACATATCCCAAATGAAATAAATGATCTCACTCCAATAAATGTTAATAGAAAGTTAGCAAAAATAGATAAGATCTTGCTACCATGGAAAGGTAAATACCTGTCTATTTGTGGAAAAATCACCCTGATTAACTCTTTAGTATTATCCCAGTTTACCAATTTGCTTGTATTATTATATGAGAAAAAAAGATTCCATTTTATTTGGAACGGCAAGCCAGACAAAATTAAACGGGCCTATTTATATAATGAACATGAATTCGGAGGACAGAAATAATTAAATATTAAAGCATTAGACCTAACACTAAACGCTTCAGTCATACAAAAGTTATACTTAAATCCGAACTGGTTCTCTAGCAAATTAGTACGATTGTCTCACCTCATGTTCAAGGATGGCCTTTTTCCCTTTATTCAGATTACAACATCTCACTTGCAGTTATTTGAAAAGGAAATAATCTCCCAAATATCACTATTTCTAAAACAAGCCATAGAAAGTTGGTTGCAATTTCAATTTAATCCTCCAGAAACGACAGAACAAATAATGCAACAAATATTGTGGTTAAACTCAAATATACTAATTGATTAAAAAAACATGATTTTTAGATTTTTTTTTTAGAAAAGGTATAATCTTCGTAAATGATATAATAGGTAGGACTGGTGGAGTTATGTCACACATGCAGCTAACAAAAACATATGGAAATGTCTGCTCTACCCAAAATTACAACTAAATAATTGCAGCGTTACCACAAAAATGGAAGAGGAAAGTGGAAGGGGGAAAAAGTAAGGAACTTGGCTGTCGGCCCTGCATTAAAGAACATAATTGGTTAAAGAAAATGGTGATAAATAAAAAAGTATACCAGTTTCATTTAAGGACCAAAGGATTGACAGCCGTCCCATATAGATTGCAAAATAGTTGGGAAGAGATTTTTGACGTACCGATTCCATGGCATAGTGTTTATGAACTGATACGCAAAACGACGCAGGATTCAAAACTTAGAATATTTCAATTTCAATTATTATACAAAATTCTTACTACTAATAGAATGTTATTTATATGGGGGATACAATCTTCCCAGCTCTGCAGATTTTGCTGCGAAGAGACTCAATCATTAGATAATTTGTTTTGGTACTGTCCATTTGTAGCTTGCTTTTGGTCACAGGTCCAGGAATGGCTGAAGGATTGCAATATTTACCTGGAGCTAACCTTGCAGATAGCATTACTGGGTGATCTGAAAAGTCATAGTCAATCGATCAATAATATAATAATACTTTTAGCAAAAAAAAATATTTTCAATTTACAATCTGCAGAAACAATGAGAATAGAAGGGTTCAGAACTTCTGTGAAACATCACAGTACAGTTGAAAAATATATGGTAAATAGAAATCCAATATGGATGGTGTTAAGAGATAGATGGGAGGGGTTGAATGGAACTGAAGGATGGGACTAATAACAACTAACAACAACTAATAACAACAAGATAACTAATGTAAAGCATACTGTGTCCATAATAAGTATATAGGTTATAGGTTGAGAGCTTTTGTGACAGAGCACAGTTAGAAAGATATGGCATATAGAAGCAAACCGGATGGACATCATGAAAATTATCAGAGAGGTTGAGGGTAGAGGAAGTTCAGGAGTAAAAACAAACAAAATAGAATTATTGTAAAATTGACTTCACTAGTTTACTCCAATTAGGGAAGGGGTGGTGGGGTTGGAAAATAATAATGGGAAATATATTTTTAAAAAGGATATGTATATATATGTATGTATATGTATTTATATGTACAGTTGAAGTCGGAGGTTTACATACACTTAGGTTGGAGTATTAAAACTCATTTTTTCAACCACTCCACAAATGTATTGTTAACAAACTATAGTTTTGGCAAGTCGGTTAGGACATCTACTTTGTGCATGACACAAGTAATTTTTCCAACAATTGTTTACAGACAAATTATTTCACTTATAATTCACTGTATCACAATTCCAGTGGGTCAGAAGTTTACATACACTAAGTTGACTGTGCCTTTAAACAGCTTGGAAAATTCCAGAAAAAGATGTCATGGCTTTAGAAGCTTCTGATAGGCTAATTGACATCATTTGAGTCAATTGGAGGTGTACCTGTGGATGTATGTCACGATCGTCATAATGAGTGGACCAAGGCGCAGCGTGATATGCGTACATCTCTTTAATAGAGTACTAGCAACACGATACAAAATACAAAACAACAAAACGAAACGTGAAGTCCTCGGTCATGAACACAAACCAACAAGGAACAAGATCCCACAAAACACAAGTGCACAACAGGCTGCCTAAGTATGGTTCCCAATCAGAGACAACAAGCAACAGCTGATTCACGTTGCCTCTGATTGAGAACCACCCCGGCCAACATAGAAACACATAACCTAGAACAGAACATAGAAAACGAAACATAGACACTACACAAAGAAACTAACACCCTGGCTCAACATACAAGAGTCCCCAGAGCCAGGGCGTGACAGCACCCCCCCTCCCCCCAAAGGCGCGGACTGCGACCGCGCCAACATAAACCCAACAGGGGAGGGGCCGGGTGGGCATTCCACCTCGGAGGCGGATCCAGCTCCGGGCGTGACCACCACCCTCTAACAACCCCCCCGTAGCGCCCCTGGTCTGGTCCCGCTGGCTGGAGCTGGACTGGACATCGGTGGAGCGGATTGCTTAGGCTCCGGTGTGGAGCAGCTGACCGGTACCTGACCAGGCACGGGCTGTGCCGGACTGACGACGCGCACCACAGGCTTGGTGCGGGGAGCAGGAATGGGCCGGACCGGGCTGACGACGCGCACCACTGGCTTGGTGCGGGGAGCAGGAACGGGCCGGACCGGGCTGACGATGCGCACCACAGGCTTGGTGCGGGGAGCAGGAATGGGCCGGACCGGGCTGACGACGCGCACCACTGGCTTGGTGCGGGGAGCAGGGACGGGCCGGACCGGGCTGACGACGCGCACCATTGGCTTGGTGCGGGGAGCAGGAATGGGCCGGACCGGGCTGACAAAGCGCACCACTGGCTTGGTGCGGGGAGCAGGAACAGGCCGGACCGGCGACGCGCACCATTTGCTTGGTGCGGGGAACAGGAACAGGCCGGGCCGGGCTGGCGACGCGCACCATTGGCTTGGTGCGGGGAGCAGGGACGGGCCGGACCGGGCTGACGAAGCGCACCACTGGCTTGGTGCGGGGAGCAGGAACAGGCCGGACCGGGCTGACGACGCGCAGCATTGGCTTGGTGCGAGGAGCAGGAACAGGCCAGGCCGGGCTGGCGACGCGCACCACAGGCTTGGTGCGGGGAGCAGGAACAGGCCGGGCCGGGCTGGCGACGCGCACCATAGGCTTGGTGCGGGGAGCAGGAACGGGCCGGGCAGGGCTGGCGACGCGCACCATAGGCTTGGTGCGGGGAGCAGGAACGGGCCGGACCGGGCTGACGAAGCGCACCACTGGCTTGGTGCGGGGAGCAGGAACAGGCCGGACCGGGCTGACGACGCGCACCATTGGCTTGGTGCGAGGGGCAGGAACAGGCCGGGCCGGGCTGGCGACGCGCACCACAGGCTTGGTGCGGGGAGCAGGAACAGGCCGGGCCGGGCTGGCGACGCGCACCATTGGCTTGGTGCGAGGGGCAGGAACAGGCCGGGCCGGGCTGGCGACACGCACCATTGGCTTGGTGCGAGGGGCAGGAACAGGCCGGGCCGGGCTGGCGACACGCACCACAGGCTTGGTGCGAGGGGCAGGAACAGGCCGGTCCGGGCTAGTGACGCGCACCACAGGCTTGGTGCGAGGGGCAGGAACAGGCCGGGCCGGGCTGGCGACGTGCATCACAGGCTTGGTGCGAGGGACAGGAACAGGCCGGACCGTACTGGGAACATACACCACTGGCCTTGTGTGGGGATCAGGAACGGGCCGGACCGGACTGGTAACACACCTCAGTACCTCTCGCCGTGCCTCTACACTCTCCTTCCCTCTACTGACCAATGGCCCCCGTAACCTGGTGGCCTTCTCTCCTCGTCCACAAACTCGCCCTTTATCTGCCTCCAGCAGCCCCGTCGTCCATGCCGTGTGCCCCCCCAAATTTTTTTATTGGGGGTGCCTCTCGCCTGTCCGAAGACGGCCCGGTTGGCGCCGCTTCTCCTCTCCTGCCTGGGTCTCCCCCTTCATCGCCCTCCGGTAACGGACGGCCTCCTCCTCCGTGATCTGCCCCCAACCGAGGAGGACATCCACTAACGTTACCTCCGGCGTTTGCTCCTGGACACGCTGCCTGGTCCTGTATTTGTGGGATCTTCTGTCACGATCGTCATAATGAGTGGACCAAGGCACAGCGTGATATGCGTACATCTCTTTAATAGAGTACTAGCAACACGATACAAAATATAAAACAACAAAACGAAACGTGAAGTCCTCGGTCATGAACACAAACCAACACGGAACAAGATCCCACAAAACACAAGTGCACAACAGGCTGCCTAAGTATGGTTCCCAATCAGAGACAACAAGCAACAGCTGATTCACGTTGCCTCTGATTGAGAACCACCCCGGCCAACATAGAAACACATAACCTAGAACAGAACATAGAAAACGAAACATAGAAACTACACAAAGAAACTAACACCCTGGCTCAACATACAAGAGTCCCCAGAGCCAGGGCGTGACAAAGTATTTCAAGGCCTACCTTCAAACTCAGTGCCTCTTTGCTTGACATCATGGGAAAATCAAAAGAAATCAGCCAAGACCTCAGAAAAAAAATTGTAGACCTCCACAAGTCTGGTTCATCCTTGGGAGCAATTTCCAAACGCCTGAAGGTACCACGTTCATCTATACAAACAATAGTATGCAAGTATAAACACCATGGGACCATGCAGCCGTCATACCGCTCAGGAAGGAGACGCGTTCTGTCTCCTAGAGAATAACGTACTTTGGTGCGGAAAAAGTGCAAATCAATCCCAGAACAACAGCAAAGGACCTTGTGAAGATGCTGGAGGAAACAGGAACAAAATTATCTATATCCTCAGTAAAACGAGTCCTATATCGACATAACTTGAAAGGCCGCTCAGCAAGGAAGAAGCCACTGCTCCAAAACCGCCATAAAAAAGCCAGACTACGGTTTGCAACTGCACATGGGGACAAAGATCATACTTTTTGGAGAAATGTCCTCTGGTCTGATGAAACAAAAATAGAACAGTTTGGCTATAATGACCATCGTTATGTTTGGAGGAAAAAGGGTGTGGCTTGCAAGCCGAAGAACACCATCCCAACCGTGAAGCACGGGGGTGGCAGCATCATGCTGTGGGGGTGCTTTGCTGCAGGAGGGACTGGTGCACTTCACAAAATAGATGGCATCAGGAGGAAGGAAAATTATGTGGATATATTGAAGCAACATCTCAAGACATCAGTCAGGAAGTTAAAGCTTGGTCAGAAATGGGTCTTCCAAATGGACAATGACCACAAGCATACTTCCAAAGCGAAATGGCTTAACCAACCAAGTCAAGGTATTGGAGTGGCCATCACAAAGCCCTGACCTCAATCCTATAGAAAATGTGTGGGCAGAACTGAAAAAGCGTGTGCGAGCAAGGAGGCCTACAAACCTGACTCAGTTACACCAGCTCTGTCAGGAGGAATGGGCCAAAATTCACCCAACTTATTGTGGGAAGCTTGTGGAAGGCTACCCAAAACGTTTGACCCAAGTTAAACAATTTAAAGGCAATGCTACCAAATACTAATTGAGTGTATGTAAACTTCTGACCCACTGGGAATGTGATGAAAGACATAAAAGCTGAAATAAATCATTCTCTCTACTATTATTCTGACATTTCACATTCTTAAAATAAAGTGGTGATCCTAAATGACAGGGAATATTAACTAGGATTAAATGTCAGGAATTGTGAAAAACTGAGTTTAAATGTGTTTGACTAAGGTGTATGTAAACGTCCGACTTCATCTGTATATGTATGTGTATGTATGTATATATATATATACATTTATATATATATTTGCGAGATAAAAAAAACATATTGGGGATTGGAAGTGATGCAGACAATTACATTGATGGAAGTTACAATCTATCTGCAATATTAAAACTGATCTACCCCCCCAAAAGAAAGACTCTGTTACATTAAAACCTGTCTGTCTCTCTACCCTGTTAGCTGTGTGAGCTATGAGGTGGAGACAGCTCATTGCGCTCCATACATTATCAGAATAATTTTTAAAAACATAGTGGTTCAAGAGTTATTCATTCAATGGTTGAAGGATATTTGTTGGGTTTGCATGTGAAATGATGCGCTATGCTATGTAAATTTACATTTTAGTCATTTAGCAGACGCTCTTATCCAGAGCGACTTACAGTTAGTGAGTGCATACATTTTTCATACTGGCCCCCTGTGGGAATTGAACCCACAACCCTGGCGTTGCAAGCGCCATGCTCTACCAACTGAGCTACAGGAGGCTAATAACTTAAGTGATTGTGTTACCTTCCTTGGTTGAATGGACTTATTGTATTTGGCTCTGGATAAGAGTGAGATGTACATTATAATGTAGTCTGTATTGGGCAGTAGCTGTATTATGTCACTGAAGGTTTTTCTATAGTGTATTCAAGTATTATGTCACTGAAGGTTACCAGCAGAATATTTAGCATACATGGCAGCTAAAAGCTGAAATAAGTATACATTAACAAATCAATAAATAGAGTGTAACCTAATAAATAGAGTAATGGAACTGGAGGCGATGATGGATGATCAGGGAAGCAGATCTGATTGCATTGAGTTCGGAGGAGGAATTGATGGTCTGATGATCAGATGATGATGGTTTATTGTCTTTCTGTTCATGTCTGTCTCAGTGTGCGCTGGGGTGGATTATCTATCCTCTGGTCTTTGTTCCTCTGCCAAGACTTGGCTCAGTTCTGTGTGTCTCTCCAGTCTACCATGCCCACCAGCAAGCCCCCAACACACACCGCAACCTGCCCACCAGCTAGCCCCCAACACATACCCCAACCTGCCCACCAGCTAGCCCCCAACACATACCCCAACCTGCCCACCAGCTAGCCCCCAACACATACCCCAACCTGCCCACCAGCTAGCCCCCAACACATACCCCAACCTGCCCACCAGCTAGCCCCCAACACACACCCCAACCTGCCCACCAGCTAGCCCCCAACACATACCCCAACCTGCCCACCAGCTAGCCCCCAACACATACCCCAACCTGCCCACAAGCTAGCCCCTAACACATACCCCAACCTGCCCACCAGCTAGCCCCCAACACACACCCCATCCTGCCCACCAGCTAGCCCCCAACACATACCCCAACCTGCCCACCAAATAGCCCCCAACACATACCCCAACCTGCCCACCAGCTAGCCCCCAACACATACCCCAACCTGCCCACGAGCTAGCCCCCAACACACACCCCAACCTGCCCACTAGCTAGCCCCCAACACACACCCCAACCTGCCCACTAGCTAGCCCCCAACACATACCCCAACCTGACCACTAGCTAGCCCCCAACACATACCCCAACCTGCCCACTAGCTAGCCCCCAACACATACCCCAACCTGCCCACTAGCTAGCCCCCAACACCCCAACCTGCCCACTAGCTAGCCCCCAACACCCCAACCTGCCCACTAGCTAGCCCCAAACACAGACCCCAACCTGCCCACTAGCTAGCCCCCAACACATACCCCAACCTGCCCACTAGCTAGCCCCAACACATACCCCAACCTGCCCACTAGCTAGCCCCCAACACACACCCCAACCTGCCCACCAGCTAGCCCCCAACACACACCCTAACCTGCCCACTAGCTAGCCCCCAACACACACCCCAACCTGCCCACTAGCTAGCCCCCAACACCCCAACCTGCCCACCAGCTAGCCCCCAACACACACCCCAACCTGCCCACCAGCTAGCCCCCAACACACACCCCAACCTGCCCACTAGCTAAACCCCAACACATACCCCAACCTGCCCACTAGCTAGCCCCCAACACACAGCCCAAGCTGCCCACTAGCTAGCCCCCAACACATACCCCAACCTGCCCACTAGCTAGCCCCCAACACACACCCCAACCTGCCCAATAGCTAGCCCCCAACACCCCAACCTGACCACTAGCTAGCCCCCAACACCCCAACCTGCCCAATTGCTAGCCCCCAAATCCCAACCTGCCCACTAGCTAGCCCCCAACACATACCCCAACCTGCCCACTAGCTAGCCCCCAACACACACCCCAACCTGCCCACTAGCTAGCCCCCAACACATACCCTAACCTGCCCACTAGTTAGCCCCCAACACACACCCCAACCTGCCCACCAGCTAGCCCCCAACACACACCCCAACCTGCCCACTAGCTAGCCCCCAACACACACCCTAACCTGCCCACTAGCTAGCCCCCAACACACACCCCAACCTGCCCACTAGCTAGCCCCCAACACCCCAACCTGCCCACTAGCTAGCCCCCAACACATACCCCAACCTGACCACTAGCTAGCCCCCAACATCCCAACCTGCCCACTAACTAGCCCCCAACACACACCCCAACCTGCCCACTAGCTAGCCCCCAACACTCACCCCAACCTGCCCACCAGCTAGCCCCCAACACATACCCCAACCTGCCCACTAGCTAGCCCCCAACACATACTCCAACCTGCCCACCAGCTAGCTCCCAACACACAGCCCAACCTGCCCACTAGCTAGCCCCCAACACATACCCCAACCTGCCCACTAGCTAGCCCCCAACACACACCCCAACCTTCCCACTAGCTAGCCCCCAACACACACCCCAACCTGCCCAATAGCTAGCCCCCAACACCCCAACCTGACCACTAGCTAGCCCCCAACACCCCAACCTGCCCAATAGCTAGCCCCCAAATCCCAACCTGCCCATTAGCTAGCCCCCAACACATACCCCAACCTGCCCACTAGCTAGCCCCCAACACACACCCCAACCTGCCCACTAGCTAGCCCCCAACACATACCCCAACCTGCCCACTAGCTAGCCTCCAACACACACCCCAACCTGCCCACTAGCTAGCCCCCAACACATACCCCAACCTGCCCACCAAATAGCCCCCAACACACACCCCAACCTGCCCACTAGCTAGCACCCAACACACACCCCAACCTGCCCACCAGCTAGCCCCCAACACACACCCCAACCTGCCCACTGGCTAGCCCCCAACACATACCCCAACCTGCCCACTAGCTAGCCCCCAACACACACCCCAACCTGCCCACTAGCTAGCCCACAACACATACCCCAACCTGCCCACTAGCTAGCCCCCAACACACACCCCAACCTGCCCAATAGCTAGCCCCCAACACCCCAACCTGACCACTAGCTAGCCCCCAACACCCCAACCTGCCCAATAGCTAGCCCCCAAATCCCAACCTGCCCACTAGCTAGCCCCCAACACATACCCCAACCTGCCCACTAGCTAGCCCCCAACACACACACCAACCTGACCACTTGCTAGCCCCCAACACATACCCTAACCTGCCCACTAGTTAGCCCCCAACACACACCCCAACCTGCCCACCAGCTAGCCCCCAACACACACCCCAACCTGCCCACTAGCTAGCCCCCAACACACACCCTAACCTGCCCACTAGCTAGCCCCCAACACACACCCCAACCTGCCCACTAGCTAGCCCCCAACACCCCAACCTGCCCACTAGCTAGCCCCCAACACATACCCCAACCTGCCCACTAGCTAGCCCCCAACACACACCCTAACCTGCCCAATAGCTAGCCCCCAACACCCCAACCTGACCACTAGCTAGCCCCCAACACCCCAACCTGCCCAATAGCTAGCCCCCAAATCCCAACCTGCCCACTAGCTAGCCCCCAACACATACCCCAACCTGCCCACTAGCTAGCCCCCAACACACACCCCAACCTGCCCACTAGCTAGCCCCCAACACATACCCTAACCTGCCCACTAGTTAGCCCCCAACACACACCCCAACCTGCCCACCAGCTAGCCCCCAACACACACCCCAACCTGCCCACTAGCTAGCCCCCAACACACACCCTAACCTGCCCACTAGCTAGCCCCCAACACACACCCCAACCTGCCCACTAGCTAGCCCCCAACACCCCAACCTGACCACTAGCTAGCCCCCAACACATACCCCAACCTGCCCACTAGCTAGCCTCCAACACACACCCCAACCTGCCCGCTAGCTAGCCCCCAACACATACCCCAACCTGCCCACCAAATAGCCCCCAACACACACCCCAACCTGCCCACTAGCTAGCACCCAACACACACCCCAACCTGCCCACCAGATAGCCCCCAACACACACCCCAACCTGCCCACTAGCTAGCCCCCAACATATACCCCAACCTGCCCACTAGCTAGCCCCCAACACACAGCCCAACCTGCCCACTAGCTAGCCCCCAACACATACCCCAACCTGCCCACTAGCTAGCCCCCAACACACACCCCAACCTGCCCAATAGCTAGCCCCCAACACCCCAACCTGACCACTAGCTAGCCCCCAACACCCCAACCTGCCCAATAGCTAGCCCCCAAATCCCAACCTGCCCACTAGCTAGCCCCCAACACATACCCCAACCTGCCCACTAGCTAGCCTCCAACAAACACCCCAACCTGCCCACTAGCTAGCCCCCAACACATACCCTAACCTGCCCACTAGTTAGCCCCCAACACACACCCCAACCTGCCCACCTGCTAGCCCCCAACACACACCCCAACCTGCCCACTAGCTAGCCCCCAACACATTTTACATTTTTACATTTTACATATTTAGCAGACGCTCTTATCCAGAGCGACTTACAGTTAGTGAGTGCATACATTTTTCAACACATACCCCAACCTGCCCACTAGCTAGCCCCCAACACATACCCCAACCTGCCCACTAGCTAGCCCCCAACACATACCCAAACCTGCCCACTAGCTAGCCCCCAACACAGACCCCAACCTGCCCACTAGCTAGCCCCCAACACACACCCCAACCTGCCCACTAGCTAGCCCCCAACACATACCCCAACCTGCCCACTAGCTAGCCCCCAACACACACCCCAACCTGCCCACTAGCTAGCCCCCAACACACACCCCAACCTGCCCACTAGCTAGCCCCCAACACATACCCCAACCTGCCCACTAGCTAGCCCCCAACACACACCCCAACCTGCCCACTATCTAGCCCCCAACACATACCCCAACCTGCCCACTAGCTAGCCCCCAACACACACCCCAACCTGCCCACTAGCTAGCCCCCAACACATACCCCAACCTGCCCACTAGCTAGCCCCCAACACATACCCCAACCTGCCCACTAGCTAGCCCCCAACACAGACCCCAACCTGCCCACTAGCTAGCCCCCAACACACACCCGACCCTAAACCTATCCATTCCCCAAACCAAACCTTGGCTCAGTCTCTCTAGTCTACTATGCCCGCTAGCTAGCTCTGAAAACACACACCCAACACTGACCCCAACCCCAACCCCAACCCCCATCCCAAGCTTTGGTTCAATGTGTGACTCCAGCTACAATGCCTACTAGCCCCCACCCCACCCCACCCCATCCCAACCCAACACCAACCCACCCCCCATCCCTAACCCCCACCAGACACTACGCCCACCCCATCCATGACTACATGGAACTCTCTGCCACCCCAGGTAACTCAAGCTACCAATAAAACCAGTTTAAAAAAAACAGATAAAATAACACCTTACTGCACAAAGGGGACTGTGAAGAGACAGATACATTTTATATATCTTGTATTGTAATGTTCACTGTACTATGTATTAGACCTAGATATTGTGTGTATGTACTGATATGTAGGCTATGTGTGACGTTTTAAATGTATGTATTTCAGTCCTTGACTAATAATGTTCTGTACTATGTGTTATGTCATGTTTCATGTGGACCCCAGGAAGAGTAGCTGATGTTTTTGCAGCAGCTAATGGGGATCCTAATAAATACCAAATCCCAAACATTGGCAGAGTGTGTCTCTATGATTCCCACTAACTAAAGGATTGGATCAGTATGTCTCTCTAGCCTACAATGCCTGCTAGCCTCCAACCCAACCCAACCCAACCCCCAACCCAACCCCCCTAAAACCTACACCCACCCCCATCCTAAGCCATGGCTCAGCTCTGAGTCCCTACCAAACCCTAGTACACCCACCTCTTCCTTCTATACTCACAGCCAACCCCCAAACCCCATGCACTCCCTCCTCCAAACACTCACAGCCAAATTAATTATACATGAACTGCATGCCTCTGTGTTGCCTATGTGTTTAGAAATAACATGCTTGAGGGAAGATACCAACCAGCATGAGGTTATTACATTGGCAGTGGGTGGACTTCTGATTTCCGCTTTTCAGTGTTTCTGCATGTCCCTGTGGAGGTGGGGAACTGGATGCATTTTTAGGTTGTTTTTTATTTTAAGATGCACTGATATGATGTAGGTAGTGCAACGCAAACACCTAGGCATATTTTCATGAAATAACGAGACTCGTTCTGAAATAGAATTAGTCTGGTTTTCATTTCATTACTATTCAGTCATAGTTTTACATTCACCTATGTGCCTTACCTGCAGTTGATGTGTACAATTTTACATTCTAGATACCAATGTATTGATGAACTACTGTACAATGTACACTATATGAGTAACTATAGAGTGAGCATGTTATTGATCGTAAAGTGTAGCTGAATGAATGTGATTGTACGTTGTGTTAGTACATGTACTGTATGTATTGGGTTAGAACAGGCTGTGTGTTGTGTTAGTCATGTACTGTATGTATTGGGTTAGAACAGGCTGTGTGTTGTGTTAGTCATGTACTGTTTGTATTGGTTAGAACAGGCTGTGTGTTGTGTTAGTACATGTATTGTATGTATTGGGTTAGAACAGGCTGTGTGTTGTGTTAGTCATGTACTGTATGTATTGGGTTAGAACAGGCTGTGTGTTGTGTTAGTACATGTACTGTATGTATTGGGTTAGAACAGGCTGTGTGTTGTGTTAGTACATGTACTGTATGTATTGGGTTAGAACAGGCTGTGTGTTGTGTTAGTACATGTACTGTATTGATTGGGTTAGAACAGGCTGTGTGTTGTGTTAGTACATGTACTGTATGTATTGGGTTAGAACAGGCTGTGTGTTGTGTTAGTACATGTACTGTATTGATTGGGTTAGAACAGGCTGTGTGTTGTGTTAGTACATGTACTGTATGTATTGGGTTAGAACAGGCTGTGTGTTGTGTTAGTACATGTACTGTATTGATTGGGTTAGAATAGGCTGTGCTGTGTGTTGTGTTAGTACATGTACTATATTGATTGGGTTAGAACAGGCTGTGTGTTGTGTTAGTACATGTACTGTATGTATTGGGTTAGAACAGGCTGTGTGTTGTGTTAGTACATGTACTGTATTGATTGGGTTAGAACAGGCTGTGTGTTGTGTTAGTACATGTACTGTATGTATTGGGTTAGAACAGGCTGTGTGTTGTGTTAGTACATGTGTATGTATTCACTGGTGAGCAGACGTTGTTCCTTTCTCAGTACTAGCTGTACCCATATAGGGATGTAGTGGTGTGTGTGTGTGTGTGTGTGTGTGTGTGTGTGTGTGTGTGTGTGTGTGTGTGTGTGTGTGTGTGTGTGTGTGTGTGTGTGTGTGTATGTGTGTGTGTGTGTGTGTGTGTGTGTGTGTGTGCGTGCGTGCGTGTGTGTGTGTGTTTGTGTGTGTGTGCCTGCATGCGTATCCATGTGGGGATTGTAATCTAGTCTTATCCATGTGGGAATAGTCCTGGAGGAGAAGAAGTTTCAAAGACTTTTGAGTATTTACGCCCCAGACAACCCAGCCCAACTTCTCTGTCCACTGGGGTTTTACTGACTCTCTACTCTACCAGTTTATATTGTTTATTGGGTCGCTACTGGCTCTCTACTCTACCAGTTTCTATTGGGTCTCTACATGCTCTCTACTCTACCAGTTTATAATGTTAATTGGGTCTCTACATGCTCTCTACTCTACCAGTTTATAATGTTAATTGGGTCTCTACATGCTCTCTACTCTACCAGTTTATATTGGGTCTCTACTGGCTCTCTACTCTACCAGTTTCTATTGCTGGGTTCTGTTGGCTCTATACTCTACCAGTTTCTATTGTTTATTGGGTCCCTGCTGGCTCTCTATTCTACCAGTTTTGATTGGGTCTCTACTTGTTCTCTACTCTACCAGTTCATATTGTTGGGTCTCTATTGGCTCTCTACTCTACCAGTTTCTATTGTTTATTGGGTCGCTACTGGCTGTATACTCTACCAGTTTCTCTTGTTGGGTCCCTACTGGCTCTATACTCTACAAGTTTCTATTGGGTCTCTACTGGCTCTCTACTCTACCAGTTTATATTGTTTATTGGGTCTCTATTGGCTCTCTACTCTACCAGTTTATATTGTTGGATCTCTAAAGGCTCTCTACTCTACCAGTTTGCATTGTTGGGTCTCTACTGGCTCTCTACTCTACCAGTTTCTATTGTTTAGTCTCTAGTGATAATCTACTATTTGTTTATTGTTTGGGCCACATATGGGTTGTATTTGCTTTATATATTGTAAGTGCACATCTTCATATTCCTTCCAATCACATCTCAGGCAGAATGATACATACTGTATGTTCAGAGCGAACCCAACTGTTTTATTCCAGTTTCAATAAGGGGAGAGTTGTGCATAGTCATGCTCCCAAAAATGTGAATTAATCTACAATGCAAATTGGAATACAAGCATAACTAGAAGGATGCTGATTTAAGAGATGGGAGAATGGTAATGATTATCCTGCTTTGCTCTCTGAGACTCTCTGAACAGACCTTACCTCAGACCTACAGGTGAAGTCAGACATTTCCAAACACCTTAGCCAAATACATTTAAACTCAGTTTTTCACAATTCCTGACATTTCATTATAGTAAAAATTCCCTGTCTTAGGTCAGTTAGGATCACCACTTTATTTTAAGAATGTGAAATGTCAGAATACTAGTAGAGAGAATGATTTATTTAAGCTTTTATTTATTTCATCACATTCCGAGTGGGTCAGAAGTTTACATACACTCAATTAGTATTTGGTAGCATTGCCTTTAAATTGCTTAACTTGGGTCAAACGTTTCGGGTAGCCTTCTACAAGCTTC
>NC_140024.1:25292963-25297963 GCF_964263955.1 Coregonus lavaretus | reverse complement strand
CAGCGTTTAAGAAATATACTACCTTCAACAGTGTTATCTTGTGATCAAGCCATCAATGTTTTGTGATTATTGGTGTTGTAAAAATGTTAGCTAATGGGTTAGCAAGTAGCATGTTTGACATTTCAGTGGAAATACTACTATTATCAGCTTACTGATAAGCGGTTTAGCTCTCCTGTGGAGGGTTCTTCACCAACATATTCAGAGTTGTAACCAAATAATGTATCATAATTTGTTTTACAGATTAATCTTATGTTTTGAGAAAGTAGATAACAGTTGAATACTAAAATATAAATGAGTATGAATCATTTACATCAAATAAAACTTTAATTTCAGTAATGTGCATTGACATAAACAATCAAAACACTGTTGGAGTTTGTGTTGCAGAGATGCACTTGGAAAGTAAAGGAATAAATACACAAGATGTGTTCAATAAATCTATATATTAAATTTAGATATGTATTTTTTTGTACAAATAAATAATTTCATATGAACATTAACAAAACAATTAAATCTTGACCTCCATCCCTATATTGTCACAAAAATCACACTAAAAATCCAGCTCCACCGCCACCTCTGGATCCCACTGCACACACCTGCAGTGGAACCAGTGCTGACAGAAGTCACAGCATACCCATGGCACCTTGGATCTACACTCCTGAGGGGAGCTTGCAGGCGGATCATGCTCCCCACAGCAAGCACAGCAGGTGGTGTCTTCTTTTATAAAAAATAAAATAATAATCAAATTGATTAACATGGTTTTGCAAAATGTAGAAGTTATTCAACAACAATAGTAATTGATACAACTGAGAGAGAGAAAAACTGATGATGAAGTACCTGAGAGTAGTGCCATGGGTGGCGTGACAGACGTGACTGGTAGAGCTTTTCTCTTCCTTTTCTGTGCTGCAGTTTGAGAAAAAGTGTTAGACAGAGCATGTTTCATGAAAACCCTTTTCAACTTTTTTACATCAATACCTCTGGAGGAAGCTGCAGAAGTTTTGGAGGAGGTGGAGATGACTTGAGGGCTGGTGCTATGGACTGTAGAAATGTAAAGAGAGATTTTTTTTTTACATTGCTGTTTTATAAAACAGATAACAAACACAGATAACATGTGTTTACCTGTGGAGGTGGCTGTGTTCAAATTGCAGGGGGCAGGGACACCAGATGAGGCTGCTATGGTGGTGTGACCAGGGGAGACGAAGGAGGCAGTTGGTCCAGAGGAGGCCGTGTTGGTGGTGACAGACAGGGGGGTGGTGTACATCGTGGTGGTGGTGGACAAAACCACCGACGATGGCTTGGAGGAGCTGGTGTTTGTAATGGTGGGGTTGAGGGGCCGACGATGGTGTGGCCGGGAGAGTAGGCACGTGGCCTTCTTCTGCAGCTTGGGATTCCAGTGGCTCCTACAGGTGTTGCACACTGGGAGGCACTGGCAGTGGTGATGCAGCTGTCAAGAGTGGTTGCAGCAGGGATCCAGCAGAGGCGATGGCGTCAATGGTCTCATCCATGGCAGCCCTCTCCTGTGCCATCTGTGTTCTGAGGGCTGCCCGACGCTCTTTCTCCTCTGCCTCGGCCCTCTCCTTCTCACCCCTCTCCTGCCACTGGTGCGTGTATTCCTCCCCGGTGAGGCATGTGGCGACCACAGGGAGTCTTCTGTATCAGTCTAGCCGATACTTCAGGACAGTAAGGATGTGCCCCAGGTCCTTCACTATCAGCCCCCCCTCTATTAGGGGGTGCTCTTCTAGAGCTAGGGCTGGGACTGGAGCAGGAGCTGGGACTGGAGCAGGGGCTGAGGGTCCTCCTGTGGTCGCTGGGGAGGAGGTGCTGATGGACGGCACAGTGCTGCTGGTTCCAGGAGAGGCGGTGGTGGGACCCGGTAGGGACCGAGACGGCATTAAATGGGACCCTTCAATGGCTGAAGGGTCAAAAGGGAAGAGGCCACACTTCTTAAACCCTACCACCACATAGCGCATGTCCTTGCAGCGCTGGTACGGGTAGCGGAATCATCTGGCGAATTCTGATTTGTTTACCATGTAGGAGTGGTCAAAATGGCTAACGTCTCCAGCTCCCTTGGAGAACTCAGCCTTTAAAGGGCCAAAGTATGCCACGTCCAGCGGCTGCAGGAAATGGGTGCAGTGTGGTGGAAGACAAAGAAGTATAACCCCTTCCCTTAGTGCCGCTGCGAGCACCTCTGGGTCCATGTGGCTCTTGTGCCCATCGAAGAGGAGAAGGAGAGGGCGCTCCTTCACTGCATGCTTAATGAAGTGTTGAAACCACTTCCTGAACAGGTCCCCGTCAATGTAGCCACTGTTTGACCGTCCATACAAGGCTTGGGGGGGGGGCCTCCCAGTGTGTAGTGGCCACCGGGGAAACACTTGGGGTAGATGATAAATGGGGGGACGTCCTCCCCAGCTGCGTTGAAGCAGGCCAGCACTGTGATGTGCTCCTTGGTCCCCAGACTCATCGCAGTTATAGATTTGTCTGGGTTTCTCCCTCAACCCACTCTCCTCCAAGTGCTTCTCATAAGAAGTGAAGAAGGTGTCCATCATCAGATGTGTGGCACACTCAGCTCTCCCCCTGTCCAGGGTGTCCGGCCTCCCATTGCTCAGGTTCTTGTGCCTCCTCCTGAACATTTCCCACCACGTCTTCCCTAGTGGTGGGATTGTTTCCCCTGGGTGCCGAAACCTACAATAGAATATAATATTTATATAAATATGTAATTGTCCATCCAGGATGAAAATGTTTGTTTTGGCATCACCATACACATCCACATTTACATCCCACACATTGAGAACAGTCAGTCCAGCATTCTACATACATAAACACATAGAACACCAGATACCTGTGTATTTCATCAGCCTCTGTCTGGTGAAGGGGAACCCATGGCCGACGCAGTAGATACAGTACTGCACCAGAGAATTTTCAAGCAATGTGGGTGGTCCACTGCGACAACCATGGGTCACCCGGCCGATCAGCCTGTCCGCCAGGGTCTGCCGAGGTACACCATGCACCTTGGTAGATAAGAAAAGAAAACTGTTACTAGCAGATAAAATTCACATACACGTGGTAATCTCCTAAAAACAAAAGATGGCTAACCTTGGCAGCCTGGCGGATAGCCATCCCTGCCCCGCAGTCCTCCATGGCATGGAACATGTCCACCTCACTCCACTGCTTCCTCTTGACTTTCTCCATGCTGTGGTGGTAAATACATATAGCTAAATAACTTGGCATACTATACACATTTTAGAAAGATAACTAAATCTGAATATGTATAAACATTTACATTTCAAAGCTAAGGCATTGAAAGGTGATGATGAAAGTTTTCACAATAACTGAAAGTGTACCCACGTTTTTTGTTTGATGTTATCTGTAATGAAAATTAGTGTCCCAATTAGTTTAATATTGATGCATACATTGTAACATTTGACTAAATACTGCCTATATGTAGCTATTGTAAGATGAAACATAGCCAACAGTGATAGGTGTCAAAAAGTTAATGGTTCAAAGTTCAAAATAAATGTTTGCAGATTGTGTAAAACGCCCCTGTCAAAGGACTCCAATTCTGAAAAGGTAAAGCTTGACAACATTCAGCTGTTTTCGTGATATGTATTATCTAACGCTTACAATTTCTTTCCTTTTTGCTTACTTAGCAGTTCTATCAACATTTAGTAACTAAGCTAGCAACATTAGAAAATCCGTTAGCTATATTTCAGAGGTAAAAAGTTGGATATTAAATGAGGTGTGGTCTGTCGCGCAGTCGAATTTTACAATATACAGCGTGTCCCACAAAATGTGTATGTATATAACTTTTTTGAAAACTCTCAAAACCTAACTTAACTTACAAAAATTGCGATGAAAATCGGTGGTCAGCTAGCTAGAAGGGTGTCTTTAGTCGCAAAATGTACCATTATTTTCCAATCCATTTAAATGTTGAACTCGAGGTGATTTAGTTCTCCAACCGCTAGAGAGTGTCCGAAGTTAGGGGGTGTCCAATGTTGGGGGAAAATTAGCTACTGTCTCTCCACAATAAAACCCTGTCTGATAAACAGAGTAACGTTCCAAATGGCAACCTATTTCCTATTTAGTGCACTACTTTTGACCATGCACGGCCCATATGGGTCTGGTCAAATGTAGTGCACTATGTAGGGAATAGGGTGCCATTTGGGACACACACTGTTTGCCTGGTGTGGTGTGTTTCCCCTCCACTGCATTAGTAACTCTAGACAGGCCAGGGACCAGAGAGAGAGAAGAGCTGGACTAGGACAGGAACCACTGCATTAGTATCATATATCATAACATTATAACCTTATTATAGTACTATATATCATAACATTAGAATCTTATTATAGTACTGTATATCATAACATTCAAACCTTATTATAGTACTATACTGTATATCATAACATTAGAACCTTATTATAGTACTATATTGTATATCATAACATTAGAACTGTATTATAGTACTATACTGTATATCATAACAGTATAACCTTATTATAGTAAAATACTGTATATCATATCATTAGAACCTTATTATAGTACTATACTGTATATGATAACAGAACTGTATAATAGTATTATACGGTATAATATAACATTAGAACCTTATTATAGTACTGCATATCATAACATTAGAACCTTATAGTCCTATACTGTATATCATAAGATTAGAACCTTATTATAGTACTATACTGTATATCATAACATTACAACCGTATTATAGTACTATACTGTATATCATAACATTTGAACCTTATTATAGTACTGTATATCATATAATTAGAACCTTATTATACCACTATATATCATTACATTAGAACCTTATTTTAGTAATGTATATTATAACATTAGAACCTTATTATAGTACTGTATATCATCAAATTAGAACCTTATTATAGTATTGTATATAATAACATTAGAACCTCATTATAGTACAATATATCACAACATTATAACCTTATTATAGTACTATACATCATAACACTAGAACCTTACTATAGTACTAT
>NC_140024.1:25247963-25290463 GCF_964263955.1 Coregonus lavaretus | reverse complement strand
AATAATTTCTAATAATTCCCCCTGAAAATTATATTAAATCAGTGTAATTTGAACGACTGCCATTGAAACAGAAGTTTCATTTTTTAAATTAAAAGCGTGCCTGAAATGACATATGGTGGTGACATCACTTTGGGAAGGAGACAATGTCTGCTACACACACAAGCACACACACACACACACACACACACACACACACACACACACACACACACACACACACACACACACACACACACACACACCGGTTAGTTAGAAGACAAAGGGAGAGGCTGATGTTAATGATGTTAATTTGTGTAGCAGAACTCTGTATCTCTGTCTGGTTAGCACTAATGAATCTCCCTGGAACACAACCATAGAATCACAGATATTAACACTGGGCTCTTCCATTCTCCTCTCCTCTCCGTTTCTCTTCTCTCTCATATCACCTATCCCTCTCCTCTATCCATTTCCTCTCCTCCACCTCCTCCACCTCCTCTCCTCTCTAAAGAGGGGTCATATTTCTCTGTCTGTGACACTGTAGTTTCTGGAGCCTGTCTGAGTAGGGGGGTCATAGAGCCATCAACCCCCTGTCTGTCTACAGCCTCAAGGGTCTTCCCCCGGGCCTCCCCGACACACACACACACACACACACACACACACACACACACACACACACACACGCACACACACACACACACACACACACACACACACACACACACACACACACACACACAGACACACACACACACACACTCCTGCTGCCTTCAGCATACACACACCCCTGGTCCCCTCGACACACACACACACTCCTGCCCTGACAGTGATAAGGATTAGGCCTTGGGGGGCCAGTCACTGTCTTTGAGCCCCATAGAGATCTGTTTCAGAGGAAGTTAAGACACACACACACAAACACACACAGGCACACACACATACACGCACACAAACACACACACAAACACACACACACACCCTCTTGCGGCTAGAAAGGAAAGGTTTGATAATCCAGTTAAACAGCACTAACATGGTTTAATATAAAGGAAGGATCTGTATTTCACGGGTTAGACAATGGAGAAGGTGCCAGGACAGTCAGACAGACAGACAGGCAGGCAGGCAGGGGCAGACAGACAGACAGACAGACAGACAGACAGACAGACAGACAGACAGACAGACAGACAGACAGACAGACAGACAGACAGACAGACAGACATGCTGGCAGGCAGACAGGCAGGCAGACAGACAGACAGACAGACAGTGTCTAAACTCTGGCCTAACCCTGTTAGAGATCAAAGAGGAAATCACATCACACTTCTTTTAGCATATAACATTATACTGATTTTAGCATATAATGTTACACTGCTTTTAGCACAGAGTGCTCTGAGTTAATGACAGTGAAACTCTGTTCTCTCCACTAGCTACTTCCTCAACTCTTCACCCACAATACACAGAATAAACAGGCACAAATATAACACACTTTTACAATAACTAAATGCACAAACACATATGACACAATACACAATAAACATGCACTAAGAAGGAAACCGTCCATCAATGTGTTAATCACATTGGTAGTTCACCAAACACTACCATTAAACTAAGTAAACAAAACATTACTCCTTTTCCCGTCAAGTTAATGTCCGTTCCTGAATATAAATCCTAATAGCACGTAGCTGTGTTTAAACAAGTCAACCGCATGTGTTGTGATGCAATATGAAACCTCTGTTAGTTCAGCCAAGCTAACAACACACATACTCCAATAATAACACTGTTAATTAATAAGTAACAAATTCCTTGGCTATCTGTGTTTGTGTAGGTATTAGTGTTTTAGTATTATCTGAGCATGTATTGATTCACAGCCAGCTAGCTAACAAAGGCTGGGCCCCAAACCCAACATCACTAGAAGCTATCTGAGCCCTCAGCTCTATTCACTTGCATTAGTAAACAAACACACAAACACACTAAATCACATGCAGAAATGCACGCAAAAACACACACACACTCACACAAAGGAACGGGCGCACACGTCCATGCAGAAACAAACACAAGATACACAAATTCTGAGATCTTTGAGTACAGCAGCAAGAATTTAGCCAACTGGTAATAGCATAAGCTGGGTCCTGTCTGCCCTCACCACGCCTTCTGTTCCCCTGGACCCTCTTTCTCTCCTGTCTGCCCTCCCTCTAATAGTTAGTACCTCACTCGCTCTAGCATACAAATATAATTAATAGAACGGACATCCCCATTCAAGTCAATAATAGCATTATGGGTGGACTGGCAGCCATTTTTTGTGTACCCATGCCTACGTAAAAAAAAAATACATGTAATCTTCAACCTAGACCCATGGCAGTAAGTAGATTGTACCCTTCAATCTGTGCTGTGATTTGTTGAGTCAACTCAACGGGCATTACTGTCAGTGTAGCTGTAGGTGGGTGTGGTGGTGGAATCAGGCGCAGGACGCACAAAGTAAGTCCAAAAGACTTTAGTAGTTTGCAGCAAACACAGCACGAAAACAAATGCCCTGAGGCAAGAAACTCCGCACGCAGGCGAAATAAAGCGGGCGCACAAAACACGTGCGACAAAATACTCCAAACACAGAATGGAGAGCAGCTCAACCGTGCAAACTGTAAATACATAAGCTAAACGCACGACAGTGAAAACAATCAAACACAACACTAGACAAACACAACGAGAACTATATAGGACACTAATTACACTAAACGATAACAGGTGTAACAACAATCAGACAAAAGCAAACAAACATAGAAACATGCAACGGTGGCAGCTAGTATTCCGGAGACGACGAACGCCGAAGCCTGCCCGAGCAAGGAAGAGAGGCAGCCTCGGCCGAAACCGTGACAGTACCCCACCCTTGACGCGCGGCTCCAGACGTGCGCCGACTCCGGCCTCGGGGACGACCAGGAGGACGCGGAGCAGGGTGCGTCGGGTGCCCACGATGGAATTCCGTCAGGAGAGACGGGTCCAAAATGTCTCTCCTCGGCACCCAGCACCGTTCCTCCGGGCCGTACCCCTCCCACTCCACTAGATATTGGAGACCCCCCATCCGACGTCTCGAATCCAAGATGGACCGCACGAAGTACGCCGGTGCCCCCTCGATGTCCAATGGGGGCGGAGGAGTCTCCCTGATCTCACTTTCTTGGAGTGGGCCAGCTACCACCGGCCTGAGAAGAGACACATGGAACGAGGGGTTAATACTTTTATACTCAACAGGTAGTTGTAATTTGTAACACACCTCGTTCAACCTTCTCAGGACTTTAAATGGCCCTACAAACCGCCGACCCAGTTTCCGACAGGGCAGGCGGAGGGGCAGGTTTCTGGTAGAGAGCCAGACTCGATCACCAGGTGCGTACACCGGTCCCTCACTGCGGTGGAGATCGGCGCTCGCCTTATGACGACGGAGGGCCCGCTGCAGGTGGACGTGTGCAGCGTTCCATGTCTCCTCTGAGCGCCGCGCCCACTCATCCACCGCAGGAGCCTCGATCTGGCTCTGCTGCCAAGGTGCCAGAACCGGCTGGTAACCTAACACACATTGGAAAGGGGTTAGGTTAGTGGAGGAATGGCGTAGGGAATTCTGAGCCATTTCGGCCCAGGGAACGTACCTTGCCCACTCCTCCGGCCGGTCCTGGCAGTATGTTCTAAGAAACCTACCCACATCCTGGTTCACGCGTTCCACCTGCCCATTACTCTCCGGGTGGTAACCCGAGGTGAGGCTCACCGAGACCCCCAACCGCTCCATAAAAGCTCTCCAGACTCTGGAGGTAAATTGGGGACCTCGATCAGACACAATATCCTCGGGTACCCCGTAGTGCCGGAACACATGGGTGAATAGTGCTTCGGCGGTTTGCAGGGCAGTAGGAAGACCCGGCATAGGGAGCAAACGACAGGCCTTAGAAAACCGGTCCACAACGACCAGTATAGTGGTATTCCCCTGTGACGGAGGAAGGTCAGTGAGGAAATCCACCGAGAGGTGAGACCATGGTCGTTGTGGAACGGGCAGGGGTAGTAACTTACCCCTAGGCAGATGTCTAGGCGCCTTACACTGGGCGCACACCGAGCAGGAGGAAACATAAACCCTCACATCCCTCGCCAACGTGGGACACCAGTACTTGGCACTAAGACAGTGCACTGTCCGGCCGATACCAGGGTGTCCAGAGGAGGGTGACGTGTGAGCCCAATAGATCAATCGATCCCGAACCTCGAGCGGAACGTACTTCCGACCCTCCGGGCATTGAGGTGGACTAGGGTCGGTGCGTAACGCCCGCTCGAGCTCAGCATCGACCTCCCACACTACCGGTGCCACCAGACAAGACTCCGGCAGTATGGGAGTGGGCTCCACGGACCTCTCCTCCGTGTCATACCGCCGAGACAGTGCGTCTGCCTTACCGTTCTGTGACCCAGGGATGTACGTGATCTTAAATGTGAACCGGGTCAAAAACATATTCCACCTCGCCTGGCGAGGGTTCAGCCTCCTCGCTGCCCGGATGTACTCCAGGTTACGGTGGTCCGTCAAAATGAGGAAAGGGTGTTGAGCCCCCTCAAGCCAGTGCCTCCACACCTTTAGAGCCTGTACCACGGCTAACAGCTCCCTGTCCCCTACGTCATAGTTTCGCTCCGCCGGACTGAGCTTCTTGGAATAAAAAGCACAGGGGCGGAGTATAGGTGGCGCGCCGGACCGTTGCGACAGCACGGCTCCTATACCGGCCTCTGACGCGTCCACCTCTACCTGAAATGGCAAAGAGGGATCCGGATGCGCCAGCACCGGAGCCGAGGTAAACAGGTCCTTCAGCCTCCCAAACGCCCTGTCCGCCTCGGCTGACCACTGCAGACACACCGGACCCCCCTTCAAAAGAGACGTTATGGGAGCTGCCACCTGTCCAAAACCCCGGATAAACCTCCGGTAATAATTCGCAAACCCCAAAAACTGCTGCACCTCCTTCACAGTGGTTGGCGTTTGCCAATTACGCACGGCTGACACCCGGTCTACCTCCATCTTCACCCCTGACGCAGACAACTGATAACCCAAAAAGGAGACCGACTCCTGGAAGAACAGACACTTCTCTGCCTTGACATACAGGTCGTGCTCCAACAGCCTCCGAAACACTCGGCGCACCAGGGCCACATGCTCGACTCGGGTAGGCGAGTACACGAGAATGTCATCGATGTACACGACCACCCCCTGCCCCTGCATGTCCCTGAAGATCTCATCCACGAATGATTGGAAAACTGAAGGAGCGTTCATCAACCCGTATGGCATGACAAGATACTCGTAATGGCCCGAGGTGGTACTAAAGGCTGTCTTCCATTCATCGCCCCCCCTAATGCGCACCAAGTTGTACGCGCTCCTGAGATCTAATTTAGTGAAGAAACGCGCCCCGTGCAATGACTCCGTCATGGTCGCAATCAGCGGGAGTGGATAACCGTACTTCACCGTGATCTGATTGAGACCACGGTAATCAATGCACGGGCGTAATCCTCCATCCTTTTTCTTCACAAAAAAGAAACTCGAGGACGCAGGGGAAGTGGAGGGCCGTATGTATCCTTGTCTCAGAGATTCGTCTATGTACGTCTCCATAGCTCTCTTCTCCTCCTGAGACAGAGGATACACATGGCTCCGTGGGAGCGCAGCTCCTGCCTGGAGGTCTATCGCACAATCTCCCTGCCTATGGGGAGGCAACTGCGTCGCCCTCGACTTACTGAACACAATAGCCAAATCCCCATACTCAGGGGGAACGTGCAATGCGGGCACCTGGTTTGGACTCTCCACCGAGGTAGCCCCTATGGAAACGCCTAAACATCGACCCACACACTGGGCAGACCACTCCATCAGAGCCCTCTCCTGCCACGAAATAGATGGGTTATGGGTACTCAACCAGGGCATGCCCAGCACCACCGGATACGCAGGCGAGTCGATCAGAAATAGCTGGATCATCTCCTGATGACCCCCCTGCGCACACATCCTAAGTGGCGCAGTGACCTCCCTGATCAAGCCCGCACCCAACGGACGGCTATCTAGGGCATGAACGGGGAAGGGGACGTCAACAGGGAGAAGGGGAATCCCTAAGGCTAAACAAAACTTCTTATCAACAAAATTCCCAGCCGCGCCTGAATCTACCAGCGCCTTATGCTGGGAATGAGGTGCTACCTGTGGAAAACGCACAGGTATACAGAAATGTGCAACAGAGAGCTCTGGGTGAGTGGGGCGTCTACTCACCTGGAAGGACTCTCCAGTGCGGGACCTGTCGTCCTCTCCCCTAGGAGGCCATCCCCAGCACCTAGCCGCGGTGTGTCCTCCCCGACCACAGTTGGTGCAGGAGATGGACCCCCTCGTAAGCCGACCCCTCCTCTCTCTAGCGCCAGCGCCCCCGAGCTCCATGGGGCACGGCTCAGAGGCGCTGGAGGGTGAAATGGACGGACCCCCCTCGGGACGTCCGCGGGTAGCTAGCAGGGTATCCAGCCTGATGGACATGTCGACCAACTGGTCGAACGAGAGGCTGGTGTCCCTACAGGCCAGCTCCCTACGGACGTCCTCGCGTAGACTACATCGGTAGTGATCGATGAGAGCCCGCTCATTCCACCCTGCATCCGCTGCTAGAGTACGGAATTCCAAGGCGAACTCCTGGGCACTCCTCTTCCCCTGCCGGAGGCAGACCAGACGCTCCCCCGCCGCTTTCCCCTCCGGGGGATGGTCAAACACCGCCCTGAAGCGGCGGGAGAACTCGTCGTAGGTGATGGTGTTAGCGTCGATTCTCCTCCACTCTGCGTTGGCCCATTCCAACGCCTTACCGGAAAGGCAGGAGATCAGGGCGGACACGCTCTCGTGTCCCGAGGGCGCCGGGTGCACGGTGGCCAGGTAAAGCTCCACCTGGAGAAGGAATCCCTGACACCCGGCCGCGGTCCCATCGTAGGCCCTCGGGAGCGAGAGTCGAACTCCTCTGGGTTCCGGAGCGGGAATGGGCTGACTTGCCGATGGTGCGGGCAGGGAGGATGGCGGTGGAGGTGTCCCTCGAGTCTCCCAGCCTCGGATGGTGGTGATCACCTCTTGCAGTGCGAACCCCATCCGCAGGATCTGGTCATTCTGTTCGCGGACCCTGTCCTCCAACGTCGCCTGTGCTGCTGCGGCTCCTGCTGATTCCATCGAGTATGGTGTGTGATTCTGTCAGTGTAGCTGTAGGTGGGTGTGGTGGTGGAATCAGGCGCAGGACGCACAAAGTAAGTCCAAAAGACTTTAGTAGTTTGCAGCAAACACAGCACGAAAACAAATGCCCTGAGGCAAGAAACTCCGCACGCAGGCTAAATAAAGCGGGCGCACAAAACACGTGCGACAAAATACTCCAAACACAGACTGGAGAGCAGCTCAACCGAGCAAACTGTAAATACATAAGCTAAACGCACGACAGTGAAAACAATCAAACACAACACTAGACAAACACAACGAGAACTATATAGGACACTAATTACACTAAACGATAACAGGTGTAACAACAATCAGACAAAAGCAAACGAACATAGAAACATGCAACGGTGGCAGCTAGTATTCCGGAGACGACGAACGCCGAAGCCTGCCCGAGCAAGGAAGAGAGGCAGCCTCGGCCGAAACCGTGACAATTACAACACATACATTCTATTGCATGAGCCACATCAGTTAGCATCATTTGAATGAACATTCTACATTACCATGGAAATTATTGCATCACAATACCAGGCAGCCATTGCGAGTGTAGCCATGAGTGTACCCATGCCATGAGTTTACCAGTCAAATTGCCAGGGAGCTTCCAAGACCATTCTATTCATTATATTTCTATGCTCTCTAGTCTCTCCCCAATCTCAACACTAATCAAGTTACTTATTTAGAGAGAAGCACTATGAGGAGGAGAGGAGAAAGGGAGAGAGAGAGGGAGGAAAGGAGAGAGAGAGAGAGAGAGAGACAGGAGAGAGAGGAGAGGAGTAGAGAGGAGAGGAGAGAGAGGAGAGGAGAGGAGAGGAGAGGAGAGGAGAGGAGAGGAGAGAGGAGAGAGGAGAGGAGAGGAGAGGAGAGGAGAGGAGAGGAGAGGAGAGGAGAGGAGAGGAGAGGAGAGGAGAGGAGAGAGAGGAAGAGCGGATAGGCGAGAGAGAGGAGAGGAGGGGGAGAGGAGTGGAAAGGAGGGAGAGACAGGAGAGAGGGAGAAGAATATAGAGAGAGAGATGAGATAGGAAGAAGGAGATAGAGGAGAGGGAGGAGGATAGAGAGGTTAGAGGGAGGAGAGGAGGAGAGAGAGGAGAGAGGAGGAGGAGGAGAGAGAGGAGAGAGGGAGGAGGAGGAGAGAGAGAGGTGAAGAGGGAGGAGAGGAATAGAGGGATGCGTGGAGAGAGGGAGGAGGAGAGAGAGGAGAATAGAGAGGGAGGGGAGGAGGGGAGGAGGAGGAGAGAGAGAGAGAGAGAGGGAGGAGGAGAGAGAGAGAGATAGAGGAGAGGAAGGAGAGAGAGCGAGAGGGAGGAGAGAGAGGGGAGAGATGAGGAGGAGGTGGAGGAAAGGGAGGAGGAAGAGAAGAGAGATGGAGGAGAAGGGGAGGAAAGAGGAAGGAGGAGGAGGAGTAGGAAAGGGAGGAGGAAGAGAAGAGAGATGGAGGAGAAGGGGAGGACAGAGGAAGGAGGAGGAGAGGGATATAATTGACTGTTATGGGCTCTGAAACAATGGAGACGTGTGTGTGTGTGCACGCGGTTGTTATTTCTCGCCTTATCGATGACCTCAGCGACCACCCATCACCAGCCGGTGACAGCACAGCCGATGTGGTGGTGGTGGGGTGTGTGAGTGTGTGTTTGTGCCCTAACGTGCCGTAATTTGGGAGACTAGCTGGTCGAAGCTGTTCCTTATTATATACTAAACACACACACGCGCACCATCCCAATCCTCACCATCAGGGATAAAAAAAATGGGAACATTACATCAATGGGTTGGTTTGACAGAATCAGATCCTGGAAACAAGAAAATTGAGGGGGACACATTTCTGTGTAACATCCCCACCTCCATCTCCTCTCTGTACACTTATTATACTGACCTCCCTGTGACTCACACACACACACATACACACACACAGACATACACACACACACACACATACACAGGGCTGTTTACCAGATTGAGGGTGCTGTGTGTTGGAATAGAGAACTCTGATTATAACTGTGTTTGAACAAGAAGAGACAGGAACCTATCAGCACGGAGTAGAACACACAATCACCCAGTCATAAGTCTCCACTGGCACAAACACATAGGCAGACACAGAGACACACACACACACACAAACCATGCTCCGGTGTGTTGAGTTTAACGCAGATGAGATGCAGAGAGAGGGATGGAGAGATGAAGGGAGGGGTGTAGACAGAGGAAGAGAGGGGTGGAGACAGTGGGAGAGAGGGATAGAGAGATGAAGAGAGGGGTGGAGACAGAGGGAGAGAGGGGTGGACACAGAGGGAGAGAGGGGTGGAGACAGAGGGAGAGAGGGATAGAGAGATAAAGAGAGGGGTGGAGACAGAGGGAGAGAGGGGTGGAGACAGAGGGAGAGAGGGGTGGAGACAGAGGGAGAGAGGGATAGAGAGATGAAGAGAGGGGTGGAGACAGAGGGAGAGGGGTGGAGACAGAGGGAGAGAGGGATAGAGAGATGAAGAGAGGGGTGGAGACAGAGGGAGAGAGGGGTGGAGACAGAGGGAGAGAGGGGTGGAGACAGAGGAGAGAGGGGTGGAGACAGAGGGAGAGAGGGATAGAGAGATGAAGAGAGGGTGGAGACAGAGTGAGAGAGGGGTGGAGACAGAGGAAGAGAGGGGTAGAGACAGAGGAAGAGAGGGGTGGAGACAGAGGGAGAGAGGGATAGAGACCTGAAGAGAGGGGGTGGAGACAGAGGGAGAGAGGGATAGAGAGATGAAGAGAGGGGTGGAGACAGAGGGAGAAAGGGGCGGAGACAGAGGGAGAGAGGGGTGGAGACAGAGGGAGAGAGGGATAGAGAGATGAAGAGAGGGGTGGAGACAGAGGGAGAGAGGGGTGGAGACAGAGGAAGAGAGGGGTGGAGACAGAGGAAGAGAGGGGTGGAGACAGAGGGAGAGAGGGGTGAAGACAGAGGGAGAGAGGGATAGAGAGATGAAGAGAGGGTGGAGACAGAGGAAGAGAGGGGTGGAGACAGAGGGAGAGAGGGGTGGAGACAGAGGAGAGAGGATAGAGAGATGAAGAGAGAGAGGTGGAGACAGAGGAAGAGAGGGGTGGAGACAGAGGGAGAGAGGGATAGAGAGATGAAGAGAGGGGTGGAGACAGAGGGAGAGAGGGGTGGAGACAGAGGAAGAGAGGGTGGAGACAGAGGGAGAGAGGGGTGGAGACAGAGGGAGAGAGGGACAGAGAGATGAAGAGAGAGGTGGAGACAGAGGAAGAGAGGGGTGGAGACAGAGGGAGAGAGGGATAGAGAGATGAAGAGAGGGGTGGAGACAGAGGAAGAGAGGGGTGGAGACAGAGGGAGAGAGGGATAGAGAGATGAAGAGAGGGGTGGAGACAGAGGGAGAGAGGGGTGGAGACAGAGGAAGAGAGGGGTGGAGACAGAGGGAGAGAGGGGTGAAGACAGAGTGAGAGAGGGATAGAGAGATGAAGAGAGGGGTGGAGACAGAGGAAGAGAGGGGTGGAGACAGAGGGAGAGAGGGGTGGAGACAGAGGGAGAGAGGGATAGAGAGATGAAGAGAGGGGTGGAGACAGAGGGAGAGAGGGGTGGAGACAGAGGGAGAGAGGGGATAGAGAGATGAAGAGAGGGGTGGAGACAGAGGGAGAGGGGGGTGGAGACAGAAGGAGAGAGGGGTGGAGACAGAGGGAGAGAGGGATAGAGAGATGAAGAGAGGGGTGGAGACAGAGGAGAGAGGGGTGGAGACAGAGGGAGAGAGGGATAGAGAGATGAAGAGAGGGGTGGAGACAGAGGGAGAGAGGGGTGGAGACAGAGGGAGAGGGAATAGAGAGATGAAGAGAGGGGTGGAGACAGAGGGAGAGAGGGGTGGAGACAGAGGGAGAGAGGGAGAGAGAGATGAAGAGAGGGTGGAGACAGAGGGAGAGAGGGGTGGAGACAGAGGGAGAGAGGGAGAGAGAGATGAAGAGAGGGTGGAGACAGAGGGAGAGAGGGGTGGAGACAGAGGGAGAGAGGGGTGGAGACAGAGGAAGAGAGGGGTGGAGACAGAGGGAGAGAGGGATAGAGAGATGAAGAGAGGAGTGGAGACAGAGGGAGAGAGGGGTGGAGACAGAGGGAGAGAGGGATAGAGAGATGAAGAGAGGGGTGGAGACAGAGGGAGAGAGGGGTGGAGACAGAGGGAGAGAGGGGTGGAGACAGAGGAAGAGAGGGGTGGAGACAGAGGGAGAGAGGGATAGAGAGATGAAGAGAGGGGTGGAGACAGAGGGAGAGAGGGGTGGAGACAGAGGGAGAGAGGGGTGGAGACATCAGGGAGAGAGGGGTGGAGACAGAGGGAGAGAGGGATAGAGAGATGAAGAGAGGGGTGGAGACAGAGGGAGAGAGGGGTGGAGACAGAGGAAAAGAGGGATGGAGATTCGATTGTCTGTGACCTTCCACTGAGTAGCAGGTGCTGTCAGCAGAGAACAGCTGGTAGGGGGGCATGCACGAGTGTGTGTGTGCCTGTGTTATTGTGAGATGCTTTGAGTATATATACAGTAGTTGTCTGTAATTGTGGATTAGGTGTAGTGTTTTGTTTTTGGAGGGAGACATAAAGAGCTGGAGTTTTCTCCTACAAACCCCAGAAAACCTTCTAGGTCTCAGAGAGACTGTCTGAACACACACTAATCAGAGAAACTCTCTGGGTCTCAGGAGCCTGCGGCTACAGTACTCCCTCTCTCTCTGTCCCCAGACCCCTCTAGTCTACAATCAGTAGTCAGCCAGTCTGTCTCTGTCTGTCACTATGCCCTCAGCATGTCTAGCCTGCCCCTCCCGGCTAACCCCAAAGCCCTATTCAAGCACCCCACTACCCCCCACCCATCTCCCCTCTGCCACCAACCTGTCCCCTTCTGTCTGCCCACTTTCCTCCTTTGTCTACCTCTCTTCCCTCCTTTGTCTACCCCTCTTCCCTCCCTCCTCCCCTCCTCTCTTTCTCATTCTCTGTCTCCTCAGGTAGTCTCAGCTATATCATTACAGTCAGGAAAAACAATAGAACAGACTGACAGTGTTCTATTGGAGAGGAGAGGAGAGGAGAGGAGAGGAGAGGAGAGGGTGAGTGAGGATGGGGAGGGAGGGAGGAAGGAAGGGGGAGAGAGGAACATTGGAGGGACGGGGGAGGAAGGGAATGGGAGGGAGGGACAGGGGAAGATGGAGGAGGAGAAGGAGGAGACAGCATCCTCACATTCATAATGTGGTCAGACACAACATCCTGAAACACACACCTCAAACACCCTGAAACACACAGACAGACTAGCCTAGCGTGTTTTTCCTATTTTTTTCATGTTCAGACAGTATTTTGTTCCTGCTTGGGTTCATCTGTCTCTGTCTCTGTCTCTCTCTCTCTCTCTCTCTCTCTCTCTCTCTCTCTCTCTCTCTCTCTCTCTCTCTCTCTCTCTCTCTCTCTCTCTCTCTCTCTCTCTCTCTCTGTCTCTGTCTCTCTCTCTCTCTCTCTCTCTCTCTTTCCTTCCTTACCCCTCTCTCTCTCTCCTTACCTCTCTCTGTCTGTCTCTCTCTCTCTCTCTCTCTCTCCTAACTTCTCTCTCTCTCCCCCTCTCCTCCCCACTCTCACTCTTTGTCAGACTATCTCTCTCCAAACCGCTCTCTCCCCCCTCTCCTACCCACTCTCTCTCTTTCTCAGACACTCTCTCTCTTTCTCTCTCCTTACCTCTGTCTTTCTCTCTCTCCTAACCTCTCTCTCCCCCCCTTTCCTCCCCACTCCCACTCTTTGTCAGACATTCTCTGTCCTCCTCCACTTATCCCACTCCATCTACCCCCCCTCCCCCCGCCCATCTTCCTATGAAAGGGACAAAGTCCTTCACTTATTCAATTAGATGGAATGTCAGCTGATCTGAAGCACCTTGTTATTATTCTATAGCTGAGGCCTTTGTAACGCAGGACTAAAGTCAGTTGTGTGTGTGTGTGTGTGTGTGTGTGTGTGTGTGTGTGTGTGTGTGTGTGTGTGTGTGTGTGTGTGTGTGTAATGAGGGACTAAAGTCAGAGCATGGGTAATGAAGGACGTCTTGGTCAATGGCTTCATGTCTGTAGGGGAAGTAATGATGAGGTCACTCTGAGATGAGAGGGGAATTTATAAACTAATGACTGATAACTATCTCTCCTCTTTTCTTATTTTCTTTGCCTTTACATGCTCTGTTCATCTTCCTCCTTTCTTTCACTTTAAATGATCTGTTATCTTGCCCTTTAAATGATATGTTGCGCAGTGGTTTAAGGCACTGCATCGCAGTGCATCGCAGTGCTAGCTGTGCCACTAGAGATCCTGGTTCGAATCCAGGCTCTGCCGTAGCCGGCCGCGACCGGGAGACCCATGGGGCGTTGTCCAGGGGAGGGGAGGGAATAGCCGGCAGGGATGTAGCTCAGTTGATAGAGCATGGCGTTTGCAACGCCAGGGTTGTGGGTTCGATTCCCACAGGAGCTATGAAAAATAAATAAAAATAAAATAATGTATGCACTAACTGTAAGTCGCTCTGGATAAGAGCGTCTGCTAAATGTTTAAAAATGTTTTATCTGTTATCTCGTCCTTTAATTTCCCTTTAAATGGTCTGTTATCTCGCCAATTAATTTCCCGTTAAATTATCTGTTATCTCGCCCTTTAATTTCCCTTTAAACGATCTGTTATCTCGCCCTTTAATTTCCCTTTAAATTATCTGTTATCTCGCCCTTTAATTTCCCTTTAAATGATCTGTTATCTCGCCAATTTATTTCCCTTTAAATTATCTGTTATCTCGCCCTCTAATTTCCCTTTAAATTATCTGTTATCTCGCCCTTTAATTTCCCTTTAAATTATCTGTTATCGCGCCCTTTAATTTCCCTTTAAATGATCTGTTATCTCTCCCTTTAATTTCCCTTTAAATGATCTGTTATCTCTCCCTTTCATTTCCCTTTAAATGATCTGTTATCTCACCCTTTAATTTCCCTTTAAATTATCTGTTATCTCGCCCTTTAATTTCCCTTTAAATTATCTGTTATCTCGCCCTTTAATTTCCCTTTAAATGGTCTGTTCATCTTTCTCCTCTCTTTTCATTTTTAACAGTCTATTCATCTCTCTCTTTTCTTCTCTGTAAATGGAGGTTTGATGATGCAGGAGGAGTGATGATGTGATGAGGGCGGAGCTGCTCGTTAATAACACACTGATTGACTACCAGAGAGGAGATAATGTGTGTGTGTGTGTGTGTGTGTGTGTGTGTGTGTGTGTGTGTGTGTGTGTGTGTGTGTGTGTGTGTGTGTGTGTGTGTGTGTGTGTGTGTGTGTGTGTGCGTGCGTGTGTGTGTGTGGACGTGTTTAACTATACTTATGGGGACCAGAATAGTAAATAAACAACAATAAGACCAACTGGGGACATTTTGTTAGTCCCCACAAATGCTATTTCTAGGGAGTTTAGGGTTAAGGTTAGAATTAGTGTTAGGGTTAGTATAAGGTTTAGGGTTAGGAGCTAGGGTTGGGAGCTAGGGTTAGGTTTAGGGTTAGGGTTAGGGTTAGGTTTTCGGGTTAGGGTAAGGGTTAGGGTTAGGGTTAGGTTTAGGTTTAGGGTTAGGGAAAATAGGATTTTGAATGGGACTGAATTGTGTGTCCCCACAAGGTTAGTTATACAAGACTGTGTGTGTGTGTGTGTTTGACTATTAAAGAGAGTTGATAATCACAGAGCTTCATTCCCACCCACCCAGTATTCACAGGTCATTTACAGTCCTGTCTAATGTGACTAATATACAACAGACTAGTGAGAGATTATCATTTAATTGAATAATGTGCATAATTATGTTTTTGCCCACAGTGAGTGAGTGTGTGTGTGTGTGTGTGTGTCAGTGTGTGTGTGCGTGCGTGTGTGTGTGTGGACGTGTTTAACTATACTTATGGGGACCAGAATAGTAAATAAACAACAATAAGACCAACTGGGGACATTTTGTTAGTCCCCACAAATGCTATTTCTAGGGAGTTTAGGGTTAAGGTTAGAATTAGTGTTAGGGTTAGTATAAGGTTTAGGGTTAGGAGCTAGGGTTGGGAGCTAGGGTTAGGTTTAGGGTTAGGGTTAGGGTTAGGTTTTCGGGTTAGGGTAAGGGTTAGGGTTAGGGTTAGGTTTAGGTTTAGGGTTAGGGAAAATAGGATTTTGAATGGGACTGAATTGTGTGTCCCCACAAGGTTAGTTATACAAGACTGTGTGTGTGTGTGTGTTTGACTATTAAAGAGAGTTGATAATCACAGAGCTTCATTCCCACCCACCCAGTATTCACAGGTCATTTACAGTCCTGTCTAATGTGACTAATATACAACAGACTAGTGAGAGATTATCATTTAATTGAATAATGTGCATAATTATGTTTTTGCCCACAGTGAGTGAGTGTGTGTGTGTGTGTGTGTGTCAGTGTGTGTGCATGTGCTGAGTGATTGAACCGACTCCCTCGTAGTTATGCACATAAATTATAAACCGCCTTGGGGACGAATCGCTCTGAAACACACCTCTCAACTTCTGTCTTAAACACTTCTCAACTTCTGCTTCAACTTCTGTATTAACAAAACACTTGACAACTTGGACACAGCCAAACAGAACAGTGATTTCTTTCTGTAAGTCATTGGTGATGTATTAGTAAATCAGCTGTATTGTACAGGGGTTAGGAAGTACTGTTATAGGGGTAGGGGGTACTGTTATAGGGGTAGGGAGTACTGTTGTAGGGGTAGGGAGTACTGTTGTAGGGGTAGGGAGTACTGTTGTAGGGGTAGGGAGTACTGTTATAGGGGTAGGGAGTACTGTTGTAGGGGTAGGGAGTACTGTTGTAGGGGAAGGGAGTACTGTTGTAGCGGTAGGGAGTACTGTTGTAGGAGCTGGGAGTACTGTTGTAGCGGTAGGGAGTACTGTTGTAGGAGCTGGGAGTACTGTTGTAGCGGTAGGGAGTACTGTTGTAGGGATACAATCTTCCCAGCTCTGCAGATTTTGCTGTGAAGAGACAGAATCATTAGATCATTTGTTTTGGTTCTGTCCATTTGTAGCTTGTTTTTGGACACAGGTCCAGGAATGGCTAAAGGATTGCAATATTTACCTGGAACTAACCTTGCAGATAGCATTACTGGGTGATCTGAAAAGTCATAGTCAATCAATCAATAATATAATAATACTTTTAGCAAAAATGTTTATTTTTAATTCACAATCTGTAGAAGCAATGAGAATAGAAAGGTTCAGAACTTTGGTAAAACATCACAGTACGGTTGAAATATATAAAGCAAATAGAAATCCTATATGGATGGTGTTAAGAGATAGATGGGAGGTATTGAATAGAGTTGAAGGATGGGACTAATAACAAATAACAACAAATAATAACAAAGATAGCTAATAATGTAAGCATACTGTGTCCATAATAAGTATATAGGTTGTATGTTGGGAGCTTTTGGGAAAGAGCACAGTTAGAAAGATATGGCATTTAGAAGCAAACCGGATGGACATCATGAAAATGATCGGAGAGGTTGAGAGTAGAAGAAGTTCAGGAGCAAAAAAAATATATATATATATATATATATATATATATATATATATATATATATATATATATATATATATATATTTTTTTTTTTTTTTTTTTTTTTTTGTTGTTTTTTGTTGCTATATATATATATAGAATTATTGTAAAATTAACTCTATCCATAAGGTGTAGATAGTAAGTATAGACCGGAAGTAGAGGCCTGGGCATTGTTGTTCACTAATTTACTCCAAGTAGGGAAAGGAGTGGCGCAGTGGTCTAAGGCACTGCATCGCAGTGCTAACTGTGCCACTAGAGATCCTGGTTCGAATCCAGGCTCTGTCGCAGCCGGCCGCGACCGGGAGACTCATGGGCGGCGCACAATTGGCCCAGCGTCGTCCAGGGTAGGGGAGGGAATGGCCGGCAGGGATGTAGCTCAGTTGATAGAGCATGGTGTTTGGAACGCCAGGGTTGTGGGTTCGATTCCCACGGGGGGCCAGTATAAAAAAATATGTATTCACTAACTGTAAGTCGCTCTGGATAAGAGCGTCTGCTAAATGACTAAAATGTAAATGTAAATGGATGGTGGGGTTGAAAAGTAATAATGGGGAATATATATATAAAAAAAATATATAAAAAATAAAAAAAACATGGGGGATTGGAAGTGATGCAGACAATTACATTGATAGAAGATACAATCTATCTGCAATATTAAGCTGATCCATCCCCCCCAAAAAAAAATTATAAAAAAGAAAAGAAAAAAAGAAACACTTCTCAACTTCTGCTTCAACTTCTGTATTAACAAAACACTTGACAACTTGGACACAGCCAAACAGAACAGTGATTTTTTTCTGTAAGTCATTGGTGATGTATTAGTAAATCTGCTGTATTGTACAGGGGTTTGGAAGTACTGTTATAGGGGTAGGGGGTACTGTTATAGGGGTAGGGAGTACTGTTGTAGGGGTAGGGAGTACTGTTGTAGCGGTAGGGAGTACTGTTGTAGGAGCTGGGAGTACTGTTGTAGGGGTAGGGAGTACTGTTGTAGGGGTAGGGAGTACTGTTGTAGGGGTAGGGAGTACTGTTGTATGGGGTAGGGAGTACTGTTGTAGCGGTAGGGAGTACTGTTGTAGGAGCTGGGAGTACTGTTGTAGCGGTAGGGAGTACTGTTGTAGGAGCTGGGAGTACTGTTGTAGGGGTAGGGAGTACTGTTGTAGGGGTAGGGAGTACTGTTGTAGGGGTAGGGAGTACTGTTGTAGGGGTAGGGAGTACTGTTATATGAGTAGGGAATACTGTTATAGGGGTAGGGAGTACTGTTGTAGGGGTAGAGAGTACTGTTGTAGGGGTAGGGAGTACTGTTGTAGGGGTAGGGAGTACTGTTATATGAGTAGGGAATACTGTGATAGGGGTAGGGAGTACTGTTGTAGGGGTAGAGAGTACTGTTGTAGGGGTAGAGAGTACTGTTGTAGGGGTAGGGAGTACTGTTGTAGGGGTAGGGAGAACTGTTGTAGGGGTAGTGAGTACTGTTGTAGGGATAGGGAATACTGTTGTAGGGGTAGGGAGTACTGTTGTAGGGGTAGGGGGTACTGTTATAGGGGTAAGGAGTACTGTTGTAGGGGTAGGGAGTACTGTTATAGGGGTAAGGAGTACTGTTGTAGGGGTAGGGAGTACTGTTGTAGGGGTAGGGAGTACTGTTATAGGGGTAGGTAGTACTGTTGTAGGGGTAGGGAGTACTGTTATAGGGGTAAGGAGTACTGTTGTAGGGGTAGGGAGTACTGTTGTAGGGGTAGGTAGTACTGTTGTAGGGGTAGGGAGTACTGTTGTAGGGGTAGGGAGTACTGTTGTAGCGGTAGGGAGTACTGTTGTAGGGGTAGGGAGTACTGTTGTAGGGGTAGGGAGTACTGTTGTAGGGGTAGGGAGTACTGTTGTAGCGGTAGGGAGTACTGTTGTAGGAGCTGGGAGTACTGTTGTAGCGGTAGGGAGTACTGTTGTAGGAGCTGGGAGTACTGTTGTAGGGGTAGGGAGTACTGTTGTAGGGGTAGGGAGTACTGTTATAGGGGCAGGGAGTACTGTTGTAGGGGTAGGGAGTACTGTTATATGAGTAGGGAATACTGTGATAGGGGTAGGGAGTATTGTTGTAGGGGTAGAGAGTACTGTTGTAGGGGTAGAGCGTACTGTTGTAGGGGTAGGGATTACTGTTGTAGGGGTAGGGAGAACTGTTGTAGGGGTAGGGAGTACTGTTGTAGGGGTAGGGAGTACTGTTGTAGGGGTAGGGAGTACTGTTGTAGGGGTAGGGAGTACTGTTATAGGGGTAAGGAGTACTGTTGTAGGGGTAGGGAGTACTGTTGTAGGGGTAGGGAGTACTGTTATAGGGGTAGGTAGTACTGTTGTAGGGGTAGGGAGTACTGTGATAGGGGTAGGGAGTACTGTTGTAGGGGTAGGGAGTACTGTTGTAGGGGTAGGGAGTACTGTTGTAGGGGTAGGGAGTACTGTTGTAGGGGTAGGGAGTACTGTTGTAGCGGTAGGGAGTACTGTTGTAGGAGCTGGGAGTACTGTTGTAGCGGTAGGGAGTACTGTTGTAGGAGCTGGGAGTACTGTTGTAGGGGTAGGGAGTACTGTTGTAGGGGTAGGGAGTACTGTTTTAGGGGTAGGGAGTACTGTTGTAGGGGTAGGGAGTACTGTTATATGAGTAGGGAATACTGTTATAGGGGTAGGGAGTACTGTTGTAGGGGTAGAGAGTACTGTTGTAGGGGTAGGGAGTATTGTTGTAGGGGTAGGGAGTACTGTTATATGAGTAGGGAATACTGTGATAGGGGTAGGGAGTACTGTTGTAGGGGTAGAGAGTACTGTTGTAGGGGTAGAGAGTACTGTTGTAGGGGTAGGGAGTACTGTTGTAGGGGTAGGGAGAACTGTTGTAGGGGTAGTGAGTACTGTTGTAGGGGTAGGGAGTACTGTTGTAGGGGTAGGGAGTACTGTTGTAGGGGTAGGGAGTACTGTTATAGGGGTAAGGAGTACTGTTGTAGGGGTAGGGAGTACTGTTGTAGGGGTAGGGAGTACTGTTATAGGGGTAGGTAGTACTGTTGTAGGGGTAGGGAGTACTGTTGTAGGGGTAGGGAGAACTGTTGTAGGGGTAGGGAGTACTGTTATAGGGGTAAGGAGTACTGTTGTAGGGGTAGGGAGTACTGTTGTAGGGGTAGGGAGTACTGTTATAGGGGTAGGTAGTACTGTTGTAGGAGTAGGGAGTACTGTTGTAGGGGTAGGGAGTACTGTTGTAGCGGTAGGGAGTACTGTTGTAGGGGTAGGGAGTACTGTTGTAGGGGTAGGGAGTACTGTTGTAGGGGTAGGGAGTACTGTTGTAGGGGTAGGGAGTACTGTTGTGAGAAGGGTAAGGAATCCCTGTCCGGATCAGTACATATCACATTATGATGCTTTTCCAATGGGACTTATCTTCACACCAGGGTGCCTCCAGTGTTTTATGTTAATGTTGGCTCTAGTGTTATTGTTTCCATCAGGAGAGGGACACTAAAGACTTGGGGCGAGCAGAATCAACAACATCTACATCATTCAAGACAGTAGCTTTGTGAGAAGGTGTTAAAGTTCATAGTTTGCCATTGTTATGTAAATAAAGCTGAAAAGTACCCAGGGCCTGGGCTTGGCCCCAAGTCAGAGCAGGTCCACTGGAGCCATGGCCCAGTGAGACACGGGTGCCGACACATGTAGATGGAAACAGAAAAGTCTGAGTCTTTTTGGTAAAACACTGGAGTAAATCCTCATCCATCAATTGTGTGGTGGGTACTGGGTATCACCACATCACTCTATCAACTCATACAGACAAGAGACAAAGAGACACACACACACGTAGTGGGAACCAAATACATACAGGGAGTAGAAACAGAACACACAGAGTGAGAACAGAGTGTGGCATTGTGAGCTGGACACAGCTGCTCCTACCCAAGAAAGAGAGAGCCAGAGCGAGAGAGGGAGGGGATTAAAAGAGAGAGTGAGGAGGAGAGGTAGTGGTGCCCACAAATCCCAAACCCTCTCCGTCTCTCTCCCCCTTTTACCCTCTCTCTCCCGCTGGCAGTCTAAGTGCCTGTGCTGAGATGTAGGAAACCACACTCTTCCCTTCTCTATTTATACCCACACCACCCCTCTCTACATGCTTCACCCAGCTCTCTCCACCCCACTCCAGCCAGCCCCAGCCAGCTCTAGCTAAACCAGGCATGGTATGCATCTTTCATCTGTGGAGCTGCTGGCTGACCTATATTCCTCAGTATGGTCAGTCAGTCACAGCCCAGAGACTTTACACCCAGAGCCCAGAGCCCAGAGCCCAGAGCCCAGGGAACAGCAATGTACAGCCCCGTCCTGCTCCCCCTTCCCAGCCTAGTTCTACTCTGCTTAAGCCCTTTATGCCCAGAGGCCAGCAATGCACAGTCCTGCACAGCCCTGCCATGTCCTGCCATGTCCTGTCATGTCCTGCCATGTCCTGCCATGTCCTGCCATGTCCTGCACAGCCCTGCCATGTCCTGCCATGTCCTGCCATGTCCTGCCATGTCCTGCCATGTCCTGCACAGCCCTGCCATGTCCTGCCATGTCCTGCCATGTCCTGCCATCTCCTGCCATGTCCTGCCATGTCCTGCCATGTCCTTCCATGTCCTGCCATGTCCTTCACAGCCCTACCATGTCCTGCCATGTCCTGCCCTGTCCTGCCGTGTCCTGCCATGTCCTGCCATGTCCTGCACAGCCCTGCCATGTCCTGTCATGTCCTGCCATGTCCTGCCCTGTCCTGCCATGTCCTGCACAGCCCTGCCATGTCCTGCCATGTCCTGCCCTGTCCTTCCATGTCCTGCCATGTCCTGCCCTGTCCTAATATATATATAATAATAATAATATATAATATAATATAATAATAATGTAGGGCTGTCCTGCCATGTCCTGCACAGCCTTGCCATGTCCTTCCATGTCCTGCCCTGTCCTGCCGTGTCCTGCCATGTCCTGCCATGTCCTGCACAGCCCTGCCCTGTCCTGTCATGTCCTGCCATGTCCTGCCATGTCCTGCCCTCCTCTGCCCTGCTCTACATTGCTCTAGCTACCCAGCCTAGTTCCACTCTGCTCCAGCCGTTTACCCTCAGAGCCTGCAGTATAGCCCTGGTCCTGTGAAGGCTGAGCACAAGAGAGAAATTATGATATTATTGAAAACAAACTATTGATACTCATCAAATTTGTGCCACTTTAGAAATCTGTGTCAATACACAATATAGTGGTAATTCTATGGTTGTCACTACAGAGCCTTGAGCAAACAGAAATTCCCACCCTGAAGCCTCACAACCCCACCCTATAGGATCTGCCCCAACCCTCAACCTTCTCAACTCTGCTGGGGAAAGTACCTAACATCAGCTGTCTCTAAACTCTATGGATGGATATCTCCTGAAGAAGTCTCCTGAGTCTCCTGAGACTACAACCAATGTGTTTCTCTGCAGACTGTGGATGGATCTGTCTCCTGACCTGGGAGCCATGAGGCTGCAGTAAGAGGATGGCCTGGTAATGACACGTCACTGTAGTTCTGCTGTCATGAGGAGAGTTCTGTTCTGTCCTACTCATTAATGGAACATAGGTCAACCAACAGCACGCTCTAGTTCTCTGGGGACTGGGTTACCCTCTGAAGCACGTAGACACATACACCCGCGCAAATACACCCACACACACACACACCCACACACACACACAGACACACACACACACACACAGACACACACACACCACACACACACACACACACACACACACACACACACACACACACACACACACACACACACACACACAGACACAGACACACACAGACACACACACACACACAGACACACACACACACAGACACACACACACACACAGACACACACACACACACACACACACACACAGACACACACCCACACACACACACAGACACACACACACACACACACACACCCACACACACACACACACACACACAGACACACACACACACACACACACACACACACACACACACAGACACACACACACACACAGACACACACACACACACAGACACAGACACACACACACACCTTAATGTAGATCAGCTCATTATTGAGTGTTTCTTAATTCTATTATTCTATATATAAACCCACTGACACATCAAACATATTGTAACTAACAAAGGTTGCATATTATCTTTGAAAAAAGACACCACAGTTATTTTGGAACAAAACAGTGCATCTAATTTACAGCTTATTAACATTCACACATAATATGAGGTATTGTTTGATATGAATGTATAATCAGGATGCCAGGGACGTCAGCAGGATAACAGTAGTTATTATATGCAGAGATATTACCATTCAACAATCATGTAAATCCCTGGTTGTAAAGTAGTTGTTTAGCGCTTCTCTCTTTCTCCTTTGTTTAGAAATAATGTCATTGAGAATGTTCAAGTACCGGACAACATATCACAGTAGTACATCCATGATATTACTGCTGGGTCATGTTCAGGTCAAGGGGAAGATCATTAGTAGTGTCACTAGAGGGCAGAAGCCTGACAAGGACCTGTGATCGCACAAACACGCACTCACATGCACACACGCACACGCACTAAGGCACACACACATACACATGCACTAAGGCACACACACACACACACACACACACATACACATGCACTAAGGCACACACACACACACACACACATACACATGCACTAAGGCACAAACACATACACATGCACTAAGGCACAAACACATACACATGAACTAAGGCACACACATACACACTCGTCAGGAATTACCTGCTGTCACCTGGTCGTAGCTAAACTCAGTGACAGATGCATGGTTGATCTGTGTCAGCGAGGCAGAGCTCACATCAACAATACCAACCCACACACACACACATACACGCACATACACGCACATATACACAAATAGGACAGTGTCGCTAAGGCCTGATTTGTTTGTCCATATGCTAATGGTTTGAATCACTGGCTGGTAATCCCAACAAGATGTTGGACATGTTGCTAATTCATTCCAGTGTGCAGTGTGTGTGTGTGTGTGTGTGTGTGTGTGTGTGTGTGTGTGAGTGTTGCTCATTCCAGTGTTGACTCAGTATGTAGCAGGCAGCTTGCTGTATAGATTCTATCCAAGGAGAAGATGTGGTGCTCCTACCTAATATTGCTAATATAGCTAGCATAGTGTAGCTTCCTCCCCCGGTGCTCCAGAGAGGCTGAGTCACAGTGGTTTCCACACCCCCAGACCATGACCTCTCCCTGAGCTAGAGACAGGTGTCTGACAGCCTGGCCTGGACCTCCCGGTCAGTGGAGGACACACACTGGCAGAAACACACACGCACTCACATATGGATGTGAACACAGACACACACACACACACACACACACACACAGAGTGACAGGCCAGTCTCTAGGTCAGTAGGCCACTCACACACCCCATCCTGTCAGGATTTATCAGCAAGCTGGCTGTTCTGAAGATTTAATTACAAAGTCCAGAGAGAGAGAGAGAGAGAGAGAGAGAGAGAGAGAGAGAGAGAGAGAGAGAGAGAGAGAGAGAGAGAGAGTACATTACTGTCAGGAACTCAGGAAGAGAGTGGTAGAGAGAGAAATCTCCTGAGAACTGGGGTGGGTGGGGCAGGGCTGGGAATGAGTTAAGGTCAGGGTTAGGGGTCTAGCACAGCTTCCTAGTTGAGAGTGAGTGTGTGATGTCATTGGCAGCAGGGTGGCTGGCTGAGTGATCTGATGTTAGTGAAACAGGGACAGAAAGGATACCTGGGACCAGCTCAGGACTCACAGCCAGATGGTGCTGGCTAAAACATGGACACACACACACACACACACACACACACACACACACACACACACACACACACACACACACACACACACACACACACACACACACACACACACACACACACACACACACACACACACACACACACACACACACACACACACACACACACACACACACACACACACACACACACACACAGCGAGCGACCTCTTAGCCATGGTAAATTACAGTAGGGGTAATTGCATTAGTAGCGTAGGATAATTAGTTGAGAGGTGCAGGCTGCTATTGCGGCTGGAGTGTGGGTGTGTGTTCCAATGGTCTCTAGTCCCTGTCATGTTCTCCTGCTCTGCCTTTACATTTTAGTCATTTAGCAGATGCTCTTATCCAGAGCGACTTACAGTTAGTGAGTGCATACATTTTCATACTGGCCCCCCGTGGGAAATGATCCCACAACCCTGGCGTTGCAAGCGCCATGCTCTACCAACTGAGCTACAGGGGACTGCCTTCACACACTACTAACCACCAACCTGGTACCACACACACACACAGAGAGAGATAAGGACATAGTCGTCTTATGTTTTCTCTCTAACCACTAGACACTTTTATAAACTAAGCCCCATGCAGCTTCCCCACTGACAGAGCTCAACAGAAAGGTATTGATTGTCAAATGGAAGATGATGGCTGTAGCTAATCACATTGGCAGAGACCTGAGGGGGTCAATAACATCACAGTATGACTGACATCTCTATACCAGTACCAGGAACCAATCGATATAAGACACAAATACACACACACACACACACACACACACTCACGCGCGCACGCACACAGACACACACACAGTACCAGGAATTGGTCGCTAGCTAAATAGATAACAGCCATGGCATAACAGCACACTCTACTGAACTGTACTGACCTGACAATACCAATAACTGTCCAATGTAATTTATAAAGTAATGTATCTAGTCTGGAGACACAAAGTCAATGTTATTAAGATGGAGTCAGATAAGAGCCTGGACATAATCACATCAGGTCTTCTGTTTAACTCAACTAACCGAACTGTCTCTCTCTATGATGGTTTCATTCAACAGGTGATTGGATGGAGATTACAGCTGGAGATAATATAGCAGATGTAGACATTTCTTCAGATGAATCAGCAAGCTGTTGATACATAGACACACTCACACACATGCACCTACGAATGCACACAAGCACACAAGAGTGCACGCAAACACACACACACACACACACACACACACCTAGTGTCATGAGTTTATGTTGCATTTCAGTGTTTTTGGCCGAACCGTATGGATTGAGAGTGTAGTTGTTAAAGGTATGAAATAGCTGGGAATATACTGCTGGCATATCTGGCTGACTGCTACTCTATTAGAAGAGAGATATGATTGTATTTGTCCTGGTTCCCAGTATTGAACACAGACCCAGCACACTTTACAGGTGAAGGATAAATAAACATGTATTGTGTCTCAAATGGCACCCTATTCCCTATATAGTGCATTACTTTTGATGAGGGCTCATAGGGCTCTGGTGAAAAGTAGTGCACTAAGTAGGGAATAGGGTGCCATTTGGGACGCAACCCTGTGAAGAGAGCGGGAAATAGCAGCAGGGTTTAGATGCTCCCAGAGCCTCAGTAACATTAGAACCTCTATGGATCTTCCTCAGGCTCTGTAAACTGATCAGTCAGGGTAAAAGGTAAGAGGCTGGGGATATCCTGCATCGCCTCTAGGACTACTATTTTATTGGATTTGTTGATAAATTATGTACTATTCCTCCCTGCCTGGTTTAATGTGTGTGTTGGGTGTGTGTGGGTGCGTGTGTGTGTGTGTTGAGCGTATGTGAGTGTGTGTGTGTGTGTGTGTGTGTGTGTGTGTGTGTGTGTGTGTGTGTGTGTGTGTGTGTGTGTGTGTGTGTGTGTGTGTGTGTGTGTGTGTGTGTGTTGAGCGTGAGTGTGTGTGTGTGTGTTTGTGTGTGTGTGTGTGTTTGTTTGTGTGTGTGTGTGTATGTGTGCGTGCAGAGTTATTGAGGTTAATAGCGACATTAATAATGAAGATGCTTTCCCTGCCAGGCCAGGGTTCAGTCTTCCTGTATCAGTATGTTACAGAGATACACTACATCACTGGGAGCCAGAACACACACACACACACACACAAAGAACACAGAACACAGTGGTTTAACTGGAGATACCAGTGTGTGAAGCTTTATTGACGCTGGAAGTGAAGTAAGGTGTGGTTTGGATTGAGGTCATTAGTTCTGACTGGGCTGTGGTTTAGAGGGTCAGTGCTCTCCTGGCCTCAGATAAACTTCATCTGTTCGTCTGTGCTCCATACCTTTATATCTCTGACTGACTGGGCTCAGAGGTGTCTCTTGTGCACAGCTAATCACTAAAGACGTGGAGAGAACAGACAGGGATGTAGTGAAGGAAGGAAAGGAAGGAAGGAAGGAAGGAAGAGACCTGGACCAGATAGAAACAGCTGCTGGGCATTGAGAGCAATTTGCACTTTTTTCATTTTCATTTTCACTCTCTCTCTCTCGCTCTTGCTCTATCGCTCTCCACCTCCTTTCTCTCTCCCTCTCTCCCTCTCTCCCTCTCTCCACCCCTATTACCCTATTAACCTCTGCTATCCTCTCTGCTCTCCTCCACAGCAGAACAACATGATTAGATATCTCCACCTCTCTCCCTCTCTCTCTTTCTGCTAATGAATACAGCTGCTGTATCCTTGAATGGTCTGTGAGTAGCAGAGACAGAGGCAGAACCAGATAGATATAATGGTGTTGAAAAAGAGAGGCAGAAAGAGCGAGGTAGAGAGGTAGAGAGGTAGAGAAAGAGGTAGAGAGAGATGGAGAGATGGAGAGGTAGAGAAAGAGGTAGATATAGAGAGAAGGATAGAGTTAGAGGTAGAGAGAGATAGATAGAGACAGAGAGAGAGGTGGAGAGCAGAAGAGAGGTAGAATGAGAGGTAGAGTGGAGAAGAGAGGTAGAATGAGAGGTAGAGTGGAGAAGAGAGGTAGAATGAGAGGTAGAGTGGAGAAGAGAGGTAGAATGACACGTAGAGTGGAGAAGAGAGGTAGAATGAGAAATAGAGTGGAGAAGAGAGGTAGAATGAGAGGTAGAGTGGAGAAGAGAGGTAGAATGAGACGTAGAGTGGAGAAGAGAGGTAGAATGACACGTAGAGTGGAGAAGAGAGGTAGAATGAGAAATAGAGTGGAGAAGAGAGGTAGAATGAGAGGTAGGGTGGAGAAGAGAGGTAGAATGACAAGTAGAGTGGAGAAGAGCGGTAGAATGAGAGGTAGAGTGGAGAAGAGCGGTAGAATAAGAGGTAGAGTGGAGAATAGAGGTAGAATGAGACATAGAGTGGAGAAGAGAGGTAGAATGAGAGGTAGAGTGGAGAAGAGAGGTAGAATGAGACGTAGAGTGGAGAAGAGAGGTAGAATGACACGTAGAGTGGAGAAGAGAGGTAGAATGAGAAATAGAGTGGAGAAGAGAGGTAGAATGAGACATAGAGTGGAGAAGAGAGGTAGAATGAGACATAGAGTGGAGAAGAGAGGTAGAATGAGAGGTAGAGTGGAGAAGAGAGGTAGAATGAGACGTAGAGTGGAGAAGAGAGGTAGAATGACACGTAGAGTGGAGAAGAGAGGTAGAATGAGAGATAGAGTGGAGAATATATGTAGAATGAAAGGTAGAGTGGAGAAGAGAGGTAGAATGAGAGGTAGAGTGGAGAAGAGAGGTAGAATGAGACGTAGTGTGGGGAAGAGAGGTAGAATGACACGTAGAGTGGAGAAGAGAGGTAGAATGAGAGGTAGAGTGGAGAAGAGAGGTAGAATGAAAGGTAGAGTGGAGAAGAGAGGTAGAATGAGACGTAGTGTGGGGAAGAGAGGTAGAATGACACGTAGAGTGGAGAAGAGAGGTAGAATGAGAGGTAGAGTGGAGAAGAGAGGTAGAATGAAAGGTAGAGTGGAGAAGAGAGGTAGAATGAGACGTAGAGTGGAGAAGAGAGGTAGAATGAGAGGTAGAGTGGAGAAGAGTGGTAGAATGAGAAGTAGAGTGGAGAAGAGAGGTAGAATGAGAGGTAGAGTGGAGAAGATAGGTAGAATGAAAGGTAGAGTGGAGAAGAGAGGTAGAATGAGACGTAGAGTGGAGAAGAGAGGTAGAATGAGAGGTAGAGTGGAGAAGAGAGGTAGAATGAGACGTAGAGTGGAGAAGAGAGGTAGAATGACACGTAGAGTGGAGAAGAGAGGTAGAATGAGACATAGAGTGGAGAAGAGAGGTAGAATGAGAGGTAGAGTGGAGAAGAGAGGTAGAATGAGAGGTAGAGTGGAGAAGAGAGATAGAATGAGATGTAGAGTGGAGAAGAGAGGTAGAATGAGAGGTAGAGTGGAGAAGAGAGGTAGAATGAGACGTAGAGTGGAGAAGAGAGGTAGAATGACACGTAGATTGGAGAAGAGAGGTAGATAGACGTAGAGTGGAGAAGAGAGGTAGAATGAGAGGTAGAGTGGAGAAGAGAGGTGGAATGAAAGGTAGAGTGGAGAAGAGAGGTAGAATGAGACGTAGAGTGGAGAAGAGAGGTAGAATGAGAGGTAGAGTGGAGAAGAGTGGTAGAATGAGAGGTAGAGTGGAGAAGATAGGTAGAATGAGAGGTAGAGTGGAGAAGAGAGGTAGAATGAAAGGTAGAGTGGAGAAAAGAGGTAGAATGAGACGTAGAGTGGAGAAGAGAGGTAGAATGAGAGGTAGAGTGGAGAAGAGAGGTAGAATGAGAGGTAGAGTGGAGAAGAGAGGTAGAATGACACGTAGAGTGGAGAAGAGAGGTAGAATGAGACATAGAGTGGAGAAGAGAGGTAGAATGAGAGGTAGAGTGGAGAAGAGAGGTAGAATGAGAGGTAGAGTGGAGAAGAGAGATAGAATGAGACGTAGAGTGGAGAAGAGAGGTAGAATGAAAGGTAGAGTGGAGAAGAGAGGTAGAATTACACGTAGAGTGGAGAAGAGAGGTAGAATGACACGTAGAGTGGAGAAGAAAGGTAGAATGACAGGTAGAGTGGAGAAGAGAGGTAGAATGACACGTAGAGTGAAGAAGAGAGGTAGAATGAGACAGAGTGGAGAAGAGAGGTAGAATGAAAGGTAGAGTGGAGAAGAGAGGTAGAATGAGACGTAGAGTGGAGAAGAGAGGTAGAATGAAAGGTAGAGTGGAGAAGAGAGGTAGAATGACACGTAGAGTGGAGAAGAGAGGTAGAATGACACTTAGAGTGGAGAAGAGAGATAGAATGACACGTAGAGTGGAGAAAAGAGGTAGAATGAGAGGTAGAGTGGAGAAGAGAGGTAGAATGACACGTAGAGTGGAGAAGAGAGGTAGAATGAGAAATAGAGTGGAGAAGAGAGGTAGAATGAGAGGTAGAGTGGAGAAGAGAGGTAGAATGAGACGTAGAGTGGAGAAGAGAGGTAGAATGACACGTAGAGTGGAGAAGAGAGGTAGAATGAGAAATAGAGTGGAGAAGAGAGGTAGAATGAGAGGTAGAGTGGAGAAGAGAGGTAGAATGACACGTAGAGTGGAGAAGAGCGGTAGAATGAGCGGTAGAGTGGAGAAGAGCGGTAGAATGAGAGGTAGAGTGGAGAATAGAGGTAGAATGAGACATAGAGTGGAGAAGAGAGGTAGAATGAGAGGTAGAGTGGAGAAGAGAGGTAGAATGAGACGTAGAGTGGAGAAGAGAGGTAGAATGACACGTAGAGTGGAGAAGAGAGGTAGAATGAGAAATAGAGTGGAGAAGAGAGATAGAATGAGACGTAGAGTGGAGAAGAGAGGTAGAATGAAAGGTAGAGTGGAGAAGAGAGGTAGAATTACACGTAGAGTGGAGAAGAGAGGTAGAATGACACGTAGAGTGGAGAAGAAAGGTAGAATGACAGGTAGAGTGGAGAAGAGAGGTAGAATGACACGTAGAGTGAAGAAGAGAGGTAGAATGAGACAGAGTGGAGAAGAGAGGTAGAATGAAAGGTAGAGTGGAGAAGAGAGGTAGAATGAGACGTAGAGTGGAGAAGAGAGGTAGAATGAAAGGTAGAGTGGAGAAGAGAGGTAGAATGACACGTAGAGTGGAGAAGAGAGGTAGAATGACACTTAGAGTGGAGAAGAGAGATAGAATGACACGTAGAGTGGAGAAAAGAGGTAGAATGAGAGGTAGAGTGGAGAAGAGAGGTAGAATGACACGTAGAGTGGAGAAGAGAGGTAGAATGAGAAATAGAGTGGAGAAGAGAGGTAGAATGAGAGGTAGAGTGGAGAAGAGAGGTAGAATGAGACGTAGAGTGGAGAAGAGAGGTAGAATGACACGTAGAGTGGAGAAGAGAGGTAGAATGAGAAATAGAGTGGAGAAGAGAGGTAGAATGAGAGGTAGAGTGGAGAAGAGAGGTAGAATGACACGTAGAGTGGATAAGAGCGGTAGAATGAGCGGTAGAGTGGAGAAGAGCGGTAGAATGAGAGGTAGAGTGGAGAATAGAGGTAGAATGAGACATAGAGTGGAGAAGAGAGGTAGAATGAGAGGTAGAGTGGAGAAGAGAGGTAGAATGAGACGTAGAGTGGAGAAGAGAGGTAGAATGACACGTAGAGTGGAGAAGAGAGGTAGAATGAGAAATAGAGTGGAGAAGAGAGGTAGAATGAGACATAGAGTGGAGAAGAGAGGTAGAATGAGACAGAGTGGAGAAGAGAGTTAGAATGAGTGATAGAGTGGAGAAGAGAGGTAGAATGAGAGGTAGAGTGGAGAAGAGAGGTAGAATGAGACGTAGAGTGGAGAAGAGAGGTAGAATGACACGTAGAGTGGAGAAGAGAGGTAGAATGAGAGATAGAGTGGAGAATATATGTAGAATGAAAGGTAGAGTGGAGAAGAGAGGTAGAATGAGAGGTAGAGTGGAGAAGAGAGGTAGAATGAGACGTAGAGTGGAGAAGAGAGGTAGAATGACACGTAGAGTGGAGAAGAGAGGTAGAATGAGAGGTAGAGTGGAGAAGAGAGGTAGAATGAAAGGTAGAGTGGAGAAGAGAAGAGAGGTAGAATGAGACGTAGAGTGGAGAAGAGAGGTGGAATGAGAGGTAGAGTGGAGAAGAGTGGTAGAATGAGAAGTAGAGTGGAGAAGAGAGGTATAATGAGAGGTAGAGTGGAGAAGAGAGGTAGAATGAAAGGTAGAGTGGAGAAGAGAGGTAGAATGAGACGTAGAGTGGAGAAGAGAGGTAGAATGAGATGTAGAGTGGAGAAGAGAGGTAGAATGAGACATAGAGTGGAGAAGAGAGGTAGAATGAGAGGTAGAGTGGAGAAGAGAGGTAGAATGAGGGGTAGAGTGGAGAAGAGAGATAGAATGAGACGTAGAGTGGAGAAGAGAGATAGAATGAGAGGTAGAGTGGAGAAGAGAGGTAGAATGAGACGTAGAGTGGAGAAGATAGGTAGAATGAAAGGTAGAGTGGAGAAGAGAGGTAGAATGAGACGTAGAGTGGAGAAGAGAGGTAGAATGAGAGGTAGAGTGGAGAAGAGAGGTAGAATGAGACGTAGAGTGGAGAAGAGAGGTAGAATGACACGTAGGGTGGAGAAGAGAGGTAGAATGAGACATAGAGTGGAGAAGAGAGGTAGAATGAGAGGTAGAGTGGAGAAGAGAGGTAGAATGAGAGGTAGAGTGGAGAAGAGAGATAGAATGAGATGTAGAGTGGAGAAGAGAGGTAGAATGAGAGGTAGAGTGGAGAAGAGAGGTAGAATGAGACGTAGAGTGGAGAAGAGAGGTAGAATGACACGTAGATTGGAGAAGAGAGGTAGAATGAGACGTAGAGTGGAGAAGAGAGGTAGAATGAGAGGTAGAGTGGAGAAGAGAGGTGGAATGAAAGGTAGAGTGGAGAAGAGACGTAGAATGAGACGTAGAGTGGAGAAGAGAGGTAGAATGAGAGGTAGAGTGGAGAAGAGTGGTAGAATGAGAGGTAGAGTGGAGAAGAGAGGTAGAATGAGAGGTAGAGTGGAGAAGAGAGGTAGAATGAAAGGTAGAGTGGAGAAGAGAGGTAGAATGAGACGTAGAGTGGAGAAGAGAGGTAGAATGAGAGGTAGAGTGGAGAAGAGAGGTAGAATGAGAGGTAGAGTGGAGAAGAGAGGTAGAATGACACGTAGAGTGGAGAAGAGAGGTAGAATGAGACATAGAGTGGAGAAGAGAGGTAGAATGAGATGTAGAGTGGAGAAGAGAGGTAGAATGAGAGGTAGAGTGGAGAAGAGAGATAGAATGAGACGTAGAGTGGAGAAGATAGGTAGAATGAAAGGTAGAGTGGAGAAGAGAGGTAGAATTACACGTAGAGTGGAGAAGAGAGGTAGAATGACACGTAGAGTGGAGAAGAGAGGTAGAATGACAGGTAGAGTGGAGAAGAGAGGTAGAATGAGGGGTAGAGTGGAGAAGAGAGGTAGAATGAGACAGAGTGGAGAAGAGAGGTAGAATGAAAGGTAGAGTGGAGAAGAGAGGTAGAATGAGACGTAGAGTGGAGAAGAGAGGTAGAATGAAAGGTAGAGTGGAGAAGAGAGGTAGAATGACACGTAGAGTGGAGAAGAGAGGTAGAATGACACTTAGAGTGGAGAAGAGAGGTAGAATGACACGTAGAGTGGAGAAAAGAGGTAGAATGAGAGGTAGAGTGGAGAAGAGAGGTAGAATGACACGTAGAGTGGAGAAGAGAGGTAGAATGAGAAATAGAGTGGAGAAGAGAGGTAGAATGAGAGGTAGAGTGGAGAAGAGAGGTAGAATGAGACGTAGAGTGGAGAAGAGAGGTAGAATGACACGTAGAGTGGAGAAGAGAGGTAGAATGAGAAATAGAGTGGAGAAGAGAGGTAGAATGAGAGGTAGAGTGGAGAAGAGAGGTAGAATGACACGTAGAGTGGAGAAGAGCGGTAGAATGAGCGGTAGAGTGGAGAAGAGCGGTAGAATGAGAGGTAGAGTGGAGAATAGAGGTAGAATGAGACATAGAGTGGAGAAGAGAGGTAGAATGAGAGGTAGAGTGGAGAAGAGAGGTAGAATGAGACGTAGAGTGGAGAAGAGAGGTAGAATGACACGTAGAGTGGAGAAGAGAGGTAGAATGAGAAATAGAGTGGAGAAGAGAGGTAGAATGAGACATAGAGTGGAGAAGAGAGGTAGAATGAGACATAGAGTGGAGAAGAGAGTTAGAATGAGTGATAGAGTGGAGAAGAGAGGTAGAATGAGAGGTAGAGTGGAGAAGAGAGGTAGAATGAGAGGTAGAGTGGAGAAGAGAGGTAGAATGAGACGTAGAGTGGAGAAGAGAGGTAGAATGACACGTAGAGTGGAGAAGAGAGGTAGAATGAGAAATAGAGTGGAGAAGAGAGGTAGAATGAGACATAGAGTGGAGAAGAGAGGTAGAATGAGACATAGAGTGGAGAAGAGAGGTATAATGAGAGGTAGAGTGGAGAAGAGAGGTAGAATGAGACGTAGAGTGGAGAAGAGAGGTAGAATGACACGTAGAGTGGAGAAGAGAGGTAGAATGAGAGATAGAGTGGAGAATATATGTAGAATGAAAGGTAGAGTGGAGAAGAGAGGTAGAATGAGAGGTAGAGTGGAGAAGAGAGGTAGAATGAGACGTAGTGTGGGGAAGAGAGGTAGAATGACACGTAGAGTGGAGAAGAGAGGTAGAATGAGAGGTAGAGTGGAGAAGAGAGGTAGAATGAAAGGTAGAGTGGAGAAGAGAGGTAGAATGAGACGTAGTGTGGGGAAGAGAGGTAGAATGACACGTAGAGTGGAGAAGAGAGGTAAAATGAGAGGTAGAGTGGAGAAGAGAGGTAGAATGAAAGGTAGAGTGGAGAAGAGAGGTAGAATGAGACGTAGAGTGGAGAAGAGAGGTAGAATGAGAGGTAGAGTGGAGAAGAGTGGTAGAATGAGAAGTAGAGTGGAGAAGAGAGGTAGAATGAGAGGTAGAGTGGAGAAGATAGGTAGAATGAAAGGTAGAGTGGAGAAGAGAGGTAGAATGAGACGTAGAGTGGAGAAGAGAGGTAGAATGAGAGGTAGAGTGGAGAAGAGAGGTAGAATGAGACGTAGAGTGGAGAAGAGAGGTAGAATGACACGTAGAGTGGAGAAGAGAGGTAGAATGAGACATAGAGTGGAGAAGAGAGGTAGAATGAGAGGTAGAGTGGAGAAGAGAGGTAGAATGAGAGGTAGAGTGGAGAAGAGAGATAGAATGAGATGTAGAGTGGAGAAGAGAGGTAGAATGAGAGGTAGAGTGGAGAAGAGAGGTAGAATGAGACGTAGAGTGGAGAAGAGAGGTAGAATGACACGTAGATTGGAGAAGAGAGGTAGATAGACGTAGAGTGGAGAAGAGAGGTAGAATGAGAGGTAGAGTGGAGAAGAGAGGTGGAATGAAAGGTAGAGTGGAGAAGAGAGGTAGAATGAGACGTAGAGTGGAGAAGAGAGGTAGAATGAGAGGTAGAGTGGAGAAGAGTGGTAGAATGAGAGGTAGAGTGGAGAAGATAGGTAGAATGAGAGGTAGAGTGGAGAAGAGAGGTAGAATGAAAGGTAGAGTGGAGAAAAGAGGTAGAATGAGACGTAGAGTGGAGAAGAGAGGTAGAATGAGAGGTAGAGTGGAGAAGAGAGGTAGAATGAGAGGTAGAGTGGAGAAGAGAGGTAGAATGACACGTAGAGTGGAGAAGAGAGGTAGAATGAGACATAGAGTGGAGAAGAGAGGTAGAATGAGAGGTAGAGTGGAGAAGAGAGGTAGAATGAGAGGTAGAGTGGAGAAGAGAGATAGAATGAGACGTAGAGTGGAGAAGAGAGGTAGAATGAAAGGTAGAGTGGAGAAGAGAGGTAGAATTACACGTAGAGTGGAGAAGAGAGGTAGAATGACACGTAGAGTGGAGAAGAGAGGTAGAATGACAGGTAGAGTGGAGAAGAGAGGTAGAATGACACGTAGAGTGAAGAAGACAGGTAGAATGAGACAGAGTGGAGAAGAGAGGTAGAATGAAAGGTAGAGTGGAGAAGAGAGGTAGAATGAGACATAGAGTGGAGAAGAGAGGTAGAATGAGAGGTAGAGTGGAGAAGAGAGGTAGAATGACACGTAGAGTGGAGAAGAGAGGTAGAATGAGAAATAGAGTGGAGAAGAGAGGTAGAATGAGAGGTAGAGTGGAGAAGAGAGGTAGAATGAGACGTAGAGTGGAGAAGAGAGGTAGAATGACACGTAGAGTGGAGAAGAGAGGTAGAATGAGAAATAGAGTGGAGAAGAGAGGTAGAATGAGAGGTAGAGTGGAGAAGAGAGGTAGAATGACACGTAGAGTGGAGAAGAGCGGTAGAATGAGCGGTAGAGTGGAGAAGAGCGGTAGAATGAGAGGTAGAGTGGAGAATAGAGGTAGAATGAGACATAGAGTGGAGAAGAGAGGTAGAATGAGAGGTAGAGTGGAGAAGAGAGGTAGAATGAGACGTAGAGTGGAGAAGAGAGGTAGAATGACACGTAGAGTGGAGAAGAGAGGTAGAATGAGAAATAGAGTGGAGAAGAGAGGTAGAATGAGACATAGAGTGGAGAAGAGAGGTAGAATGAGACATAGAGTGGAGAAGAGAGTTAGAATGAGTGGTAGAGTGGAGAAGAGAGGTAGAATGAGAGGTAGAGTGGAGAAGAGAGGTAGAATGAGAGGTAGAGTGGAGAAGAGAGGTAGAATGAGACGTAGAGTGGAGAAGAGAGGTAGAATGACACGTAGAGTGGAGAAGAGAGGTAGAATGAGAAATAGAGTGGAGAAGAGAGGTAGAATGAGACATAGAGTGGAGAAGAGAGGTAGAATGAGACATAGAGTGGAGAAGAGAGGTAGAATGAGAGGTAGAGTGGAGAAGAGAGGTAGAATGAGACGTAGAGTGGAGAAGAGAGGTAGAATGACACGTAGAGTGGAGAAGAGAGGTAGAATGAGAGATAGAGTGGAGAATATATGTAGAATGAAAGGTAGAGTGGAGAAGAGAGGTAGAATGAGAGGTAGAGTGGAGAAGAGAGGTAGAATGAGACGTAGTGTGGGGAAGAGAGGTAGAATGACACGTAGAGTGGAGAAGAGAGGTAGAATGAGAGGTAGAGTGGAGAAGAGAGGTAGAATGAAAGGTAGAGTGGAGAAGAGAGGTAGAATGAGACGTAGTGTGGGGAAGAGAGGTAGAATGACACGTAGAGTGGAGAAGAGAGGTAAAATGAGAGGTAGAGTGGAGAAGAGAGGTAGAATGAAAGGTAGAGTGGAGAAGAGAGGTAGAATGAGACGTAGAGTGGAGAAGAGAGGTAGAATGAGAGGTAGAGTGGAGAAGAGTGGTAGAATGAGAAGTAGAGTGGAGAAGAGAGGTAGAATGAGAGGTAGAGTGGAGAAGATAGGTAGAATGAAAGGTAGAGTGGAGAAGAGAGGTAGAATGAGACGTAGAGTGGAGAAGAGAGGTAGAATGAGAGGTAGAGTGGAGAAGAGAGGTAGAATGAGACGTAGAGTGGAGAAGAGAGGTAGAATGACACGTAGAGTGGAGAAGAGAGGTAGAATGAGACATAGAGTGGAGAAGAGAGGTAGAATGAGAGGTAGAGTGGAGAAGAGAGGTAGAATGAGAGGTAGAGTGGAGAAGAGAGATAGAATGAGATGTAGAGTGGAGAAGAGAGGTAGAATGAGAGGTAGAGTGGAGAAGAGAGGTAGAATGAGACGTAGAGTGGAGAAGAGAGGTAGAATGACACGTAGATTGGAGAAGAGAGGTAGATAGACGTAGAGTGGAGAAGAGAGGTAGAATGAGAGGTAGAGTGGAGAAGAGAGGTGGAATGAAAGGTAGAGTGGAGAAGAGAGGTAGAATGAGACGTAGAGTGGAGTAGAGAGGTAGAATGAGAGGTAGAGTGGAGAAGAGTGGTAGAATGAGAGGTAGAGTGGAGAAGATAGGTAGAATGAGAGGTAGAGTGGAGAAGAGAGGTAGAATGAAAGGTAGAGTGGAGAAAAGAGGTAGAATGAGACGTAGAGTGGAGAAGAGAGGTAGAATGAGAGGTAGAGTGGAGAAGAGAGGTAGAATGAGAGGTAGAGTGGAGAAGAGAGGTAGAATGACACGTAGAGTGGAGAAGAGAGGTAGAATGAGACATAGAGTGGAGAAGAGAGGTAGAATGAGAGGTAGAGTGGAGAAGAGAGGTAGAATGAGAGGTAGAGTGGAGAAGAGAGATAGAATGAGACGTAGAGTGGAGAAGAGAGGTAGAATGAAAGGTAGAGTGGAGAAGAGAGGTAGAATTACACGTAGAGTGGAGAAGAGAGGTAGAATGACACGTAGAGTGGAGAAGAGAGGTAGAATGACAGGTAGAGTGGAGAAGAGAGGTAGAATGACACGTAGAGTGAAGAAGAGAGGTAGAATGAGACAGAGTGGAGAAGAGAGGTAGAATGAAAGGTAGAGTGGAGAAGAGAGGTAGAATGAGACATAGAGTGGAGAAGAGAGGTAGAATGAGAGGTAGAGTGGAGAAGAGAGGTAGAATGAGACGTAGAGTGGAGAAGAGAGGTAGAATGACACGTAGAGTGGAGAAGAGAGGTAGAATGAGAAATAGAGTGGAGAAGAGAGGTAGAATGAGACATAGAGTGGAGAAGAGAGGTAGAATGAGACAGAGTGGAGAAGAGAGTTAGAATGAGTGGTAGAGTGGAGAAGAGAGGTAGAATGAGAGGTAGAGTGGAGAAGAGAGGTAGAATGAGACGTAGAGTGGAGAAGAGAGGTAGAATGACACGTAGAGTGGAGAAGAGAGGTAGAATGAGAGATAGAGTGGAGAATATATGTAGAATGAAAGGTAGAGTGGAGAAGAGAGGTAGAATGAGAGGTAGAGTGGAGAAGAGAGGTAGAATGAGAGGTAGAGTGGAGAAGAGAGATAGAATGAGACGTAGAGTGGAGAAGAGAGGTAGAATGAAAGGTAGAGTGGAGAAGAGAGGTAGAATTACACGTAGAGTGGAGAAGAGAGGTAGAATGACACGTAGAGTGGAGAAGAGAGGTAGAATGACAGGTAGAGTGGAGAAGAGAGGTAGAATGACACGTAGAGTGAAGAAGAGAGGTAGAATGAGACAGAGTGGAGAAGAGAGGTAGAATGAAAGGTAGAGTGGAGAAGAGAGGTAGAATGAGACATAGAGTGGAGAAGAGAGGTAGAATGAGAGGTAGAGTGGAGAAGAGAGGTAGAATGAGACGTAGAGTGGAGAAGAGAGGTAGAATGACACGTAGAGTGGAGAAGAGAGGTAGAATGAGAAATAGAGTGGAGAAGAGAGGTAGAATGAGACATAGAGTGGAGAAGAGAGGTAGAATGAGACAGAGTGGAGAAGAGAGTTAGAATGAGTGGTAGAGTGGAGAAGAGAGGTAGAATGAGAGGTAGAGTGGAGAAGAGAGGTAGAATGAGACGTAGAGTGGAGAAGAGAGGTAGAATGACACGTAGAGTGGAGAAGAGAGGTAGAATGAGAGATAGAGTGGAGAATATATGTAGAATGAAAGGTAGATTGGAGAAGAGAGGTAGAATGAGAGGTAGAGTGGAGAAGAGAGGTAGAATGAGACGTAGAGTGGAGAAGAGAGGTAGAATGACACGTAGAGTGGAGAAGAGAGGTAGAATGAGAGGTAGAGTGGAGAAGAGAGGTAGAATGAAAGGTAGAGTGGAGAAGAGAAGAGAGGTAGAATGAGACGTAGAGTGGAGAAGAGAGGTGGAATGAGAGGTAGAGTGGAGAAGAGTGGTAGAATGAGAAGTAGAGTGGAGAAGAGAGGTATAATGAGAGGTAGAGTGGAGAAGAGAGGTAGAATGAAAGGTAGAGTGGAGAAGAGAGGTAGAATGAGACGTAGAGTGGAGAAGAGAGGTAGAATGAGATGTAGAGTGGAGAAGAGAGGTAGAATGAGACATAGAGTGGAGAAGAGAGGTAGAATGAGAGGTAGAGTGGAGAAGAGAGGTAGAATGAGGGGTAGAGTGGAGAAGAGAGATAGAATGAGACGTAGAGTGGAGAAGAGAGATAGAATGAGAGGTAGAGTGGAGAAGAGAGGTAGAATGAGACGTAGAGTGGAGAAGATAGGTAGAATGAAAGGTAGAGTGGAGAAGAGAGGTAGAATGAGATGTAGAGTGGAGAAGAGAGGTAGAATGAGAGGTAGAGTGGAGAAGAGAGGTAGAATGAGACGTAGAGTGGAGAAGAGAGGTAGAATGACACGTAGGGTGGAGAAGAGAGGTAGAATGAGACATAGAGTGGAGAAGAGAGGTAGAATGAGAGGTAGAGTGGAGAAGAGAGGTAGAATGAGAGGTAGAGTGGAGAAGAGAGATAGAATGAGATGTAGAGTGGAGAAGAGAGGTAGAATGAGAGGTAGAGTGGAGAAGAGAGGTAGAATGAGACGTAGAGTGGAGAAGAGAGGTAGAATGACACGTAGATTGGAGAAGAGAGGTAGAATGAGACGTAGAGTGGAGAAGAGAGGTAGAATGAGAGGTAGCGTGGAGAAGAGAGGTGGAATGAAAGGTAGAGTGGAGAAGAGAGGTAGAATGAGACGTAGAGTGGAGAAGAGAGGTAGAATGAGAGGTAGAGTGGAGAAGAGTGGTAGAATGAGAGGTAGAGTGGAGAAGAGAGGTAGAATGAGAGGTAGAGTGGAGAAGAGAGGTAGAATGAAAGGTAGAGTGGAGAAGAGAGGTAGAATGAGACGTAGAGTGGAGAAGAGAGGTAGAATGAGAGGTAGAGTGGAGAAGAGAGGTAGAATGAGAGGTAGAGTGGAGAAGAGAGGTAGAATGACACGTAGAGTGGAGAAGAGAGGTAGAATGAGACATAGAGTGGAGAAGAGAGGTAGAATGAGATGTAGAGTGGAGAAGAGAGGTAGAATGAGAGGTAGAGTGGAGAAGAGAGATAGAATGAGACGTAGAGTGGAGAAGAGAGGTAGAATGAAAGGTAGAGTGGAGAAGAGAGGTAGAATTACACGTAGAGTGGAGAAGAGAGGTAGAATGACACGTAGAGTGGAGAAGAGAGGTAGAATGACAGGTAGAGTGGAGAAGAGAGGTAGAATGAGGGGTAGAGTGGAGAAGAGAGGTAGAATGAGACAGAGTGGAGAAGAGAGGTAGAATGAAAGGTAGAGTGGAGAAGAGAGGTAGAATTACACGTAGAGTGGAGAAGAGAGGTAGAATGACACGTAGAGTGGAGAAGAGAGGTAGAATGACAGGTAGAGTGGAGAAGAGAGGTAGAATGAGGGGTAGAGTGGAGAAGAGAGGTAGAATGAGACAGAGTGGAGAAGAGAGGTAGAATGAAAGGTAGAGTGGAGAAGAGAGGTAGAATGAGACGTAGAGTGGAGAAGAGAGGTAGAATGAAAGGTAGAGTGGAGAAGAGAGGTAGAATGACACGTAGAGTGGAGAAGAGAGGTAGAATGACACTTAGAGTGGAGAAGAGAGGTAGAATGACACGTAGAGTGGAGAAAAGAGGTAGAATGAGAGGTAGAGTGGAGAAGAGAGGTAGAATGACACGTAGAGTGGAGAAGAGAGGTAGAATGAGAAATAGAGTGGAGAAGAGAGGTAGAATGAGAGGTAGAGTGGAGAAGAGAGGTAGAATGAGACGTAGAGTGGAGAAGAGAGGTAGAATGACACGTAGAGTGGAGAAGAGAGGTAGAATGAGAAATAGAGTGGAGAAGAGAGGTAGAATGAGAGGTAGAGTGGAGAAGAGAGGTAGAATGACACGTAGAGTGGAGAAGAGCGGTAGAATGAGCGGTAGAGTGGAGAAGAGCGGTAGAATGAGAGGTAGAGTGGAGAATAGAGGTAGAATGAGACATAGAGTGGAGAAGAGAGGTAGAATGAGAGGTAGAGTGGAGAAGAGAGGTAGAATGAGACGTAGAGTGGAGAAGAGAGGTAGAATGACACGTAGAGTGGAGAAGAGAGGTAGAATGAGAAATAGAGTGGAGAAGAGAGGTAGAATGAGACATAGAGTGGAGAAGAGAGGTAGAATGAGACATAGAGTGGAGAAGAGAGTTAGAATGAGTGGTAGAGTGGAGAAGAGAGGTAGAATGAGAGGTAGAGTGGAGAAGAGAGGTAGAATGAGACGTAGAGTGGAGAAGAGAGGTAGAATGACACGTAGAGTGGAGAAGAGAGGTAGAATGAGAGATAGAGTGGAGAATATATGTAGAATGAAAGGTAGAGTGGAGAAGAGAGGTAGAATGAGAGATAGAGTGGAGAATATATGTAGAATGAAAGGTAGAGTGGAGAAGAGAGGTAGAATGAGAGGTAGAGTGGAGAAGAGAGGTAGAATGAGACGTAGAGTGGAGAAGAGAGGTAGAATGACACGTAGAGTGGAGAAGAGAGGTAGAATGAGAGGTAGAGTGGAGAAGAGAGGTAGAATGAAAGGTAGAGTGGAGAAGAGAAGAGAGGTAGAATGAGACGTAGAGTGGAGAAGAGAGGTGGAATGAGAGGTAGAGTGGAGAAGAGTGGTAGAATGAGAAGTAGAGTGGAGAAGAGAGGTATAATGAGAGGTAGAGTGGAGAAGATAGGTAGAATGAAAGGTAGAGTGGAGAAGAGAGGTAGAATGAGACGTAGAGTGGAGAAGATAGGTAGAATGAGATGTAGAGTGGAGAAGAGAGGTAGAATGACACGTAGAGTGGAGAAGAGAGGTAGAATGAGACATAGAGTGGAGAAGAGAGGTAGAATGAGAGGTAGAGTGGAGAAGAGAGGTAGAATGAGGGGTAGAGTGGAGAAGAGAGATAGAATGAGACGTAGAGTGGAGAAGAGAGATAGAATGAGAGGTAGAGTGGAGAAGAGAGGTAGAATGAGACGTAGAGTGGAGAAGAGAGGTAGAATGACACGTAGAGTGGAGAAGAGAGGTAGAATGAGAGGTAGAGTGGAGAAGAGAGGTAGAATGAAAGGTAGAGTGGAGAAGAGGTAGAATGACACGTAGAGTGGAGAAGAGAGGTAGAATGAGAGGTAGAGTGGAGAAGAGTGGTAGAATGAGAGGTAGAGTGGAGAAGAGAGGTAGAATGGGAGGTAGAGTGGAGAAGAGAGGTAGAATGAAAGGTAGAGTGGAGAAGAGAGGTAGAATGAGACGTAGAGTGGAGAAGAGAGGTAGAATGAGAGGTAGAGTGGAGAAGAGAGGTAGAATGAGAGGTAGAG
>NC_140024.1:25241163-25242763 GCF_964263955.1 Coregonus lavaretus | reverse complement strand
TAGAGGTAAGGAAAGACATCTAATGATAACTAATGATGTTACATCATTATGGTGTGCATGCGTGTGTGCACGTGCGTGCATACCTGCTGTGGGTTCAGTAAAGGTAAGGGGATCTAATGATGTCTTATGTTAGCAGAATGAAATGTTATAGGGCTCCAGATCTTACCGTAGGCTCTATGACATCATCCTGTGAGTTCTACTACGGTCCAGTCTGAGGGACAAGAGAGTTAATGACAACGGTCACTAGTGGTTCCATTTGACCCAAGACTTTATGGTGTCATGGACATGGAAATTAGATACTTTTAAATGCAATTATGCAATGACAAACACATGGAAATAGACACCAACTATAGTTTATTGTGCCATATTTATGTTCCAAATAGATTGTTATTCACTTGCAGAGCATGGTCCCTGGCTTGTCACCAATTCCTGTAGGCCTATGTGAAAGACACTAAACATTCACTGCAATAATCTAACATGCACAGTCCTTTCTAAAATCTAGATCTGGAGTTCCTAATAGACGTAATTAAATAATCATTTGTCAGTGTTGTTGTGGACCAGATGGTGGAGTGTGTTTCTGTCTGTTTTCCGCTACCATGATGACGCTCATTAATGATAGACGGCTTAAAGACGCATCATACTTCATCCTTCTTTTATTCTCTCTCTTTCTCTCTCTTTCCCTTACGCCATTCTCTCTCTCCCTCTTTTCTCTCTCCCTTTCTCCGTCTTCTCTCATCTCACATTTCTCTCCTCTTTCTTTCTTTCTTTCTTTCTTTCTTTCTTTCTTTCTTTCTTTCTTTCTTTCTTTCTTTCTTTCTCCTCACACACTGACGCCACACACACACACACACACACATGCCACACGCACACAGACACGCACACACGTTCCTCTCTCCCTTTCGTCTCCTGTGTGGCGTGTGTGTATGTGTGTAGGTGTGTAGGTGTGTGTGTGTGTGTGTGTGTGTGTGTGATGAGGGTGGTCATTAAAGCAGGTAATTGTCTCACTGTAGCTGTTATTGGATCTGGAGGCAGGAGGGAGAGACAGGCAGAGTAACTGATGTAAAGCTGCTGAGCGGTGAAATAGGGAACAGGGCTGAACACACACACACACACACACACACACACACACACACACACACACACACACACACACACACACACACACAGAGGGAAGATGATGGTATCAGTATCAAAGGAGAGGGAAGCATTGTGCTGTGTGACCCTCATCTATGGTAGCGGTCCCACCTGTTATCCTATCTCCCTCTGGGGCCTCTCAGACAGACCGCCACATACAGGTAGATACATTCACACACACACACACACACACACACACACACACACTCGCGCACAAACACACACACACGGGCGCCTGTGTATGTGCACCCCCATCCCTCACACACACATTCAACCATCAGTAAATGGAGGAAAGGAGACCAGGACAGAGGATGAGGCTACTTCAGACTGTTAAGATGCAACATCCTGTCTCCTTCTCCAAACCAGTGGGAAACCCTGGGCATAATCTCATTTGGATCCCACCCAGCCCTCTTTCTCATCCATCCATATCTCTCTCTCTTCTCTCCCTCTCCACTCCCTTCCGCCT
>NC_140024.1:25228663-25236163 GCF_964263955.1 Coregonus lavaretus | reverse complement strand
GACAATACTCTCACCTGGCTATATAACCTACCTGCTGATCGGGGCTGACATGCTGACCACACCGCCCGCGTGCGTGAGCATTGCAAAATAAATGTACACATACATATTATTCAATCATTGCACCCACACTGCTCGCGCGTGTCAACAAGCATCTGCATAGCCAGGCACTAAAATAGAACTTGGATATTTTTGTGAATCTTGACGCGCTGCAAGTCCCGCCTCTCCCATCTCCTCATTGACTTTTAGGAGCATATACCCACATGGGTGATTGAAAGATGAACTGAGGTCCACACTCCAGTCCAGTTGGTGGCGGTAATGCACCTTAAAGTTGGTTGCCAACCGCCATATAAAGTCCAAAGATGAAGAAGAAGCCTGACGGAGGAGAGATTACTAGAAACAAACTCGGTTTACCCTTTTATCTGTGGATTAATTGTCGGAGTAGAGGACCTTGTGCATTTCAGGTAAAAAAACAACCCAATGTTTATATCCCAGGACAAATTAGCTAGCAACAGCAAGCTAGCTAAATTGCCATAAATGTTTAATGCTTTTCAACCTGTCCCCAAATTAATATAGTTGGTTCAGAGTTCGTTTTGATATTTCAACCTGCGTGTCGTGACCACGTCTGGTGTGGGTGGACAAAATCAACATGCGCACGATGGGGCACGCGGATGCACGCGTGTGAGCGGTTTGGTTTGGTCAGCATGTTAGGCTACATTAGATTTTATTTCAATTGTTCAGGTTCACCATAAGCAATAGTTTAGGTAGTTTAGCTTTAAACCATCAGTGTATATGGTCATTTTTAGATTTACAGGATTAAGTTGATAATTTCATAAGGAGGACAACAATTGCTTTTTCTACCTGCACTGCATGGTCAAAGCTGGAGGAAACGAAAAGTTTACTCTGTAAAAACTTCCAAATAGTCTTAACCATTCGATATTGAGAGAGGGTGAAATCCAAAGTTGTTGTCATGGGGTGCTGAAGGTGGGTGTGGTGCATGAATCAAGCGCAGGACGCAGAAGCTCAGTCCAAAAGACTTTAGTGCAATATTCACGTAGAAAATAAGCACAATAAGCCCGAAGGCGAAATAACGGCGCACACAGGCGTCAAACAAACGGCGCACTAACATGTGCGAAAAACCTCTCCGAAACACTGGAGGGAAGTACGTAGCTCCAACACGAAACAGAAGAGCAATCACACACAAAGACAAACACACACAACGAGAACTAAATAGGACACTAACGAGGACTAACTAGACACAGGTGTACAACATCAAGACAAAACCAAACGAACATGAAACATAGATCGGTGGCAGCTAGTACTCCCTGCCCGAACCAGGAGGAGGAGCAGCCTCGGCCGAAACCGTGACAGTACCTCCCCCCCCCTTGACGCGCGGCTCCAGCCGTGCGCCGACCCCGGCCTCGGGGACGACCAGGAGGACGCGGAGCAGGGCGCGCGGGATGGTCCCGGTGGAACTCCGACAGGAGAGATGGGTCTAGGATGTCCCTCCGCGGCACCCAGCACCGCTCCTCCGGGCCGTACCCCTCCCACTCCACGAGATACTGGAGACCCCCCATCCGGCGTCTTGACCCCAAGATGGACCGAACGGTGTACGCCGGAGCCCCCTCGATGTCCAGTGGGGGCGGAGGAGTCTCCCCTATCTCATTGTCCTGGAGTGGACCAGCTACCACCGGCCTGAGAAGAGACACATGGAACGAGGGGTTAATATTCTTATACTCAACAGGTAGATGTAACCTATAACACACCTCGTTCAATCTTCTCAGGACTTTAAAGGGCCCCACAAACCGCCGACCCAGCTTCCAGCAGGGCAGGCGGAGGGGTAGGTTTCTGGTAGAGAGCCAGACTCGATCTCCGGGTGCGTACACCGGCCCCTCACTGCGGTGGAGATCGGCGCTCGCCTTGTGACGAAGGACGGCCCGCTGCAGGTGGACGTGGGCAGCGTTCCACGTCTCTTCCGAGCGCCTCATCCAATCATCCACCACAGGGGCCTCGATCTGGCTCTGCTGCCAAGGTGCCAGAACCGGCTGGTAACCTAACACACATTGGAAGGGGGTTAGGTTGGTAGAGGAGTGGCGGAGAGAGTTCTGGGCCATCTCGGCCCAGGGAATGTACCGTGCCCACTCCTCCGGCCGGCCCTGGCAATACGACGTCAGAAACCTACCCACATCCTGGTTGACACGTTCTACCTGCCCGTTACTCTCCGGGTGGTACCCTGAGGTAAGGCTAACCGAGACCCCCAAACGCTCCATGAACGCTCTCCAAACACGGGAGGTAAACTGGGGGCCTCGATCAGACACTATATCCTCGGGTACCCCGTAATGCCAGAAGACGTTGGTAAATAGGGCCTCATCAGTCTGTAGGGCAGTAGGAAGACCCGACATAGGGAGAAGACGACAGGCCTTAGAGAACCGGTCCACAACGACCAGGATGGTGGTATTCCCCTGAGAGAGGGGAAGGTCTGTCACAAAATCCACCGAGAGGTGGGACCATGGTCGTTGTGGAACGGGCAGGGGTTGTAACTTACCCCTGGGCAGATGTCGGGGCGCCTTACACTGGGCGCACACCGAGCAGGAGGAGACATAAACCCTCACATCCCTAGCCAAAGTGGGCCACCAGTATTTAGTGCTAAGGCAATGCACTGTCCGGCCAATACCCGGATGTCCAGAGGAGGGTGACGTGTGAGGCCAGTAAATGAGTCGATCCCGAATCTCGAGCGGAACGTACCTCCGACCCTCAGGACACTGTGGAGGGCTGGGGTCGGTACGCAACGCTCGCTCGATTTCGGCATCGACCTCCCACACCACCGGTGCCACAAGGCAAGACTCCGGTAGTATGGGAGTGGGCTCAACGGACCTCTCCTCCGTGTCATACCTGCCGGGACAGCGCATCTGCCTTACCATTCTGGGACCCAGGGATGTACGTGATTTTAAATACGAACCTGGTGAGAAACATACTCCATCGAGCCTGGCGAGGGTTCAGTCTCCTCGCTGCCCGGATGTACTCCAGGTTCCGATGGTTAGTCAAAATGAGGAAAGGGTGTTGAGCCCCCTCAAGTCAATGCCTCCACACCTTAAGGGCTTGAACTACAGCTAACAGCTCCCTGTCCCCAACGTCATAGTTACGCTCCGCCGGGCTGAGCTTTTTTGAGTAAGAAGCACAGGGGCGGAGTTTAGGTGGCGTGCCGGACCGTTGAGAGAGAACGGCCCCTATACCAGCCTCAGACGCGTCTACCTCAACCTGAAAGGGTAATGCGGGATCCGGATGCGCCAGCACCGGAGCCGACGTAAACAGGTCCTTCAGTCTCCTAAAGGCCCTGTCCGCATCAGCTGACCACTGCAGGCGCACCGGACCCCCTTTCAGAAGGGACGTGATGGGAGCTGCCACCTGTCCAAAACCCTGGATAAACCTCCGGTAGTAATTCGCAAAGCCCAAGAACTGCTGCACCTCTTTTACAGTGGTTGGAGTTTGCCAATTACGCACAGCGGACACACGATCCACCTCCATTCTCACCCCTGACGCGGACAACCGATAACCCAAAAAGGAGACCGACTCCTGGAAAAACAGACATTTCTCTGCCTTGACATATAGGTCGTGCTCCAACAGCCTCCTCAATACCCGACGCACCAGGGTTATATGCTCGGCTCGGGTAGACGAGTACACCAGAATGTCATCAATGTACACGACCACCCCTTGTCCCTGCATATCCCGGAAAATGTAATCTACGAAGGATTGGAAGACTGATGGAGCATTCATCAACCCATATGGCATGACGAGATATTCGAAATGACCTGACGTGGTACTAAACGCTGTCTTCCATTCGTTGCCCTCCCTAATGCGCACCAAGTTATACGCGCTCCTGAGATCCAATTTTGTGAAAAACCGCGCTCCATGTCATGGTCGCAATCAGAGGGAGTGGATAACTGTATTTCACAGTAATCTGATTGAGACCACGGTAATCAATGCACGGGCGCAACCCTCCATCTTTCTTCTTCACAAAAAAGAAACTCGAGGATGCGGGAGAAGTGGAGGGCCGAATGTATCCCTGTCTCAAAGATTCGGCTATGTAAGTCTCCATAGCTTTTCTCTCCTCTTGAGACAAAGGATACACGTGGCTCCGTGGGAGCGCTGCTCCTGCCTGGAGATCAATCGCACAATCCCCCTGTCTATGAGGAGGCAACTGCGTCGCCCTAGTTTTACTAAACACGAGAGCTAAATCCCCATATTCAGGCGGAATGTGCAGTGCGGGCACTTGGTTTGGACTTTCCACCGAAGTCGCCCCCACGGAAACACCCAGACATCGCCCCTCGCACTGAGCAGACCACCCATCGAGAGCCCTCTGTTGCCATGAAATAGCAGGGTTATGGGTGCTTAACCAGGGAATTCCCAGCACCACTGGGTACGCAGGAGAGTCGATCAGATACAGCTGTATAGTCTCTTCATGACCCCCCTGCGCACACATCCTAAGTGGTGCTGTGATCTCCCTAATCAACCCCGACCCCAACGGGCGGCTATCTAAGGCATGAACGGGAAAAGGTTTGTCAACAGGTAGGAGAGGGATCCCTAAATCTAAACAAAACTTCCGATCAACAAAATTCCCAGCTGCGCCTGAATCTACTAGCGCCTTATGCTGGGAATGAGGTGCAACCTGTGGAAAACACACAGGTATACAAAAGTGCGCAACAGAAAGCTCTGGGTAAGTGGGACGTCTACTCACCTGGGAGGCCCCCCCAGTGCGTGGCCTGTTGTCTTCTCCCCCGGAGAACCCTCCCCAGCACCTGGCCGCAGTGTGCCCTCCACGACCGCACTTGGTGCAGGAGACAGGCCCCCTCGGGCTCCTCCTCCTCCTTTCTCTAGCGCCGGCACCCCCGAGCTCCATAGGGCACGGCTCGGAGGTGCCGGAGGGCGGAATGGACGGACCCCCCTCGGGACGTCCACGGGTGGCCAGCAGGGTGTCAAGACGGATGGACATATCGACCAACTGGTCGAAGGTGAGATGGGTATCCCTGCAGGCCAACTCACGTTGAACGTCCTCCCGTAGGCTACATCGAAAATGGTAGATGAGGGCCCGTTCATTCCACCCTGCGTCCGCCGCTAGAGTCCGGAACTCTAGAGCAAACGCCTGTGCGCTCCTCATCCCCTGTCTCAGATGGACTAGACGCTCCCCCGCCGCTTTGCCCTCAGGTGGATGGTCGAACACTGCCTTGAAGCAGCGGGAGAACTCGGCGTAGGAGATGGTGTTGGCGTCCATCTTCCTCCACTCGGCGTTAGCCCACTCCAACGCCTTGCCCGTGAGACAGGAGATGAGGGCGGAAACGCTCTCGTGTCCCGAGGGCACCGGGTGTACAGTGGCCAGGTAGAGCTCCACCTGCAGGAGGAACCCCTGACACCCGGCAGCTGTTCCGTCATACGCCCTCGGGAGCGAGAGCCGAATCCCCCTGGGTTCCGGACCTGGGACTGGTGGACCGGCCGATGGGGTTGGCAGGGTAGGTGGAGGTGTGGGTACCCCGCTGGCCTCCCATCGGTGCAGGGTGTTGATGACGTCCTGTAGAGCGGTCCCCAGTTGTCGTATCTGGTCATCTTGGCCGCGAACATGCTCCTCGAGCGACTCAGGCGTAACTGCAGATCCTGCTGATTCCATTTTGGTGTGTGATTCTGTCATGGGGTGCTGAAGGTGGGTGTGGTGCATGAATCAAGCGCAGGACGCAGAAACTCAGTCCAAAAGACTTTAGTGCAATATTCACGTAGAAAATAAGCACAATAAGCCCGAAGGCAAAATAACGGCGCACACAGGCGTCAAACAAACGGCGCACTAACATGTGCGAAAAACCTCTCCGAAACACTGGAGGGAAGTACGTAGCTCCAACACGAAACAGAAGAGCAATCACACACAAAGACAAACACACACAACGAGAACTAAATAGGACACTAACGAGGACTAACAAGACACAGGTGTACAACATCAAGACAAAACCAAACGAACATGAAACATAGATCGGTGGCAGCTAGTACTCCGGGGACGACGACCGCCGAAGCCTGCCCGAACCAGGAGGAGGAGCAGCCTCGGCCGAAACCGTGACAGTTGTGCTATGTATTCATTGTAAATTTTTTTAATCTAAATATTGTACATTACTAGCTCAAACACTTTGCATCTGTAAAAAAGACAAATGAATTATTGGGTGATGGGGATTTCAGATTAAAAGTGGACAAAAAGCAAACATTATCTGATAGCGGGGTTGTAGATGGCTCAGCTCAGGTGCCTACACACACCATAGACATATACACTACCAGTCAAAAGTTTGGACACACCTACTTATTCAAGGGTTTTTCTTTATTTTTACAATTTTTTACATTGTAGAATAATAGTGAAGACATCAAAACTATGAAATAACACATATGGAATCATGTAGTAACCAAACAAGTGTTAAACAAAACAAAATATATTTTATATTTGAGATTCTTCAAATAGCCACCCTTTGCCTTGATGACAGCTTTGCACACTCTTGGCATTCTCTCAACCAGCTTCATGAGGTAGTCACCTGGAATGCATTTCAATTAACAGGTGTGCCTTCTTCAAAGTTAATTTGTGGAATTTATTTCCCTCTTAATGGGTTTGAGCCAATCAGTTGTGTTGTGACAAGGTAGGGGGGGGATACAGAATATAGCCTTATTTGGTAAAAGACCAAGTCCATATTATGGCAAGAACAGCTCAAATAAGCAAAGATAAACGACAGTCCATCATTACTTTAAGACATGAAGGTCAGTCAATACGGAACATTTCAAGAACTTTGAACGTTTCTTCAAATGCAGTCGCAAAAACCATCAAGCGCTATGATGAAACTGGCTCTCACGAGGACCGCCACAGGAATGGAAGACCTCTGCTGTAGAAGATAAGTTCATTAGAGTTACCAGCCTCAGAAATTGTAGTGCAAATAAATGCTTCACAGAGTTCAAGTCACAGACACATCTCAACATCAACTGTTCAGAGCGGACTGTGTGAATCAGACCTTCATGGTCGAATTGCTGCAAAGAAACCACTACTAAAGGACACCAATAAGAAGAAGAGACCTACTTGGGCCAAGAAACACCAAGTCCAAATTTGAGATTTTTGGTTCCAACCGCCATGTCTTTGTGAGACGCGTGTGGGTGAACGGATGATCTCTGCATATGTAGTTCCCACCGTAAAGCACAGAGGAGGAGGTGTTATGGTGTGGGGGTGCTTTGCTGGTGACACTGTCTGTGATTTATTTAGAATTCAAGGCACACTTAACCAGCATGGCTACCACAGCATTCTGCAGCGATACGCCATCCCATCTCGTTTGGGCTTAGTGGGACTATCATTTGTTTTTCAACAGGACAATGACCCAACACACCTCCAGGCTGTGTAAGGGCTATTTTACCAAGAAGGAGAGTGATGGAGTGCTGCATCAAATGACCTGACCTCCACAATCCCCCGACCTCAACCCAATTGAGATAGTTTGGGAT
>NC_140024.1:25211163-25221163 GCF_964263955.1 Coregonus lavaretus | reverse complement strand
ACCACAGACATTATACAGATGCTCACCCACAGACAGACACACCCGCAAAAACACACAAATACAGTATACACAAATAGAGACATGGAAAAAGGCAGAGGAAAGGAAAGGATGAAGGAGAGTTCTAGAGTTCTCTATTGAGCATCCAGTTCACTATGCTTCACAAACACACAGTCATATGGACGAATATTGTGTTACTATCCCTAACATGACCAGTGCGGTTTTCTTTTAGGAAACAGCTACACTGTAAAAATTAATATTGTGCTACTTCTAAAAACTAGGTAGCTATTTGCGTTTCCAACATGAGGTATTCTTATGTGTAATATACTTAACTTTTGGTGTTCACAAACACTAATATATTAAGTCCAGCATCCAAAAAATGGCTTAGACCCAACTTAATTTGATCAATTCCAAAACCATTATTCTTAAATGTTTGATTACGTGCTTTCAGTGATCGTGTCTTATTGTTTAACATTGTTTTCTGTTTAGGAATATTAGCCATTTTAACCCACTTTCCCAGATATGTGCTCATTTCATTACCTTATTATTATCATTGTCAGTAAACACTCAGTGGACACTCAACCAACCTTCTGATATCCATTTATCATGATCCATTACACCTCATAGCACAACAAACTGCGTAATACTAGTATAGAAATATACTTTTCTTTCTTCAAACATGCATATAACATTCTGTAAAAGTATCCTAAAGTTCAAAAAATAAAAAATTACCCCCAAGTAGATCTCATGCTGTTCTACACATTCTTCCATGGTGCAGAGGGAAACATTTTCCGTTTATAGCTAATCTCATGCTATTCTACACATTTTGCCATGAGGCTAAGAGAAAATGTTGCTGTTTTAAAGTTCATTTCCTGTAATTCAAAAAATTTGTTCATATGCTATCCTCCCAGGGCGAGCGACTACGCCACTGAACATGACAACATACAAATATGCCCAAACAAATTATATCCACTGAGAATGTGTGTTTGTGTGTTTGAAAACAGTATCTTAGGCAGGGCTGTTTACCTAGGGAGTCAGCTCTCCTTCTCTCTCTCTCTCTGTTATCTGGACAATTAGCCTCTCCCACTGGAACACACACACACACTGATAACACTGTCTGAGGCCCTACACATACACCACACACACACACACACACACACACACACACTAAAACACAAAGACACGCACGCACACACGCACTAAAACACAAAGACACACGCATGCACGCACGCAAACACACACACACATGCGTACACACACATCGGCAGGGTGTTGCTAGAGGTGTCACCTCAGTGTACCTGTTGAACACTGATTGACATTTTGCACAGAGGTACACACACACACACACACACACACACACACACACACACACACAGTGCATCTGCTAGCTGTAATGAATAGTGCTGTCTGAAAGGTCAGACCCAGAGGACACATGCAGCACTTAACCTTTGTACAGCATCATAACACTTTCATTACACACACACACATAGCCCGGAGTATAAGAGACAGGGACATTTTCATATGTTGTTAATTACAGCGATGTGGAGGTGGACAGAAACATATCCAAAAAATACAACAAATCTGGTGATACTTTCTTATATTCCTAAAGTTTGCCTGGGAACAAACTATCACTAATTGGCTTGTAGGAATTTACAACAGAGTTTAGGATTGAGTGGGAGAGAGAGAGAGAGAGGGAGAGAGAGAGAGAGAGAGAGAGAGAGAGAGAGAGAGAGAGAGAGAGAGAGAGAGAGAGAGAGAGAGAGAGAGAAGAGAGAGAGAGAGAGAGAGAGAGAGAGAGAGAGAGAGAGAGAGAGAGAGAGAGAGAGAGAGAGAGAGAGAGAGAGAGAGAGAGAGAGAGAGAGAGAGAGAGGGAGAGAGAGAGAGAGAGAGAGAGAGGGGAGAGAGAGAGAGAGAGAGAGAGAGAGAGAGAGAGAGAGAGAGAGAGAGAGAGAGAGAGAGAGAGAGAGAGAGAGAGAGAGAGAGAGAGAGAGAGAGATAGAGAGAGAGAGAGAGAGAGAGAGAGAGAGAGACAGGGGAGGGACTGGAGACTGGTGGGCGGAGCTGGGATGAGGATACCTTAGTCATCGTCCATGAGGCCTCCTCACAGAGAGCTACTGTGCTAAATTGCAATTATGTTCTGTACATGCTGTAACAGAGCAGAAACAGGGGAGGAGGGGGGAGAGAGGGGGAGGACTCATGGGGGTGATGGGGTAAGAAGACAGTGGGGAGAAGAGGGGGAGACAGGGAGGAGAGAGGTGGGATGTATTCCCAATCTGCAGCATGAATCAGTGTTTACTAATGAGAAAGGGGACGTGTCCCTGCAGCCCATGGATTATTGAGATTAACAGAAAGCCCTCCTCATCTCCCCACCCAGACAGGAGCAGCGTCTGGCTTTACATCCCATCCCTACGGAGAACACAGGAATGAATCAGCTCATCACAGTCGTTACAGAGGTGGAGGAGAGAAGCCCTCTTTCTGAGAGGGGGATGATGAGAGAGGTAGAGAGAGAGAGAGAGAGAGAGAGAGAGAGAGAGAGAGAGAGAGAGAGAGAGAAGAGAGAGAGAGAGAGATCCTAACATGGTAAATATCTGTGATGTCTCTGATGGGAACCAGCTAGTATGTCCTTGAAGATAACCTTCAGTACTGTTGTTTTTCTTCCCTCCTCGAAGATAACAATCTCTAACCATTTACACACATTATAAAGATCACCACTTTCATGTCCAATGCAAATTATGCCTAATTGGTTCCAGCAATTATAACAGTTCTCAATGGTAGCTAATCTGAGTGAATTAAAGATGGCCAGAGAGAAAGAGAGAGGGGAGTGTAGAAAGAGAGAGGGGAGAGAAGAAAGAGAGAGAGGATAGAGAGAGAGAGAGAGTGAGAGAGAGAGAGAGAGGGGGGTGGGTAAGGACTGCGAGAGAGAGAGCAAGAGAGAGAGAGAAAGCGAGAGAGAGACTGGGGAGGGACTGGAGACTGGTGGACGGAGCTGGGAGAGGATACCTTAGTAATCGTCCCATAAGGCCTCCTCACAGAGAGCTACTTTGGTAGACCTTTCCTGCAGTCAAATGACCAAATCGCCCTCTAGTGGCCTCATGGGTGGAATGCTATTAATAATTTTCATAATTTCATAATTAATAGACATACTTTTTTTTCAACAACCGAAAATCCAGTGTTTCTATGTCAAACGGTTTTGTTATATGTGACCCGTTTCAGGAAGCTAAGCGTATGTCGCACATATCTACTTCACAAGAGAGGCATTTCAACGTTTTTTCTTTTCTTTTTTTAATCTAATTGCGTTTTTTGGCAGAAATGCTTTCTTGAACATGTGAACTTTCATGTGCCTTAATAACAAACTTGTATGCCATCTGTAAATATAAATAAAATTGTTAAATTACGAGCCTAGTTGGTTTAGCCACGGAAAAAGACAGGAACCTTCGCGCTAGCCATGATTGGCTAAGATAATGGATGGGCTGGAAATGCCGAGAGATGAGTTCGGGTTGGTCTGCCATGTAGCTTGCATCTGTCTATAACGTGAGCTGCTCAGTATGTGTAGATAATCCTTCCTACTGCAGCGTAGTATATATATATATATTTTTTTTTACTTTTTCTCCCCAATTTCATGATATCCAATTGGTAGTTACAGTCTTGTCCCATCGCTGCAACTCCCCTACGGACTTGGGAGAGGCGAAGGTCGAGAGCCATGCGTCCTCCGAAACATGACCCTGCCAAGCCGCACTGCTTCTTGACACACTGCTCGCTTAACCCGGAAGCCAGCCGCACCAATGTGTCGGAGGAAACATTGTCTATCTGTCGACCGAAGTCAGCTTGCAGGCGCCCGGCCCACCACAAGGAGTCGCTGGAGCGCGATGGAACAAGGAAATCACAGCCAGCCAAACCCTCCCCTAACCCGGACGAAATAGATGTTGGCAAAATACCTCCCTGCATGTTCTCACTGCAACAAAAGCTGCAGATTAGGAGCAGCGCACAGAGGGGTGGGTGTGTATGTTTGTCTGTGTGTGTTTATGTGTGTCCTCATTTTGCAGCGGGCATCGAAGTTTGTTGTCTCTCAGTCAGAATGCGCATTAGCGTTTAATCTTTGTTCCTTACCCTTGCCCCACTTGTTAGATATTATGCACATTGATAGCTTGATATCAAACGTCCTCGCCATGTGATTTATCATACTGTAGTAGCAGGCAGCAGCAATCTAAATGATCAGACCGAAAACGTGAGGAAAAGTGATAGGGGGAAATTATGAAGCGAGTGGACGGAGAAATACAGCTTCACTCTATCCAATCAGAGCAGCAGGATCAACGTACAGCCCGCCCTTCTCTTTACAAACAGGCAAACTAGCCAGTTGAGTTATTTAGACCACGCACATGACTGACTCAAAGACAGTATGGTTTAGAAACTCTGTGACTGACACATGAGAAACATGCTTGCTGGTACCCGAATTTTTTTTTTCTTTTTCTGATCACAGATAATTACAAAAAATACTCTGATCATAATTGTATCCAGAAAATTGCCCATATCCGTAACGATACTAGTTTTGTCTGACTCCTCGGCACACCCCTAGTGTCTGGGTAAGCATTATCTAATAATTAAAATATTTTTATCTGGACACTTTCTATTTCTGATATTGCTACTATGCAAATATGCAAGTAACCATTTCACTGTACCGTTTACACCGTCTGTATCCTGTGCAGGTGACAAATAAACGTTGATTTTATTTGATATAGTGTGTGTGTAGCAGAGACGGTAATGTGAAGAACAACATGACCTGCACCAAAGTCAGATTAGGATATACAGTAGGCCAAGGCCTAGATGAAGTGTATATTTACCTGGACTTTCTCCTTATTGTATGCTACTACTTTCACCACTTTTAGTCTAGAAATCTTTGGTTGTTTACTGCACTACCCTACTCACTCTGTTGAGCACATGGCCTCACATGTGAATCCTTAAAGAGATGGGTGGCCACAGTGGAGAAGGTGAACATTTTTGCTACATAAGACTGAATCGAGCCAGTTGGTCACATATTTCAGTCTTCTGTGATGTATACTGTATAAAGTGTAAATTGGTATGCAAACTCCATCTCAACTCTATATCTGACATGATTTAGCCCACTACAGTAAAGGTTCAAATGCAATTATGTTTCTGTACATCAGTGGTCACCAACCAGTCGATCGTGATTGGTGCATGAGGCAAAAATAATGCAGGGCGACTTAAGTTTCACCATCAGCTGGAAGACTGTGTCCCATTTTCTCAGCGAAGGGAGGGAGAGAGGAGGGATGGTGAGTCGGGTGAGGCAGCCTCACCGCTGCTCCCTCCCCTCAGACTGACCATCAGATGCAGATCATCAGTCCAGTAAAAAAAAAGCAAATTATTATGCTCACTCAGCTGTGCCTCACAAGTAATACAACAAATGATCTATTACCAGTGTTATCATATACCATTAAAAATATATATAATTTCTAAATGGTCTGAGAAGAACAACATTGGCAGGGCAATTCAAGCGTAGCCAATTTGTAGTGATAATGTATTGGGCCTATAGCCTACTGCACAAACCTAATTGCTACATAACTGTTTTTAATTGGTTAATGTTGCATAGGCTTACGTTTTTTAAATCATGTTAAAAAAAAAACAATCTGAGCTGTAGATCTCGGCTTGCATTTTGACTCAGAAAGTGATGTTGAACTCAGTAAAGGTTGGTGACCACTGGTGTACATGCTGTAACAGAGCAGGACATTGGGGAGGAGGGGGAGGACTCATGGGGGTGATGGGGTAAGAGGACAGGGGGGAGAAGAGGGGGAGACAGGGAGGAGAGAGGTGGGATGTATTCCCCAATCTGCAGCATGAATCAGTGTTTACTAATGAGAAAGGGGACGTGTCCCTCCTGCCCATGGATTATTGAGATTAGCAGAAAGCCCTCCTCCATCTCCCCACACAGATTGAGCAGCGTCTGGCTTTACATCCCATCCCTATGGAGAACACTGGAATGAATCAGCTCATCACAGTCGTTACAGAGGTGGAGGAGAGAAGCACTCTTTCTGAGAGGGGAATGATATGAGAGAGGGAGAGTATGTAATGTTTACTGTTCATTTTTTATAGTTTATTTCACTTTTGTTTATTATCTATTTCACTTGTACACATATGTTTCCCATGCCAATCAAGTCCTCTGAATTTAATTGAAATTGAGATAGAGAGCTATCCTAACATGGTAAATATTTGTGATGTCTCTGATGGGAACCAGCTAGTACGTCCTTGAAGACCACCTTCAGGACTGTTATTCTTCTTCCCTCCTCGAAGATAACAATCTCTAACCATTCACACACGTTATAAAGATTACTACTTTCATGTCCAATGCAAATGATGCCTAATTGGTTCCAGCAATTATAGCAGTTCTCAATGGTAGCTAATCTGAGTGAATTAAAGATGGCCAAACATGAGTGTGATGCAACAGAACAACCTAGTGTAGGCAATTACATCACTTTATCTGTCCAAACATAGCATGAGAGAGATGGAGAGATACAAAGAGAGATAGAGAGAGGGGGGTGTAGAAAGAGAGACGGGAGAGAAGAAAGAGAGAGAGAGAGAAAGAGAAAGAGAAAGAGAAAGAGAAAGAGAAAGAGAAAGAGAGAGAGAGAGAGGTAGGCTTCGAGGGGACTCCTATGGTAGGTACACCTATAGCTCATCTCTTGGCAGTAGTACTGTAGACTACTTTATCACTGACCTCAACCCAGAGTCTCTCAGAGCGTTCACAGTCAGCCCACTGACACCCCTATCAGACCACAGCAAAATCACAGTCTACTTGAACAGAGCAATACTCAATCATGAGGCATCAAAGCCAAAAGAACTGAATAATATTAAGAAATGCTATAGATGGAAGGAAAGTAGTGTTGAAACCTACCAAAAAACAATTAGGAAACAACAAATTCAATCCATTCTAGACAACTTCCTGGACAAAACGTTCCACTGTAATAGTGAAGGTGTAAACTTGGCAGTAGAAAACCTAAACAGTATATTTGACCTCTCAGCTTCCCTATCAAATCTAAAAATCTCTAACAGAAAACCAAAGAAAAGTCATAACAGTGATAAATGGTTTGATGAAGAATGCAAAAACCTAAGAAAGAAATTGAGAAACCTATCCAACCAAAAACATAGAGACCCAGAAAACCTGAGCCTACGCCTTCACTATGGTGAATCACTAAAACAATACAGAAATACACTACGGAAAAAGAAGGAACAGCATGTCAGAAATCAGCTCAATGTAATTGAAGAATCCATAGACTCTAACCACTTCTGGGAAAATTGGAAAACACTAAACAAACAACAACACGAAGAGCTATCTATCCAAAACGGAGATGTATGGGTAAACCACTTCTCCAATCTTTTTGGCCCTATAACAGAGAACAAACAGCAAAAAATACATGATCAAATGCAAATCTTAGAATCAACTATTAAAGACTACCAGAACCCACTGGATTCTCCAATTACATTGAATGAACTACAGGATAAAATACAAACCCTCCAACCCAAAAAGTCCTGTGGTGTTGATGGTATCCTCAATGAAATGATAAAATATACAGACCACAAATTTCAATTAGCTATACTTAAACTCTTTAACATCATCCTTAGCTCTGGCATCTTCCCCAACATCTGGAACCAAGGACTGATCACCCCAATCCACAAAAGTGGAGACAAATTTGACCCCAATAACTACCGTGGGATATGCGTCAACAGCAACCTTGGGAAAATCCTCTGCATTATCATTAACAGCAGACTAGTTCATTTCCTCAGTGAAAACAATGTACTGAGCAAATGTCAAATTGGCTTTTTACCAAATTACCGTACGACAGACCACGTATTCACCCTGCACACCCTAATTGACAAACAAACAAACCAAAACAAAGGCAAAGTCTTCTCATGCTTTGTTGATTTCAAAAAAGCTTTTGACTCAATTTGGCATGAGGGTCTGCTATACAAATTGATGGAAAGTGGGGTTGGGGGAAAAACATACGACATTATAAAATCCATGTACACAAACAACAAGTGTGCGGTTAAAATTGGCAAAAAACACACACATTTCTTTCCACAGGGCCGTGGGGTGAGACAGGGATGCAGTTTAAGCCCCACCCTCTTCAACATATATATCAACGAATTGGCGAGGGCACTAGAACAGTCTGCAGTACCCGGCCTCACCCTACTAGAATCTGAAGTCAAATGTCTTCTGTTTGCTGACGATCTGGTGCTTCTGTCACCAACCAAGGAGGGCCTACAGCAGCACCTAGATCTTCTGCACAGATTCTGTCAGACCTGGGCCCTGACAGTAAATCTCAGTAAGACAAAAATAATGGTGTTCCAAAAAAGGTCCAGTTGCCAGGACCACAAATACAAATTCCATCTAGACACCGTTGCCCTAGAGCACACAAAAAACTATACATACCTCGGCCTAAACATCAGCGCCACAGGTAACTTCCACAAAGCTGTGAACGATCTGAGAGACAAGGCAAGAAGGGCCTTCTATGCCATCAAAAGGAACATAAAATTTGACATACCAATTAGGATCTGGCTAAAAATACTTGAATCAGTTATAGAACCCATTGCCCTTTATGGTTCTGAGGTCTGGGGTCCGCTCACCAACCAAGAATTCACAAAATGGGACAAACACCAAATTGAATTCTGCAAAAACATCCTCCGTGTACAACGTAAAACACCAAATAATGCATGCAGAGCAGAATTAGGCCAATACCCGCTAATTATCAAAATCCAGAAAAGAGCCGTTAAATTCTATAACCACTTAAAAGGAAGCGATTCCCAAACCTTCCATAACAAAGCCATCACCTACAGAGAGATGAACTTGGAGAAGAGTCCCCTAAGTAAGCTTGTCCTGGGGCTCTGTTCACAAACACAAACAGACCCCACACAGCCCCAGGACAACAACAACAACACAACTAGACCCAACCAAATCATGAGAAAACAAAAAGAGAATTACTTGACACATTGGAAAGAACAAACAAAAAAACAGAGCAAACTAGAATGCTATTTGGCCCTAAACAAAGAGTACACAGTGGCAGAATACTTGACCACTGTGACTGACAAACCCAATTTTGATAAACTCCCTTATCTACTGGGTGAAAAACCACAGTGTGCCATCACAGCTGCAAGATTTGTGACCTGTTGCCACAAGAAAAGGGCAACCAGTGAAGAACAAACACCATTGTAAATACAACCCATATTTATGTTTATTTATTTTCCCATTTGTACTTTAACTATTTGCACATTGTTACAACACTGTATATTGTCACACTCTGGCTCTGGGACTTTTTATGTTTAGTCAGGGTGTGTAGATTTCCGTGTGTTTTGTACTGTGGGTAGTGTCTAGGTGTTCGCGTTCTATGTTTGGTCAGTGACTCCCAATCGGAGGTAACGAGTGTCAGCTGTCGGCTCGTTATCTCTGATTGGGAGCCATATTTAAATGTCTGTGTTCACCTTGTGGTTGTGGGTTTTTGTTCCTTTTCAGTCAGTGTTACTGTTGGACTTCACTAGTCGTGTTTCTTGTTTTTGTCGTGCTTTAACTAAATAAAGTACCATGTTCGTTTCACACGCTGCGCCTTGGTCAATTCCTTACGACGGTCGTGACAGAAAAACCCACCAAAGAAAGACCAAGCAGCGTGTCCAGGAGCAAGGAGACTGGACATGGGAGGAGGCACCGGGCAAGGAGATAGAGAGGCTGGCGATGGCCCAGGTGGGCACATCGTGGTCCTGGGAGGACATGCTCGGAGGCAAGGGACCTTGGGGAAGGATCAAGGCCCTGGCGAGAGAGGAGCAACGGCGGCAGCAGGGCCATCGTCGGAGGGTCGTGAGTCAACCCCAGAAAATTTTTAGGGGGGGGCACACGGCATGGACGACGGGGCTGACGGAGGAGAAAAGGGGGAGTATCCAGGAGGCCACCAGGCCAGGGGTACACCGCCCTGTATGTCCTGTGCGGATGCCTCACACAGAGTGT
>NC_140024.1:25171163-25208663 GCF_964263955.1 Coregonus lavaretus | reverse complement strand
CCACCCGAGCCACTGCCTGTTCACCCCACTATCATCCAGAAGGCGAGGTGAGTACAGGTGCATCAAAGCTGGGACTGAGAGAATTAAAAACAGCTTCTATCTCATGGCCATCAGACTGTTAAATAGCCATCACTAGCACATTAGAGGCTGCTGCTGCCTCTTGAAATCACTGGCCACTTTAAGAAATGGACACTAGTCACTTTAATAATGTTTACATATCTTGCATTAATCATCTCATATGTATATACTGTATTCTATAATATTCTACTGTATCTTAGTCCATGCCGCTCTGTCATTGCTTGTCCATATATGTATATATTCTTAAATTCCATTCCTTACTTAGATTTGTGTGTATTGGGTATATGTTGTGAAATTGTTAGATATTACTTGTTAGATATTAATGCACTGTCGGAGCTAGAAGCACAAGCATTTCGCTACACCCGCAATAACACCTGCTAAACACGTGTATGTGACAAATAAAATTTGATTTGATTTGATTTGAGAAGCAACATGGCTAATGCATCCAATACATGTGTGGTATATGTTTGGAAAGGAGGACATGCCTGTGTAATTAGTGATGTAGAGATGCCTACAGTAGCTGAGGAAGATATGGCTCTATGAACTATACACACGTGATGAGTAAGCTTGTCTGAGACCTGAAGACTCATGTTGGCGCCCACAGCTAATGCCTAGGCTTTAGCTCAGTGGGTTATTGTTTTCTCAAGCTACAGGACAACCTTGGTTTGAAACGTGTTCTGTCAGACCAGCTGTGATAAGAAAATCCCTTGGTGGAGGCCGGACATTCACTGTAAAACATTGTACTATTCTCATAAATTACATCCCAAAATTATTTCCAGAGCCCATTCAGCTTTCCCTCGACAGTCCATTCCTTCTGAGAATCTCTCTCTCTCTGTCTCTCTCTCCATGCTGGGAATTGTTTGAGTGAGTGCTAAGTGCGAGTGTTGTGTAGAGTTAGATATCCTGGGTTTTCCTTTTCTTGGTGATATCCTTTTTTTATTCTATGCATGATTAAGGTTATTATTTCTATTTTCTTGTTGTGGTAGAATTAAGTATATTGTTTTTCGTGTCGAAATTACGCTGATTTTGGTGGTGATGGCGGCCTGAATGGGGACGCCGTCCCTGTCACTTCGGCACGGCTTTAGGTGTGTTACTGAAGCTACTGTCACGGTGGAGGAGGTTCTGGTCGCCGTAGGAGAGAAGGTAGGATATGAGAATGTTGCTTATGCGTCACGGATGAATAAAGTGGTGGTGGTATTTCTTAAAGAAGAGCGCCTTGTTGATCGTATGGTTGAGCATGGCGTACTTCTTAAAGGAATGTTTATTCAAGTTACGCCGCTTTTTTCTCCGTCAACAAGGGTAACGATTTCAAATGTACCGCCGTTTATTCCAAATGAGCTATTGGAGCGCGAGTTAGTGCGTTTTGGGAAGTTTGCAAGTTCAATTAAGGTTGTCCCATTGGGTTGCAAACACCCGGCGTTGAAACAGGTTATGTCGTTTCGGCGACAGGTGTTTATGTTTTTGGGGGGGGTTCATGTGGAGCTAGGTTCGCAGGTAGTGGAGGAGATGCCCACTACGAGTAATGGGGTTCAGGTGGGGCTAGTCTCCCAGGTAGTGGAGGAGATGCCCACTACGAGTAATGAGGTTCAGGTGGGGCTAGTCTCCCAGGTAGTGGAGGAGATGCCTGGTACGAGTGATGGGGTGCAAGTGGGGAGTGTTGAAAGGGATGTGGTAGAGGGGAGTCAGTGGTCTGTGGCCTCAGTTGAGGAGGATCAGGAGAAGGATATGGATATCGCTCTTGATACGATATCAGCTGGTGAGGACTCAATTTACAATCTAGAGGAGGTAAATGGGTTTCTTGATCAGACTTTTGGGAAATTCATGTGGAGCTAGGTTCGCAGGTAGTGGAGGAGATGCCCACTACGAGTAATGGGGTTCAGGTGGGGCTAGTCTCCCAGGTAGTGGAGGAGATGCCCACTACGAGTAATGGGGTTCAGGTGGGGCTAGTCTCCCAGGTAGTGGAGGAGATGCCTGGTACGAGTGATGGGGTGCAAGTGGGGAGTGTTGAAAGGGATGTGGTAGAGGGGAGTCAGTGGTCTGTGGCCTCAGTTGAGGAGGATCAGGAGAAGGATATGGATATCGCTCTTGATACGATATCAGCTGGTGAGGACTCAATTTACAATCTAGAGGAGGTAAATGGGTTTCTTGATCAGACTTTTGGGAAATCTGTCAAATTGGCAGATTATTTTGATGTTGATAAGTTTGTGAGGTCAGCTGTGATGTTACAGAAGACGGTGGGGTTAGACCAGTTGAGTGAGAAGAAGCGGTTTTGCTTGAGGAAATTTGTTACTGCTGTTTGCAGCAGCAAAAGGTGGTGGTAAACTTGGTCAGGTTAAGAGAAAATGTTAATAATGATGATGATGATTATGCCTCATAGGGTGTTCTATTCTCTTTGTCTGGTTTCTCTGTGGTTTCTTCTGCTTTTCCTTTTTATTTTCTATATGGAGGTACTAAGGGTAGGTTCTCTCAATATTAATGGAGGAAGGGACAGGAATAAGAGGGCTTGGGTATTAGAAGTAATAAAACAGAAAAGGCTTAATGTAGTTTTCCTACAGGAGACACATCGTGATGAGGAAAATGAGGTTGACTGGGGTATGTGGTGGGAGGGGCAGCATATACTCAGTCATGGTACTAATTTCAGTGCTGGGGTGGCAATCTTGTTTTCTTCAGGCTTAGGGGTGACTGTGGTATCTACAACAGAGATTGTCAAAGGTCGGGTTTTATTGGTCAAGGTGGATGTTATGTTTTTTTTTTTTTTTTTTTTTGAATGTTTATGCTCCTAATGAGGGTACAGAGCATATTGTTGGTTTTGATAAAATAAAGGAAACCTTAAGACAGTGTGACCAAGAGGGGTGTATGGTTTTAGGGGGGGACTGGAACTGTACAGTGGATTTTACTGTTGATCGCACCGCTGAAGAACCTCACCTGCGGTCAGCCACTTGCCTGTCTGGTCTGTTAACTGAGTTTGAGCTTTCTGATGTGTGGAGAGTAAGGAATGCAAAAGTTAGGCAGTACACATGGCTGAAAGTGAATGAAGGTCATGTCAGTGCAGCAAGGTTAGACAGGTTGTATGTATCTGAGCAATACTGTAGTAGGGTTGGAAGGTGTGACATTACTCCTGTGGGTTTCTCTGAATTACGTTTTTAGACATTTGTACAAATTAATAAAAAATTAAAAGCCTAAATGTCTTGAGTCAATAAGTATTCAACCCCTTTGTTATGGCATTCACATTTTTATTTAACCTTTATTTAACCAGGTAGGCCAGTTGAGAACAAGTTCTCATTTACAACTGCGACCTGGCCAAGATAAAGCAAAGCAGTGCGATAAAAACAACAACAACACAGAGTTACACATGGGATAAACAAAATGTACAGTCAATAACACAATAGAAAATCTATATACAGTGTGTGCAAATGTAATAAGTTATGGAGGTAAGGCAATAAATAGGCCATAGTGCAAAATAATTACAATTTACTATTAACACTGGAGTGATAGATGTGCAGAAGATGATGTGCAAATAGAGATACTGGAGTGCAAATGAGCAAAATAAATAACAATATGGGGATGAGGTAGTTGGGTGGGCTAATTACAGATGGGCTGTGTACAGGTGCAGTGTACAGGTGCAGTGATCGGTAAGATGCTCTGACAACTGACGCTTAAAGTTAGTGAGGGAGATAAGAGTCTCCAGCTTCAGAGATTTTTGCAGTTCGTTCCAGTCATTAGCAGCAGAGAACTGGAAGGAATGGCGGCCAAAGGAAGTGTTGGCTTTGGGGATGACCAGTGAGATATACCTGCTGGAGCGCATACTACAGGTGGGAGTTGCTATGGTGACCAATGAGCTAAGATAAGGCGGGGAGATTACAGCCTCTCACTTTCAGTTATTTGAAAAGGAAATAATCTCCCAAATATCACTATTTCTAAAACAAGCCATAGAAAGTTGGTTGCAATTTCAATTTAATCCTCCAGAAACGACAGAACAAATAACGCAACAAATATTGTGGTTAAATTCAAATATACTAATTGACAAAAAACCTTTATTTTTTGACAGAATGTTTAAAAAAGGTATAATCTTCGTAAATGATATCATCGGTAGGACTGGTGGAGTTATGTCGCACATGCAGCTAACAAAAACATATGGAAATGTCTGCTCTACCCAAAATTACAACCAAATAATTGCAGCCTTACCGCAAAAGTGGAAGAGGAAAGTGGAAGGGGGAGAAAGTAAGGAACTTGTCTGTTGGCCTTGCATTAAACAACATAATTGGTTAAGGAAAACTGTGATAAATAAAAAAGTATATCAGTTTCACTTAAGGACCAAAGGATTGACAGCCGTCCCATATAGATTGCAAAATAGTTGGGAAGAGATCTTTGACGTACCGATCCCATGGCATATTGTTTATGAACTGACACGCAAAACGACACCGGATTCAAAAATTTGAATCTTTCAATTTAAATTATTATATAAAATTCTTGCTACCAATAAAATGTTATTTATATGGGGGATACAATCTTCCCAGCTCTGCAGATTTTGCTGTGAAGAGACAGAATCATTAGATCATTTGTTTTGGTTCTGTCCATTTGTAGATTGTTTTTGGACACAGGTCCAGGAATGGCTAAAGGACTGCAATATTTACCTGGAGCTAACCTTGCAGATAGCATTACTGGGTGATCTGAAAAGTCATAGTCAATCAATCAATAATATAATAATACTTTTAGCAATTTTTTTTATTTTTAATTCACAATCTGTAGAAGCAATGAGAATAGAAAGGTTCTGAACTTTTGTAAAACATCACAGTACGGTTGAAATATAATAGAAATCCTATATGGATGGTGTTAAGAGATAGATGGGAGGTATTGAATAGAGTTGAAGGATGGGACAAAAAACAAATAACAACAAATAATAACAAAGATAGCTAATAATGTAAGCATAATGTGTCCATAATAAGTATATAGGTTATATGTTGGGAGCTTTTGGGAAAGAGCACAGTTAGAAAGATATGGCATATAGAAGCAAACCGGATGGACATCATGAAAATGATCGGAGAGGTTGAGAGTAGAAGTTCAGGAGCAAAAAAAAATATATATATATAATATAATTATTGTAAAATTAACTCTGTCCATAAGGTGTAGATAGTAAGTATAGACCGGAAGTAGAGGCCTGGGCACTGTTGTTCACTAATTTACTCCAAGTAGGGAAAGGATGGCAGGGTTGAAAAGTAATAAATATATATAAAAAACAAAACATGGGAGATTGGAAGTGATGCAGACAATTACATTGATAGAAGATACAATCTATCTGCAATATTAAGCTGATCCACCCCCCCCAAAAAATAAATAAAAATAAAAATAAGATAAAGCAGGGATTTGCCTAGCAGAGATTTATATATGACCTGGAGCCAGTGGGTTTGGTGACGAATATGTAGTGAGGGCCAGCCAACGCAAGCGTACAGGTCACAATGGTGAGTAGTGAATGGGGCTTTGGTGACAAAACGGATGGTACTGTGATAGACTACATCCAATTTGCTGAGTAGAGTGTTGGAGGCTATTTTGTAAATGACATCGCCGAAGTCAAGGATCGGTAGGATAGTCCGTTTTATGAGGGCATGTTTGGCAGCATTAGTGAAGGAGGCTTTGTTGCAAAATAGGTAGCCGATTCTAGATTTAACTTTGGATTGGAGATACTTAATGTGAGTCTGGAAGGAGAGTTTACGGTCTAACCAGACACCTAGGTATTTGTAGTTGTCCACATATTCTAAGTCAGACCCGCTGAGAGCATTTAGTTTTACTAGCGTTTAAGAGCAGTTGGAGGCTACGGAAGGAGTGTTGTATGGCATTGAAGCTAGTTTGGAGGTTTGTTAACACAGTGTTCAATGAAGGGCCAGATGTATACAAAATGGTGTCGTCTGCGTAGAGGTGGATCTGAGAGTCACCAGCAGCAAGAGCGATATCATTGATATACACAGAGAATAGAGCCCTGTGGCACCCCCATAGAGACTGCCGGAGGTCCAGACAGAGACCCTCCGATTTGACACATTGAACTCTATTTGAGAAGTAGTTGGTGAACCAGACGAGGCAGTCATTTGAGAAACCAAGGCTATTTAGTCTGCCAATAAGAATACGGTGATTGACAGAGTCGAAAACCTTGGTCAGGTCGATGAAGACGGCTGCACAGTACTGTCTTTTATCGATCGCGGTTATAATAAGTCGCTCTGGAAAAGAGCGTCTGCTAAATTACTAAAATGTAAATGTAAATGTAATAATATTGTTTAGGACCTTGAACGTGGCTGAGCTGCACCCATGACCAGCTCGGAAACCAGATTGCATAGTGGAGAAGGTACGGTGGGATTCGAAATGGTCGGTGATCTGTTTGTTAACTTGGCTTTCAAAAACTTTCGAAAGGCAGGGCAGGATGGATATAGGTCTGTAACAGTTTGGATCTAGAGTGTCAACCTCTTTGAAAAGGGGGATGACCGCGGCAGGGGCATGAGCAAGTTGCAGCGGAGGGAGCAGAGCTGGTGGCCGGGGTAGGGGTTGCCAGGTGGAAAGCATGGCCAGCCGTAGAAAAATGCTTATTAAAATTCTCGATTATCGTAGATTTATCGGTGGTGACAGTGTTTCCTAGCTGGGGATTTCACCATGAGGCCAATGGTGACTTTAAAACAGTTACAGAGTTTAATGGCTGTGATAGGAGAACATTGAGGATGGATCAACAACATTGTAGTTACTCCACAATACTAACATAATTGACAGAATGAAAAGAAGGAAGCCTGTACATAATACACATATTCCAAAACATGCATCCTGTTTGCAATAAAAAGTAAAACTGCAAAGAAATTGGCTAAGAAATTAACTTTATATTTTGAATACAAAGTGTTTGGGGCAAATCCAGCACAACACATCACTGAGTACCACTGTACGTGTTGTCATGCATGGTGGTGGCTGCATCATGTTATGGGTATGCTTGTCATCGGCAAGGACTAGGGAGTTTTGTATGATAAAAATAAATGGAATAGAGCTAAGCACAGACAAAATCCTAGAGGAAAACCTGGTTCAGTCTGCTTTCTAACAGACACTGGGAGACAAATTCACCTTTCAGCAGGACAAGAACTTAAAACACAAAACCAAATATACACTGGAGTTGCTTACCAAGACGAAATTGAATGTTCCTGAATGGCATAGTTTCAGTTTTGACTTAAATCTATTTGAAAATATATGGCAACACTTGATAATGGCTGTCTAGCAATGATCAACAACCAACTTGACAGAATGTGCAAATAATGTACAATCCAGGTGTGCAAATCTCTTAGAGACTTACTCAGAAAGACTCACAGCTGTGTATTGACTCAGTGGGTTGAATACTTATCTAATCAAGATATATTAGTGTTTTAGGTTACACCGGCAAGGATATGAATATTTGCCAGGGCATATTGTTTTATTATGAATCTGATTATTTCACATGGAGATGTGGGAAGCTAAAAAGGCTAGCTAGCGTGCTATGTGGTTGTGCATCAACTCTTGGTTGTGCATCAGCAGTTTTCATTTACATTTTACATTTACGTCATTTAGCAGACGCTCTTATCCAGAGCGACTTACAAATAGGTGCATTCACCTTATGGGATAACCACTTTACAATGTTTTTTTGTTTTTTTTTGTGTGGGGGGGGGGGGGGGGGGTTGGAGTAAAGGGGGGGGGGGGGGGGGGTAGAAGGATTACTTTATCCTATCCCAGGTATTCCTTAAAGAGGTGGGGTTTCAAATGTCTCCGGAAGGTGGTGAGTGACTCCGCTGTCCTGGCGTCGTGAGGGAGCTTGTTCCACCATTGGCGTGCCAGAGCAGCGAACAGTTTTGACTGGGCTGAGCGGGAACTATGCTTCCGCAGAGGTAGGGGAGCCAGCAGGCCAGAGGTGGATGAATGCAGTGACCTCGTTTGGGTGTAGGGACTGATCAGAGCCTGAAGGTACGGAGGTGCCGTTCCCCTCACAGCTCCGTAGGCAAGCACCATGGTCTTGTAGCAGATGCGAGCTTCAACTGGAAGCCAGTGGAGTGTGCGGAGGAGCGGGGTGACGTGAGAGAACTTGGGAAGGTTGAACACCAGACGGGCTGCGGCATTCTGGATGAGTTGTAGGGGTTTAATGGCACTTGTTTTCCTCTTGTTATATGTCACTCACTGACAGTCACTCAATTACATTTACATTACATTTTAGTCATTTAGCAGACGCTCTTATCCAGAGCGACTTACAGGAGCAATTAGGGTTAAGTGCCTTGCTCAAGGGCACATTTACGTCATTTAGCAGACGCTCTTATCCAGAGCGACTTACAAATTGGTGCAATCACCCTATAGAACTTGGGAAGGTTGAACACCAGACGGGCTGCGGCATTCTGGATGAGTTGTAGGGGTTTAATGGCACAGGCAGGGAGGCCAGCCAACAGCGAGTTGCAGTAATCCAGACGGGAGATGACAAGTGCCTGGATTAGGACCTGTGCCGCTTCCTGTGTAAGGCAGGGTCGTACTCTCCGAATGTTGTAGAGCATGAACCTGCAGGATCGGGTCACCGCCTTGATGTTAGCGGAGAACGACAGGGTGTTGTCCAGGGTCACGCCAAGGCTCTTCGCACTCTGGGAGGAGGACACAACGGAGTTGTCAACCGTGATGGCGAGATCATGGAACGGGCAGTCCTTCCCCGGGAGGAAGAGCAGCTCCGTCTTGCCAGGGTTCAGCTTGAGGTGGTGATCCGTCATCCATACTGATATGTCTGCCAGACATGCAGAGATGCGATTCGCCACCTGGTTATCAGAAGGGGGAAGGAGAAGATTAGTTGTGTATCGTCAGCGTAGCAATGATAGGAGAGGCCATGTGAGGATATGACAGAGCCAAGTGACTTGGTGTATAGGGAGAATAGGAGAGGGCCTAGAACTGAGCCCTGGGGGACACCAGTGGTGAGAGCACGTGGTGCGGAGACAGCTTCTCGCCACGCCACTTGGTAGGAGCGACCGGTCAGGTAGGACGCAATCCAGGAGTGAGCCGCGCCGGAGATGCCCAGCTCGGAGAGGGTGGAGAGGAGGATCTGATGGTTCACAGTATCAAAGGCAGCAGACAGGTCTAGAAGGACAAGAGCAGAGGAGAGAGAGTTAGCTTTAGCAGTGCGGAGAGCCTCCGTGACACAGAGAAGAGCAGTGTCAGTTGAATGACCAGTCCTGAAACCTGACTGGTTTGGATCAAGAAGGTCATTCTGAGAGAGAGAGCAAGAGAGTTGGCTAAAGACGGCACGCTCAATAGTTTTGGAAAGAAAAGAAAGAAGGGATACTGGTCTGTAGTTGTTGACATCAGTGGGATCGAGTGTTGGTTTTTTGAGAAGGGGTGCAACTCTCGCTCTCTTGAAGACGGAAGGGACATGGCCAGCGGTCAAGGATGAGTTGATCAGCGAGGTGAGGTAGGGGAGAAGGTCACCGGAGATGGTCTGGAGAAGAGAGGAGGGGATGGGGTCAAGCGGGCAGGTTGTTGGGCGGCCTGCAATCACAAGTCGCAGGATTTTATCTGGAGAGAGAGGGGAGAAAGAAGTCAAAGCATAGGGTAGGGCAGTGTGAGTAGGACCAGCAGTGTCATTAGACTTAACAAACGAGGATCGGATGTCGTCAACCTTCTTTTCAAAGTGGTTGACGAAGTCATCCACAGAGAGAGAGGGGGGGGGGGGGGGGGGGGGGGGTATTCAGCAGGGAGGAAAATGTGGCAAAGAGCTTCCTAGGGTTAGAGGCAGATGCTTGGAATTTAGAGTGGTAGAAAGTGGCCTTAGCAGCAGAAACAGATGAAGAAAATGCAGAGAGGAGGGAGTGAAAAGATGCCAGGTCGGCAGGGAGTTTAGTTTTCTTCCATTTCCGCTCCGCTGCCCGGAGCTCTGTTCTGTGAGCTCGCAATGAGTCATCAAGCCACGGAGCTGGAGGGGAGGACCGAGCCGGCCGGGAGGATAGGGGACACAGAGAGTCAAAGGATGCAGAAAGGGAGGAGAGGAGGGTTGAGGAGGCAGAATCAGGAGATTGGAGGGAGAAGGATTGAGCAGAGGGAAGAGATGATAGGATGGAAGAGGAGAGAGTAGTGGGAGAGAGAGAGCGAAGGTTGCGGCGGCGCATTACCATCTGTGTAGGGGCAGAGTGAGTAGTGTTGGAGGAGAGCGAGAGAGAAAAGGAAACAAAGTAGTGGTCGGAGACATGGAGGGGAGTTGCAGTGAGATTAGTAGAAGAGCAGCATCTAGTAAAGATGAGGTCAAGCGTATTGCCTGCCTTGTGAGTAGGGGGGGACGGTGAGAGGGTGAGGTCAAAAGAGGAGAGGAGTGGAAAGAAGGAGGCAGAGAGAAATGAGTCAAATGTGGACGTAGGGAGGTTGAAATCCCCCAAAACTGTGAGGGGTGAGCCATCCTCAGGAAAGGAACTTATCAAGGCGTCAAGCTCATTGATGAACTCTCCAAGGGAACCTGGAGGGTGATAGATGACAAGGATATTAAGTTTAAATGGGCTAGTGACTGTGACAGCATGGAATTCAAATGAGGAGATAGACAGATGGGTTAGGGGAAAAATTGAGAATGTCCACTTGGGAGAGATGAGGATTCCTGTGCCACCACCCCTCTGACCAGATGCTCTCGGGGTATGCGAGAACACATGGTCAGACGAGGAGAGAGCAATAGGAGTAGCAGTGTTTTCAGTGGTAATCCATGTTTCCGTCAGCGCCAGGAAGTCGAGGGACTGGAGGTTAGCATAGGCTGGGATGAAGTCAGCTTTGTTGGCAGCAGAACGGCAGTTCCAGAGGCTGCCTGAGACCTGGAACTCCAGGTGTGAGGTGCGTGCAGGGACCACCAGGTTAGAGAGGCAGCAGCCATGCGGTGTGAGGCGTTTGTGTAGCCTGTGCAGAGAGGAGAGAACAGGGATAGGCAGAGGCATAGTTGACAGGCTGTAGCAAATGGCTACAATAATGCAGAGGAGATCGGAATGAAATGAACTAAACATCTGGGAGAGGAGAGAGCAGGGCCTCCCTCACCAAAACTTCCACCTCAGAAACTATAATTGTTTCACTGAACCACCCGAACAAAAACTCTCCCAACTTCCACCTTTAGAAATCAGAATTGTTGTGAACCACAGCGGTTCAATGTTTCAAGGAATGGACTCAACCCACTTTATTCAGCTAGCTAACTATGACACCATAGCTAACTAGCATGCTAGCATCCAATAATACACAGTTTAGCACCAACACTTGGTCACAACAAACCACCAATAGTGTGTTAACACACTAAACGGATAATTCGTGTCCGTGTCTAGTTCCTTTCATAACGCAGCAATAATTAAACGTTGGCTAGCTAGCACAAATATATTGTATTTAGCTGCCACAGTACAGCACACAATGGCTACTGTTAATCCATGTCTGTAAAAAAAAAAAAGATTGGTAAATTACTCTAGTTAGTCTAGCCAGCTATCTAAACTGTCATGGCCGAATTACCGACCGGGCACGCAGGGCACGTGTCCAGGGGCCCTGACCTCCAAGGGGCCCCCATAGATTGTGTTAGTCACTCTCACTCAGATATCATATTAACATGGCATAAGTCATGGCAAAATGCTTGCTTTTAAAATTGCAAACATTTCTCCCCACCCCATGGCAAAATACACTGAGTGTACAGAACATTAGGAACACCTGCTCTTTCCATGACAGACTGACCAGGAGAATCCAGGTGAAAGCTATGATCCCTTGTTGATGTCACCTGTTAAATCCACTTCAATCAGCGTAGATGAAGAGGAGGAGAATTGTTGAAGAAGGAATGTTAAGCCTTGAGACAATTGAGACATGGATTGTGTTTTTGTGCCATTCAAAGTGTTAATGGGCAAGACAAAAGATTTAAGTGCCTTTGAACGGGGTATGGTAGTAAGTGCCAGGCGCACTGGTTTGAGTGTGTCAAAAACTGCAACGCTAGTGGGTTTTTCACGCTCAACAGTTTCTTGTGTGTCTCAAAGGACATCCAGCCGACTTGACAACTGTGGGAAGCATTGGAGTCAACATGGGCCAGCATCCCTGTGGAACGCTTTCGACACCTTGTAGTCCATGCCCTGATGAATTGAGGCAAAAGGGGGTGCAACTCAATATTAGGAAGGTGTTCCTAATGTTTTGTACACTTAGTGTAGGTAGAATTGCAGGAAATTAGCTGTAAAATTGCAACAACAAAAGAGTTATGTAAAGTAAACATATTTGCTTGCCTTTTGTAAATAAAATATTTTTTCTGCTAACAGTACGTATTAAATTATAGTTTTTAATCCCGGTGCTGAGTTAATGTGAGTTAATGTGTAGCGGCTAATTGTATAGCTAATAGGCTATGTGTTTGTAGATCAACTGAGGTGAATGAAGCTACAGGAACCAATTTGATAATAGCTGGGGTAATTGTTGCTTGTTTTTGCTGTTCTCCAAATAGCATTTTAGAGTTTTAAAATATAGAAATGCAGTACCTCCGGACATCAATAAAACTCAGACCCTGGCTACGGCCCTGGAGACAGCATTGGGAAGAGAGAGAGATGAAAGAGAGAGGTATGAGAAAGAGAGAGAGAGAGTTGTTTATTTATTTTCCCATGTCTACTTTAACTATTTGCACATTGTTACAACACTGTATATATACATAATATGACATTTGAAATGTCTTTATTCTTTTGGAACTTCTGAGTGTAATGTTTACTGTTAATATTTATTGTTTATTTCACTTTTGTTTACTATCTACTTCACTTGCTTTGGCAATGTTTCCCATGCCAATAAAGCCCTTAAATTGAATTGAATTGAATTGAGTTGTGAGAGGAATAGAGAGGGGACAGAAAGAGGACAGAGAGAGGAGCCACACATACTTTCAAATCCGACCCCACACAGGGAGGTAATACTTTCTGTAAATATCAGGAACCTGAGGAGAGAAACACAGGCACACACACACGCTCGACAGGGAGACAATGTCATTCAGTCTAGGGTGAGTCATTCTATCAACTGTTGCAGACCAGTCAGTCAGGAGGCAATTAACCCTCCACAGCTAATTAAAAACACACACACACAGTCAATACCATCAGACAGGATCCAACCCCCAGAGAATAACATTAAAACTCCCCCGCAGCTAGCTAGAGAGAGACGCTGCCAATAATGTGCAGGGACACAAGGAGACAGACTGACAGACAGACGTCAGTCAATGACACACACACCCACAAAAGCAAGCACGGTCCTAGACAGAAACAAACCCCCAGATAACCAACATCAACCATGCATGGACTGTCACTATCACCCTAAACACAATCAGAATATACCATTAGTGTAATGTCTTAGTATATGAAGTGGATCAGGGGAAAATAGTGTTTTTCTCTTAGTGAGAATAGCTATATAATGAGTCAAACATTACCTATAGGACTGCAAGGACATCCTTATCACCATGATCTATTTATTCACTTATCCTTTCTCTTCAAGTGATCCAATAGAGATTAAACATCAGCAGCATTAAATTAGGATTATAGATTTAATGTAATGTATGTAAATGTAGTCCTGAGTTGAGACTAATGAGTGTCGGCATAGGGACAGAGGAGAGAGTAAATATTTACATTATGTACACGCACAAAGCTGGGAATCTATTAGCGGTGTGTGTGTGTGTGTGCGTGTGTGTGTGCATGTGCGTGCATGTGGGGGGGCCCGGCCAAGTAATTAGTGAGGTACCTGCCTGGGGACTCACAGAACACACACACCTCAAATTGAAGGAGAAGCAAGGTTAAGGTTAGTGTGTGTGTGAGCGCTTCTTAGCCACTCCACCATGTACTGCTATCATGTCAGATATCAATGATCTCACCACAATACCTAGACATCAGTGTCAGTATACACAGTATCACAGGCCCTGCATAACAAGAATATTGTCTAGCTGACGCACAGCCAGCACGCTTTGTGGCTAATACCTCTGACAATACCCCCACATGATTACTATTGAACACACACAAACACGCATCACCTCAGCTCCCGGCAGTATCTCTCCAGGGCCTTCTGATTAGAGAGGTGATAAGACAGGAAAGGAGAGGAGAGGAGAGGAGAGGAGAGGAGAGGAGAGGAGAGGAGAGGAGAGGAGAGGAGAGGAGAGGAGAGGAGAGGAGAGGAGAGGAGAGGAGAGGAGAGGAGAGGAGAGGAGAGGAGAGGAGAGGAGAGGAGAGGAGAGTTAGAATCTCAGGAGGGATTTTGTTCCACTCCTCTTTGCAGATCTTCTCCAAGTCATTAAGGTTTCGATGCTGACGTTTGGCAACTCGAACCTTCAGCTCCCTCCACAGATTTTCTATGGGATTAAGGTCTGGAGACTGGCTAGGCCACTCCAGGACCTTAATGTGCTTCTTCTTGAGCCACTCCTTTGTTGCCTTGGCCGTGTGTTTTGGGTCATTGTCATGCTGGAATACCTATCCACAACCCATTTTCAATGCCCTGGCTGAGGGAAGGAGGTTCTCACCCAAGATTTGAAGGTACATGGCCCCGTCCATCGTCCCTTTGATGCTGTGAAGTTGTCCTGTCCCCTTAGCAGAAAAACGCCCCCAAAGCATTATGTTTCCACCTCCATGTTTGACGGTGGGGATGGTGTTCTTGGGGTCATAGGCAGCATTCCTCCTCCTCCAAACACGGCGAGTTGAGTTGATGCCAAAGAGCTCGATTTTGGTCTCATCTGACCACAACACTTTCACCCAGTTCTCCTCTGAATCATTCAGATGTTCATTGGCAAACTTCAGACGTCCCTGTATATGTGCTTTCTTGAGCAGGGGGACCTTGCGGGCGCTGCAGGATTTCAGTCCTTCACGGCGTAGTGTGTTACCAATTGTTTTCTTGGTGACTATGGTCCCAGCTGCCTTGAGATCATTGACAAGATCCTCCCATGTAGTTCTGGGCTGATTCCTCACCGTTCTCATGATCATTGCAACTCCACGAGGTGAGATCTTGCATGGAGCCCCAGGCCGAGGGAGATTGACAGTCTTTTGTGTTTCTTCCATTTGCGAATTATTGCACCAACTGTTGTCACCTTCTCACCAAGCTGCTTGGCGATGGTCTTGTAGCTCATTCCAGCCTTGTGTAGGTCTACAATCTTGTCCCTGACATCCTTGGAGAGCTCTTTGGTCTTGGCCATGGTGGAGAGTTTGGAATCTGATTGATTGATTGCTTCTGTGGACAGGTGTCTTTTATACAGGTAACAAGCTGAGATTAGGAGCACTCCCTTTAAGAGTGTGCTCCTAATCTCAGCTCGTTACCTGTATAAAAGACACCTGGGAGCCAGAAATCGTTGTGATTGAGAGGGGGTCAAATACTTATTTCCCTCATTAAAATGCAAATCAACTTATAACATTTTTGACATGCGTTTTTCTGGATTTTGTTGTTGTTATTCTGTCTCTCACTGTTCAAATAAACCTACCATTAAAATTATAGACTGATCATTTCTTTGTCAGTGGGCAAACGTACAAAATCAGCAGGGGATCAAATACTTTTTTCCCTCACTGTATGTATGTATGTATGTATGTATGTGTGTATGTATATATATATATATATATATATATATATATATTTGCGAGAAGAAAAAAAACATATGGGGGATTGGAAGTGATGCAGACAATTACATTGATGGAAGTTACAATCTATCTGCATTATTAAAGCTGATCTACCCCCTAAAAAAACAAAACACACAGGACAGGGCAGGTTAGAACCAAGTGACCTGCACGAATACAACATTTTGCTGTCAAAAAATATATTTATTCACCCAATAATGTATTTTTACACCATGTTAGTACACTCTTCACTTCATTGTAACAGTACTAAAAAGATCAAACCAATTCCCCCCTCATCCACTGCACTCAAAACCCCCCTGACGCCCCACACCTCTACAAAGTCCCCCAGACGGTTCACCAGCCCACAGTAAGCATGCTCCAGTGTCAGCGGAGCCCGCATCAGCCCCAGCAGCATAGCTCTGGGGTCCGTACACCCCGCCCCCTGCATTTCATGCTTCCTGGTTTTCCACATTTACATTTTTTCCTGCCCCAACAGGTAGTATACTAGGCAGTCCCTTCGTCAGCCCCAACCCAAGCCCTGTACACAACCCACCCAGAGAGACAGAGAGAGAGACACACAGAGACACAGAGAGACAGAGACAGAGACAGAGACAGAGACAGAGACAGAGACAGAGAGAGAGAAAGAGAGAGAGAGAGAGAGAGAGAGAGAGAGAGAGAGAGAGAGAGAGAGAGAATAGAGGATAAGAAAGAGGGAGAACAGGAGTTAAAGAGAAAAATGCTGAGGTGAGTTATTAGGATCCTAGAGGAGGGAGATGTGGAGATTTAACCTGTCCTCACACTGGCTAGCTGTCCATCCCCCATCTACTGTTCAGACTCAACACACTGATCCACACAGGGCTGGACCAGATGGTACGATACACTCACACCACATGGTTAACAGAAACACACACACACAGCCTAGTGAAGGTGCTAGCCGAGTCGGTGCTGTTGGATCACTGTGTGTCTAGACACCATGCGGACCACGGCTGGTTAGTTTCAACGCCAGGCTGCCTAATGCATAATCACACACACACACACCGCCTGATGCATAATTACCACAGACCTGGCACCTGGCGGACCAGAGGTCGCTGGGTCCCTTCGATCGGCTCACAGCCTCATACACACACACGCACACACACACACACCAATCCCTTGAATCAGTGTTCCACCTGAGTGTGGTGTCGATTAGGCCGGCACCGGTCAGGCTGGCATCACCTAACTATCCTTGTCCACTCAGCACAATGGCCAGAGTACATCAGCCTCATTACACAATGTGTGTGTGTGTGTGTGTGTGTGTGTGTGTGTGTGTGTGTGTGTGTGTGTGTGTGTGTGTGTGTGTGTGTGTATGTGTGCGTGCGTATGTGTGCGTGCGTGCGTGTCCTCTCAGTACATTGGCCAGGGGACAGCGGTCTCATTATACAGCCAATCAGTGACTCCAGCTCCGATGCAGGAAGGGAGAGGTGAATGATGGGTAATAAATGTGTTCTAGACTGTTACAGAGGACCTGTGGGGCGAGGGGAGGGTAAAACCAGGGATATAGTGATGAGCTGGGGAAAACTGACATGATGAGCAGTGATTACAGAAACACTGATGCTAACTAACAATGTTCCTTTGCCATAATACAGTGGGGGAAAAAAGTATTTAGTCAGCCACCAATTGTGCAAGTTCTCCCACTTAAAAAGATGAGAGAGGCCTGTAATTTTCATCATAGGTACACGTCAACTATGACAGACAAATTGAGAAAAAAAATCCAGAAAATCACATTGTAGGATTTTTAATGAATTTATTTGCAAATTATGGTGGAAAATAAGTATTACCTAAGCTCGCTAATTTGAATCTTCGAGCCGACAAGGTGAAAACATCTGTTGATATGCCCTTGAGAAAAGCACCTAACCCTAATTGCTCCAGTCCCTGGCCATGACCCCACTCAGGGTAATAAACACATTTCCAATTCACACATGCTTATTAATTATATGTGTGAAATGGGACAAATATAAGCACCCACCACATTATTACAAATTATTATTGTTATATTTTTGGACTGACTGACTGCTGGCTAGCAGGTAAATTGGTTTCACCATATTGGATATGTTTTGTATCTCCCTTATGTTTCCTGGCCGGCTGTATTAGTTCCTATGGTAGGTGAGCCACAGTGGGTTTCAGACAAATGTCACTCCCTTGCAGGTCCCTATAATTGTATTTTTCTAAATGTCACAGAAGTTGTCACTGTTTTTAATTTATCAGAGACATTTCATGACATTTTGTTGAGACCCCCCCAAAAAATGAAAAGGTTTTGCAGGTAAAAATTATTGCATGAAGTTTTCTAAAACTGAATTTCCTAGACTACTTCTACCTTCACTAAGAAAACTTCAGACAACTTTTTCTTCCATACTCCAGAGATGTTGGACTGAGGAACGAGCATCCACCACACCTCTCTGTCATCCCCCTGATATTAGTGTTAAATTGCGTCCCAAATGGCACCCTATTCCCTACACAGTGCACTACTTTTGACCAGAGCCCTAAGATCATCTCTGAGTGTGTTTTGTGCAGAAGGCAAATGATCATGCCAGACATCCCACCATTTACCAACGTAGGTGTGGATTACTTTGGTCCTAAAGAAATCAAAACGGAAAGAGGAAATGTAAAGAAATAAATACAATAAAAACATGTCAGATCTGATAATGGAACTAACTTCATTGGTACTGAGAAAGATCCAAGATGCTCTACTTCAGGAATGAATACAATGGAGTTTCATTCCCGCTGGGGCGTCCCACCACGGAGGAGTCTGGGGCGTCCCACCACGGAGGAGTCTGGGGCGTCCCACCACGGAGGAGTCTGGGGCGTCCCACCACGGAGGAGTCTGGGGCGTCCCACCACGGAGGAGTCTGGGGCGTCCCACCACGGAGGAGTCTGGGGCGTCCCACCACGGAGGAGTCTGGGGCGTCCCACCACGGAGGAGTCTGGGGCGTCCCACCACGGAGGAGTCTGGGAAAGGCTCATTGGGATGAATCGCAGGGTACTCCATTCTGTCCTGAAACAACAGACCCTAGATGAGGAGGGATTGCACACCGTGCTGTGTGAAATAGAGGCCATTCTAAACAGCTGCCCAATCACCATGGTAACCAATGACCCCCTGGATCTAGAAGCCCTCACCCCAAATCACATTTCACTGTTAATGTCGAAACAGACGACGTTGGAAGCAAGTCCAGTACATGCAGACTAATTTTGGAAGAGATGGACAGAGGAGTACCTGCCAGTCTGACAGGAAAGACAAAAGTGGGGAAAAGTGAAATGCTGCTTCAGTGAAGGAGAGATGTGGTCCTGGTGGTGAAACCCAAGGCACCACGAAGTGCATGGATACTTGGAAAAGTTATTGAGACCAAGCCTGACTCCAGGGGGTTAGTACATGCAGTACACCTGAAGACAAGAACCAACATTATGGAAAGGCTAGTATCCAAGATCTGCCTACTGCAAGAAGGTGCAGTCGAAGAGTAAAGTTGAGTAAATAATTGTTTTGATTTCACACCAAATACAATTGGGGCTGGTGTGTATCAACCCCTGGACATTGGATTTGTATGCGTCAAGACTAACACGTCACCACTCTTCATTGTGGCTAAAGGATTAGGATGGAAATTGTATTGGGACAATTGTATTGGACAATTTAGCCACTACAGGCTATATATGTAATAATGTACCATTGAATGTAGACCTAGTCTGTGTTAGTTAATACTCCAGCCAGCAGTAACACTGGTCTGACAGAAGTTCTAAAGCCTGTCAGATCCCTCATCAAACAAACCGTTTGTCCCTCCTCAGATCTACAGGCCTCTTATTGACCTACCACTGACTGGCCTCCAGCCTCAAATACAACAGGGGATTGAGGGGGGCTAAAGGCGTCAGCATGCTTCAGTTTGGCTGGCGGCTTGCCGAAGTTGGCTAGGTGAACCGAACAAGTGTGCTCGCATACTCCCCTAAAAGACCTTCGCTTGAAAAACGAGAAAAAAAGTGACGAGGATGTTTGTCAATTTTGAGACGCCGTAGCCATAAATCAAGAAATCTGTCATTAATTTTGATGTTTTTGCCAAGATCTTAGTCTCGCAATGTTACATCTAACTAAGATGTTTGGTGCAGTATTTCTCAATGAAAAAATGTGCATGAAAATGAGTCGTCTCTCGTTGAATGACAACAAACACTTTACTGAAGATCCCTACTGTTGACCAATTACTGACGAATGGGCGTAGAGTAGACTTCGGCTTGCCTAAGTCCAAAACAAACAAAAACATCACAAAATGTTGTCATAATATATGCACGACTCTTCCGAACTGTTTGGGCTGGGAAGCATGTGGACGCCTTAAGGCTTAGGGTCTAGGTTTAGGATTAAAATGGGGGGGGGGGTAGAGGTGTTAGTAGAGGTTGAGGGTTATGGGGGTAGAAGGGGTTGAGGGTTGAGGGGGGGGCTAGTTGAGAAAGCTGAAGTTTGAGGAGAAAGGGGGGTAGATTGAGGGTCCCCCAGCTCCTATTTCCCAGTGTAGAGTGACGAAAGCTGTTCCCAGCCAGGCTGAATAGAAGCGGACAGGTCCCACAAAGACTGATGGACCATTACTGAGTCTATACTCTGAGGCCTCAGGACGCCTGGTCTTAATAGGAAAGGACATTGTCTTGGTTTTTAGCAGGCCACAGTTTGACTTGTGATGGCCACAATATAACGGATGTGTGTTATTGTTGTCGGGGCAAATCGAATGGATAAAAATGGGAGGGAAATCTTTCAAGTTTGTGATTTTCCATTACATTTTAGTCATTTAGCAGACGCTCTTATCCAGAGCGACTTACAGTTAGTGAGTGCATACATTTTTTTTTCTCATACTGGCCCCCCGTGGGAATCGAACCCACAACCCTGGCGTTGCAAACGCCATGCTCTACCAACTGAGCTACATCCCTGCCGGCCATTCCCTCCCCTACCCTGGACGACGCTGGGCCAATTGTGCCCACCCCATGGGTCTCCCGGTCGCGGCCGGCTACAAACGAAAGAGCCTGGATGCGAACCAGGATCTCTAGTGGCACAGCTAACACTGCGAAGCAGTGCCTTAGACCACTGCGCCACTCATGACATCTCTTTTCACGCTGTCCATTCAGAGAGAGAACCCTGAACCTGACAAAGATGCATAGTGTTGAAACATTGCAGCTATCACAAGCTGAATAAAATAACTTAAAGAATATAACTTTCTTTCTTTTCAAACTGGCTGCTGTGGAGCCCTGTGAGAGGACAGAGTCGTGCCCTAGAGCCTTTTAGAATAACAGCCCGTTGTTATAGGAACACCCTTGGTGGTTGTGTAGCCAACGGTTGTTATAGAAACACACCTGTAGCTAAATATTTGTTGTTCATTTCCTTCCAGGTCGTGTGAGAGCATCAGTCTGTGTGGAGGGTGAGAGGGGTGAGTACCCGGGTCGACATCTTCCTCATCTTTCTCAGAACTCTGCTTCTAAAAGACCTTGAAAAAAAGTCCCTGCTGCTAGCATCACAGCTGTTAGCCTGCTAGCACGTTAGCCTCCACTCAGATCTCATACACAGACTCTACCTACTGCTACCTTGCTAGCAACATCACTGCTAGCCTGTTAGCCTGCTAGCACATTAGCTTTCTTCTTAGATCACAGAAACATAGCAGTGCTAGGCTAGAGGAACCAGAACTACTGTACAGTGTTTGGCAAACTGTTGGCATTGGGCTTTCCATGACAATAACGTTCTGATTTGCATTCTCAGTGGGATGTCGCCTAATTACCTCGGAACTCTCTTTGCCAAAATGGCACCCATTCAAACTCTAAATCTCAAACCTAGTTGAGATAAATCTGTATCTATAGCTCTGCAGGCGAAGCTAGAACTTTGAGCTGTAGAGAGGATAGGATCACACAGACAGACTTCCTCGCTCTCTGAATCTCTAGGCATGTCTCTTTCTGAGTCTCTATGTGTGTCTCTGTCTGTGGCTGCATCCCAAATGGCACACTATTCCATGGGCCCTGGTCAAAAGAAGTGCACTATATAGGGAATAGGGTGCCATTTGCATCTCTGGCCTATTTTCTTCTAGTAGCTCCAGCCAACAGATCCTCATTTATCTCTGCCCACACTTCCATCCTACTTATCTCCCCAGCAGCTGAAGGTCTGGGGGTTTCCGGGGGTTTTGTCTTCCGTCTAAAAGTAAGTTTAATCCCTTCATTAGCCTGGGAACGGTTGGCCAGTGAACCCCTGTCATGTGACGAGGCTCTTTGTGTCCCCTCTGTAGGTATAGAGATGGGCTGCTTCCCAAATGGCACCCTTTCCCCTATGTAGTGCAATAGTTTTGAGCAGGGCCCGCAGGGCTCTGGTCAAAAGTAGTGCACTATATATGGAATAGGGTGCCATTTGGGACGCACAATGGTTTATGTCTAGAACTGTTGAAAGGGACTTGAGAGGTTCTGTAGTTTCTCACAGGAGTTCACAGTGCCTAGAGGAAGGCCTGTTAGGTTCACGGAATATCAACTAGCTAGATAGAGAAAATCATCAGGAATACAACAATATCAACTAGCTAGATACAGAAAGACTTCTGGATGGTAACGTTATTGCAAGAGCAATGCAAGGTGGAAACCCACGGTGCAACATCAGAGTAATGTATTCCAAAGTGGTACAATTTCTCTGTGAGTGGATTCTTACACTTCGCCCTAAAACAGATAGAAGATCAGAGGAAGCATACACAGCAACACCGCATCAGTAGTCCTAGGGTCAGATCCCTCAAACACACACACACACGTAGCCCAATTAGCTAGGGCAGTAGTAGTTCCATGAAGAGTCAGTCTGTCACGTGATCAGGGAACGGACCTTATCTCTGCCTCCGTTATTACACACAAGACTCATTATTACACACTACCAACTACACACACACACACGCACATGCTATCAACTACACACACCACCATTTACACACACACTACCATCTCCACACACAGAGACACACACTCTCACAGAAATACACACACACAAACCACAACTGATAACACACAGAATAACTCTAAAAGCTAGTTTTTGGTTTTTACATAAAAATTAGAGTGAAAGGCCAACAGAGAGAGAGAGAAAGTGATCAAGAGCGAGAGAGGGAACAAGAGCGAGCAAGAGAAAGAGAGAGAGCAAGAGAGAGAGAGAGAGAAAGAGAGGGCGAGGGAGACAGAGAAAGGCTCATTTGATTAAGAGAAATGTGGGGTCAGAGCTACCCTTCTGTGTTACTGTCACAGCCTTAGATATCAGTTAGCCTTCCCTTCCTTTCCCTGACTGGACTGTAGCTAGAGGCTATGGCTTCTGCACTCACTAGGACTTGACTGTAAAATCCACCCAGTATTTATGTGTGTTATTCCTCTGTGTTATCCTACTGGCTATATGTTATCCTACTGGCTATATGATATTCTACTGGCTATATGATATTCTACTGGCTATATGTTATTCTACTGGCTATATGATATTCTACTGGCTATATGTTATTCTACTGGCTATATGATATTCTACTGGCTATATGTTATTCTACTGGATATATGTGTGTGTCAGAGGGGTTTCTGTACTGTGTTTTATTAACGGACATGACCAGTCTAAAACTACAGGAAGTATTACTACAGCGGATCACTGATCTACTGTCATTATGTTATCACTCACAGCTGGGTGTAAATAATCTGCCTTACCACGTACACACTCCGTGGTCCTTGAGTTGACATTAATCACAATCCAGTTCTGCAGCCTGATTGATGTCTGAGATCGATACAACGTCTACCATACTGACATGTATTAACCTGCTCTACACCATGCAAGGTCCGAGGGAGGGAGGGAGAGAGAGAGAGAGAGAGAGAGAGAGAGAGAGAGAGAGAGAGAGAGAGAGAGAGAGAGAGAGAGAGAGAGAGAGAGAGAGAGAGAGAGAGAGAGAGAGAGAGAGAGAGAGAGAGAGAGAGAGAGAGAGAGAGAGAGAGATGCGCCCTCAGAGCCCATAGATCAGTGAGACTAACACACACTGTGTGAGTCTGTGCTGTTTACTGAACATATGAAATATAGGAACCGACTGCAGCAGCCTTGGTGATACATCAGGACCTTAATCTACAGGACAAATAAACATCCAGCAGGTTTCATCTTGACTGGTTTGTTGTTATGCCACGCTGTGGACCAAGGCTGGTGTTATGACTCAGAGGACCTGCCTCACACACACACACACGTTATGACATAGAATACATGCCTCCACAAGTTCTGATAATAATCGCTCCTGCCTGAAATGACTGTCAGTATTTTCACCTCCTACTTACAATGCAGGTTAGTGTTTTTCGTCATGCATCTTGTTCTGGAGGCAGCTCAGTAGAGTGGTCACTAGCTCGCACAGCCACAAACTAACCCTAACATTAACCACACTGCTAACCCTAATGCCTAACCCTAACCTTAAATTAACACCAATGTTTTCATGAATTTTTACAATAACCAATTTTGACTTTGCAGCTGGCCTATCTAAGGGGAAATCACTCAGTTCTGCCTCCAGAACAAGACTCATGACAATAAACTTCAACCTGCAATTCCAATACCAAGCACATAGAGAGCTCGGTATGGGATGTCATAACAACCTGGCCATTCAATCATCTGATAGCAGTCAGGAGTTCAGTCACACTATGAGTTCCATAGAAGAGTAACTACACTAACTACAGTAGAACGACAGTAGCGCTGACTCCAGTGAACTGATAGTTATAATATGGTAGTAAACTACTGTATCATTACCACTGATGGCTCAGTCTCTCTCCTTTCTGTGTGTGTGTGTGTGTGTGTGTTGTACAGTTCTGTCTGCCTGGTTGCTTGCTATGGCAGAGTAATTACAATGAAAGAGACACTCCTGTCCCGTTGTGGCGGGGGTGTAATTGTGGCTGTCACCGCAGCAACCATTACCTCTCGATAAGGAACTGCAGGCTGACTACACTACCATGGCGATAGATCCCACAGTCTACAAGTTGCTACAAGTTCCTGTTAATGTAGCAAAGGTGGTTTGGTGTGTTCTTGCCTGAGATCTGAAGAATCCTATGAGCTCCCCAGGCTAATTCCTATAAGATATGAGCTTTAGCTCTGTGGGCTAACACAGTCTTCAGATGCACAGACCACCTGTGTTTCAATAGTGATGTGCCCGTACTGGATTACTTCTTTAGTCTTTATCACATTTCATTAAATCAGGATAGTGCTCTCAGAACCAGTTTCTCAGGGAGGGATCCAGAGGTAGGCCACACATCCAGGGTGCATCTGGTTTGGTTTATAATGAAGCCTTGGCCTCAGGGGGAAGGCCCATCTCTCTAACCCTGCCTGCCAGTTACTAATAAGAGGGCCCATCTCTGTCTGCGTCCCAAATGGCACCCTACTACATATACTATTTAGTGCAATACTTTTGACCGGAGCCCTATAGGACTTGGTCAAAAGTAGTGCACTAACTATAAATAGGGAATATGGTGCCATTTGGGAAGCAGCCTCTAACTCTGCCAGTGAACCAGATGAGAGGAGGAGGAGGAGAGTCTGATCCTCTGGCACTAAAATGTTGTCATCAGTATTGTCCTTGTTTCTTCATTATACAACCATAAATCAAACCCTAACTGTATTTGGTATTTGGTATTTTATTAGGATCCCCATTAGCTGTTGCAAAAGCAGCAGCTACTCTTCCTGGGGTCCACACAAAACATGAAACATGACATAATACAGAACATTAATAGACAAGAACAGCTCAAGGACAGAACTACATAAAAATGTTTTAAAGGCACACGTAGCCTACATATCAATACATACACACAAACTATCTAGGTCAAATAGGGGAGAGGCGTTGTGCCATGAGGTGTTGCTTTATCTGTTTTTTGAAACCAGGTTTGCTGTTTATTTCAACAATATGAGATGGAACGGAGTTAATAATACTGTATACTTTCTTGAATTTGTTCTGGATTTGGGGACTGTGAAAAGACCCCTGGTGGCATGTCTGGTGGGGTAAGTGTGTGTGTCAGAGCTGTGTGTAAGTTGACCATTTGGGATTTTCAACACATTAATGTTTCTTACAAAAAGAAGAAGTGATGCAGTCAGTCTCTCCTCAACTCTTAGCCAAGAGAGACTGGCATGCATAGTATTTATATCAGCCCTCTGATTACAATGAAGAGCAAGACGTGCCGCTCTGTTTTGGGCCAGCTGCAGCTTAACTAGGTCTTTCCTTGTAGCACTGGACCACACGACTGGACAATAATCAAGATTAGACAAAACTAGAGCCTACAGAACTTGCTTTTTGGAGTGTGGTGTCAAAAAAGCAGCGCATCTCTTTATTACGGACAGACCTCTCCCCATCTTTACAACGATTTAATCTATATGTTTTGACCATGATAGTTTACAATCTAAGGTAACGCTGTCAGTGTTTGCTGTAGGTGGGTGTGGTGTTGGAATCAGGCGCAGGACGCAGAAAATAAGTCCAAAAGACTTTAGTGAAGGCACAAACTAATACACGAGACAAAAGCCCTGAGGCGAGAAACTCCGCACGCAGGCGTAAAACAAAAGGGCGCACTAAACATGTGCGAGTATACTCTCCTTAACAGAGGAGAAAAGCTACAACGAGCAAACGGTATACTGTAGAGCAAATACACGACAGCGAAACAATCACACACAACACCTGACAAACACAACGAGAACTTATAGGACACTAATGACACTAAACGACAACAGGTGTACAATTCCAGACAAGACCAAACGAACATAGAAACATACAACGGTGGCAGCTAGTATTCCGAGACGACGAACGCCGAAGCCTGCCCGAGCAAGGAAGAGAGGCAGCCTCGGCCGAAACCGTGACAGTACCCACCCCTTGACGCGCGGCTCCAGACGTGCGCCGACTCCGGCCTCGGGGACGACCAGGAGGACGCGGAGCAGGGCGCGTCGGGTGACTACGATGGAATTCCGTCAGGAGAGACGGGTCCAAAATGTCTCTCCTCGGCACCCAGCACCGTTCCTCCGGGCCGTACCCCTCCCACTCCACCAGATATTGGAGACCCCCCATCCGACGTCTCGAATCCAAGATGGACCGCACGCAGTACGCCGGTGCCCCCTCGATGTCCAATGGGGGCGGAGGAGTCTCCCTGATCTCATTTTCTTGGAGTGGGCCAGCTACCACCGGCCTGAGAAGAGACACATGGAACGAGGGCTTAATACTTTTATACTCAACAGGTAGTTGTAATCTGTAACACACCTCGTTCAATCTTCTCAGGACTTTAAACGGCCCCACAAACCGCCGACCCAGTTTCCGACAGGGCAGGCGGAGGGGCAGGTTTCTGGTAGAGAGCCAGACTCGATCACCAGGTGCGTACACCGGTCCCTCACTGCGGTGGAGATCGGCGCTCGCCTTTTGACGACGGAGGGCCCGCTGCAGGTGGACGTGTGCAGCGTTCCACGTCTCCTCCGAGCGCCGCACCCACTCATCCACCGCAGGAGCCTCGATCTGGCTCTGCTGCCAAGGTGCCAGAACCGGCTGGTAACCTAACACACATTGGAAAGGGGTTAGGTTAGTGGAGGAATGGCGTAGGGAATTCTGGGCCATTTCTGCCCAGGGAACGTACCGTGCCCACTCCTCCGGCCGGTCCTGGCAGTATGATCTAAGAAACCTACCCACATCCTGGTTCACACGTTCCACCTGCCCATTACTCTCCGGATGGTAACCCGAGGTGAGGCTCACCGAGACCCCCAACCGCTCCATAAAGGCTCTCCAGACTCTGGAGGTAAATTGGGGACCTCGATCAGACACAATATCCTCGGGTACCCCGTAGTGCCGGAAAACATGGGTGAATAGCGCTTCGGCGGTCTGTAGGGCAGTAGGAAGGCCCGGCATAGGGAGCAAACGACAGGCCTTAGAGAACCGGTCCACAACGACCAGTATAGTAGTATTCCCCTGTGAGGGAGGAAGGTCAGTGATGAAATCCACCGAGAGGTGAGACCATGGTCGTTGTGGAACGGGCAGGGGTAGTAACTTACCCCTAGGCAGATGTCTAGGCGCCTTACACTGGGCGCACACCGAGCAGGAGGAGACATAAACCCTCACATCCCTCGCCAACGTGGGCCACCAGTACTTAGCACTAAGGCAGTGCACTGTCCGGCCGATACCAGGATGTCCAGAGGAGGGTGACGTGTGAGCCCAATAGATCAATCGATCCCGAACCTCGAGCGGAACGTACTTCCGACCCTCCGGGCATTGAGGTGGACTAGGGTCGGTGCGCAACGCCCGCTCGAGTTCAGCATCGACCTCCCACACTACCGGTGCCACCAGACAAGACTCCGGCAGTATGGGAGTGGGCTCCACGGACCTCTCCTCCATGTCATACCGCCGAGACAGTGCGTCTGCCTTACCGTTCTGTGACCCAGGGATGTACGTGATCTTAAATACGAACCGGGTCAAAAACATATTCCACCGCGCCTGGCGAGGGTTCAGTCTCCTAGCTGTCCGGATGTACTCCAGGTTACGGTGGTCCGTCAAAATGAGGAAAGGGTGTTGAGCCCCCTCAAGCCAGTGCCTCCACACCTTTAGGGCCTGTACCACGGCTAACAGCTCCCTGTCCCCTACGTCATAATTTCGCTCCGCCGGACTGAGCTTCTTGGAATAAAAAGCACAGGGGCGGAGTTTAGGTGTCGTGCCGGACCGTTGCGAAAGCACGGCTCCTATACCGGCCTCTGACGCGTCCACCTCTACCTGAAATGGTAAAGAGGGATCCGGATGCGCCAGCACCGGAGCCGAGGTAAACAGGTCCTTCAGCCTCCCAAACGCCCTGTCCGCCTCGGCTGACCACTGCAAACGCACCGGACCCCCCTTCAAAAGAGACGTTATGGGAGCTGCCACCTGTCCAAAACCCCGGATAAACCTCCGGTAGTAATTCGCAAACCCCAAAAACTGCTGCACCTCCTTCACAGTGGTTGGCGTTTGCCAATTACGCACGGCTGACACCCGGTCTACCTCCATCTTCACCCCTGACGCAGACAACTGATAACCCAAAAAGGAGACCGACTCCTGGAAAAACAGACACTTCTCTGCCTTGACATACAGGTCGTGCTCCAACAGCCTCCGCAACACTCGGCGCACCAGAGCCACATGCTCGACTCGGGTAGACAAGTACACGAGAATGTCATCTATGTACACGACCACCCCCTGCCCCTGCATGTCCCTGAATATCTCATCCACGAATGATTGGAAAACTGAAGGAGCGTTCATCAACCCGTATGGCATGACAAGATACTCGTAATGGCCCGAGGTGGTACTAAAGGCTGTCTTCCATTCATCGCCCCCCCTAATGCGCACCAAGTTGTACGCGCTCCTGAGATCTAATTTAGTGAAGAAACGCGCCCCGTGCAATGACTCCGTCATGGTCGCAATCAGCGGGAGTGGATAACTGTACTTCACCGTGATCTGATTGAGACTACGGTAATCAATGCACGGGCGTAACCCACCATCCTTTTTCTTCACAAAAAAGAAACTCGAGGACGCAGGGGAAGTGGAGGGCCGTATGTATCCTTGTCTCAGAGATTCGTCTATGTAAGTCTCCATAGCTCTCTTCTCCTCCTGAGACAGAGGATACACATGGCTCCGTGGGAGCGCAGCTCCTGCCTGGAGGTCTATCGCACAATCTCCCTGCCTATGGGGAGGCAACTGCGTCGCCCTCGACTTACTGAACACAATAGCCAAATCCCCATACTCAGGGGGAACGTGCAATGCGGGCACCTGGTTTGGACTCTCCACCGAGGTAGCCCCTACGGAAACGCCTAAACATCGACCCACACACTGGTCAGACCACTCCATCAGAGCCCTCTCCTGCCACGAAATAGACGGGTTATGGGTACTCAACCAGGGCATGCCCAGCACCACCGGATACGCAGGCGAGTCGATCAGAAATAGCTGGATCATCTCCTGATGACCCCCTGCGCACACATCCTAAGTGGCGCCGTGACCTCCCTGATCAAGCCCGATCCCAACGGACGGCTATCTAGGGCATGAACGGGGAAGGGGACGTCAACAGGAAGAAGGGGAATCCCTAAATCTAAACAAAATTTCCTATCAACAAAATTCCCAGCCGCGCCTGAATCTACCAGCGCCTTATGCTGGGAATGAGGTGCTACCTGTGGAAAACGCACAGGTATACAGAAGTGCGCAACAGAGAGCTCTGGGTGAGTGGGGCTACTCACCTGGAAGGACTCCCCAGTGCGGGGCCTGTCGTCTTCTCCCCTAGGAGGCCATCCCCAGCACCTAGCCGCGGTGTGTCCTCCCCGACCACAGTTGGTGCAGGAGATGGACCCCCTCGTACTCCGACCCCTCCTCTCTCTAGCGCCAGCGCCCCCAAGCTCCATGGGGCTCGGCTCGGAGGCGCTGGAGGGTGAAATGGACGGACCTCCCTCGGGACGTCCGCGGGTAGCCAGCAGGGTGTCCAGCCTGATGGACATGTCGACTAACTGGTCGAAAGAGAGGCTGGTGTCCCGACAGGCCAGCTCCCGACGGACGTCCTCACGTAGACTACAGCGGTAGTGATCGATGAGGGCCCGCTCATTCCACCCTGCATCCGCCGCTAGAGTACGGAATTCCAACGCGAACTCCTGGGCACTCCTCTTCCCCTGCCGGAGGCAGAACAGACGCTCACCCGCCGCTTTCCCCTCCGGTGGATGGTCAAACACCGCCCTGAAGCGGCGGGAGAACTCAGCGTATGTGATGGTGGTAGCGTCTATCCTCCTCCACTCGGCGTTGGCCCATTCTAACGCCTTGCCGGAAAGGCAGGAGATAAGGGCGGACACGCTCTCGTGTCCCGAGGGCGCCGGGTGCACGGTGGCCAGGTAAAGCTCGACCTGGAGAAGGAAGCCCTGACACCCGGCAGCGGTCCCATCGTAGGCCCTCAGGAGCGAGAGTCGAATTCCTCTGGGTTCCGGAGCGGGAATGGGCTGACTTGCTGATGGTGATGGCAGGGAAGGTGGCGTTGGGGGTGTCCCTCGGGTTTCCCAGCGTTGGAGTGTGTTGATCACATCCTGCAGGGCGGTCCCGATCCGCAGGATCTGGTCATTCTGCTCCCGGACCCGATCCTCCAACGTCTCCTGTGCTGCTGCGGCTCCTGCTGATTCCATTCAGAATGGTGTGTGATTCTGTCAGTGTTTGCTGTAGGTGGGTGTGGTGTTGGAATCAGGCGCAGGACGCAGAAAATAAGTCCAAAAGACTTTAGTGAAGGCACAAACTAATACACGAGACAAAAGCCCTGAGGCGAGAAACTCCGCACGCAGGCGTAAAACAAAAGGGCGCACTAAACATGTGCGAGTATACTCTCCTTAACAGAGGAGAAAAGCTACAACGAGCAAACGGTATACTGTAGAGCAAATACACGACAGCGAAACAATCACACACAACACCTGACAAACACAACGAGAACTTATAGGACACTAATGACACTAAACGACAACAGGTGTACAATTCCAGACAAGACCAAACGAACATAGAAACATACAACGGTGGCAGCTAGTATTCCGGAGACGACGAACGCCGAAGCCTGCCCGAGCAAGGAAGAGAGGCAGCCTCGGCCGAAACCGTGACAAACGCCAAGTAATTTAGTCTCCTCAACTTGTTCAACAGCCTGTGTGTGTGCCAATACATTTACGTCATTTAGCAGACGCTCTTATCCTAAACGACTTACAGGAGCAATTAGGGTTAGGGGTCTTGCTCAAGGGCACATCTACAGATTTTCCACCTAGTCGGCTCGGGGATTCCAACCAGCGACCTTTTGGTTACTGGCCCAACGCTCTTTATGCTATTGTGGGTGTTTGTGCCAGTGTGGGTGTTTGTGCCAGTGTGTGTGTGTGTGTGTGTGTGTGTGTGTGTGTGTGTTTGTGTGTGTGTGTGTGTGTGTGTATCTACGTAGCCCCCAGCCATAGCGACATCCGACCTGTGCTGTGACCTGCCCCTCAATCGCTCTCTCATCAGGCGGCAGGTGTTGGGCAGGTAACCAAAAGATCGCCGGTTTGAATCTCTGAGCCGACTAGTTAAAAAATCTGTTTATGCACCCTTGAGCAAGGCACTTAACCCTGTAAGTCGCTCTGGATGAGACTAAAATGTAAAAAATTAGAAGTAAGTAGAGCTAGCTGCCATTAAAGCTCCTTATATAAAAAGCCTTACATAAACCCTGAGCCAGGCAGCCAGCTAAAAATACAGCTCTCTCTCTGTCCAGCCCCTATATATAGACCCAACGCTGAATTATTCAATAGGAATAAAGGCTAACAGAAAAGACGGTCCACCGCGTCAACTAGAGAAGCTGGGATGGAATCTTCTGCCGGGTAATGTTTGGGGACGGACCCATTAAGTAATTTGTGGCGGAGGGATTTTTTGTTGTTGTAAAGCGTTACTTTATCCGAAAAAGGTGAGGTAGAGGTAGTGATAAGAACAACAACCTCCAACTGAAGTCCAGATAAACAATGATTCATGTTTTACTTTCATTGCTGTTTTTTTTTGTTCCATTTTGCGGGTGCTAAAGTTAGCCGGTGGTGTCTCTATGGTTTTACTGATATGAATATTGCATCATCATCCTCCCCGAACAGAGCTACACACACAACCACTGTCCTCTTCAGATAGATCTCCTTGGTGGAAAGGTAAACTTACAAACTCTGGATAGTTTTTAGACGTAGTGTGGAACAGGCAGAAAGAGAGGGGGAGAAAGAGAGAGGGAGAAAGAGAGGGGGAGGAGGAGGAGGAGAGGGAGGAGGAGAGGGAGATGTGGATTGTAAAGTAACAACTCAGCTTTTAGTTCTCTCCCAGCATGGAATCTCTAGTGATTCTATTCAGACAGGAGGCCCTATCCACAGGCTCCTTACTCACTACAGGAGAAACACACACACACACACACACACACACACACACACACACACACACACACACACACACACACACACACACACACACACACATACAGAGACACAAACATACACACACTCACACACTCATACACACACACACAGAGACACACACACACTGTCCTGTCATAGTCAATGGACATTTCAAAAAACATTTAGGAAACATTCCTGTAACTTTAAAAGGAACCGTTCTGGGAACTACAGACTAATGCTTACAGTAAGTAGGCAGCTCGCCATACTTGTAAATCATTTGTAAATAATTACCTTGTAATGTGTTAATTTTCCTGTTATGGTGAATAAAAAGTTGGCTACAGTTAAACTCAAAATGTTGTCAGATATGTTCTGGTGATTATATGAGCTGGGAAGCTGCCTAGCCAGCTAGATAGTTAATAGGCTAAAGTTGGCAACAAACCAAAATATTGTCTAGAGAAAGTTGTTTTTAGTTGCCTGTCTTGCTTGATTGATATATCCTAGATAAACGTTTAAACGGAAGGTTTTTTGTGCAGAAAATAGAGAAGGTAATGTTTATATTTGGACCAGGCTGCTGCCATGTCATGCAGACGGACGTATTTGTGTTTATACTTTTTCATAATGATAGAATGTTCATGATTTAATGCCTGCCAAAGACAGCAAGATGTAAGGTGACGTATATACTGAGAGGTTGGTGGGACTGTTAAATACGTTGCTGCAATCATGACTAGGTCAGTTGCAGGAAATAAAAGTACAGGCTTTGTTGCCGGCAATACCTTTCAGATATAAAGAAAAGTCTGCAAAAAGTTGGTGGGATGCTAAAGTGGAAAAACGTCTTGGTTTGAAAGGTGTATAAGACTGTGTCCTAAATGGCACCCTATTCCCTATATAGTAAACCACATTTGACCAGGGCCCAAAGGGCTCTGATCAAAGGTAGTGTACTTTGTAAGGAATAGGGTGCCATTTAGGATGCAAACTAAGTGTGATTATCTGAACTAGTTAGACCCATCTAGAGATGTATTTGGGCTGCTGGCTCTCACTGTAGTGGTTACAGCACCACACACACACACACACACACACACACACACACACACACACACACACACACACACACACACACACACATAAATACATACACATACAGTGGGGGAAAAAAGTATTTAGTCAGCCACCATTTGTGCAAGTTCTCCCACTTAAAAAGATGAGAGAGGTCTGTAATTTTCATCATAGGTACACGTCAACTATGACAGACAAAATGAGAAAAAAAAATCCAGAAAATCACATTGTAGGATCTTTAATGAATTTATTTGCAAATTATGGTGGAAAATAAGTATTTGGTCAATAACAAAAGTTTCTCAATACTTTGTTATATACCCTTTGTTGGCAATGACACAGGTCAAACGTTTTCTGTAAGTCTTCACAAGGTTTTCACACACTATTGCTGGTATTTTGGCCCATTCCTCCATGCAGATCTCCTCTAGAGCAGTGATGTTTTGGGGCTGTCGCTGGGCAACACGGACTTTCAACTCCCTCCAAAGATTTTCTGTGGGGTTGAGATCTGGAGACTGGCTAGGCCACTCCAGGACCTTGAAATGCTTCTTACGAAGCCACTCCTTCGTTGCCCGGGCGGTGTGTTTGGGATCATTGTCATGCTGAAAGACCCAGCCATGTTTCATCTTCAATGCCCTTGCTGATGGAAGGAGGTTTTCACTCAAAATCTCACGATACATGGCCCCATTCATTCTTTCCTTTACACGGATCAGTCGTCCTGGTCCCTTTGCAGAAAAACAGCCCCAAAGCATGATGTTTCCACCCCCATGCTTCACAGTAGGTATGGTGTTCTTTGGATGCAACTCAGCATTCTTTGTCCTCCAAACACGACGAGTTGAGTTTTTACCAAAAAGTTATATTTTGGTTTCATCTGACCATATGACATTCTCCCAATCCTCTTCTGGATCATCCAAATGCACTCTAGCAAACTTCAGACGGGCATGGACATTTACTGGCTTAAGCAGGGGGACACGTCTGGCACTGCAGGATTTGAGTCCCTGGCGGCGTAGTGTGTTACTGATGGTAGGCTTTGTTACTTTGGTCCCAGCTCTCTGCAGGTCATTCACTAGGTCCCCCCGTGTGGTTCTGGGATTTTTGCTCACCGTTCTTGTGATCATTTTGACCCCACGGGGTGAGATCTTGCGTGGAGCCCCAGATCGAGGGAGATTATCAGTGTTGTATGTCTTCCATTTCCTAATAATTGCTCCCACAGTTGATTTCTTCAAACCAAGCTGCTTACCTATTGCAGATTCAGTCTTCCCAGCCTGGTGCAGGTCTACAATTTTGTTTCTGGTGTCCTTTGACAGCTCTTTGGTCTTGGCCATAGTGGAGTTTGGAGTGTGACTGTTTGAGGTTGTGGACAGGTGTCTTTTATACTGATAACAAGTTCAAACAGGTGCCATTAATACAGGTAACGAGTGGAGGACAGAGGAGCCTCTTAAAGAAGAAGTTACAGGTCTGTGAGAGCCAGAAATCTTGCTTGTTTGTAGGTGACCAAATACTTATTTTCCACCATAATTTGCAAATAAATTCATAAAAAATCCTAGAATGTGATTTTCTGGATTTTTTTCCCTCAATTTGTCTGTCATAGGTGACGTGTATCTATGATGAAAATTACAGGCCTCTCTCATCTTTTTAAGTGGGAGAACTTGCACAATTGGTGGCTGACTAAATACTTGTTTTCCCCACTGTACATACATGCAAACACACAACAAGATCTCCTGGTTTGACCAATTTGACTTCAGATTCTGCAATGTAGTTTCTCCAAACGTCAAATTTTGAAGTTGCTCAAAATGTCAAATTTCGAGGTGGGTTGCTCCTCCTGCTGCGGCTCCTCCTGCATTAAGGGTTAAGGTTTGGGATAGGGTTAAAACAAAAACAATTCTGAATGGTTAACTTAACGGTTAAGGTTTGGGATAGGGTAAAAAAAATTTTTTAAAAAATGAGTGTCTAGCGCTGGTATTGAACATGCGACCTTGAACATGCGACCCGTCCACAACAGCCTAGTAAAACCCAATAGCGCTCACCGTTGCCCCTAGTAGCAGATTAGAGTCGATATCCACTCCCCCGTGAAAAAATAATTAGCATAAGCTAGAGATATCTGTTTGGCATGGGCTGCATCTCAATCCACCGCATCCGCCGATGTCGGCCTTCCGCATCTGCGATGGAAGGTGGCGTAGCTGCAACAGTGTTTGTCAGAACAGGAGACATCCCAAAAATCGGCCTTCTCACAAAAACGTCTGTAGGGGTTTTGCCTAAAAACTAATATGACCTCTCTATGGAAAGATCAGACTCTCACAAACACGATGGTGTTCTCCGTTTTGTTCTACCACCACAAGTGTCACGGGACTCGTCTGAAGTCGGTACTGCCGATCTGCCAACTCCTGTCTGTAGTGTCCAAACAGTTTGGGCTACACACTAATATGATGCCACCATCGAAAGGTGAGACTCTCATGAACATGCACGTCGGTTGTAAAAACAATGGAAGTATACACTCAGTGGCCAGTTTATTGGGTACACGAAAATGGTTAGCTCCTACAGACAGTGAGTCACGTGGCCGTGGCTTGCTATATAAAGCAGGCAGACAGGCATCGAGGCATTCAGTTACTGTTTGATCGAACGTTAGAATGGGCAAAACGAGTGACATAAGCGACTTTGAGCGTGGTATGACCGTCGGTGCCAGGCGCGCCAGTTACAGTATCTCAGCTGCAGTCCTGTGGGTGAAAACAGCTTGTTGATGAGCGAGGTTGAAGGAGAATGGAAAGAATCGTGCAAGCTAACAGGCGGGCCACAAACAGGCACATAACGGTGCAGTGCAACAGCGGTGTGCAGAACGGCATCTCAGAATGCACAAGTCGGCGGTCCTCGTCACGGATGGGCTATTGCAGCAGACGACCACACAACCCGGTGTGAAAAAGCGGCTCCAGTAGGCACGCAATCACCAACACTGGACAATTAAAGGAGTGGAAAACATTGCCTGGTCCGACAAATCACGGTTCCTGTTGAGTCATGCTGATGGCAGAGTCAGGATTTGGCGTAAAAGCATGAGTCCATGGCCCCATCCTGCCTAGTGTCTACAATACAGGCTAGTGGCAGTGGTGGAATGATATGGGGAATGTTTTCCTGGCACAGGTTAGGTTCCTTGATACCAATTGAGCAATGTTTGAACGCCACACCTTGTAGAATCCATGCGCTGAAGATGGGTGTACCTAATAAACTGTCCACTGAGTGTATATGGAAGTACTTTAGTTAAAAAAAAAGTGGTTAAATATGGGATATACAGTAGGACAGACACTTCAAAACATACTTCCTTTAAATATATTTCTGGACTATTTGTTTTGCCATGTATGAATATGTCATTCAATGCATTTCTATGGGAGAATAACAGTATTATCAAATTCAATGTTTCATCATTTTTTTATACTTACAAGGGTCCTAAAATATAAAAAAATTGCTAAATGATCCTTGGTATGACCATTTAAAAACAATTCCATAAGTTATCTTAGTAGAAACCCAACCCCGGGCCCTTAGACCTTAGGGGGTTTAAAGGCATCTCCCGACATCCTCAGGACATGGACGGACGTCCGAATTTCGAAGTGAATCTTGAGCGACCTGGCTGCACACACACACATACATGCACTGGTACCCCCCTGTATATAGCCTCCCTACTGTTATTTTATTTTACTTCTGCTCTTTTTTTATCAACACTTTTTTGTTGTTGTTGTTTTATTTTACTTTTTTATCAATAAATAAATGCATCGTTGGTTAAGGGCTGTAAGTAAGCATTTCACGGTAATGTTTACACCTGTTGTATTCGGCGCATGTGGCAAATAAGATTGGATTTGATGTACATATAAACAAACACATACATACATACATACATACATACATACATACATACATACATACATACATACATACATACATACATACATTAGGGTT
>NC_140024.1:25091163-25166163 GCF_964263955.1 Coregonus lavaretus | reverse complement strand
ACACACACACCCATGTACAGTACGCACACACACACCCATGTACAGTATGCACACACACACACACACACACATGTACAGTATGCACACACACACACCCATGTACAGTATGCACACACACACACCCATGTACAGTATGCACACACACACACACACACACGTACAGTATGCACACACACACACACACACACACACACACACACACACACACACACACACATGTACAGTATGCACACACACACACAGATTTGATTAAACTTCAAGTGGATGGGCTCTCGTCATAACACATTCTGCCTTTTCATCCCTCCATCCCCCACATCTCTCTGTCCCTCTCCCACCACGCCAGCCATCCCATCCACTCAGCACAGAGCACGTTGTGCTTGCTGCTTGGCTCAACAACAAGGACAGGCAGGATAAAGGCCTTTATTCACCCTCAGCACAACAAGGGCAACTTGTAGGCCAGCTAGCTAGCCAACCCTCGCTGTGACAAGAACAGAGTCAGCATTTTTCACCTCTCACAGAGATGAAATGAGAAAAGATATGGAGGTGGAGGGCCATCCATTCACTCACTGCTAACAGAACAGCCAATAGCACATATAGCTAGCTGGATATGAAGTAGGTAATTGTTTGAGAGCTTCTATTGAAGGTTTTTGACTCACTCATTTTCACAGCTGTGTATTGCTGATGCTGATGCTTTGCGAACGGTCCATTGTAGAGCTAGCTGAGAGCCCGAAGCACAGCAGACACAGATCTCATATTAGGTTATGTATTAATGGATGACCAGGGCCGGCTACAGGCATAAGGGACATAAGCGGTCACTTAGGGCCCCCGGCCGCTAGTGGGCCCCCAACCCCCATATATATTTTTTCGGGGAACTCAGTTGGGGTTTTAACTTACTGTTGAGAGTTAGAATAGTAGAATACACAAGGTGCAAATTCTAAATGTCTTTGTGCATCAGCAGTTTTTCTCTTTGTTTTGTCAGTCACTGACAGTCACTCAATTAGCCACGTTGGCTAACTATTTTTAGATTGGTAAGTTAGTCTAGCCAGTTATCTAAACTTGTAGTAATCACGGCCGAATACTGACTGGCACGCAGGGCACGTGCCCAGGGGCCCTGACTTTCAGGGTGACCCATTGATTTTGTTAGTCACTCTCACTCAGATATCATTATTAAGTCATGGCAAAATGTGTAGAATTGCAGGAAATTAGCTTTAAAACTGCAAAAATATCTCTCTATCCCATGGCAAAATTGGTAGAATTGCAGGAAATTAGCTTTAAAATTGCACAAAAAATCTCAGCCGCATGACAAAATGAATAGAATTGCATGAAATTGGTTATAAAATGGGCAAAATTTTCTCTCCGCCCCATGGCAACTCTGGTATCAATGTCTCTGGCCTAACCTCTTTAATTACTCTGGCATCCATGTCTCTGGCCTAACCTCTAGTAAATTACTCCACTTAGTCTGAGAGAGAACACCCAGCACAATAGGATATCATTAACACCCCGCAGCCATACACACGTGAGCACACGCGTGCACACACATGCACACACACAAGCACGCACAGACACACGCACACGTGCAACCACACACACATTCGCACAATCCGATTCTCTTTACTGAATCATCAACTTCATATTCATAGCTTTTCTCCTTATTTGACAGAGAGAGAGATAGAGAGAGAAAGTGAAATAATGTGAATTACTCTGATGCTCTAATGGAAGAAAGAACCTTGTTTACGACACTTAATCTGAGATGAGAGGAGGAGGAGGAGAGAAATGGAGGAAGAGAAACCGAGGGAAGACTTTATTTAACTTTGTTTTAGATGTAGGAAGACAGTTGTAGCCCCAGGTAATAGAGGAACACAGCTAAGCTACTTCTCTGCTCCAGCTTACAGGAAAACTGCTGAGAAATGAGTTTCTCTGGAACGGAAGTAATTAATTATCATAGATAACATCTTATATTTTATAGTCATCATCACATACAGGGGCCTATACAGCCTCTCTAGAATAAGATAATATCTTATATTGTAAAATCTTATAATAGTATATTTTATAGTCATCTTTACATACTGTACAGGGGCCTATACAGTCTCTCCAGAATAAGATATCTTATATTGTAGAATCTTATAATAGTATTTTTTATAGTAATCTTTACATACTGTACAGGGGCCTATACAGTCTCTCCAGAATAAGATATCTTATATTGTAAAATCTTATAATAGTATATTTTATAGTAATCTTTACATAGTGTACAGGGGCCTATACAGTCTCTCCAGAATAAGATATCTTATATTGTAAAATCTTATAATAGTGTATTTTATAGTAATCTTTACATAGTGTACAGGGGCCTATACAGTCTCTCCAGAATAAGATATCTTATATTGTAAAATCTTATAATAGTGTATTTTATAGTCATCTTTACATAGTGTACAGGGGCCTATACAGTCTCTCCAGAATAAGATATCTTATATTGTAAAATCTTATAATAGTGTATTTTATAGTCATCTTTACATAGTGTACAGGGGCCTATACAGTCTCTCCAGAATAAGATATCTTATATTGTAAAATCTTATAATAGTATATTTTATAGTAATCTTTACATAGTGTACAGGGGCCTATACAGTCTCTCCAGAATAAGATATCTTATATTGTAAAATCTTATAATAGTATATTTTATAGTAATCTTTACATAGTGTACAGGGGCCTATACAGTCTCTCCAGAATAAGATATCTTATATTGTAAAATCTTATAATAGTATATTTTATAGTCATCTTTACATAGTGTACAGGGGCCTATACAGTCTCTCCAGAATAAGATATCTTATATTGTCAAATCTTATAATAGTATATTTTATAGTCATCTTTACATAGTGTACAGGGGCCTATACAGTCTCTCCAGATAAGTTTAACACAGTCTGAGAAGACGTCATTAACGGCACAACAGTAAAGCTAAGTATACTGCAGAGACCGGCAGGACTAGCAACGACCACTGAGGAGACTGAATCTCTACTGAGAAGTTCCCTCGCTGTGTCCCAAATGGCACCCTATTCCTCTGTAGTGCACTACTTTTGACCAGGGCCAATAACCAACTCAGTGGTTTTGTGGTTAGAGTGTCCACCCTGAGATTGGAAGGTCCGTCTCTGCTTGGCACGCCGTATTCAGGAGATATATTGGGGGTAAGGCCCTGCCAAAGGCCCTGCCATTGACTAGTTTCCTGTCCAGGGGGTGTACATCAAGCTGCCTCAACAATTAAGAAACAGGAGATAGGCTCCTGCTCCTATGAGTCGTTCTGGCTCGCACAACCCAAGGCTACTTACTCTTACTTTATAGGGAATATGACGCCATTTTGGATCCAGACCAGCCTGGTGAGATGTTATCAGCAGTAGATTAGGTCAGACACTACAGGTCAAGTCTGGCTCTGCTGCTGTCAATCTGTCTCTGAAATGGCTCAAGCTGCTTCCTACACTAATCCCCTCTGATTGTGTGTGTGTGTGTGTGTGTGTGTGCGTGTGTGTGCGAGCTCGCCTGTGTGTGCATGTGCATACATACAGTACCAGTCAAAAGTTTGGACACCTACTCATTCAAGGGTTTTTCTTTATTTTTACTATTTTCTACATTGTAGAATAATAGTGAATACATCAAAACTATGAAATAACACATGTGGAATCATGTAGTAACCAAAAAAGTGTTGAACAAATCAAAATATATTTTATATTTGAGATTCTTCAAATAGCCACCCTTTGCCTTTATGACAGCTTTGCACACTCTTGGCATTCTCTCAACTAGCTTCACTTGGTATGCTTTTCCAACCATCTTGAAGGAGTTCCCACATATGCTGAGCACTTGTTGGCTGCTTTTCCTTCACTCTGCCGTCCAACTCATCCCAAACCATCTCAATTGGGTTGAGGTCGGGGGATTGTGGAGGCCAGGTCATCTGATGCAGCACTCCATCACTCTCCTTCTTGGTCAAATAGCCCTAACACAGTCTGGAGGTGTGTTGGGTCATTGTCCTGTTGAAAAACAAATGATAGTCCCACTAAGCCCAAACCAGATGGGATGGCGTATCGCTGCAGAATGCTGTGGTAGCCATGCTGGTTAAGTGTGCCTTGAATTCTAAATAAATCACAGACAGTGTCACCAGCAAAGCACACCCACACCATAACACCTCCTCCTCCATGCTTTACGGTGAGAACTACACATGCAGAGATCATCCGTTCACCCACACCGCATCTCACAAAGACACGGCGGTTGGAACCAAAAATCTCCAATTTGGACTCCAGACCAAAGGACAAATTTCAACCGGTCGAATGTCTATTGCTCGTGTTTCTTGGCCCAAGCAGGTCTCTTCTTCTTATTGGTGTCCTTTAGTAGTGGTTTCTTTGCAGCAATTCGACCATGAAGGCCTGATTCACACAGTCCCCTCTGAACAGTTGATGTTGAGATGTGTCTGTGACTTGAACTCTGTGAAGCATTTATTTGGGCTGCAATTTCTGAGGCTGGTAACTCTAATGAACTTATCCTCTGCAGCAGAGGTAACTCTGGGTCTTCCATTCATGTGGTGGTCCTCGTGAGAGTCAGTTTCATCATAGCGCTTGATGGTTTTTGCGACTGCACTTGAAGAAACTTTCAAAGTTCTTGAAATGTTCTGTATTGACTGACCTTCATGTCTTAAAGTAATGATGGACTGTCATTTCTCTTTGCTTATTTGAGCTGTTCTTGCCATAATATGGACTTGGTCTTTTACCAAATAGGGCTATCTTCTGTATACCCCACTACCTTGTCACAACACAACTGATTGGCTCAAACACATGAAGAAGGAAATGCATTCCACAAATTAACTTCTAAGAAGGCACACCTGTTAATTGAAATGCATTCCAGGTGACTACCTCATGAAGCTGGTTGAGAGAATGCCAAGAGTGTGCAAAGCTGTCATCAAGGCAAAGGGTGGCTATTTAAAGAATCTCAAATATAAAATATATTTTGATTTGTTTAACACTTTTTTGGTTACTACATGATTCCATATGTGTTATTTCATAGTTTTGATGTCTTCACTATTATTCTATAATGTAAAAAATTGTACAAATAAAGAAAAACCCTTGAATGAGTAGGTGTGTCCAAACGTTTGACTGGTAGTGTATATGCGTGTTGAATTGAAGTGAGCTTATTCCTTCAAGGTAGATGTGTTGCGTTAGCTTCATTAATAATGTAATGTACCGTGGCTGTGAGAAATATATGGCTGTTCTGAACTTCCAGGGTACTTGGCATCCACACCTCACTCAGAGAAATCTATAAAGATATTTATTTGGTGCAACACAAGAGAAATCAATGCTGCAGAGATACAGTGCTTAATAGCGCTCCATTAACCCACCTCAGAGGGGCTGTAGACAGGACCGCAATGATGCTATGGAGTAATAGAGGGGACTGTTATATTGTGGATGTGTCTCAAATGGCACCCTATTCCCTATAAAGTGCACTACTTTAGACCAGAGCAACATAGGGCTGCCAAATAGAGCTCTGGCCAAAAGTAGTGCACTACTCTCTGTAGAATAGGGTGTAACGTGAGATTTGCTCTCAGATATGGCTTCTATGGCGGGGCAGAGAGGGCTGCTATGGCGGAGCAGAGAGGGCTGCTATGGCGGAGCAGAGAGGGCTGCTATGGCGGAGCAGAGAGGGCTGCTATGGCGGAGCAGAGAGGGCTGCTATGGCGGAGCAGAGAGGGCTGCTCTGCTGCTATAGAGGAAAGCAGAAGCAGAGGCACAGAGTTTTCAGAGGAATCAGAATCTGTCCCCCAAATGGCACCATATTCCCTATTTAGTGCACTACTTGGGCCCTGGTAAAAACTATATAGGGACTATGGTGCCATTTGGGATGCAGCTAGAGAGTAGACAGAGAGAGCCAGTTTTCACCAGGCTACAATTTGGGTTGAACAGAGTCATGCTCCATTTTCAGCCAGCCCTGACAACTGCACTTTTAAATGACACCCGATACCCCGGCACTGCTAGGCTCTGCTAGCGACACACTGGAGAGAGGGGGAGGGAGGAGGGGAGGGGAGAGAAGGGAAGGAGGGGGGAGAGACACATCTCAATCCCACAGCAGTAGCTCAGTAACAGCGGTAGCTCTGGTAGCTCCAGTAGTATCTATACTCACTCTCACGGTGTTAGCACAGTTCAACTAACAGGAGGCAGGGCTCTATCAGGGCTGTATCAGGGCTCTATCAGGGCTCTATCAGGGTTCTATCAGGGTGCAACCAGGGCTCTATCAGGGCTGTATCAGGGCTCTATCAGAGCTCTATCAGGGCTGTATCAGGGCTCTATCAGGGCTGTATCAGGGCTGTATCAGAGTTCTATCAGGGCTGTGTCAGGGTTCTATCAGGGCTCTATCAGGTTTCTATCAGGGCTCTATCAGGTTTCTATCAGGGCTATATCAGGGCTCTATCAGGGCTCTATCGGGGCTCTATCAGGGTTCTATCAGGGCTCTATCAGGTTTCTATCAGGGCTCTATCAGGTTTCTATCAGGGATCTATCAGGGCTCTATCAGGGTTCTATTAGGGCTCTACCAGGGTTCTACCAGGGCTTCCAGCCAGGAATAGAGTATAGGAATATACAGAATGTACCAATAGTTTTACTGTCTATTCCTGTGGGTTTTTATGTTGTCTCTTACTGCCATTACGGTTGGTGATTTGAGGTGATAGAAAGCTCTATGCTGATGGGTGGAAGCCAGGTCCATGCCTCAGCATTATTGAAGTGATGGTTTGGAAAATAAAATGCTGACTGTTGAGTTCACTTGTATCTGCTTTGATAAACACCTGATAGTCCTATTGACTATTGTTCAACAGCTCAGTAAAGTAGAATATCACAGATCTACCTACATACCTACCTAACCCATATATCTAGGGGCTTGGCTACAGAAGTGGAGCAGTAGAGCAGTGGAGTCTAGCTGAAGCATGTTCTAGCTGGTCAAAGCCTCACGTGGAAACAGTGGAAAACATTAATATATATTAACCCCTTGACGGTTGACTGGGGGCTGAGAGAGAGAGAGAGAGAGAGAGAGAGAGAGATTTCCCTGTTGGTGTGTGTTAATTAGTACAGAGCAGATAAAGGCTGAGCCTGCTGCAGCTTGTCAGTGTGTGACCTGTAGAGACGGGATGGGATGGGATGGGATTACATCTCCAGCTGCTCTCTCTCTGATCTCCACACACACACACTTCCTGTCCCACCACACCCCACCCCACCCCTCGTTACAGCCTTTATAAAGGCATGGCGTTACACGTCATTAAAGGGGATAAGCGTCATTAAAGGTATAGGCTAATAAAACGTAAGGATCGGCTAGGATCCCAGCTCAGTGTGTCAGTCGTATTACTAATAATGACGTGGAATTAGGACGGTCTCTGGAAACGTCCTGGAATAGAATGAGGAATAGTTCAGGAGCAGATCCTTCAGGAAACAACATGATCTATGAGCAATTGTTTGGCAATAGGGGAATGATCTGTAAGGGCTTGGTGGAGACACGTAAAAGTTAAGAAATGGTAGAAAGCAGTACCATGCATCCAGTATGAGGGATGGGGTGAGAGAGGACAGAGTGGTAAACCAACACCCATCCCATGAGTTGTCTATTTAAACGTATTGAGTTACACTTAAACTGTATGTGTGTAATACTTTGACATACTGCCCCCTCTTGTAAAGCCCAGCACTTGCTATTGTCATGCAGGGAAACCGGGTCCAACCCTTTTTTTACACACACACACACACACACACACACACACACCTCCAGCTGGGTTGACACCTGGTCAGCCGTAGACATTCCTAAAGACAGGAACCTTAATCCTTAGATTAGCCCAGTGTCCTTCCTTCCTTCCTTCCTTCCTTCCTTCCTTCCTTCCTTCCTTCCTTCCTTCCTTCCTTCCTTCCTTCCTTCCTTCCTTCCTTCCGTCCGTCCGTCCGTCCGTCCGTCCGTCCGTCCGTCCGTCCGTCCGTCCGTCCGTCCGTCCGTCCGTCCGTCCGTCCGTCCGTCCGTCTGTCTGTCTGAGAATACTGGGGGAGGCTGTGCCAAGACCATACCAAGGCAGCACTGGGACTACAACTCACTACTACTCACTATGGAGCAGTCACAGGCCTCTTTAGACTCACCTAGCAACACGCTATGGGGTGTGTAGAAATGAATGTACTAGACACAGAGGGAGTGGAATTACAGAACAGGGGTATAATCAGTAGCTTTACAGTTGTTGTTAAAGAGGATACCAGTTAAATGTGGATTCTTTGGGGGGACATTCCCATCCTCTCAGGGTCCCCATATAACATAATAGATAGATAATACAGACCTCTCTTCTAAAAAGCTTCACAGCTTCAGACAGGCAGAGAGAGAGAAACTATTTACAGCTCTGATACGGTTCTGCTGAGTGGTCTGTAGTAGAGGCTGTGCCAGTGAAAGTCCCGGGATAAACAGCTTTTCTCTTAAACCCCTGATAGCCTCACAGTTCACAGGGCTAGCAGGTTATACAGGCAGGTTAGGCTGAGGTGTGGGACTGTAGCTGGGGCTAGGGATGAGGCTGAGGTATGGGGCTAGGCTGGGGCTGGGGCTGGGGCTGAGGCTGAGGTATGAGGCTGGGGCTGTGGCTGGGGCTGAGGTATGAGGCTGGGGCTGTGGCTGGGGCTGAGGTATGGGGCTAGGCTGGGGCTGGAGCTGAGGCTGATGTATGGGGCTAGGCTGGGGCTGGGGTTGAGGTATGGGGCTAGGCTGGGGCTGGGGCTGGGGCTGAGATATGGGGCTGGGGCTGGGGCTGGGGCTGAGGTATGAGGCTGGGGCTGGGGCTGAGGTATGGGGCTAGGCTGGGGCTGGGGCTGAGATATGTGGCTAGGCTGGGGCTGAGGCTGAGGTATGGGGTTAGGCTGGGGCTGAGGCTGAGATATGTGGCTAGGCTGGGGCTGAGATATGTGGCTAGGCTGGGGCTGAGGTATGTGGCTAGGCTGGGGCTGAGGTATGGGTCTGGGGCTGTGCCTGGGGCTGTGGCTGGGACATTGGTAGATTAAACTGTCTGAAGGCTTAGTTTGAGTATAGGGCTGGGGCTGGGTCAAGAGAAGCTAGAGCAGTGTTTTCCAATTCTGGTCCTCGTGACCCAAAGGGATTCACACCTAATTCAACTAATCAACTCATCATCAAGCCTTAAGTTGAATCAGGTATGTTAGTACTAGGGCAAAAACAACAATGCACCCCTTTGGGTCCACAGGACCAGGATTGGGAAACACTGAGCTAAAGGCTGGAGGTCTGGAGGTTGGAGGTGGACAGAGGCGCCCAGGGACTGAGAGCTTTCTCCATTTCAGGGCTTGTGAATGCCACCCCACAGCTGTCTGGGCATGCATATCTGTGGGAGTATGTGTGGGGGGTGGTGGGGGCTCTGTGTCCGGTGGGTCAGTCTGAGAATGTAGAACCATTACCTCCCAAAGCGCCACTGACGCTTCTCCACACAACTGCTGTCCAGTCAGCACATCTCCACAACACCTGTCTGAATACCCCCGTGTGTGTGTCTCTCTCTCTCTTTCCCCATGGCCCCACACACAGACACAGGAATAGATAACACCCAAAGAGTGTGTGAACAGAACGTGCACGCGCACGCGCACGCAAACGCACACGCACACACACACACACACACACACACACCTTGTGGAAGCTCAGAAAATAGATTTACTCTGAGATACAACCAGCCAAATATCTCCCCAATAATAAAGCCATTGAACCTCTAGAACACTTATCCATGCATCTATAAGCTCTAGAACACTTCTCTATATAATTAAGGCTATGTTTACACACACACACACACACACACACTGCCCTTTGCTTCGTTAGGACATTGATCCCATTAAAGTTTTTTGTTAAGACTCATCATTTACTCCCGAGTGGCGCAGTGTACTCCCGAGTGGCGCAGTGGTCTATGGCACTGCATCGCAGTGTTAGCTGTGCCACTAGAGATCCTGGTTCGAATCCAGGCTCTGTCGTAGCCGGCAGTGACCGGGAGACCCATGGGACGGCGCACAATTGGCCCAGCGTTGTCCAGGGTAGGGGAGGGAATGGCCGGCAGGGATGTAGCTCAGTTGGTAGAGCATGGCGTTTGCAAAGCCAGGGTTGTGGGTTCGTTTCCCACGGGGGGCCAGTATGAAAAAAATTAAATAATAATGTATGCACTCACTAACTGTAAGTCGCTCTGGATAAGAGCGTCTGCTAAATGACTTAAATGTAAATAACTCCTGTAATGATGGTTCTAAACCAAATAGCCCACCACTCAGGTCAGAGGGCTTGATCACACCTCTCTAACTAACCCATCAGCCCAATTATGATATTTTGCCCAATTATTTGATCTGATTGGTCAGAATACCTATTAGCGGCAAAATATCAGAATTTGTCTACCTGTGTAGAGAGCCCTGCTCTGACCTGAGTGGTGGGCTGTTTGGTTGAGAATGTAGAACCATCATTACAGGAGTTATGATGATAGACTTAGCAAGAACCTTTAACGGGATCGATGGCCTAACAAAGCGAAGGGCAGAGTGTGTGTTAATGTGTTAATGTGTGTGTGCGTGTGTGTGTGTGTGGGAGGAAACACTCATTATCATTTGCTATAATAATGAACCTCTCCTCCTTCATAATGATAATAATGAAGCAACACCCACACAGCTAGAAGGCCTTGCAGGTTAGAGCAGAGACCTTGAGAGGAGTAAACAACATTATCTAACAGTGTCAAGGTCACAGAACACGGGATATTATGAGATGTGTTTGGAGTTGTTTATCCTAGTCTAAGACAGAGGCCTCATTTGAAAACATTTCAACATTCAAAGCATCAACCTCCACAAACACTAAACAGTAGAAACAGCATCTCCCCTGTGAGGCCTAATGTTGGGCAGCAGATGACAACATTACGATAGGAGCTAGAGGGATCAATACATCATGAGCTCAGAATGTCATCTACTTTCCTCAATCAACGTGTTTGTGTGTGTGTGTGTGTGTGTGTGTGTGTGTGTGTGTGTGTGTGTGTGTGTGTGTGTGTGTGTGTGTGTGTGTGTATACTGTCACGAGTCAGTCAGTCGCTGGTCTATGAATATGATTATGTATCCCATTCCCAGCAGGGCAACTATAATAACCACTATCATCAGCTGTCACAGATTATATTCTACCTTTACAGGCCGTTCCTCTGTTGTCACATTGTGACAGTCATCTGGTACATCACATTACAGCAGACTGGGTCATTTCCTGGTTATTTATGGAATATACTGTATAAACCCAGATATGATTTAAACTGGTTAGTTATGGGATATACTGTATAAACCCAGATATAACTAAACAGGTTAGTTATGGAATATACTGTATAAACCCAGATATAACTAAACAGGTTAGTTATGGAATATACTGTATAAACCCAGATATAACTAAACAGGTTAGTTATGGAATATACTGTATAAACCCAGATATAACTAAAAAGGTTAGTTTTGGAATATACTGTATAAACCCAGATATAACTAAACAGGTTAGTTATGGGATATACTGTATAAACCCAGCCAATATTGACTTTGTAGCTGGCCTATTTAAGGGGAAATCGCTCAGTTCTGCCTCCAGGACAAGACTCATGACAATAAACGTCAACCTGCATGCAGGCAGGTAGGAGGCTTGCACCTTTCAAATCCGAGTGTGGAATGCCCTTCTTCACTCGTCTATAACATTTACGGTCAAATATTCAAAAAAGTCCCTTTACAATTCAGAACGTTGAATAAACTTCATTTGAACTTACTCTACCTGTTGTCTGCTGATTTCGTCCTGATTCGGGTGGATATATGAGACAAAATATCCACAGGAAAGTGTTATTAACCCAACTTCAAAACGCGTGTCTCTGTGTGTGGCTATCACGATTTGTTTGTTAATCACCTAACCCACTGGGCACAGACATCAATTCAACGTTTATTCCACGTTGGTTCAACGGGGAAACATTGATTCAACCAGTGTGTGCCCAGTGGGAAGGCACTCGCACAAGACGTGAGTACATGCACGCGATGCACGCATACTAACTACATTTTGAATTTCGCTGCACCTTTAATTAATACCTACTGTAAACGAATACAATTGTATTTTATTTTATTTTGATTTAAAGTCTTGCAGGTGTTTTGCTCATGTGCCAGGTGATAGAAATCTCAACGGCAGTACCAGCGTTGTGAAAGTTGGTTTAATAATAATAATGTTTTTTCTCAAATTTCGACCCGAATAAGGACCAACCGCACAAACAACCGGTCAAGTAAGTTCAAATGTAATTTTATTCAACATTCTGGCTTGTAAGGAAACCTTCCAAGTTTTTGCAGTGCTTTAATTCAGACTGTGTTACCAGAAAGCTGGTATCACACTGATTTATTAGGCAAGCAGGAGGCAAACTATATGGTGCAAAAGTGGTTTTATTAACAAAATCATGGTAGTGATGATGATAGCAATGGTTTGGTAGAATAGGCTAAAATTACAAATGCTTAACAGAAATAAGCAAGTTCTGAAATCAATCCGAACTGGATCTGGCCTAGGATCAGGCTACAGGCCCTGTAACATCACAGACAACCTACCCACACGGACACTCACAAATGCTTACATAAAACAAGCAAAGCCAGGTTGAAATACCTTAAAGCCTGTTGAACTTTCCCTTTGCTCTCTAAACTCTAACCCACGTAGTGACAACAACACATACTGCCGGTTTCCAACCACCACCACGAGAAGGGGAAATCCACAACATACTGTAGGTAGCATTTCATTTGAACCTCAGCTCACAGGGTGTGCAGTAGTAAGGTGAAGGAAATTATGACTTCGGTACAAAATGACTGGTTGAGCATGAGGGTGTCTCAGGAGCACTAAACACTAGGCTGTGTCCCAAATGTGCATGGGCCCTGGTCAAAAGTAGTGCAGTATATAGGGTGCCATTTGGGACACAGCCTAAGTGACAAATGGTGAAATGATAGACTGATCATGTCTTTGTCAGTGGGCAAACGCACAAAATCAGCAAGGGATCAAATACTTTTTTCCGTCACTGTACAATACACAATACGGTAAAAATACTATTTATTCTTGGGGGGTAATGATGTGGTTCTGTAGCTCAGTTAGTTGGTGCTGTAATAGATTTGGATAGAAGCATCTGCTAGGTAAATGGCCATATTTCCCATGTCATATCTCAACTGCCAAACCTTCCATCTGCCATTCTGTCATCTTAATTCCTCTCAGATTTTGGGATATCCTTTGAGTGTTCTGGAACATTTATTGTGCCTCCACCTGTGTTGTTGGGTAAGATACAGCTGATTCAGACAGTGACTCATGAGTCAGAGAGAGACCACAGTTCAGACAGGTACACAGCCTCACCCTGCTGGCTGGGAATTAACCTCACCGTAACCTCGTCCTTAACGTAACCTGGTCAACACATGACCTTTTGAATGGATTAATAGTTAATATCATTTCTGTATCCCCAGCCTTGTATCATCCAGCCACTAACTCATTCTCAGCCTCTACCTCAGGCCCCAGCATCAAGGCCTAGCCCCAGCCATATACCCCAGCAGCCCTATACCCCAACCCCAGCCCCAGCCCCAGCATCAAACCACAGCTCAGCCCCAGCCTTGCTTCCAGACCCTACCTCAGAGCCCCATCTCCATACCCCAGTATCTACATCAAGACCCCCAGGAATGAGCCCTAGCCCTGGGACATCTGTGGAGGCATATTCTGTCTATAAATCTGGTCGCAATGTTGGCCCTCTGGCCCCTGGCCCAGCCCTATATACCCCCTAAGGTCATCCCACACACCCCCTAAGCCTCAGGCCCCTGCACACCCCCGACGGTCACCCCGCAAGTCTCTCCCTCCTCTCGGACACACAAGGGCTTGGAAGCACCACTTTCTCCTTTGTCATCTGTCCATCCTCCCCCACCATCCATCCATCCATTCCCACCCGACATACTGCTGTCCATCTAGCACCATCAATACATCGATTTCTCCATTCCGCCAATATTGGACACATTGATCCATCCCTATATCCATCTTCACAATAAGGACAGATGCCTCTCCTTCCTCCATGCTGACACAGCAATCTGGGGAACAGACAGTGTACTAGACAGACAGGAGACTGACTGGTAGAGACAGACAGGAGACTGACTGGTAGAGACAGACAGGAGACTGACTGGTAGAGACAGACAGGAGACTGACTGGTAGAGACAGACAGGAGACTGACTGGTAGAGACAGACAGGGGACTGACTGGTAGAGACAGACAGGAGACTGACTGGTAGAGACAGACAGGAGACTGACTGGTAGAGACAGACAGGAGACTGACTGGTAGAGACAGACAGGAGACTGACTGGTAGAGACAGACAGGAGACTGACTGGTAGAGACAGACAGGGGACTGACTGGTAGAGACAGACAGGGGACTGACTGGTAGAGACAGACAGGGGACTGACTGGTAGAGACAGACAGGGGACTGACTGGTAGAGACAGACAGGGGACTAACTGGTAGAGACAGACAGGGGACTGGTAGACACAGACAGGGGACTGGTAGGGACAGACAGGAGACTGGTAGAGAGACTGACAGGGGACTGGTAGAGAGACAGACAGGAGACTGACTGGTAGAGACAGACAGGAGACTGACTGGTAGAGACAGACAGGGGACTGACTGGTAGAGACAGACAGGGGACTGACTGGTAGAGACAGACAGGAGACTGACTGGTAGAGACAGACAGGAGACTGACTGGTAGAGATAGACAGGAGACTGACTGGTAGAGACAGACAGGAGACTGACTGGTAGAGACAGACAGGAGACTGACTGGTAGAGACAGACAGGGGACTGACTGGTAGAGACAGACAGGGGACTGACTGGTAGAGACAGACAGGGGACTGACTGGTAGAGACAGACAGGGGACTGACTGGTAGAGACAGACAGGGGACTGACTGGTAGAGATAGACAGGGGACTGGTAGAGACAGACAGGGGACTGGTAGACACAGACAGGGACTGGTAGGGACAGACAGGAGACTGACTGGTAGAGACAGACAGGAGACTGACTGGTAGAGACAGACAGGAGACTGACTGGTAGAGACAGACAGGAGACTGACTGGTAGAGACAGACAGGGGACTGACTGGTAGAGACAGACAGGGGACTGACTGGTAGAGACAGACAGGAGACTGACTGGTAGAGACAGACAGGGGACTGACTGGTAGAGACAGACAGGGGACTGGTAGAGAGACAGACAGGGGACTGACTGGTAGAGACAGACAGGGGACTGGTGGAGAGACAGACAGGGGACTGGTGGAGAGACAGACAGGGGACTGGTAGAGAGACAGACAGGGGACTGGTAGAGAGACAGACAGGGGACTGGTAGAGAGACAGACAGGGGACTGGTAGAGAGACAGCTAGGAGACTGACTGGTAGAGACAGACAGGGGACTGGTAGAGAGACAGACAGGAGACTGACTGGTAGAGACAGACAGGAGACTGACTGGTAGAGACAGACAGGGGACTGACTGGTAGAGACAGACAGGGGACTGACTGGTAGAGACAGACAGGAGACTGACTGGTAGAGACAGACAGGGGACTGACTGGTAGAGACAGACAGGGGACTGGTAGAGAGACAGACAGGGGACTGACTGGTAGAGACAGACAGGGGACTGGTGGAGAGACAGATAGGGGACTGGTGGAGAGACAGACAGGGGACTGGTAGAGAGACAGACAGGAGACTGACTGGTCGAGACAGACAGGGGACTGGTGGAGAGACAGACAGGGGACTGGTAAACACAGACAGGGGACTGGTAGGGACAGACAGGGGACTGGTAGGGACAGACAGGGGACTGGTAGGGACAGACAGGGGACCGGTAGAGACAGACAGGGCTGGTAGAGAGACAGCCAGGGTACTGGTAGAGACAGACAGGGGACTGGTGGAGAGACAGCCAGGGTACTGGTAGAGACAGACAGGGGACTGGTAGAGAGACAGACAGGGTACTGGTAGAGACAGACAGGGGACTGGTGGAGAGAGACAGGGGACTGGTAGAGACAGACAGGGGACTGGTAGAGAGTCAGACAGGGTACTGGTAGCTGGTTTGAAAAATCTGCCGTTCTGCCCTTTAGCAAGGCAGTTATACCCCAACAACAACTGCTCCCTGGGTACCGTGGATGTTGATTAAGGCAGCCCCCTGTAAGGGTTGGGGTGAGGTGTGCAGGATATACAGTAGGCAGTAGGCAAAGATGGTGAAACAAGGATCTTTACTGGTGGTTTCTCGCACTACCCAATCCATCTCTGGGAAATACTGGTGGCCCACCTTAGCGCAGGACATCACTCGCTATGTCAACTCCTGTTCCATATGTGCTCAAACCAAGTCCCCCCAGAACGCTCCAGCAGGGAAGCTCCTGCCACTTCCCGTGCCTCAGCGACCCTGGTCACATCTATCCATTGACTTTGTAACCGATCTCCCCTCCTTTGATGGTTTCACCACCATTTTGGTGGTATTGGATTGATTTTCTAAGTCCTGTCGTTTATCACGATAAAAGAAAGGTGGAGCAAATAAGTCTCCAAAAACCAGCTGACAGCCAAAATACGAAATACTACCTAAGGCTGAAACAAATAACGAAACAGGGAGAACACTTCTCAAGTACCTGTACATAGGTCTCCGATCAGACACTGAGTAGTACTGCTGGACATAGAGAAACTAGCAGAGAAAACTGAGCAAGGGAACACAGGGAAGTGAGGGCATAAATACACAGGTGAACAGGTAGACACAGGTCACACCAATAGGATACTGATTAGTCCAGACTGTGAGTGAGGAGAGTACGACCCTGCCTTACACAGGAAGCGGCACAGGTCCTAATCCAGGCACTTGTCATCTCCCGTCTGGACTACTGCAACTCGCTGTTGGCTGGCCTCCCTGCCTGTGCCATTAAACCCCTACAACTCATCCAGAATGCCGCAGCCCGTCTGGTGTTCAACCTTCCCAAGTTCTCTCACGTCACCCCCCTCCTCCGCACACTCCACTGGCTTCCAGTTGAAGCTCGCATCCGCTACAAGACCATGGTGCTTGCCTATGGAGCAGTGAGGGGAACGGCACCTCTGTACCTTCAGGCTCTGATCAGTCCCTACACCCAAACGAGGGCATTGCGTTCATCCACCTCTGGCCTGCTGGCTCCCCTTCCTCTGCGGAAGCATAGCTCCCGCTCAGCCCAGTCAAAACTGTTCGCTGCTCTGGCACCCCAATGGTGGAACAAGCTCCCTCACGACGCCAGGACAGCGGAGTCACTCACCACCTTCCGGAGACATTTGAAACCCCACCTCTTTAAGGAATACCTGGGATAGGATAAAGTGTTCCTTCTAACCCCCCCCCCCCCCCCCCCAAATTGTAAAGTGGTTATCCCACTGGCTATAGGGTGAACGCACCAATTTGCGAGTCGCTCTGGCTAAGAGCGTCTGCTAAATGACGTTAATGTGCCCTTGAGCAAGGCACTTAACCCTAATTGCTCCTGTAAGTCGCTCTGGATAAGAGCGTCTGCTAAATGACTAAAATGTAAAATGTAAAATGTAGGAGGTGCCTAAAGTTGTTGGAGGAGGACACCTAGTGGGTCGCTCCGGAACTGCAACCCCCTCCTGTAACAGCCCCCTGCAGCTCTCTGATTCAGAGGGGTTGGGTTAAATGCAGAAGACACATTTCAGTTGAATACATTCAGTTGGGCAACTGACTAGGTATCCCCTTCCCACATGGACAGTGTAACATCACAGACAGCCTACCAACATGGTAGGCTGTCTCTCACAAATGCTTACAGACAACAAGCAAAGTCAGGTCGAAATAGGACAGTTGAAGTCAGGGATACTTTAGCACAATGACTGGAAGTCTATGGTAACTGCTAGCAACTACCTCTAACTTCCTTCATAGTGGATGCAGATACATAAAAATGGTTTCCATGAGTTTATTTGATTGGTTGAAAAGATGAACTCTGCTCATTTGTAAATCATGCGTGGCGGCCGCTCAAGACTTCAGCTTTTTCATCTTTTGGCACCAACCCTCTCCCTTTGAAGTCTATCTGTGGGGTTTTGACCAGAGGTGGTGCCTCCTCTTGACAACGCTTCGCTCTAACGTTTTGCTCCAACGCTTCAAGTCGCTTAAAATGTGCAGAAAGTAGAGAAGAGCTCAACTTTTACTACCACTCTGCGTGCCCTCGTTGAAAATGAATGGGGGCGGAACTTCTCCTGACAAATGTGTTGTTGGTGAAAACCCACTGTATGAGACCTTGGCTGCTTACCGTCTGTAACGGGCATGAGGCTTGGACTTGAGCGCGAGTGTGATGCCCTGTCACAATGGTGTATTCTAGTTTTAGTTTAGAAAGGTATTCCCATTGCTCACCTCATGTCTAGGAGTAGATGACTGTCATTTGAGCACCTATGCTTATTACAAGTTTAACCACAGTATCCTCTTCAAAACAAACAGGGCTGCATGGGGCAGTGTACCGGTGTGTAGGTGCAAGTGCAACCTAACCTGTTGAACTTTCCCTTTGCTCTCTAAACTCTAACCCACGTAGTGACAACAACACATACTGCCTGTTTCCAACCACCATGACTAGTAGGGGAAATCCACAAGATACTGTAGGTAGCATTTCATTTGAACCTCAGCTGAAAGGGTGTGCAGTAGTTGTATAGCCAAATAAGGTGAAGGAAATTATGACTTCGTTACAAAATGACTGGTTGAGCATGAGGGTGGGGGGATAAGGGGGTCTCAGGAGCACTAAACACCAGGGTGTGTCCCAAATGTGCATGGGCCCTGGTCAAAAGTAGTGCACTATATAGGGTGCCATTTGAGAGTGACAAATGGTGACCTGGGCCCAATTTCCCGATAGTGATGGAACTTTGGCTTACGAGTGTTTTAACTATGCCTCTTTCCTACAACGGTCGTAACATGCGTCTCCCAAAACACCACGCAGAGAGAACGGTCGTAACATGCGTCTCCCAAAACACCACGCAGAGAGAACGGTCGTAACATGCGTCTCCCAAAACACCACGCAGAGAGAACGGTCGTAACATGCGTCTCCCAAAACACCACGCAGAGAGAACGGTCGTAACATGCGTCTCCCAAAACACCACGCAGAGAGAACGGTCGCTAAGTGCGTCATTAGAGCATGTGTCGATTCTGATAGGATCGAAAGAAAGGGAGTGCTGCTCTCGGATCAGCTTTCTCCATTCAAATCTTTCCTTAACATTATAATTATTTCACAATACTGACAACGGATCAGCTCCTAGAGAGATATTTCCACCTACGGCTGCAAATATTGAGGCAGCTTATTCTAATGCTTACCCAATAAAAATGCACTAAATCACAGATTTGGCACATCAATGCGCACGTTAGGCTACACATCATGAAATATATTGAGACAAATTACAGACAGCAGCCTACAAGTAGAAAAATATAACAGAATTGATTGAATATGAAATGTATTTCGATATGACTGAAACGGGCCTATAGCCTACTCTATATATTTTAATGCAGTCATCCCGGTTTTCATTTGAAGCATATTTTTATATGTCGCTTGTTTGTATCAATTGTAAAGACATTGACAACTTTGAATTTGTAGTCAACTTTGTTCTGAATTTATTGGTGGTCACAGAGAGATGAATAAACCATGTGATTCTATGTTTATTTTGGGGGGTAATGATGTGGTTCTGTCGCTCAGTTAGTTGGTGCTGTAATAGCTTTGGATAGAAGTATCTGCTAGGTAAATGGCCATATTTCCCATGTCATATCTCAACTGCCAAACCTATAACTTCCATCTGCTATTCTGTCAGCTTAATTCCTCTCAGATTTTGGGATATCCTTTGAGTGTTCTGCAACATGTAGCCTTTTGAATGGATTAATAGTTAATATCATTTCTGTATCCCCAGCCTTGTATCATCCAGCCACTAACTCATTCTCAGCCTCTACCTCAGGCCCCAGCATCAAGGCCTAGCCCCAGCCATATACCCCAGCAGCCCTATACCCCAACCCCAGCCCCAGCCCCAGCCCCAGCATCAAACCACAGCTCAGCCCCAGCCTTGCTTCCAGACCCTACCTCAGAGCCCCATCTCCATACCCCAGTCTCTACATCAAGACCCCCAGGAATGAGCCCTAGCCCTGGGACATCTGTGGAGGCATATTCTGTCTATAAATCTGGTCGCAATGTTGGCCCTCTGGCCCCTGGCCCAGCCCTATATACCCCCTAAGGTCATCCCACACACCCCCTAAGCCTCAGGCCCCTGCACACCCCCGACGGTCACCCCGCAAGTCTCTCCCTCCTCTCGGACACACAAGGGCTTGGAAGCACCACTTTCTCCTTTGTCATCTGTCCATCCTCCCCCACCATCCATCCATCCATTCCCACCCGACATACTGCTGTCCATCTAGCACCATCAATACATCGATTTCTCCATTCCGCCAATATTGGACACATTGATCCATCCCTATATCCATCTTCACAATAAGGACAGATGCCTCTCCTTCCTCCATGCTGACACAGCAATCTGGGGAACAGACAGTGTACTAGACAGACAGGAGACTGACTGGTAGAGACAGACAGGAGACTGACTGGTAGAGACAGACAGGAGACTGACTGGTAGAGACAGACAGGAGACTGACTGGTAGAGACAGACAGGAGACTGACTGGTAGAGACAGACAGGGGACTGACTGGTAGAGACAGACAGGGGACTGGTAGAGAGACAGACAGGGGACTGACTGGTAGAGACAGACAGGGGACTGACTGGTAGAGACAGACAGGGGACTGACTGGTAGAGACAGACAGGGGACTGACTGGTAGAGAGACAGACAGGAGACTGACTGGTAGAGACAGACAGGGGACTGACTGGTAGAGACAGACAGGGGAGAGTGAGTGAAACAGTGGAGAGAGTAAAACAGTAGAGAGGCTGAAACAGTAGTGGGAGTGAAACAGTGGAGAGAGTGAAACAGTGGAGATAGTGAATCAGTGGAGATAGTGAATCAGTGGCCAGAGAGTGAAACAGTGGAGAGAGTGAAACAGTGGAGAGAGTGAAACAGTGGAGAGAGTGAAACAGTGGAGAGAGTGAAACAGTGGAGAGAGTGAAACAGTAGTGGGAGTGAAACAGTGGAGAGTGAATCAGTGGCCAGAGAGTGAAACACTAGAGAGAGTGAAACAGTGGAGAGAGTGAAACAGTGGAGAGAGTGAAACAGTGGAGATAGTGAATCAGTGGCCAGAGAGTGAAACAGTGGAGAGAGTGAAACAGTGGAGAGAGTGAAACAGTAGAGAGAGTGAAACAGTGGAGAGTGAATCAGTGGCCAGAGAGTGAAACACTAGAGAGAGTGAAACAGTGGAGAGAGTGAAACAGTGGAGAGAGTGAATCAGTGGCCAGAGAGACAGTATGGGATCAGACAGATCAATAGTGTAAATTAGCTGTTCTTGTAGAACCATTCACATGGAAATACCACTTTCACAGTTACTAATGGGGGCCGGAGTGTGTGAGTATGTGTGTGTTGGGGGGGCAGAGTGTGTGTGTGTGGGGAGGTGGGGGGATAGAGTGTGTGTGGAGGGGGGGTGGGGGGATAGAGTGTGTGTGAGGGGGGAGGTGAGGGGGCAGAGTGTGTGTGGAGGGGGGGTGGGGGGATAGAGTGTGTGTGAGGGGGGAGGTGGGGGGATAGAGTGTGTGTGAGGGGGGAGGTGGGGGGGCAGAGTGTGTGTGGGGGGGAGAGGTGGGGGGCAGAGTGTGTGTGTGTGTGGGGGGGGGGGTCCACATACATCTGCTAACCCTCCCTACTAACGGGTTGCAAATGGACGGCCACTGTTTGGGTAAGTGTCCCTAGAACGACTTGACACGGTCAATAAGGACTTTCACTCCCTTCCCAACCCCTATCTCTCTTTGTCTGTCTCTCTCCCTCTCTCTCTCCCACTCTCTCTCTCTCTCTCACACACACACACACTGTACACACATAGAGATAGAGCGAGGGAGAGACCCACACACTCAAACAAACACATACATTCTGATTCTCCAAATGTGCATCGAGAATCATCCGCTGCTTGAACACGGTATTGCAGATTTGATGAGTGACTGAAGCACGTTATGGGAGTGACTGAAGCATGTTATATGAGTGACTGAAACATTTTACAGGAGTGACTGAAGCATGTCAAATCAAAATCAAATCAAATCAAATTGTATTTTTCACATGCGCCGAATACAACAGGTGTAGACCTTACAGTGAAATGCTTACTTACAAGCCCTTAACCAACAATGTAGTTTTAAGAAAGAATACCAAATTATTATGTTTTAAACACACTAAAAAATACTGTTTAAAATAATATGAAATAAAAGTAACAAATAATTAAAGAGCAGCAGTAAAAATAACAATAGCGAGGCTATATACAGGGGGTACCGGTACCGAGTCAATGTGCGGGGGCATCGGTTAGTCGAGGTAATTGAGGTATAGTCCCGTGTAGCTCAGTTGGTAGAGCATGGCGTTTGCAATGCCAGGGTTGTGGGTTCTTTTCCCACGGGGGACCAGTATGAAAAAAATTTATGCACTCACTAACTGTAAGTCGCTCTGGATAAGAGCGTCTGCTAAATGACTAAAATGTAATGTAAATGTAATATGTACATGTAGGTTATTAAAGTGACAATGCGTAGAAAATAAACAGAGAGTAGCAGCAGCGTAAAAGAGGGGGGGGGGGCAATGCAAATAGTCTGGGTAGCCATTTGATTAGACGTTCAGGAGTCTTATGGCTTGGGGGTAGAAGCTGTTTAGAAGCCTCTTGGACCTAGACTTGGCGCTCCGGTACCGCTTGCCGTGCGGTAGCAGAGAGAACAGTCTATGACTAGGGTGGCTGGAGTCTTTGACAATTTTTTAGGGCTTTCCTCTGACACCACCTGGTAGAGAGGTCCTGGATGGCAGGAAGCTTGGCCCCAGTGATGTACTGGGCCGTACACACTACCCTCTGTAGTGCCTTGCAGTCGGAGGCCGAGCAGTTGCTATACCAGGCAGTGATGCAACCAGTCAGGATGCTCTCGATGGTGCAGCTGTAGAACCTTTTGAGGATCTAAGGACCCCATGCCAAATCTTTTCAGTCTCCTTAGGGGGAATAGGTTTTGTTGTGCCCTCTTCACGACTGTCTTGGTGTGCTTGGACCATGTTTGTTTGTTGATGATGTGGACACCAAGGAACTTGAAGCTCTCAACCTGCTCCACTACAGCCCCGTCGATGAGAATGGGGGCGTGCTCGGTCCTCTTCTTTTTCCTGTAGTCCACAATCATCTCCTTTGTCTTGATCACGTTGAGGGAGAGGTTGTTGTCCTGGCACCACACAGCCAGGTCTCTGACCTCCTCCCTATAGGCTGTCTCGTCGTTCTCTGTGATCAGGCCTACAACTGTTGTGTCGTCAGCAAACTTAATGATGGTGTTGGAGTCGTGCCTGGCCATGCAGTCATGAGTGAACAGGGAGTACAGGAGGGGACTGAGCACGCAACCTGAGGGGCCCCCGTGTTGAGGATCAGTGTGGCGGATGTGTTGTTACCTACCCTTACCACCTGGGGAGGCCCGTCAGGAAGTACAGGATCCAGTTGCAAAGGGAGGTGTTTAGTCCCAGGGTCCTTAGCTTAGTGATGAGCTTTGAGGGCACTATGGTGTTGAACGCTGAGCTGTAGTCAATGAATAGCATACTCACATTGGTGTTCCTTTTGTCCAGGTGTGAAAGGGTAGTGTGGAGCGAAATAGAGATTGCATCATCTGTGGATCTGTTGGGGCGGTATGCAAATTGGTGTGGGTCTAGTGTTTCTGGGATAATGGTGTTGTGAGCCATGACTTGCCTTTCAAAGTACTTCATGGCTACATACGTGAGTACTACGGGTCGGTAGTCATTTAAACAGGTTACCTTAGTGTATGAAGCATGTTACAGGAGTGACTGAAATATGTTATAGGAGTGACTGAAGCATGTTATAGGAGTGTGTGAGGCATGTTATAGGAGTGACTGAAGCATGTTATGAGTGACTGAAGCATTTTACAGGAGTGACTGAAGCATGTCATAGGAGTGAATGAAGCATGTTAGAGGAGTGACTGAAATATGTTATAGGAGTGACTGAAGCATGTTATAGGAGTGTGTGAGGCATGTTATAGGAGTGACTGGAGCATGTTATAGGAGTGACTGAAGCATGTTATAGGAGTGTGTGAGGCATGTTATAGGAGTGACTGAAGCACGGGGGCCAGTATGAAAAATGTATGCACTCACTAATTGTAAGTCACTCTGGATAAGCTCTGGATAAGAGCGTCTGCTAAATGACTAAAATGTCAATTGGATCACTAAAAAAAGTTATAGGAGTGACAGAAGCATCTTATAGGAATGTGTGAGCCATGTTACAGACATTGAGTCAGTGAATCCTGGGGTCTGAGTAATGGAAGGGGCTTGTGGGGGATTTCCTTCAGTTCTGATAGAATGTAACTGTATTTGTGTGTACTTCCAGTACATCTCTCTGTCTGTATCTCTCCCTTCCTCTCTCCCCATCCACAACCCTCCTCACCCCTCGTCTCTGCCTAGCTAGCCCTCAGCAGACCACTGTTATCCCTCTGATGTGATTCTCACTGACAAACTGGGTTAATGGAACAAATTGTAAGAATTTATTACCAAAGGCCATACCAATTGTTCTGTTCAGCGCTGGGCTCTGCATTTGTGTGTGCATTGTTGTTAGATCAGGGCATTACTTACTGGTTTGTTAAAGAAACACGTTTAAATCCATCAGCATCATTGCGTGATGCACAGATTTACTGTGGGATCCATTTGTGGAATGGCAGAATGGGTACAAATGGATAAAGTGCATGGAAAACTATGTCTAAGTTTCATACATACAAATGCATTTGGTCTATTGCGTTCAACAACTGCAAGGTGGTGTAGAAAAGTCATAGCATTAGGCTAGCTGTAGTATAGTATAGCAGACATGGAGTTAAAGGGTTTTAAAGATAGTTCCTTTCTCAGCAAGTCCCCCTTTCCCCCTCCGAAAACAATTCTGCTGAAAAGATTTACCAACGGGCTTCACTTACTGGCTTTGGGGGATGGGAGGAAGGATAGGGGGGGGCAAGGCAGGGTCATGGGGGAAGGTGGGGGCCTCTCTCCTCTCTTTCTTTTCTCTTTCTCTCTGGCAGGAAAGAAAGCGGTCGGGGAGGGAGAGTCGCCAGAGATGGGGGAGGGACTGAAGCGAGAGCGCGGCCTATTGGAAGACAGGCAGAGCGCTGTGTGATGGATTGACTCAGTATGGATCGAGTTACACCATTTGCCGTGCATTAGATTGTTTTTCTGGCTGCCCACTGCAAGCTAACAGCGACAAATTGGATTATTCGTGATTTTGTGATTGTATAGCAACTAAAAAGGATAAAAAAAAGATCTACCCCGATGAGGTGAGTTTATTCTTTAAACCCGCAACGAGCAGCGAAAGTGTCCTTGCAAACTGAAGGGGAAAGGTTGTATTTGTTGCAGCCTGAGTCGGTTTGTAGGGCTGCCCTGCACAAGTGGTGAATGCTACAGAAATAGTTGTCGACCAGGCTATTTATACATGGGCTTTCTTCGTATTGGCTGCAGCCTATATTCTCATAGTTTATGAAACATTATCACTCTGCTTGTATCTCTTATGCCTGATTTGTTCTCTATGCGCACTCAGTGCTGAACGGAAAGCGTACTTCTCTTATTGACGTTTTCCCTCTGGTTTTAAAGTTAATAATCAAGGGGGATGAATGGGGGCGGTAATGAAGGTACGAGGGGACTGTAGCGCTATTTGATCACGGTTGAGCTTTGAAGATCAGTAAGCAGTGAGCCGGGCCCAAGGACGCAGAGAGAGAGAGGAGTCCGCGTCTCTGAATTAATGTCCGCGGTCCGCGACTGGAAAAGAGAAGTGTGGAGACCTTATGGCCCTGGGAATAAGGAATTATATACGTTTATAACGCCACCAAATGGAATTATTTTATAATGGATTAACATTATAGGGATATAGCCTTCATTGGGATTGTAAAGAGATCTGCCATACGCTCTCATGAATCATTTTGGAACCACAAGGTAGGTTGTTGGTGTTCATATTAAACCGTTTGAAAAGTGCTTAAATGGGTTTGTTAAATTTTGTTTTTTTCTTAACATTCGTTTGGCTATAGTTTTCGTCCTATAGAGATTGGTACAGAATTCAGAATAGATGTTTGCTGACGCCACTTTCATATAACAGCACTTTATTGTTGGAGTGAATAAAGTAATAGTCTAATTAGATTATTATTCTTTCATGGATAGATGGTCAGGTAAACATGATATTTACAGAGAAGATAAGAGTTTGCTATTTTTCTAATACTGTGGCGCAGATAAGATAGATAGATATAAGATCAAATTGATGAGCCCTGATTGTTGATTTAAAGCGCAGGGGGAAAAAGCTTTTCTCACATTGTGTTGGGGGTCGTTACGGTGTACAGGCATGTAGGAAATGGGAATAAGATGTGAACTTTTACATTCTCACACAGTGGACTTTGGTACTGATCAACAGAACATGACCAGCGAAATTGCACCTTCAGTGTGATTGTGAAACGGGCTATTTTATTAGGGCTTGTCCAACAGTTATTGGCGTTAGGTTGGATAGGTAGGCGACTACTTTACGCGTTATCCAATGCTTAATTTCATTTGTTGTTAGATTGTATTTTAGTAAGATACAGGTCTAAACATGTTGGCAAATAGGGATGGTTGATTAGCCTAAATAAATCAGTGTTGCCTGTGAACTAAGCAGCCAGTGTTCCGCGGTGGCAGGGAGCTTTTAGCGCCGAGCCCATCCCTGCATTAGCGGCGCAATCAATTCTCTCCTATCCCCATTACTGGTGTGTCACTCCTCTGCTCTCCCTCCCTCCCTTTGTTGTCTTTCGCATTTCATGTGGAGTATAAAGGTTAGCACAGATCCATTTTGAATGCGTTCCCTCCCAGCCGGGACAATAGGTGTTGTGGAGCCGGGATGTGGCTTGGGTCCACGGGCACTAGAAAGCTTCCCCCCACGCACTCTCCCTGGACTGCCCTGTCCGCTACGGTAAATAGACAGATTGTCCCGCAGCTCTGGATCCCTAAACATCTGTGTTCTACTCCAGTGATAGGATGAATGGGTTAAGGTTAGGGGGAGTTGGGGTGGGGTAGTGTAGGGGTTAACGTGGGAGAATGAATGAAACGGCGCAATAGAGTCAGTTAATTGAATGACAGCCGTGGAAGGACTGTGTCGGAAGATAAGTTATTCAAGTCAATATTCACACGCTGTATGTAGTGTTTAGAAGGGCCGTGCTCCATTTAGTTCAGTTAGATAAATGCTTTTGGTAAAATTAGCAAATAATTTATGCCCTTCTGATTATTATGTGACATATATAATATCACAAGTCCTAGATTTCTTTGTGTCTGAAATTATATGGAAAGTTTAATTTTATTTTAAACCCATGTTTTAAGGGTAAAAGTAATCCAGTAACCTCCATTCACCCTGGACAGTAGTAGCATGTCTACATGGTCTCCAGGCTCAAATCCATCAAAATACAGTGAGGGAAAAAAGTATTTGATCCCCTGCTGATTTTGTATGTTTGCCCACTGACAAAGACATGATCAGTCTATAATTTTAATGGTAGGTTTATTTGAACAGTGAGAGGCAGAATAACATATCATTGTTGCCTTAGCCGTGTGTTTTGGGTCATTGTCATGCTGGAATACCCATCCACGACCCATTTTCAATGCCCTGGCTGAGGGAAGGAGGTTCTCACCCAAGATTTGACGGTACATGGCCCCGTCCATCGTCCCTTTGATGCGGTGAAGTTGTCCTGTCCCCTTAGCAGAAAAACACCCCCAAAGCATAATGTTTCCACCTCCATGTTTGACGGTGGGGATGGTGTTCTTGGGGTCATAGGCAGCATTCCTCCTCCTCCAAACACGGCGAGTTGAGTTGATGCCAAGGCGTTTGCAATGCCAGGGTTGTGGGTTCGATTCCCACGGGGGGCCAGTATGAAAAAAAAAGAAGAATGTATGCACTCACTAACTGTAAGTCGCTCTAGATAAGAGCGTCTGCTAAATGGCTAAAATGTAAAATGCCAAAGAGCTCGATTTTGGTCTCATCTGACCACAACACTTTCACCCATTTCTCCTCTGAATCATTCAGATGTTCATTGGCAAACTTCAGACGGGCCTGTATATGTGCTTTCTTGAGCAGGGGGACCTTGCGGGTGCTGCAGGATTTCAGTCCTTCACGGCGTAGTGTGCTTTCTTGGTTACTATGGTCCCAGCTGCCTTGAGATCATTGACAAGATCCTCCCGTGTAGTTCTGGGCTGATTCCTCACCGTTCTCATGATCATTGCAACTCCATGAGGTGAGATCTTGCATGGAGCCCCAGGCCGAGGGAGATTGACAGTTATTTTGTGTTTCTTCCATTTGAGAATAATCGCACCAACTGTTGTCACCTTCTCACCAAGCTGCATGGCGATGGTCTTGTAGCCCATTCCAGCCTTGTGTAGGTCTACAATCTTGTCCCTTACATCCTTGGAGAGCTCTTTGGTCTTGGCCATTGTGGAGAGTTTGGAATCTGATTGATTGATTGCTTCTGTGGACAGGTGTCTTTTATACAGGTAACAAACTGAGATTAGGAGCACTCCCTTTAAGAGTGTGCACCTAATCTCAGCTCGTTACCTGTATAAAAGACACCTGGGAGCCAGAAATCTTTCTGATTGAGAGGGGGTCAAATACTTATTTCCCTTATTAAAATGCAAATCAATTTATAACATTTTTTACATGCGTTTTTCTGGATTTTTTTGTTGTTCTGTCTCTCACTGTTCAAATAAACCTACCATTAAAATTATAGACTGATAATTTCATTGTCAGTGGGCAAACGTACAAAATCAGCAGGGGATCAAATACTTTTTTCCCTCACTGTATGAATATATTCATGAATATGTAGGTGGTCATTTATCATATAGCAGCAACTTGAACAGTTGACTTACATTAAGTGACTTACAGTTAACACATATTCAGTATATGGCCTATGCTGGAATCAAACCCACAACTCTGGTGTTGTGCTAGTACCAAACCCACAACTCTGGTGTTGCGCCAGTACCAAACCCACAACTCTGGTGTTGTGCCAGTACCAAACCCACAACTCTGGTGTTGCGCCAGTACCAAACCCACAACTCTGGTGTTGCGCCAGTACCAAACCCACAACTCTGGTGTTGTGCTAGTACCAAACCCACAACTCTGGTGTTGCGCCAGTACCAAACCCACAACTCTGGTGTTGCGCCAGTACCAAACCCACAACTCTGGTGTTGCGCCAGTACCAAACCCACAACTCTGGTGTTGCGCCAGTACCAAACCCACAACTCTGGTGTTGCGCCAGTACCAAACCCACAACTCTGGTGTTGCGCCAGTACCAAACCCACAACTCTGGTGTTGTGCTAGTACCAAACCCACAACTCTGGTGTTGTGCTAGTACCAAACCCACAACTCTGGTGTTGCCAGTACCAAATCCACAACTCTGGTGTTGCCAGTACCAAATCCACAACTCTGGTGTTGCCAGTACCAAATCCACAACTCTGGTGTTGCGCCAGTACCAAACCCACAACTCTGGTGTTGCGCCAGTACCAAACCCACAACTCTGGTGTTGCCAGCCCCAATAGCAGCTGTGTAACTGGCAGCGTAACTATAACAGATCTGTGAACAGCAGCTGACCTCTGTTGGTTCTTCCATCTCACTGGCCAACCCCTACAAAGTCATATTGTGCTGAATGGGAAATTAACCAACTTTAACTCCTTTAATCAGGTTTGTTAATTCCAATAGTACTATCCCTAACCACCAGAGAGTTGGGTCAGTGAAGGGCCACTAGTACTATCCCTAACCCCCAGAGAGTTGGGTAAGTGAAGGGCCACTACTACTAACCCTAATCCCCAGAGAGTTGGGTAAGTGAAGGGCCACTACTACTAACCCTAACCCCCAGAGAGTTGGGTAAGTAAATAAATAAAATAAATTGGTCATTTAGCAGACGCTCTTATCCAGAGCGACTTACAGGAGCAATTAGGGTTAAGTGCCTTGCTCAAGGGCACAGACAGATTTTTCACCTAGTCGGCTCGGGGATTAGAACCAGCGACCTTTCGGTTACTGGCACAACGCTCTTAACCACTACTACTAACCCTAATCCCCAGAGAGTTGGGTAAGTGAAGGGCCACTACTACTAACCCTAACCCCCAGAGAGTTGGGTAAGTAAAGGGCCACTACTACTAACCCTAACCCCCAGAGAGTTGGGTAAGTGAAGAGCCACTACTACTAACCCTAACCCCCAGAGAGTTGGGTAAGTGAAGGGCCACTACTACTAACCCTAACCCCCAGAGAGTTGAGTCAGTGAAGGGCCACTACTACTAACCCTAATCCCCAGAGAGTTGGGTAAGTGAAGGGCCACTACTACTAACCCTAATCCCCAGAGAGTTGGGTCAGTGAAGAGCCACTACTACTAACCCTAACCCCCAGAGAGTTGGGTCAGTGAAGGGCCACTACTACTAACCCTAATCCCCAGAGAGTTGAGTCAGTGAAGGGCCACTACTACTAACCCTAACCCCCAGAGAGTTGGGTAAGTGAAGGGCCACTACTACTAACCCTAACCCCCAGAGAGTTGAGTCAGTGAAGGGCCACTACTACTAACCCTAATCCCCAGAGAGTTGGGTAAGTGAAGGGCCACTACTACTAACCCTAATCCCCAGAGAGTTGGGTCAGTGAAGAGCCACTACTACTAACCCTAACCCCCAGAGAGTTGGGTAAGTGAAGGGCCACTACTACTAACCCCAACCCCCAGAGAGTTGGGTAAGTGAAGGGCCACTACTACTAACCCTAACCCCCAGAGAGTTGGGTAAGTGAAGGGCCACTACTACTAACCCTAACCCCCAGAGAGTTGAGTCAGTGAAGAGCCACTACTACTAACCCTAACCCCCAGAGAGTTGGGTAAGTGAAGGGCCACTACTACTAACCCTAACCCCCAGAGAGTTGGGTAAGTGAAGAGCCACTAGTACTAACCCTAACCCCCAGAGAGTTGAGTCAGTGAAGGGCCACTACTACTATCCCTAACCCCCAGAGAGTTGGACAGTGTTAGGGGCAGTAGCTCCATTGTACAGCCCAACCAAAAGCCTCTATTGTTCCCGTCACACCTGCAGCTCTGGCCTTTGTGCTTCACTACAGCTGAACTACCATGGAGAACAGCCTTTCTCCTCTTACAATCCACCTCTCACGAAGGTATATGGAAAAGGAGGGAAAGAGAGAGAACAGCCTTTCTCCTCTTACACCCCTCTACACACGAAGGGAAAGAAAGAGGGAGGAAAGGAGGCCATGAAGAGAGGAGGGAGGGAAGGAGGGTGTGAGGTGGCACAGCCTTCTTTCTCTGCCAACTCTCTCTGTAGCAACAAGTCAGACTCTTCAGATGTAATCCTCAGTAAACACTGAGATGACTGGCTGGTGTTGTTATTGAAGATCAGGAGAGGGAGCAGTAATGGTTTCTCTAGTCTGGTCTGATGGAGGTCTGCTAATCGTCTGGCTGCTCGGTCACACACTGATTACTTTCCCAAAGCCCTGATGAGGACAACAAAGTTATTTAGTACATCCAATTTGGCATGGCCGCACACACACACATGCATGTAGTCAAGCACACACATGCACATGCACGCACGTAGTCAAGCACACACTTGCACACACACTGGGAATGCTACAAGGAATATCTTAATTTTATTCAGTGAAATCCAGTAAAAGTAATACTATCAGCTTTTACTGAGGTAAACGTGAGGTCTGAAACTAAACTTCAGTTATTTGATTTCCTCTACGTTGTGTGTGTGACTGTGTGTTTTTGGTTTTACTATCCTTGTGGGGACCAGAAGTCCTCACGAGGATACTATAAAACAAGAACAATTTTGACAAGTGGGGACAATTCGATGGTCCCCACAAGAAAAAAGTAAATTTTAGGCTTAGGGGTTAGGTTTAGGATTAGAATTAGGGTTTGGGATTAGGGTTAAGGGGTTGTAGGTTAGGTTTACAGTTAGAGGTTAGGGAAAATAGGATTCTGAATGGGAATAAATTGTTTGGTCCCCACAGGTATAGTAAAACAAACGTGTGTGTAACATAGGGCTGGATGACAAACAGAGTTGCCCCTGGAGCAGCATCTATTGTTCAGTGGTGTTGTATTCACCCTGGTCACACTGATGGAGGGGTATTTACAACAACACACAGGGTGGAATGAGGGGGGTCACATTACTATAATCTTATTGTGTACCACAGTTGATTGGGCTGATTCCTCCACAGCACCAGTTGTACTGACCTGCAGGAGAGGACACTGCTCTGGTGTTGTTTCTAGAGGCAGACTGCGGAGAGAGAGAGAGAGAAATAACTATACATACACTATGTCCAACAATCACAGAAGCTGGACTAAATATATATATATATATAATATATATATATGCAGAGAGGAGGTCATGTCCACACTGATTGCTGCTCCCAATCTGTAAGTTCTTTGTTATCCTTGTGCTACTTAAAACGTTATGACAATATAGGTGTTGGTCAGGTTCTGTGATTGAAACACTGTAACTAGAACAAGCTTCATAAGTCAACTTGGTGCAGAGCCTGCCAATGAGAAACAACCAGCCAACAACCCCCGCCACACACACACACACACACACACACACACACACACACACACACACACACACACACACACACACACACACACACACACACACACCCTCATCTTGGTGTTTAAACAGAGTGAGTCTGAGCCAACAACATCAGCAGTGGGAGAGTGATTGTAGGATACTGAAAAGCCTGTAATAACAGACAGAGAGAGGAGAGAGGAGGAGGGGAAGGCTGAACAGGACAGAGTTGCGTGACTAGCTCTATTCCTGCGTCTCAGGGCCTGTCGAGGCCTACAGACACGCACACGTGCACACACACACACACACACTCTGCAGGGCAGGAATAGGATAGTGAATAGGGAACATGTTAGGTTGGCCTCAGATTGAGGGTAATTTTAGCAGGCTGACCCCTCCATGTCTCCCCTTCCTCTCCCTCTCTGTTCTGTTTTACATTAGAGCTGCTCAAGAAAGACTGCTACTCCACCACTAGGCATCATGGGAAGTTACAGCCCAAGTGTTTTTCTCTGGAACAGTTTAGAGAGCCACAATAACAGAGAGAGGGAGTTTTAAAAAGAATGAGAGAGAGTAGGAAGGAAGGAAGGAAGGAAGGAAGGAAGGAAGGAAGGAAGGAAGGAAGGAAGGAAGGAAGGAAGGAAGGAAGGAAGGAAGGAAGGAAGGAAGGAAGGAAGGAACAGAGAGTTAGAGAGGGAGAGAATCCTTAAGAAGGGAGGTTAATGATTTACCTGTGAATAAATGATTAACCTGTGAAAGGAGCCTTGTCGTCTCTTGAGGCAGCCTTGAGGCTGTATAGTAATGCTCTATAATGATCATATCATTTCCCATGGTTTATACTTTATTGATTGTATCTGTATTCATTGTTTTCTTCTTAGCTATTTAATTATCAGTTGTTGTCTCGAGAACTGTTTGGAAAAGAAGACGTTTTATCTAGGGCAACTTTTTGGAATTGATATGATGATCTGGATTGTAGGGAGAGTAACAGCAGCAGGGATAGTGCCAGATTTTGGCAATTAAGCTAGCATGCTAGCTGTTCTGGTAGACTTCCAGTCAATGCACTAATGCTAGTTAGCAATGGCTCGCGAAACTACAGTGCCTTCAGAGAGTATTCACAGCCCTAGACCTTTTCCACATTTTGATTTGTTACAGCCTACATTTTAAAATGGGTTAAATTGAGATTTGGTGTCACTGATCTACACACAATACCCCATAATGTCAAAGTGGAGTTATGTTTTTAGAAATGAAAACTGAAAAGTCAGTTAAGAACAAATTCTTATTGACAATGACGGCCTACACCGGCCAATTGTGCGCCGCCCTATGGGACTCCCAATCACGGCCGGTTGTGATAAAGCCTGGACTCGAACCAGGGGGTCTGTAGTGACGCCTCAAGCACTGAGATGCAGTGCCTTAGACCACTGCGCCACTCGGGAGCCCATAAGCATTCAACCCTTTTGTTATGGCAGCCTAAATAAGTTCAGGAGTAAAAATGTGCTTACAAGTCACATAATAAGTTGCATGGACTCACTCTGTGTGCAATAATAGTGTTTAAATGACTACCCCATCTCTGTACCCCACACATACAATTATCTGTAAGGTCCCTCAGTCGAGCAGTGAATATCAAGCACAGATTCAACCACAAAGACCAGGGAAGGAAACCGCTCAGGGATTTCACCATGAGGCCAATGGTGACTTTAAAACAGTTACAGAGTTGAATGTCTGTGATATGAGAAAACGGAGGATGGATCAACAACATTGTAGTTACTCCACAATATTAACATAAATTACAGAGTGAAAAGAAGGAAGCCTGTACAGAATAAAAATATTCCCAAACATGGATCCTGTTTGCAATAAGGCACTGAAGTAAAACTGTAAAAATGTTTTTTTGTCCTGAATACAAAGCGTTAGCCTCCCGTGTAGCTCAGTTGGTAGAGCATGGCGCTTGCAATGCCAGGGTTGTCGGTTCGATTCCCACGGGGGGCCAGTATGAAAAATGTATGCACTCACTAACTGTAAGTCGCTCTGGATAAGAGCGTCTGCTAAATGACTAAAATGTAAATGTAAAAATGTTATGTTTGGGGCAAATCCAACACAACACATCACTGAGTACCACTCTTCATATTTTTAAGCATGGTGGTGGCTGCATCATGTTATGGATATGCTTGTCATCGGCAAGGACTAGGGAGTTTTTTAGGATAAAAATAAACCGAATAGAGCTAACCACAGTCAAAATCCGAGAGGAAAACTTGGTTCAGTCTGTTTTCCAACAGACACTGGGAGACAAATTTACCTTTTAGCAGGACAATTACCTAAAACACAAGGCCAAATATACACTGGAGTTGTTACTAAGACGACATGGAATGTTGTTGAGTGGCCTAGTTACAGTTTTGACTTAAATCGGCTTGAAAATCTATGGTAAGACTTGAAAATGTCTGTCTAGCAATGATCAAGAACCAACTTGACAGAATAATGGGCAAATATTGTACAATCCAGGTGAACAAAGCTCTTAGAGACTTACCCAGGAAGACTCACAGCTGTAATCGCTGCCAAAGGTGATTCTAACATATAATGACTCAGGGGGTTGAATACTTATCTAATCAACATACTGTATATTAATTAGTGTTATATTTTCCATATTTAAAAAAAAAACGATGTTCAAATTTTTCTTCCACTTTGACATTACAGAGTACTGTGTAGATTTGTTGATTTAAATAAAAGACAATTCAATCCATTTTAATTCCACTTTGTAACACAACAACGTGGAAAAAGGGGTGTGGATAGTTTTTGAAGGCACTGTACCTTTAACTTCCTTCAAACTGCATGCAGAGACATAACATTTGTATCCATAAGTTCATCTGACTCTGGGTAAGTAGAAAAAGGTTTTAAATGCCACTATCTCACATTATCCCTTTAAGTAGCTAAAGCGGCATGTCCCCCCATGTTGTTGTCTCTACTTTTCTCTCTTTCTCCTCTCCTCTCTATCGATTCCTCTTCTCCCCTGGTTAGGGTGAGGGATGAAATTGCTGGCAGTTGCAGATCAGTGAATTGTTCGGTATAGACCTGTGAATCATTCGGTATAGATATATGAATTGTTCGGTATGGATCAGTTAATCGTTTGTGTATGGGATATCCTGTAGCCAGCCTCATCTATGTGTGTTAGATCACCAGAGAGATCTTTCTGCTCTGATGCTCTGATTGCTGAAACATCAGAACTCTAATTTCTCCACTAACACCACTAATTGAAGAGAAGAGCAGTTCTGCTCTGCCAGCTGGCGCTGGGCTGGTTCCTCCCAGCAGTAGTGCATCCGTACTTCCATAGTGGCTGGCGATGCATCACTGCCAGTCATACTGCTTGGTGTGACTCTCTCTCTGTCTCACTCTCTGTCTCACTCTCTGTCTCACTCTTTGTCTCACTCTCTGTCTCACTCTTTGTCTCACTCTCTGTCTCTCTCTCTGTCTCACTCTGTCTCTCTCTCTGTCTCTCTCTGTCTCTCTCTCTGTCTGTCTCTCTGTCTCTCTGTCTCTCTCTCTGTCTCTCTCTCTGTCTCTCTCTCTGTCTCTCTCTCTGTCTCTCTCTCTGTCTCTCTTGCTCTCTGTCATCACCACAGTGATATAACCCTCCTCAGGCCACTCTAACAGACAGATAGATACCATAGATCTAAGGCTGTGTGTATTCAGCCAGCTAACAGTATCAGACAGGAAGAGTAGATTTAGCCTGCAGTGTGTTGATTGTTCCATCCGATCCCCCAGCAGACATCATCATTCTCATTGGTCAACTGTGCTGCTCTAACGATGACATCTAATATTCCTTACATCTAAAGTCGATGTAATATAATGTTCCTTAGGTAAACTGCTGTGGTGTGTTAACCTATAGAGGCTGCTGTAGTTAGTATAATAGTTAATATAGGTAAACATGTATATAAACCTAGTGAGGCGTACATCCTGACTAGATCAATCAGATACTAATGGGCTGGCCAGACAGACACACCGGCTGCTGCCAGCTAGCTCTGCTCTGAAGCAGGTGGACCTTGGGCTAATTGAAAACGTGTCAATACTGGTTTGTGTGCGTGTGGCCGTGTGCGCACAGAGATGGCGTGCTTATCAGTGGTACACTGGGATATTCTGCTTGTGTGCACACTTTTGTGTGTGTGTGTCTCAGTGTGCTGCTGGCTAATCCATCCCCCTGTGTGTGTGTGTGTGTGTGTGTTGTTTAGTGGTAAATTGTGTATATCCATTCAGACTGTCCACATTAATAATTTGTTTGTCTTATAAATATTTGACTGGACGTTCATTAAAATGCACACACACGCCGTCTCTAAAGGGCGGCTGCCACTCCCACATACACACACATACACACAAACACACATACACACACACACAGACAGACACAGACAGACACACAGACAGACACACAGTAGCTGATCAGGTCATCCGAGGTACTGCTCATGTCATAAATGATCTCAACTTAAAACCACTAAACATTCAAACGGATCTACAATACACCCTGGTACAATAGTCCCTGGTAAAAACAGTTTACATGTAAAAGGGGTTCAGAGAGTGAGAAGGAGAGAGAAATGGAGTGTGTGTGTATGTGTGAGAGAGATATAGAGAGCGATTACAGAAAATGACAGTGAAAAATATTATTTTAAATATACATTTGGTGTCAATACTGAATTCTGTTAGCTTCTGTTAGTTCTAGACTTTCCTGACCATGTGTGTATTTCTGTATTTCATGACTGATCATCTCTGTGTTTCCAGGTAACATCTTGTTGGGTGAGAACCAGGCAGGAAGGAGTGGTCTCAGACCAGAAGCAGCAGTCATGGTTTGGAGAGCAGGCCTTCTATTCAGCATACTGCTAGCTACAGCCACACACACCCTGTCTGCCAGCTTCCCAGAGGATAGTATACCCCTGGACATTGTCGACGCACACTGTGAGTACACACACACACACACACACACACACACAAACACAGACATACTGCACACACATGCACGCACGCTTGCACGCACCCTGTTGTCATTAATTATGTGTCCCATTGTCCTGCATGTATCAGTGAACAGTGTATTGATGGTGTACTGTAAGGTCTTCATGGTAATGTAATGTGCTGACTTATCAGACATTGTATGCCCCCGTATAAAATCAATCCTGTCCATCGTCAGCTCAGGCATTAACTAGATTCCCTTCCTCTGTGATGTACACAGGGAATACAAAGACTGCTGAGCTGGCCTACCGTAACTCTCACAAACACACACACACACAACACACACACACACACACAGAGTCTTGTACAACTAACCTTGTAGGGACATACAAGTCAGTCCCATTCAAAATCCTATTTTCCCTAAACCTAACCCTAGCTCCTAACCCTAAACCTAATTCTAACCTTAACCCTAAACCCCCTTAGAAATAGCATTTGACCTTGTGGGGACTAACAAAATGTCCCCAGTTGGTCAAGTATAGTTAAACATGTCCACACACACACACACCACCGTGCTGTATCAGCAGCCTGCATTACATTACTGAAAGATTTCTATAAATCTGTAACACACGACATGTTTACGCTTAATCAATAACCTGATTGCTAGTGTGTGGCCCTCTGAGAAACAGAGAAGTGAGTGTGTGTGTGTGTGTGTGTGTGTAGCACTCTGAAAACGTACGTGTGTGTGTGTGATCTCTGACTAACGTGTGTGTATGTGTATTTCAGTCTCGCGGCAGTACCCAGTGTTCCGAGGTCGTCTGTCGGGGAACGAGTCACAGCACAGACTGGACTTCCAACTGATGACCAAGATACAGGATACACTGTTCATCGCTGGCAGAGACCAGGTGTATCTAGTGAGTCTCCGAGAATCCTACAGGAATGAGATCATTCCCTACAGGGTAAGTCTGTCTAACCACAAGTTAATCACAGAGTTACACACAATTCCTCTGTAGAAAACACTACCACATCAATCACACAATTAACAGGCTATAAATGAGAGTGGAAATGGGTCTTTCTAAAATAATGGGGCCAATTTCAAAATGGTTTCATGCAGTTCCTCATGTGTAAATAGATTGGATGCATGCATGGCCATTTTTCTGTAGCCTATGTGGCTTACGCAGGGATACATAATAAAGCCATGAATAGCGGTAGCTTTAATCTCACCATTTGAATCTCACCATCGCTGTTTTTAAAAATGAGAAAGTGACCAAAAACCAGGTTGCTTTTTTAATGGAAGAATTTGTATGGGAAGCCAACAGATGTTGTCGTTTACATTTTAGTCATTTAACAGGCGCTCTTATCCAGAGCGACTTACAGTAGTGAGTTGATATATTTTCATACTTTTCTTGTACTGGTCCCCCGTGGGAATCGAACCCACAACCCTGGTGCTGCAAGCGCAATGCTCTACCAACTGAGCCTCATAATAACCGCACATGGTTTTTCCACAACAGAGTAGAGCAACACCCTTCAATTGAAGCGGCGGGAAACAAATGAAAGTGACCACATCTCTCACAAAAACGGATCAAAATGAAATCACAGATAATTATAAGGGAGCAGGAGAACTTATAAATTGGCTACAATAATTACAAGGACTTTTCAAGCACCAGATTGAGGAAATGTCTGATTTTCAAGGTAGGCCTATTCCAGGTCTTGAATTTCTGAGCTCCAAATTCAAGTTCAAGTAGGTTACTTCAAGCCCCTTGTATTGTTTAAAATTGCAGGTATAACATGGAAAACAAAATGTATTTGTCATGTTATTTCATTACCAGATCCTACTGTGAATGTCATTTGTTGTCATTATATCCGGAATAATGAATAGGAATAGCGTTAGGTGTTGCGCACAGTAGACTCAGTGTCCAATCCGCGGTACAAAAACATATGAAAACATGAACTCATTACCTTAATGTTTTCTTTGTTAAAATCTAATGAGACCCTGCTGTAAATCAAGCAGATAACAACAGGTGATCAACATCAATTCAATAGGGATATTAGATCCAACGTGGATCCAGGAACAACTTTCTTCACTGGTGTAACGAATGAGACACCAAAATATTCTTGACATTTCTCGCAAACACCTGTTTTCCAGCACTTGGGCTCTTGTTGCATCGCATGCACTATCACAACAGCTGTTCGTTCATCACTTGACGAAAATTCCTTCCTGGATCAGATGATGTAAGAAAATATCACGGCGTAACTAATCAACTGGACACCAAATGCGCATCCAACAAGTATTATGCATAATTATTGAAGAACCACGTTAATGACAGTATCAATTTAGGTTTTAAGTATCAAGGTAAGGTGACTCTTTCGGTTAGAAGCATTCGATTTTGCAATCGCATACATCATTTGGGATTTGTGTGCCCATAAAAACTGTTTTCAACACGTAACAAAAGTAGACACGAAATGTTACGTAGTTACACTGCATTTCTGAGATCACTATACAAAAAAACTGTCCAACAGCTAGATCCAGGATTCTTACAGGGTTAAAGTTCAATGTCTAATTTAACAGATTCATGCTTAAGATATGATATAACGACACTTACACTGCCATAAATGCAAGGACAGAAAAGTAATGTTTTATGTCACATGATTTTGGACAGATCCGTCAAGACGCCAACCATGATAAAGGGTTAAACAGGTTTTAAATCAACTTGTGAATTTGATTGAATATAGCTATGATCCCCCCCTTATATCTTCATGTAATGACATGAAAGAAAATGGGCAGATTATTATCAATGACTTATCAACAACTGTAACAAGTTGTCCAGTGTAGGAAATCCCATATACTAAAGTGTATGTGTGTGCTTGCCTGAATGTGCATGCCACAATGTGTGTGTGTTTCTAAATGTGTGTGTGTGTGTGTGTGTGTGTGTGTTCATGTTTACAGAAGTTAACATGGAGGTCAGGCGAGGCAGACAGAAAGAACTGTGCCATGAAGGGGAAACACAGAGTAAGACTTTACTATACTTATTATTATACTATGTTTCTATAATTACTATACACTGCCTTTCTACTGTCTACTATAGACTCTCTCTACCCTTGGCTTTACCTCTCACCTCATAATGTCTTGTCATTATAGCTACTGGCTATAGCTACCATTTTAATTACTGGCTATACCTTCCATTATAGCGAAATGGGTTTAGCAGGCATCCTTGTAATATTATCTCTCTCTCTCTCTCCCTTCTCATCTCTTTCCCTTCTCATCTCTCTCTTTCTTCCCATCTCTCTCTCCCTTCCCATCTCTCTCTCTCTCTCTCTCTCTCTCTCTCTCTCTCTCTCTCTCTCTCTCCCCATCTCTCTCTCCCTTCTCATCTCTCTCTCTCTCTCTCTCTTCCCATCTCTCTCTCTCTTCCCATCTCTCTCTCTCTCTCTCTCTCTCTCTCTCTCTCTCTCTCTCTCATCTCTCTCTCTCTCTCTCTCTCTCATCTCTCTCGCTCTCGCTCTCTCTCTCCCTTTCCATCTCTCTCTCTCTCTCCCTTCCCATCTCTCTCCCTGCCCCTCTCTTTCTCCTCCAGGATGAGTGTCATAACTACATCAAGGTTCTGGTTCCCAGAAATGATGACCTGGTGTTCATCTGTGGAACTAATGGCTTCAACCCCATGTGCCGATACTACAGGGTAAGACAACAGCAGAGTGTGTGTGTGTGAGAAACGTTCTCTCTCCCTCCTGCTCTGCCTCGATAAGCACCAATTGTTTACTATGCAGTCTGTGTGTCTTTGTTAACGACGCGTGTGTCTTTGTGTGTAGCTGGATAACCTGGAGTTTGACGGGGAGGAAATCAGCGGACTGGCACGATGCCCGTTTGACGCCAAGCAGACCAACGTCGCTCTGTTCGCTGGTATGACCACATACACACACACACACACACACACACACACACACACACACACACTGTGGCCATAGCAACTAGGGTTCATAAGGTGCCACATTGTCAGTGTGTAAACAAACAGTTTGAACTAGGGTGCTAGATCGACATGTCCAGTATGACAGAATGCAATGTGTTTGTCTGACCTGTGTGTGTGTGTTGTTTCAGACGGGAAGCTGTACTCGGCGACGGTTGCTGACTTCCTGGCGAGCGACGCAGTGATCTACCGTAGTATGGGTGACGGCTCGGCCCTCAGGACCATCAAATACGACTCCAAATGGCTGAAAGGTAAACACAGCAGTGTGTGTGTGTGTGGTGGCAGCCGTCTCTGTCCATGTCCCTGTCCTGTGAAGACATCCTGTAGCTCTACTCTGTCAGACTATCTAGGTCAACTCTGTCACACACAGCTGTTACAGGAACACTGAAATATTCAGGATGGAGGGAGAGAGGGAAATAGGGAGAGAGAAAGAGAAGTGGGGAAGGAGGGAGAGGGGAGGAGAACAGAGAGAGAGGGAGAAATGGTTTGGAGAGAGACAGAGAGAGTCTGAAGGGAGGACAGAGATAGTTATGTATAGAAAGAGGTACAAGTAGAAATGGAGGGAGAGACAAAAGAGACGTGACAATGTAAAACCTCTGTCCCCTCTCTCTTCCAGAGCCCCATTTCCTGCATGCAGTGGATTATGGGAACTACGTCTACTTCTTCTACAGAGAGATCGCAGCGGAACACAACAACCTGGGCAAGGTAAGACGCACACACATACGTACACACGCAAACACGCACACATATGTGCACACACAGTTTACTAGACAACATTGTGTATTATAAATATGTATTTATTATAAATAGTAAACACTATATTACCAGACAACAGATAGTGTTGTAGAAAAGTGCTGAGTACAACAGAAGGTAGTGACTGAACTGTAGGTCAAACTACTTTACATGTAAACCCTTTACCCATGGAGAGGATTCACACACACACACACACACACACACACACACCCTTGGTGGTAATGGATGTTTTCTGCAGCTATTAGTATGATTTAGCCGCCGCGGGCCTCAGATTTACCCATGATGCATCATTCAGAGAATGGGCGGCCAGGCTGAAACCGCGGGCTGATAAATATTTTAGCGCTAGTAATGCTGGCGTGTGTGTTTGTGTATGTCCCTGTGTGTGCGTGGCGTACGTGTGTGTGTGTGTCAATGCTGATGGGCCTGGGATGACACCTGGGCAGATGGAGCTTTGCACTGGTCAATTATTAAAGCTGTTTCTGCTGACTGCTTCACACACTTCATTTAAACCACAATACTCACCCAGAGCTCTACCCCTAGTCCCCCACAACCCTGTCCTATAGCCCAGCCCTGGACTTCTACCCTAGACTTCTACCCTAGACTTCTACCCTAGACTTCTACCCTAGACTTCTACCCTAGACTTCTACCATAGACTTCTACTCTTAGACGTCTACCTGGTCCTAGCCTCATTTACCGCAACACTGTAAAACCTATAACTCTCCTCCTAGCCTCTATCATATAGCCCAGTCCCAGTCCTATAGCCCAGCCTCTATCATATAGTCCAGTCCTATAGCCCAGCCTCTATCATATAGCCCAGTCCCAGTCCTATAGCCCAGCCTCTATCATATAGTCCAGTCCTATAGCCCAGCCTCTATCATATAGTCCACTCCTATAGCCCAACCCCTATCATATAGTCCAGTCCTATAGCCCAGCCTCTGTCATATAGTCCAGTCCTATAGCCCAGCCTCTATCATATAGCCCAGTCCTATAGCCCAGCCCCTATCATATAGTCCAGTGCTATAGCCCAGCCTCTATCATATAGTCCAGTCCTATAGCCCAACCCCTATCATATAGTCCAGTCCTATAGCCCAGCCTCTGTCATATAGTCCAGTCCTATAGCCCAGCCTCTATCATATAGTCCAGTCCTATAGCCCACCCCTATCATATAGTCCAGTCCTATAGCCCAGCCTCTATCATATAGTCCAGTCCTATAGCCCAGCCCCTATCATATAGCCCACTCCTATAGCCCAGCCTCTATCATATAGTCCAGTCCTATAGCCCAGCCTCTATCATATAGCCCAGTCCTATAGCCCAGCCTCTATCATATAGTCCAGTCCTATAGCCCAGCCTCTATCATATAGTCCAGTCCTATAGCCCAGCCTCTATCATATAGTCCAGTCCTATAGCCCAGCCTCTATCATATAGTCCAGTCCTATAGCCCAGCTCTTTCCTAGTTCTAGGTTAATCAGACTGGGTCAAGAGGTGTGTGTGAATCAGGTTTAGGGTCAAGAGGTGTGTGTGAATCAGGTTTAGGGTCAAGAGGTGTGTGTGAATCAGGTTTAGGGTCAAGAGTTGTGTGTGTGTGTGTGTGTGAGGCGTTTGTTCAATCGGAGCGCTTCAAACAAATGTCCTCTCTGACACAAGGTCCTGGATAAGCGTCAGTGTGCGTCAGTGTGCATCACACTGTGAGGCCACCGGATGAGGAAGATGTATTATTTAGAGGGTGGAAGTGTTTTAGTGATGTTGATTCCAGAGTCTCACTTTTTCTCTTCTCTCCCTCCCCTGCTCCCCCTTTCGTCTCCAGGCGGTCTACTCCAGAGTGGCTCGTATCTGTAAGAACGACGTAGGCGGGTCCCAGCGTGTGTTGGAGAAACACTGGACGTCCTTCGTCAAGGCCAGACTCAACTGTTCTGTTCCCGGAGAATCCTTCTTCTACTTCGATGTTCTACAGTCCATCACTGACATCATCAACATCAACGGAGTTCCTTCTGTGGTGGGAGTCTTCACTACACAGATGAACAGGTAAGGATGGACACACTGAGAGTGTATCCCAAATGGCACCCTGTTCTCTTTATAGTGCACTACTTTTGACTAGGGAGCATAGGGCTCTGGTCAAAAGTGGTGCACTATATGGGGAATAGGGTGCCATTTGGGATACACTCTTTGTAATATTGGTGTAATAGATGTGTTGTTATTGTGAATCTCTTGGGGTGTGTGTTTTCTCCATATCTAGTTAATAGTAGTTGTGTAACAGTGTGTGGTTGTGTTCCTCTCTTCAGTATCCCAGGGTCTGCAGTGTGTGCGTTCTCCATGGATGACATAGAGAAGGTGTTCAGAGGACGATTTAAAGAACAGAAAACACCTGACTCTGTCTGGACCGCCTTCCCAGAGGAGAGACTGCCCAAACCCAGGTATGTACCTGTACCTTTACCCTAACCCAGGTATGTACTGTACCTGTACCTTTACCCTAACCCAAACCCAGGTATGTACCTGTACCTTTACCCTAACCCAGGTATGTACCTGTACCTTTACCCTATCCCAGGTATGTACCTTTACCCTAACCCAAACCCAGGTATGTACCTTTACCCTAACCATAACCCAAAACCAGGTATGTCAGTCTCAAGTTTCAAGCCAGGTATGACAGTCTCTAACCCAATCCCAGGTACTATACCTACAGTATGTCAGTGTCTATCCCTACCTCTAACCCTAACCCAGTATGTCTCAGTAAGTGTATGTCAGTCTGCACAACAACAGGTACATGACCCCTCCCTTCAGTTTATGATGCCAGGCTGTGCAGAGCTTTATTGTCACTATATCCTTGAGTTTAGGTCTCATTGAGATAAACCCTCTTTAACAAGAGAGACATGGTCTATGACCGCACGCACACACACACACACACACACACACACACACACACACACACACACACACACACACACACACACACACACAGCTGGTGGTTATTAGCAGTAAATAATTAATCTAGATAATTAGACACGTTGCATATTTAACCTGCATACGGCCATTCACACACACACGTAGCTCAGCTCTCTGGCCCCACAAAAAGTCCACAGAGCTGCTCATTATCGTGGTAAATAATTAACAAACATCTGATTATAGTCCTCTATTATCACTTCATGTTTACAATGATACAGCAGCACGTCTCTTTGTTGACCTGACAGGCTTCTGCTCCTCTCTCATTCCCTAACCCCTCTCCTCAGTTAAATTCAATAGAGTAAACTTTATTAGTCCCTACAGGGTGATGGTAGCTGGGCTCATGTGTGACCTGTGTTGACCTTTGACCCCTCTCTGACCCCTATGTCTCCAGGCCAGGCTGCTGTGCGGGTCATGGCCAGGCTGAGTCCTATAAGACCACTATAGAGTTCCCTGATGAGACTCTCCTCTTCATCAAGTCCCACCCCCTCATGGACGCCTCCGTGCCTAACATAGGAGACGAGCCCTGGTTCACCAAGACACGCGTCAGGTAAGGACACACAAACACACACACACCATAAGAGTTGCTTGAGTGATCGGAATTCCCGGGTTACCGTAAGACAAACACACCATTCTACTGTAAGGACAATCATTTGGTTTCATACACTCAACAAAAACAAGTAAAAATGCACATTTGTAGATCAACAGGAGGGCCTTTAAATACCGGCTTGATAATTCCTACTGAAGTCTGACTGTACTCCTGTCTTGTCCCTGTCTCTCTAGGTACAGGCTGACAGCCCTGGCGGTGGACAACGCGGCTGGTCCCCATGGTAACTACACGGTGCTGTTCATTGGTTCAGAGGCGGGCGTGGTGCTGAAGGTTCTAGCCAAGACTTCCCCTCTGTCCTTCGACGACAGCATCCTATTGGAGGAGATTGACCTGTTCAACAGAGCCAAGTACGGAACACTCACTACACGTTTCTCACTGTCTCTCTCTCTTAGTCTCTGTCTCTCACTGTCTCTTTCTTAGTCTCTGTCTCTCACTGTCTCTCTCTCTTAGTCTCTGTCTCTCACTGTCTCTCTCTCTTAGTCTCTGTCTCTCACTGTCTCTCTATCTTAGTCTCTGTCTCTCACTGTCTCTCTCTCTTAGTCTCTGTCTCTCACTGTCTCTCTCTTAGTCTATGTCTCTCTATGTTAGTCTCTGTCTCTCTCTCTTAGTCTCTGTCTTTCACTGTCTCTCTCTTACTCTTTGCGTCTCTCTCTTAGTCTCTGTCTTTCTCTTTTTTTGGTCTCTTATCTCTCACTCTGTGTTTTCTTTCTCTTTCCCTCTGTGTGCCTCTCAATGTCTCTCTGTTTGTCTCTCACCGTCTCAGTCTCTCCTCTCTCTTCCTCTCTCTCTCGCTCTCCTCCTCTGTCTCTCTCTCTCTGTCTTCCTCTCTCTCTCTCTCTCTCCTTTGTCTTCCTCTGTCTCTCTCTCTCTGTCTCCATCTTCCTCTGTCTCTCTCTCTCCTCTGTCTAACTCTCTCTCCTCTGTCTTCCCCTGTCTCTCTCTCTCTCTCCATCTTCCTCTGTCTCTCTCTCTCCTCTGTCTTCCTCTGTCTCTCTCTCTGTCTCCATCTTCCTCTGTCTCTATCTCTCCTCTGTCTTCCTCTGTCTCTCTCTCTCCTCTGTCTTCCTCTCAGTCTCTCCTGTCAGTAAGGGTATCAGGGCTAAACAGTGCCACTGTGATTACATCTGGAGAGTGAAACAGTAGACAGGCCTATCTGATAAACAACTGTTCAAGTAACCTGTAATCTGATTTCTGACTCTCCTCTCCATCTCCCCCCTCCACCACCCTCCCTTTCTCGCTCTCCCCTACTCCCTCTCCTCTCCCAACCCCTCTCCTCCCATTCTTCTTTTCTCTCTGTCTCCCAGGTGTCTGTCTAACAGTGAGGATGACAGGCGTATTTTGTCGCTCCATGTTGACAGAGACACACACAGTGTGTACGTAGCTTTCTCCAGCTGTGTGGTTCGCATGCCTCTCAGCCGCTGTGAGCGACACACTAACTGCCACAAGTGAGTCACCACACTGACACACACTCGTGCACTCAGACTCAGACTCACACACACATTCAGAAACGTGCACACACTCCACTCAAAGGTTACTTTATGCTGTGCCTGGTCACAGATTTGTAGGTTTATTGATGTGTTTTTCTCTATCTACATGTTATAAACATTGAGAACACCTGCAGCACACTGGTTAATATACAGCCAGACAGAGGTTAACTGGTGCTGCCTATTTAACCCTGTATGGTGAACTGTATATTTACAGATATATGTTAACCCTGTGTTGTGTTTCTCCCCTAGGTCTTGTATAGCATCCAGGGACCCATATTGTGGCTGGATGCCTCATGGAGCCTGTGAGAGGATCCTGCCTGGAGTTCTGTGAGTACCAAGTATTACAATACTAAATAGTATGGATACTCAGGGCTCTAAAGTGTGACCAATTTGGTCGCATATGCAACAAACATTTTTGCTGTGCGACCAAAACAAATCCAATATTTGTTTTTTAATTCATTTTAATAATAATGTTTGTAATGATAAGGCTTCGCTGTACTGTTGTTTCCTGAGCGCAGATTAGTTAGCATCATGCTTGCACCATTAATACAGCGAAAACTGCTTGTTTTTAGCCCAAACAGTTCAAAAGGTTTGACCCATATTACTGGCAAAACGGCGGCCGCATTTTACATTCATAAACCATGTCGCGGGCCGTTCTAAAACTACTCGCGGGCCGCATTTGTTTTACACCTTGTTCAGTCATGTTTGTTAGCTCATTAGCTAGCTAGCTAACAACCTGCTAACTTTACCTGTATATCCAAACATAGAAAGGGATAGCTTCTTCAGGGAATCAATGATCAATGAATGAATGGCACAATAAATTGCACAAGCATTTCTCTAGACCCGCAATAACACCTCCTAAATATGTGTATGCGACCAATAAAATGTTATATGATTTGAATGAGATGTCTTGCATTTCATCATCACAAACACTCTTAAAGAGACAGTGTACAATTTTCAATGTAATGCATCTCAATACGAAAATAGTGCTTTTACATAATGTAGAAACCTTATATTCCACAAAATGACTTTTTCATTTCAATGACAGGTATTTGTATCAACATTTTAGGTTTTTATAATAAACAAATGTATTTGCAGGGCACAACATGGGCTTCAGAAGTAGCTAGACTTCATATAGGCTACATCTCAATCCATTTAAAAGGAAATGTTGATGTTAGAGGGGTTTTGTTCTCTGCTCTAATCTCTCTCTCTCTCTCTCTCTCTCTCTCTCTCTCTCTCTCTCTCTCTCTCTCTCTCTCTCTCTCTCTCTCTCTCTCTCTCTCCTCTCTCTCTCCTCTCTCTCTCTCTCTCTCTCTCTCAGGTCTGGTTATGAGCAGGATGTAGAGTTTGGGAACACGGTTCAACTGGGAGACTGCCATGGTGAGCCCCTCCCATTCATACCAATCCAGCTCTTTCTCTCTCTCTCTCCCTGTCACACACCATCAGTCTGCACAACCAACCAGTAACACACTACCACTAACACCAGTAACCACACCATACCAACACACCAATCAGTAACCCTCCCTACATGGTTCTATGTTCAATATTAACACACACATCTACTGTACATCCAGATACTGTACACACCAGGCCACCTGTTACTAATGCTACCTACCTGGAGGGAAGAAACATAGACGTGCTCTACCAGTAGCAGTAGCAGTACTAAGACAGTGCTGCTATAGGAGACACACCAGGCTGAACCATAGAACTAGAACAGGGGATAGAGGCCATACATACCTGTCTCTACTCCAGTCTAGACAAGACTGGGAGCAACAGGCCTACTCAGCCTTTAGCTTTTTATCATTTGATTAAGAAGAACTACAGTCTTAGTTATCAGGGCCTTCTTTTGTTTTGGGACTTTACTTTAGGGTTCCTTTATACTGATTTCTTGTTCCTCTAATTGTTTTAGTGTTTTTGGCCACTACATCAGCGCCAGATCACAAATCATTTGGTGACCCGACCTCTGGTTAGTTGGATCTTTTACTCCGCTGGTTTCTTTCTTTCCTTGAGTTCAGCTTCTCCGAACCCCTCTCTCCTTCCTTCCTTCAACGCTACTCACTCTTCATCTTCTTAACACACCTCATCTTCAACACCTTTTTATCTTCACTTTCATCATCATCACAACAAACAACAACATCACTGGGTCACGTCAGAGATCTCCATCTCACCGCTGCACTGACTCACTTCCTCACTTCTTCTTCCTCACGCATCACTTCCTGTTTACTTCCTGCATGCTCACTCGGCCCCTCCCTCTTCTGACGTCATCACTGCTATGACATCATCGCTGCTGTGTACCAGAGACCTTCCTAAGACAACTCTCACCCTTTTCCCCTTTCAAACTGTATCCTGTCTCAACAAAATGAATCTTACAATTGTATTTCTATTACTGTTTATGATAAATAAAATAGCTCTTGAATCAGAAAATATGTATTATTTTTTTCAAACAGCATTATCATAAAACATAAAACCTATTATGTTGCGTAAACTAACCCATACGTGCGTACACATACCAACCCATGCCTACTAACCAGGATGTAAGCTAACAGCCTGCTGGCCTCATGTCTACACACCGTGTTAACACTTTGTTTGTCACCACAGACATGGAGTTGTCATCTACGTCAGTCACAGACCAGCCCAGTGGGCCAATACACCCCCCAGTACCCCCAGTACTCACCCCCACCCTGAGCCCCCATCCTGGGCTTGGTCCCGGGGAAGGGCCTGGGTTGGGGCCTGGGGCTGGTTCTCCAGATCTGTATGGCTCAGGGTTTGTGCAGCAGGATGACCCGGCCACCTCCCATTCACTAGAGTCACTCCCAGGGGGCCTAGAGGGTAAGGCCTAGCAGAGAGAGAGAGAACTGCTGCTACCATGCTGTATGGAACCCTGACTGTCCCATAGCTGCTACACCATACACACACATACTCATACATACAGACACACTTCATACACACACACACAGGGGCAGTATTCACACAGACACAGGGGCAGTATTCACACACACACAGTGGCAGGTATTTGAGATTACCATCAGCTGATATAGCAGATTACATTTTTCTTTCTCTGATTTTGTTATGATTTATATTTCATCCAACTTCATGTATTTTGATTTATTCATTGGTTTATTGTCATGATTATAATGATTTTCTACATGGTGAAAATATTTTCTCCCATATTAAACAATTCTTTCAAATCTTATCTTCAAACCTTCTGTACTTCTATATTCTTTCTTCAGACTCTTTTCTTTGACCCTCGTTTCTCTCTCTGCCAGTAGACCCTATAACCCTGGCTGGTACAGTTTAAGGTTAACCCTGTTCCTGGGTGTAAAGGGTTAACCCTGGGAGTTAGGAGTTAGAGCATGTCCCAGGCCTGTCCATTAACCCCTCCTGCTCCAGGACATCTCTCTGTCTCTCTCCTGCTCTGTGGATGACTAACTCTTCCATGTCTGTGGTTACTAACAAAGCTGCAGTCTAGAAACAGAACAGCCTCACCAAGGACAAACTACAATCCTCTTCCCTTTGACAACGCTGGAGAGTCAATGGTTCATTGTCTTTCTGATATTGGGAGAACAAGTCTATCTCTGTCCTAGTTAGGCACTAACCCTCCTTTTTATCTGGACAAATGTTTGACATTTGGTAGGAAAAAAGCAACACTTCAATTCTTCCTCTTCAAACTAACATACCACTACTTCTTCTAGATTGGCTTACATCACCGGACTGGTTGTGGGATCCTAACCATTTTCACCATGTATTTACAATTTAAGAATGACGAGAGTGGAAGCCAATCTGAATGGTTTTGGTAACGTTAAAATCCCTGTTGGATAGCGGACAGAATACCTTTAAGGGGAAAAGCAGAGAAACCATGCATGACTGAGTGTCCACAAACACACACAGACTCACCTGCTATAGAGGTGTGGTGTAGAGCTATGATTGGCTGTGTCGGGGTGTTCGTTAACCAATGGGGTGTGTGACTTCAGGTGTGTGGGAGATCCAGGCGGGAGAAGCCAATCAGATGGTCCACATGAATATCCTGATCAGCTGTGTGTTGGCTGCCTTCCTCCTGGGGGCGCTAGTGGCAGGCCTGGTGGTCTTCTGCTACAGAGACTCCTTCCTCCGCCACAAGCCCCGGCACGCCCACAAAGACGCAGAGTCAGCCCCCTCCTGCAGCGACTCCACCGGATCCTTCGCTAAACTCAACGGGCTCTTCGACAGTCCTGTCAAGGTAACCTGGAGACCTGAATACAGATTGCAATTTAAGAGTCAACACATTATTCAGTAACAGAGTGTTACTGATTGACATTGTCTTGTGTCTTATGTAGATAGATAGAAGCAGAGTGCGAATTACACTGTGACATTCGGGAGGGGGGGGGGTCTCTACTTTTTTTGGGGGCTTAATAATAAAGACATCATTTTAGGGTAAAAAATGAACTACCTTTTAATGTGGCATGAACACAACCAGTCATTATGCTTTCATCTGATTGTCAAACAAATCACTTCAAAATGTAGGCTACCTGTGCATGTTCGTCCACTCCACCATTCATTTTTCCGATAGGGGATTTTAGAAACACTTAAAATAAGGGCTTTGTTTCGTGTAGGCTTACCCTGGTGTGACGTTTTGATAACCGTATAAATCTCTCTAGGACAAGGTGATTTTTATCAATATAGTTGCCTGTATTTATCCCCCCAAAATGAAACGCTAATTAGCTGCTAATGTGGCTATCATAAAGAACTACAAATGCCATGATGATCTGGACGAGACTGCCGAATTGAGGCAAAGGTAAGAATCTCTGGATTAACTATCTAATGTTAGCTAAATGTAGCAATGAATAAATTGGCTACATTTCTTTAAATTGACAATTCTGTAAACTGTCTTGTGCACGTTTTAAATTGACACAATACCTGTTAGCAAAGGTGTCAGCTAGAGATGATGTGCAGGAGCTTGCAGGGATTTGTAGTCTTGCATGATGTTTATGCTAATTAGCGTTTTAGAATGTGAATGTAAGAGTAAATAGAGCCGAATATATTGATAAAAGTCACCTTGTCTGAGAGAGATTTACATGGATATCAAAATGTCACGCCAGGGTAAGCCTACACAAAACACAGCCCTTACTTTAACATTTACGTCATTTAGCAGACGCTCTTATCCAGAGCGACTTACAGTTAGTGAGTGCATACATTATTTACTATTATTATTTATTCATACTGGCCCCCCGTGGGAATCGAACCCACAACCCTGGCGTTGCAAACGCCATGCTCTACCAACTGAGCTACATCCCTGCCGGCCTTTCCCTCCCGTACCCTGGACGACGCTGGGCCAATTTGTGCGCCGCCCCATGGGTCTCCCGGTCGCGGCCGGCTACGACAGAGCCTGGATTCGAACCAGGATCTCTAGTGGTACAGCTAGCACTACGATGCAGTGCCTTAGACCACTGCGCCATTCAGGAGATACGTGTTTCTAAAATCCCCTATGGGAAAAATGAATGGTGGAAAAACGATTGGAACCATTTCCCTGTATGACCGCTAGGTTTTATGGGTATTAAGCCTCCTGTAGCTCAGTTGGTAGAGCATGGCGCTTGCAACGCCAGGATTGTGGGTTCGATTCCCACGGGGGGCCAGTATGAAAAATGTATGCACTCACTAACTGTAAGTCGCTCTGAATAAGAGTGTCTGCTAAAATGTAGGTACATTTATGACATCTCCACTGTGGGGCTCTATTAACATGAACTTCAAATAGGACTACCGGTAGCCAGTGATGTAGTGGTAAAAAAATTGGTGGGTAAACTCTGATTGCCGGTCCTTTCAATGGATTTTTCTGAAAAAGGAGGGTCAACTGCATTTAGTTGCATTTACCCTCCACTAGGCCTATGCCTACCCTCTCAGCCGAGGCCATTTTACACACATGAACACACACAGAACAGGTAGCCTACATTCAATATAATACACAAGTTGAATCAAAACATGGTTACACCATAGTTCATGAGTTGTCCATAATTCAAGACATGAATGCTTGGAGTCTTCACAGATCGTGTGAAATAAACGACAACCTTTCTTTCCTTACATTTAATGACATTTATGACCGTGCTATTTGTAATTCTTCAGCATTTAACAATTGATTTAGAACATTGAACTTAAACCCTGTACTATTCCTGGATCTTGGAGATCTCTGAAAAAGCACTGTAAGTGTAATCATGGCTACGTAAATTGTCATTATCCAAAATAATGTAGTCCTATGCCATTGCCAAATCGAATGCTTCTAAAGACTCTACTATAGGCCTACTGTCATTCATGTTGGCTGGATTGGATGCGCATTGGTGTTTAGCTGTAGGCTAGTTGTCTAGTGATATTGGAGACAATCATCAGTGGATCCAGGCAAGAAAACAAATATTGATAGAAAATAATCAAGCTAAATAAATGGTCTACTTGTGGTCACGGACGGCACAGAGACCACCAATACCCGCGCGCACCTAAACAGCTGACTGACAAAAGCAAACAATGATGAATGAACAGAGACATTTAATGCATTGGAATAAAGGCAAAGGCTATTTTTATCAAGGGCACATGGCAAACACATGGCGAAAATGAGCAAGTACAAAGAAAAATCTATGCGTTTAAAGGAGCTCAGCTGAGGCTGAAATTCAGCACTACTGAGTGGACAGTGCTGTGGACAGGGAGACGGTTTGTGCAGCCACGGTTTGTGCAACCACGGAGAAATAAATGGTTTAAACCACGACAGAGAGGTGGGGGTGTTCGATTAATTTGTAAACTTTTATTTTCATATTTACCACTGTAAAACATATTTACCACTGCATTTTAAACAAATAGGAGAATGGTTAAATTAGCATTATTTAGAGACCCCCCCCCCAAAGTTGGACTTTTGTTTCATTTAGGGGAGCTATTGTCTCATTCATGGTAGCTGAGCCCCCCCTGGCTCCCTTGTAATTCACACCTGGATAGAACATTTACAGTGCCTTCGGAAAGTATTCAGACCCCTTGGCTTTTACCACATTTTGTTAGGTTACAGCCTTATTCTAAAATCGATTACATCGGTTTTTTCCCTCATCAATCTATGCACAATACCCCATAATGACAAAGAAAAAAAAGGGTTTTTAGAAATGGTTGCTTATTTATTAAAAATAAAAAACTTAAATATTACATTTACATAAGTATTCAGACCCTTTACTCATATACTTTGTTGAAGCACATTTGGCAGCGATTACAGCCTCAAGTCTTCTTGGGTATGACGCTACAAGCTTGGCACACCTGTATTTGGGGAGTTTCTCCCATTCTTCTCTGCAGATCCTCTCAAGCTCTGTCAGGTTGGATGGGGAGTGTCGCTGCACAGCTATTTTCAGGTCTCTCCAGAGATGTTCGATCAGGTTTAAGTCCGGGCTCTGGCTGGGCCACTCAAGGACATTCAGAGACTTTTCCTATGCCACTCCTGCGTTGTCTTGGCTGTGTGCTTAGGGTCGTTGTCCTGTTGGAAGGTGAACCTTCACCCCAGTCTGAGGTCCTGAGAGCTCTGGAGCAGGTTTTCATCAAGGATCTCTCTGTACTTTGCTCCGTTCATCTTTCCCTCGATCCTGACTAGTCTCCCAGTCCCTGCCGCTGAAAAACATCCCCACAGCATGATTCTGCCACCACCATGCTTCTCCGTAGGGATGGTGCCAGGTTTCCTCCAGACGTGACGCTTGGCATTCAGGCCAAAGAGTTCAATTTTGGTTTCATCAGACCAGAGAATCTTGTTTCTCATGGTCTGAGAGTCTTTAGGTGCCTTTTGGCAAACTCCAAGCGGGCTGTCATGTGCCTTTTACTGAGGAGTGGCTTCCGTCTGGCCACTCTACCATAAAGGCCTGATTGGTGGAGTGCTGCAGAGATAGTTGTCCTTCTGGAAGGTTCTCCCATCTCCACATAGGAACTCTAGAGCTCTGTCAGAGTGACCATCGGGTTCTTGGTCACCTCCCTGATCAAGGCCCTTCACCCCCGATTGCTCAGTTTGGCCAGGCGGCCAGCTCTAGTAAGAGTCTTGGTGGTTCCAAACTTCTTCCATTTAAGAATGATGGAGGCCACTGTGTTCTTGGGGACCTTCCATGCTGCAGAAATGTTTTGGTACCCTTCCCCAGATCTGTGCCTCGACACAATCCTGTCTCGGTGCTCTACGGACAATTCCTTCGACCTCATGGCTTGGGTTTTTGCTCTGACATGCACTGTCAACTGTGGGACCTTATATAGACAGGTGTGTGCCTTTCCAAATCATGTCCAATCAATTGAATTTACCACGGGTAAATTTACCACAGACTCCAATCAAGTTGTAGAAACATCTCAAGGATGATCAATGGAAACAATGCACCTGAGCTCAATTTCAAGTCTCATAGCAAAGGGTCTGAATACTTATGTAAATAAGGTTTTTCTGTTTTTAATTTGTAATTGTCTAAAAACCTGTTTTCACTTTGTTATTGTGTGTAGATTGCTGAGGATTTTATTTTATTTTATCAATTTTAGAATAAGGCTGTAACGTAACAAAATGTGGAAAAAGTAAAGGGGTCTGAATACTTTCCGATGGCACTGTATGTATATATGTATGTATGTATGGTATGTGTTGGCTGGAGGAACCAAATGAACAAAGCCCTCTCTTCTGTCTTCCTGTCCTGTCTTGTCTCCAGGAGTACCAGCCAGGTCTGGACTGTCCCAAGCTGTACACCAACCTGCTGAGCAGTGGTAAGGACCTGACGCCTAATGGAGACACCAAGACCATGATCCTCCGGGACGGCTGTCAGCCCCCCGAGCTGGCCGCCCTGCCCACCCCCGAGTCTACCCCTGTGCTGCAGCAGAAAGGCCTGCAGCCAATCAGGAACCAGTGGGAGCGAGCCAATCACCACGGGAAGATCAATGGATCCAGGAAGAGCTCCAACTCTACCTCCTCCATCGCCAAGAGTCCCCAATTCCACCCCAGTTCCTCCCCCCCTCCTCACCCCCAGCCACACCCCCACCCTGCGCTGGGACACCCCCACATCCCTAGCGCCGTCGTCCTTCCCAACGCCACGCACGAATACCGCAGTGGTTACCATGGAAACCCGGCCGATGACGTTACGCCGCCTCGCACCCTGGACAGGAAGCCTCAGAACATGGAACACCTGCAGGCCACGCCCCCTCATTCTAAAGGAAGCAGGAAGGAGCAGAAGAGGTCACTGGATGCCAGGAACACTCTGAACGACTTGCTGAAACACCTGAACGATGCTAACACGGCTAATGCTAGCTCTAAGGCTATCCTCCAGGAGGGGGCCGGCTCAGCACCCCGACCCAGCAGGCAACACCTGATGCTGGAGCCTCTAGGGGACATCACTGAGGTTCCCCCCAAGGTCCCCAGCCGAGAGGCCTCTCTCTACTCCCCCTCCTCCTCCTCCTCCTTGCCCAGGCACAGCCCCACCAAGAGGGTGGACGTCCCCCTGCCCTCCACCCCCAGCTCCCCCACAGGCAGCCTGGGTATGGGAGGAAGCATGAGCGGCACCCTGGAGAGGAGGTACGGCTCTCATCACAGGAGCTCCTCCCACAGACACTCCCTCACCTCCACCTCTCCTAACGGGGTCAGTATGGGGGTGTCGTTGTCCCGCCAACACAGTATGAACAGAGGGGGGTACATGCCCCCCACCCCTCCCTCCAGACTGGACTCCCAGGGGGGGCTCCACTCCCCCCATCAACACCCCCACCCCCCCTCCCTGTCCCGCCAGAGCAGCTACAGTGGGCACTGCTCGCTCCCCCGCCAGGGGCTTAAACGGACACCGTCCCTAAAGCCTGACGTCCCCCCTAAACCCAACGCCTTCACCCCACAGACTCCTCAGATGAGGGTGGTCAACAAGTACAGCTACTAGGACACTATAGACACTATGGAGTGTACTACCAAGTGTACTAACTGGGACAGGGCAGGGCCTCTACTGAGTGTGCTCTAGGGCCAGACTAGTTGTGAGAAGACTTAGGGAGGGAGTAGGACCGGGTGTGTGTGTGTGTGTCGGGGTGTGTTCCCCATGGAATGATAGGCACATTCATTCTTTCACTCTAAAAAGGGAATATCACACCAGTGGCGAAAAATGTGACGTGGAGTTCTGTGTCTTGTCTTGTGGCTCCATGTTTCTCTCCATCTCACAACACACTGGTCTGTCTACTCTAACCCTGACCCCTGACCCTGACTCACTAACCCCAGCCCAGCCCCAGGATATAAGGCAGGGTGGGGGTAGATGGGGTGTCTGTGGCTCTCCAGTATGTGTAGGGGTCCTGTAGGGGACTAGTGTGGCCCCCAGTGTGTAGCCTGGCCCTATGATCCAGACTGTGGACGGTACGAGGTCTAACTCAGAGAACTACTTGAAGAATGGGTCTGATGTCTCACTGTCACTGAGCACTGTCTGTCTGTCTGTCTGTGTCACAAATGGAACCCTATTCCCTTTGTTGTGAACTACTTTTGACCACAACCCATAGGACTGGTTGAACCTAGTGCACTATACGGGGAATAAGGGTGCCATTTGGGGGACACCCTCTGTCTTCCCATAAATGTGAACTGGACTGAACTGAACAAGGAGAGGAATACGATATAAATGTTTGTATCTTATCTGTCTGACTGATGGGGGAGAGCAGAGAAGAGACACAGTAAACATAGTGTCCCTTTAGAGGTGTTTCACTAAACTATAACGACTGGGGAGGAAGGAAGGAAGGAAGGAAGGAAGGAAGGAAGGAAGGAAGGAAGGAAGGCAGGCAACAGAGAACATCAGTGTGTGTCAGTTGGAGGGCAAAACCCAATGTACAGTGAACACATACACACACACTTTGTTTGGGGAGGTGAAAGGCTTGGCTGCCTACGTACCCTAACAGGGACCCTCTGTAACTCACTGGGATATCTACTAAACACGTTTGCTGCTATTGGTTTATGATGAGTAATGTATATTGCTATTGGTTTATGATGAGTAATGTATATTGCTATTGGTTTATGATGAGTACTGTATGCTGTGTGTATTTTGTCCTCTTATGCGTCTGTATTCTACAGCTGCCGTTGTCTCCTGACGTGTGTGTGTGTGTGTGTGTGTGTGTGTGTGTGTGTGTGTGTGTGTGTGTGTGTACAGACCATGCAATTCAGTCCTCCACCATGTCAATGCACTGTTAGAAGAGGCTCCACTGACATCAGAGTCCTGTATCTCTCTGTTACTGAAATAGCACATAACACACTCCACTTCTCCTGTCACATACAGATACAGACTGGCTTTAGTTTGGTGGCAATTGCAGAGACCTTTCCTCCAGTCTTTCAATGTAGCAGAGTGGTATTTAGAAACATTTCATCCAACCCACTTCAACATGCTGGTGTTGTTTTGGTTTGGTTTTCACATGTTCTTTATTTTATTCAGAAATGAAAGATGTAAACATTTTATGCAACACCAATGGGTTTTGTTCTGTGAGGTTGAAATGGCGTTCTGTAACATGTCTGTCTGTCTGTCTGTCTGTCTCACCTGTCTCACCTGCCAACTGCATGTCTGTCACTAGTGTTAGTCTCTGTGCTCCTGTGGGAGTTCACACACTGCTCTCTGTGTGGTAGTTGCCCCAAGGTACAGATGCAGGATCAGCTTGCCCTCTCTCAAACCTAATCTTAACCATTTAGAGGGTAAACCCATAACTGATCTTAGATCAGTGTCTAGGGGGAACTTTGGCTCTCTGGTGGCCATTTTGGTTCCAGAGGCAGTGTTGTGTGTGTGCAGTTTCCCAGTGAGTGACAAGTGTACAATCACACCAACATCTACCAATGTGTCCTACCAAGTCATGCTGGTAATGACAAGATACTGTACATATTATAAATATGAGTATACATATTTTTAGGCCAGTTAAGCCCAATCTGTGCATCGTGTGCCTTATTCAACGAATTATCGATATACAGTAATATTGAGAAAAAAAAGTGATTTGGTCTTGAATGTCATTGTTGTTACAATATAGCCTAAGCAACTCTGATTATTTGAATTCAGCGTGAAATTTGGGTTTTTATTTATCTACCAAACTGCAGTTATTTCGATTCTAGAACTAAGAGCCGGTTTATTCACCAACATTCCAATACAGAATGCAGGCTGAAGCAAAGCATGCTGGGATTACAGTATCCGTATATGACCTCATGAAGAAGAAGGCTGCTGATAGACCAAGCTGAGGTTCCATGCAGTGAATGTAATATAATGGCATGGGGATGTAGACTGACTCTTCTAAACGCTTTGCTTTGAAACACTCAGCTCAACATGGCACGATACAGCCACTATACAGTAAACAGTCAATACAGTACTCAATAAAACATCCAACCCAGTATTAAGGTAAACACTCCGGGTAATTATTATAGATCTAATGTCTTAATAAACTGTTACATTAGAGTGAGCAGTGGTCATGTGACAGGGACATGATGTAAAACAGGATAATGTTTTTAATCTTTAAAAAAAGATTTGGGTACGATCTTACATTGTGAATGAGGTTCATGATTTGGGTACGTTTACTTTATTTTGGGAATGAATTTGTCTGCCTGTTTGGAACCCGAAGCAACATTTTGTTTAAAAGAGATGATTGTATTAATTAAAGTCTTGGCTATCAGTCATCCTCTGCTAACCGGTGTTGGGCTTAGAGAGACACACACACACATGCAGGAACACACACACACACACCTCTGTTCCTTTCCTCCAGACAGACGGGCTGTGCTCTAATGTCTTGTACATTGCCATATTGACCTGTGTCTCTGTGTTGCAGTGTCAGTCTAAAGCCTTTCTACCCTCCTGTCTATCTATGCTCTCCGTGTGCAGATGAACCAGACTCGTTGACATTACCTTTCTAATACTGTTCTGATTGGACAGTAGACATCCTGATGTTTGTAGATATGTTGTAAAGTTGGAACTGTGAATGTGTACATAATGATGGTCTTTTGTTTCAGGACTTTTTGTTGAATTTTTTTTTAACACGGCATGTATAGTTGAAATAAAATATTACTGCACAGAATTCTGATTCTGAGAGATATCCTTGTTTTTTTATGGTTCTCGAGAAGTCAGCGGATTAGACCAGTGACTCTAATCCAGTTAGTGAGCACAAGATGCAGCAATCACTGAACTCACTATAGAAGTCAGATATCAACATACTGTTCTTGTTCAACTGTAGTGATTTAGCAAAGCCACTCCTCAAGCTTTTGTTTTATTAGAGTTTCATGAGGGAAATCTTAACTGGGACACTAATGCCTATATTTATCCTAAAGGGTTCCTTCTTCAACATATCCCACAGCAGAAGAACAGGCTATTGGCCTCCATGCACCACTGCTATCATCACAAACCACTAGCTAACATCAAACACTATTTACACCTCTACTAAACAATGTCCTGTTTTCCTCTGGCACTGAGTGCGCTACATATCTACAGTTACACATGTAGGACAATGTTGTTTCAGAAATAGAAATTCAAAACGTGGATGGAGATTTGTTAAGATTTGGTGTTGCTAGCCAGTTTCTGCTTAGGGTTGCCAAGAAGTCTTTGTTGTCTTGCCAATGGTATAGTGTTGTTGTCTTGCCAATGGTATAGTGTTGTTGTCTTGCCAACGGTATAGTGTTGTTGTCTTGCCAACAGTATAGTGTTGTCTTGCCAATGGTATAGTGTTGTTGTCTTGCCAACGGTATAGTGTTGTTGTCATGCCAACGGTATAGTGTTGCGTCTTGCCAACGGTATAGTGTTGCGTCTTGCCAACGGTATAGTGTTGTTGTCTTGCCAATGGTATAGTGTTGTTGTCTTGCCAATGGTATAGTGTTGTTGTCTTGCCAATGGTATAGTGCTGTTGTCTTGCCAATGGTATAGTGCTGTTGTCTTGCCAACAACTATGTTAAGTTGTTGCATTTCCAAAGCAAAGTGGTGCTGTTGCATGCATAGGCTTTAGCTTAGTGGGCTTACATGGTCTTGAAGTGTGCAGATGACGTGATTCGATTCCCTCTTGGTCACGGCAGGGCGGGGTTGATGATTGCCATCTGAGAGGAGAGAAGACCTGTTGCAGAGCAGAGGGTATTTGTGTGTGTGTGCATGCATGGTCATGTGGGAACGTTTCCAGAGTGGTTTGTTGATGTAGAGATGAACATCTGGTCCAAGTCCCTCCCTGCTCTGGGCTTCAGATCTGAGCCTCAGCACAGTGCCAGGCAATTTAACACACACACTAACACACTGTACACATGCACACTAACCCAGTACCGTCACAGTGATGAGATGAGATATGGAAGAGCAGACCAGGCCTGGGTGGGAGTATGAGGAGACTACTCTTACCCCGCTTGATTCGCTGAATGAACAATAATTATGCTGAAGAATGACATTGTCTGTCTTACAGACACACACTAACACACAATGGGGTTCTGCTTATGTGTGTGATTCATGACGTGGTGCTATTTAATGGCTCCTCTACTTGGCTGCTACACACACATCCCCCCTTACTGTTAAGCTCTGATGTCAGGCACACACACTTATTTAAAACAATTCTAAAAAATAAATCACGGAAAAGTAGTGTGTGCATATGTATTCACCCCCTTTGCTATGAAGCCCCTAAATAAGATCTGATGCAACCAATTACCTTCAGAAGTCACATAATTAGTTAAATAAAGTCCACCTGTGTGCAATCTAAGTGTCACATGATCTGTCACATGATCTCAGTATATATACACCTGTTCTGAAAGGCCCCAGAGTCTGCAACACCACTAAGCAAGGGGCACCACCAAGCAAGCGGCACCATGAAGACCAAGGAGCTCTCCAAACAGGTCAGGGACAAAGTTGTGGAGAAGTACAGATCAGGGTTGGGTTATAAAAAAATATCTGAAATGTTGAACATCCCACGGAGCACCATTAAATCCATTATTAAAAAATGGAAAGAATATGGCACCACAACAAACCTGCCAAGAGAGGGCCGCCCACCAAAACTCACGGACCAGGCAAGGAGGGCATTAATCAGAGAGGCAACAAAGAGACCAAAGATAACCATGAAGGAGCTGCAAAGCTCCACAGCGAAGATTGGAGTATCCGTCCATAGGACCACTTTAAGCCGTACACTCCACAGAGCTGGGCTTTACAGAAGAGTGGCCAGAAAAAAGCCATTGATTAAAGAAAAAAATAAGCAAACACGTTTGGTGTTCGCCAAAGGCATGTGGGAGACTCCCCTAACATATGGAAGAAGGTACTCTGGTCAGATGAGACTAAAATTGAGCTTTTTGGCCATCAAAGAAAACGCTATGTCTGGCGCAAACCCAACACCTCTCATCACCATCCCCACAGTGAAGCCTGGTGGTGGCAGCATCATGCTGTGGGGATATTTTTCATTGGCAGGGACTGGGAAACTGGTCAGAATTGAAGGAATGATGGATGGCGCTAAATACAGGGAAATTAATGAGGGAAACCTGTTTCAGTCTTCCAGAGATTTGAGACTGGGACGGAGGTTCACCTTCCAGCAGGACAATGACCCTAAGCATACTGCTAAAGCAACACTCAAGTGGTTTAAGGGGAAACATTTAAATGTTTTGGAATGGCCTAGTCAAAACCAAGACCTCACTTCAATTGAGAATTTGTGGTATGATTTAAAGATTGCTGTACACCAGCAGAAGCCATCCAACTTTAAAGAGCTGGAGCAGTTTTGCCTTGAAGAATGGGCAAAACTCCCAGTGGCTAGATGTGCCAAGCTTATAGAAACATACCCCAAGAGACTTGCAGCTGTAATTGCTGCAAAAGGTGGCTCTACAAAGTATTGACTTTGGGGGGGGTGAATAGTTATGCACGCTCAAGTTTTCTGTTTCTTTGTACTATTTCTTGTTTGTTTCACAATAAAAAATATTTTGCATCTTACATTTACCAGACGCTCTTATCCAGAGCGACTTACAGTTAGTGAATACATATTTTTTTATACTGGCCCCCCGTGGGAATCAAACCCACAACCCTGGCATTGCAAACGCCATGCTCTATCAACTGAGCTACATCCCTGCCGGCCATTCCCTCCCCTACCCTGGACGACACTGGGACAATTGTGCGCCACCCATGATTCTCCCGGTCGCGGCCAGCTGCGACAGAGCCTGGATTCGAACCAGGATCTCTAGTGGCACAGCTAGCACTGCGATGCAGTGCCTTAGACCACTGCGCCACTCAGGCATCTTCAAAGTGGCAGGCATGTTGTGTAAATCAAATGATACAAGCCCCCCAAAAATCCATTTTAATTCCAAGTTGTAAGGCAACAAAATAGGAAAAATGCCAAGGGGGGTGAATACTTTCGCAAGCCACTGTATGTGTCTCTAATATGGTCATACATTTGGCAGGAGGTTAGGAAGTGCAGCTCAGTTTCCACCTCATTTTGTGGAATGAGGTGTCACTCTCTCTCTCTCTATCTCTCTTACTTTGTCATACCTTATCCCCCTCTCACATGCCCCCGCTTTCACACAGCAGTGGCAAATTCGGTGTGGGGGAGAGAGTGGCAATCAGGCTGGGAGAGGGCTGGGGTATACAGCTGGGGTTTGGGCTGAGAGAAGGGGAATCGGGCTGGGAGAGGGCTGGGGTATACAGCTGGGGTTTGGGTCTGAGAGAAGGGGAATCAGGCTGGGATAGGGCTGGAGTATAGAGATGGGGCTAGGGTCTGAGAGAAGGGTGAATCAGGCTGGGAGAGGGCTGAGGTATACAGCTGGGGTTTGGGTCTGAGAGAAGGGGAATCAGGCTGGGAGATGACTGGGGTATACAGCTGGGGTTTGGGTCTGAGAGAAGGGGGATCAGGCTGGGAGAGGGCTGGAGTATAGAGATGGGGTTAGGGTCTGAGAGAAGGGTGAATCAGGCTGGGAGAGGACTGGGGTATAGAGATGGGGTTTGGGGCCTGTGGGCTGAAAGTTTGACGTTTATTGTCATACAATTTTCCTCAAGAAGCAGAACTGAGCGATTTCCACTAGATGGGCCAGCTGCAAAGTCGAAAATGAGCTATTTGATCTTAATTTAAGGTTAGGGTTAGGCATTAGGGTTGGGTTTAAAATCAGATTGCATGACTTTGTAGCTGTGCCAGCTAGTGACCACTCTGCAAAGCTGCCTCCAGAGCAAGATTCATGACAAAAAACGCTAACCTGCGAAAGAAGGGGGAATCTGACTAGGACAGGAGCTAGAGGCTCTCTCGCTCTCTCTCTCTCTCTCTAGATTATAACGCAGGTCCCATCGCCCCTGTCTCATCAGATGTTCAGGCTGAATAGGCGAGGGCAGAGCAAAGTAAACACACAGAGCTATTCTGTCCTCTCCTTCATTCATCCCTCCACCCCCACGCCACACTCCTCCTCCGCCTCGCTGAGTCTGTGTGTGTGTCTAAGGACATAGCTAGGAGCTCATTCCCAAATAAACCCTTTCACCCACAGGTTGAAAGGAACACACTAAGGCACAGTCAAAGACACACACACACACACATACATGCACACACACAAACGCAGGAATAACTAGATTACAGTAATTGTAGTACGTGGATCTAGTAAAGCGTGTTGACACACAGCTAGAGGAGTGAGAGAAAATAAAAATGCTGGCCTGGATGGTGGGCTCCACAGCAACCCTTCAATGAGGAAAACAAGCAGTGTTACTGTAGTAGAACCCCACCCCCTTTTACCTACACTCTCTATGCTCCATATAGTTTACCTCTCTCTCCATCCCTCTCTCTCTCTCTCTCTCTCTCTCTCTCTCTCTCTCTCTCTCTCTCTCTCTCTCTCTCTCTCTCTCTCTATATATATATATATATATATATATATATCTCTAGACCTCCTTTGGAGATTGAAAGTAGCAATTCAACTAAATAATCACTCTGTACTCGTTCACCGTGCTCTCGTTCCAACTCCCCTCCTCTTCCCCTCTTCTCTTCTTAAGAGCAGTGGATGAAAACCTGCAATTACAGTTAGGGGCTGTAGTTATGGAAAGGTGTGTGAGAGGTTCTGTGTGGGATTCTCTTTGATAGTCTCTCTCACACACTCAGGTGCAGTCACGCACACAGGCAAATGTGAACACACACAGACACAGACACAGAAACACACACACACGCACGCACAAACACACACACACACACACACACACACACATAACACACAGAAAAGATTCAACAGCCACTTAAAACCCCAATTATAATGACAGGGAGATTAAATACCCTGGTCGGCCTGGCAGCAGCAGCAGCCTGGAGTGAAAAGAGAAGTTCTTCAGCAGCTATATGAGGAAGGAAGGCCTGGAGAATCTCTCTACTATACTATACACACTGCCATCTAAACTAATCCATATCCCACAGAACCGCAATATGGAGGGTTAGCCTAGTTAGTGGCACACAGAGCTTTGAGGACACACTTAAAAGACTGCTGTGAGGACATGAGAAATAGAGAGGAGAGGGAGAGGGGGGAGATGAGATGGAGAGGGAAGGAGAGCGATGAGAGAGTGGGGATTTCTAAGGAGACTTTGATCCGTTTAAGTCCTTTAAAATGATGATCAGTCGTACAGACAGTGAAGGTACGTATATTTACATTTTAGTCATTTAGCAGACGCTCTTATCCAGAGCGACTTACAGTTAGTGCATACATTTTTCATACTGGCCCCCCGTGGGAAACGAATCCACAACCCTGGTGTTGCAAGCGCCATGCTCTACCCAACTGAGCTACAGGGGACGTATACATTGACAGTTAAAGGAAACAAAGTGGTGTCTAGCCCCGTGTAGCTCAGTTGGTAGAGCATGGTGTTTGCAACGCCAGGGTTGTGGGTTCGATTCCCACGGGGGGCCAGTATAATTTTTTATTTTTTTATGTATGCACTCACTAACTGTAAGTCGCTCTGGATAAGAGTGTCTGTAAAATGTAAAACATGTATGTAAGGCCTTCTGCTAGTCACCCTCTTCAACAGAACCTCAGCCGGAGAGAAATCAACTACACACAGAAACAAGAGCCATTAGAGAGAAATATAGACATACTGTAGAGATGGGGAGATGGAGAGAGCGATTCCGTTCCATGAGTTTCTACACTCTTAGAACAAAAGGGTTCCAAAGGGGTTCTGCGGCTGTCCCCATAGGAGATTTCTTTTTGGTTCAAAGTATAACCCCTTTTGGTTGCATGTAGAACCCTCTGTGGAAAGGGGTCTACATCGAACAATATGTGGACAGCCGAAGATAGCACCTATTTTTTCTAAGAGTGTTGTTGTAAAAGGTGCAGGCATGCGTATGAGTCAGGGCTGTCATAGGATTTTGGTTTAAAGGCAATAAAATATTGACAGACTAGTGTGTTTATAAGGATACTGCTGTAAGACGTGTGACTCTGATTTATCTATGATCACACAATATTGATTATATTCCATGCATGGATGGTAAAGTAGAGAGAAAGAGAAAATATGGACTCATTTTGTTTTGGTACATGAACAAAAAAAATTGACCAATACACCTAGCTGGTTTATAGTTATTGGCAGGCTAGCTGGTTTGCTATTGGCTAGCTAGCTGGTTTTCTTATGGCTATTGGCAAGTTAGCTGGCTGGTTTTCTTATGGCTATTGGCAAGTTAGTTGGTTTGCTTATGGCTAGCTATTGGCAGGGTAGCTGGATTGCTTATGGCAAGTTAGCTTCTGGCTAACTATTGGCAGGATTGGTTTGCTTATGGCTAGCTAGCTGGTTTTCTTATGGCTATTGGCAAGTTAGCTGATTTGCTTATGGCTAGCTATTGGCAGGCTAGCTTGGTTGCTTATGGCTAGCTATTGGCAGGCTAGCTGGTTTGCTTATTTACATTTTAGTCATTTAGCAGACGCTCTTATCCAGAGCAACTTACAGTTAGTGAGTGCATACATTTTCATACTGGCCCCCCGTGGGAATCGAACCCACAACCCTGGCATTGCAAACACCATGCTCTACCAACTGAGCTACACGGGACTATGGCTAGTTATGGCAGGCTAGCTGGTTTGCTGAAAGCTATCAGGACGTCTGCCAGGTCATTCACCTGCTGAGGCCAGCACACTGCTGGCCTCAGCAGGTGACTACTGGACTAACTATAGTGTCTCACAGATGAGGAGAGGAGAGAGGAGGGGAGAGGTGTGGAGGAGCGTGAGGAGGGTAGAGAAGTGGATTGAGTGGAGAGGAGGAAAGGAGGAGGGGAGAGGTGGGTGGGGAGGGAGAGAGAGGAGGATTACAGAGAGGTGGAGAGGGAGAGACCAGAGGGGGAGCTGGGTAGAGAATGGGAGATGAGAGAACGTGTAGATGAGAGACGGGTAGGGAGGAACAGAAGAGGGTTGAGGAGAGGTGGAGAGGTGGAGACAGGTGGAACAGAAGAGGGTTGAGGAGAGGTGGAGACAGGTGGAACAGAAGAGGGTTGAGGAGAGGTGGAGAGGTGGAACAGAAGAGGGTTGAGGAGAGGTGGAGACAGGTGGAACAGAAGAGGGTTGAGGAGAGGTGGAGAGGTGGAGAGGTGGAGAGGTGGAGACAGGTGGAACAGAAGAGGGTTGAGGAGAGGTGGAGAGGTGGAGAGGTGGAGACAGGTGGAACAGAAGAGGGTTGAGGAGAGGTGGAGAGGTGGAGACAGGTGGAACAGAATAGGGTTGAGGAGAGGTGGAGAGGTGGAGACAGGTGAAACAGAAGAGGGTTGAGGAAAGGTGGAGAGATGAAGAGGAGGGTTGAGGTGGATTGATGGGAGTAGAAGAGGGTCGAGGGAAAGGATGAGACGAGTGGAGGGTGGGCAGGATTGAAGGGGCAGAGCGGGATGAGGGGAGAGGTGGATTGATGTGAGAAGTGTAGAGGGGAGCCAGAGTTCTGTTTAATGTGTGTCTTTAATATGAAACACACAGCAGTGTTCCTGGTCCAATACCTGCAGCTAAACCTGCTTACCTGTCACCTCTCATCTGTGTGTGTGTTGGTGTGTGTGATGGGACAAGCAGCAGCATGCCTATCAGAGACAGTGAGTCAGCATACACCTGGGAAGAGGTGCGTGTGGAGAGGGAGGTGCATGTGGGGAGGGAGGGAGGGAGGGGGGAGGGAGGGCGGTGGGGCAGGTGGGAATTGGGAAAGCCCCTCAGTGGGGGGTAGCCAGGCTAGTACGTTCCTTGACTCTGCTCTCACACACACACACACACACACACACACACACACACACACACACACACACACACAGACACATACAGTCACAGAGACACACAGACACACACACACACTGTTTTCCTCTAACTCCTTATTGATTTTCCCACAATGGAAACTGCAAAGGGCCACTAAGGAGTAGGTTGGTTCCTTGACTAAACCAGCCACAGAGTTTAATGCTTTATGTTATACCACACAACGTCCCCACAACACACACCCTGAAAACACACCCTCCCCCCAGGGCACCGAGACCTGACAGATCTCCTCCTCCTCACCTGTGACGCTCTAAGCCCTGGGAAAGCCCCCGATGGCCTCAGGAACTGGCAGCATACACACAGTTGGTTTACTGGTCATGTGCCAACACGTCTGTATAATTGGGATGTTGTAGAATAAAATGTTCAGCCACATCTGAAGAGCAGTACCATGACACATCAAACCAGATCCAGACAACCAGACAGTAGTGATTATGATGAGTACTGACTGAGTCCACAGCAGAACTGCCTATCCCTTCACTTCAGACACACACTATTCAGACATACACTATTCAGACATACACTATTCAGACATACACTATTCAGACATACACAATTCAGACCTTCACTATTCAGACATACACTATTCAGATATACACTATTCAGACATACACTATTCAGACATACACTATTCAGACATACACTATTCAGACATTCACTATTCAGACATACACTATTCAGACATACACTATTCAGACATACACTATTCAGACACACACTATTCAGACATTCACTATTCAGACATACACTATTCAGACATACACTATTCAGACATACACTATTCAGACATACACTATTCAGACATTCACTATTCAGACATTCACTATTCAGACATACACTATTCAGACATACACTATTCAGACATACACTATTCAGACATTCACTATTCAGACATTCACTATTCAGATATACACTATTCAGATATACACTATTCAGACATTCACTATTCAGACATACACTATTCAGACATACACTATTCAGATATACACTATTCAGATATTCACTATTCAGACATACACTATTCAGACATACACTATTCAGTCATTCACTATTCAGACATTCATTATTCAGACATTTACTATTCAGACATACACTATTCAGACATACACTATTCAGACATTCACTATTCAGACATTTACTATTCAGACATTCACTATTCAGACATACACTATTCAGACATACACTATTCAGACATTCACTATTCAGACATTTACTATTCAGACATTCACTATTCAGACATACACTATTCAGATATACACTATTCAGACATACACTATTCAGACATACACTATTCAGACATTCACTATTCAGACATACACTATTCAGACACACACTATTCAGACATACACTATTCAGACACACACTATTCAGACATTCATTATTCAGACATTCACTATTCAGACATACACTATTCAGACATACACTATTCAGACATACACTATTCAGACATTCACTATTCAGACATACACTATTCAGACATGCACTATTCAGACATACACTATTCAGACATTCACTATTCAGACATTCACTATTCAGACATTCACTATTCAGTCATTCACTATTCAGACATACACTATTCAGACATACACTATTCAGACATTCACTATTCAGACATTCATTATTCAGACATTTACTATTCAGACATTTACTATTCAGACATTCACTATTCAGACATTCACTATTCAGACATACACTATTCAGACATACACTATTCAGTCATTCACTATTCAGACATACACTATTCAGACATACACTATTCAGACATTCACTATTCAGACATTCATTATTCAGACATTTACTATTCAGACATTTACTATTCAGACATGCACTATTCAGACATGCACTATTCAGACATACACTATTCAGACATACACTATTCAGACATTCACTATTCAGACATACACTATTCAGACATACACTATTCAGACATACACTATTCAGACATTCACTATTCAGATATACACTATTCAGACATTCATTATTCAGACATTCACTATTCAGACACACACTATTCAGAAATTCACTATTCAGATATTTACTATTCAGACATTCACTATTTAGACATACACTATTCAGACATACATTATCCTGGAATACACTATTCAGATATACACTGAGTGGACAAAACATTAGGAACATTGGTGGACCATTCTTGATACACACGAGAAACTGTTGAGTGTGAAAAACCCAGCAGCGTTGCAGTTCTTGACACACTCAAACCAGTGCGCCTGGCACCTACTACCATACCCTGTTCAAAGGCAATTAAATATTTTGTCTTGCCCATACACTCTCTGAATGGCACACATACACAATCCATGTCTCAATTGTCTCAAGGCTTAAACATCCTTATTTAACCTGTCTCCTCCCCATCATCTACACTGATCAAAGTGGATTTAACATGTGACATCCATAAGGGATCATAGCTTTCACCTGGATTCACCAGGTCAGTCTATGTCATGGAAAGAGCATGTTTAATGTTTGTCTGAATAGTGTTTGTTTGAATAGTGTATTCCAGGACAATGTAATGTTTTGTACACTCAGTGTACATTAGCCTGGAATACACTATTCTGACATACACTATTCAGACATACATTATCCTGGAATACACTATTCTGACATACATTATCCAGGAATACACTATTCTGACATACATTATCCTGGAATATACTATTCTGACATACATTATCCTGGAATACACTATTCTGACATACATTATCCTGGAATATACTATTCTGACATACATTATCCTGGAATATACTATTCTGACATACATTATGCTGGAATATACTATTCTGACATACATTATTCTGACACACTATTGACTATTCTTCTGACATACACGATTCCAACATACAGTACATACAACATACATACAGTAGATTCTGCTTACTGGATGAATCAAATATATAGAAGCCCTGAAACAGAAACAATGATGTAACAATTCTCTGTTAATCAATAGGTGTGTTTTAATCAGTGTGCTATAACAGTCTAATAGGACAGATGTGATCGCTGTGTGTTTCCTCAGTATTAACTCTGTTAGTTAGTGGGCCTAATAGAACAGAGCTACCCAGGTCCCAAATATCACCCTATTCCCTACATAGTGCACTACGTTCGACCAGAGCCCATTGGACCCTAGTCAAAAGTAGTGCACTAGGGAATAGGGTGCTATTTGGAACACAACCCTACAGTGTGATGCTGGGACTAACAACATGGAGTTACTGAGCTGGGTTAGAGTCAGACCTGATTAGTCTACCATACAGATCAATGGTTTTATAATCTACACACACACACATGCTTGTGCGCACACACACACACACACACCAACATGCAGGAACACACACACACAAACACACTCACACACACATATACACACACACACACAGGAACACACACACACAAACCCTCCCCCAGCCTGTGCATTACTGAGTGAAGAAACTAGATGAATGCTGATGTCTGATAAAGTGGTGGTGAGAAGTAACCAACACATACAGATCTATATTCTCTCTCTCCCTTTTCCTACCCCACCCTTCTCTCTCTTCCATCCCTCTCTCTCCTCCTGTCTCTCTGCCACCACCTCTCGTTCCATCTCCCCTCCCCTCTCTCTCTCTCTCCCACCTCCTCTCTCCTCATCCCCCTCCACAGTGAACACAGCCCTGTTGTTCTGTGGAGGATCACCTCCAAGGGAAGGGAGAGAATGAAAGAAGAGGAGTAAATGAGAAAAGGAGGAAGAGAGAGAGAGAGAGAGAGAGAGAGAGAGAGAGAGAGAGAGAGAGAGAGAGAGAGAGAGAGAGAGAGAGGGGGGGGGGGGGGGGGTGGTGCAAGGCTCTTACACAACAGCCCCACCCTGTCCAGCAGTAGGCAGAGTCATCAGAATCACCATTCAGATAAACCACGTCAACATCTAAGTTGGTAAAAGTGTGGCGCAAGCAATGCCAAGGTTGTGGTTTCAATGCCTGCAAGGATAAAATGCAGATACTCACTATACTGTAAGTTGCTGTGGAGACTAAAGTCTGCTAAATGGCATATAAATATATAGACACACACATGCTATGAGTAGCAGGTCTCCCTCAGCGTCTTGTTGTGCTGACTCTCCCCAGTCTGTGTGTATGCATGGTCAACAGGCAGCAGTCTGGCTACTAGCCCCAGGAGGCCTTCAGAGACCAGAGCTGCTCCCTCTGAGCTATGGTAGAGTGACAGAAATACACAGGGGCTCCGTGTCTGTGTGTGTGTGTGTGTGTCTCTGTGTGTGTGCTTTATGTGTGTATGCATGCGTGTGGGGGGGCAGATCGGGGGCAGGACAGGGCTTATTAAAAGGCTGCCTGAGGAGAGGGCTTTCACTCGAGACTCCACAGGGTGTGTGTGTGTGTGTATGTGTGCCATTGTATGCCACAGTTCCGTGTCTCCAGAGAGAAGCCCCATCCTGAGAAGAGACATTATGCAGCGTTTCCCAAACTCGGTCCTCAGGACCCCAAGGGGTACATGTTTTGGTTTTTGCTCTAGCATTACACAGCTGATTCAAATGATAAAAGCTTGATGATTAGCTGATTATTTGAATCAGCTGTGTACTGCTAGGGCAAAAACCTAAATGTGTACCCCTTGGGGGTCCCGAGGACCGAGTTTGAGAAACCCTTTCTTTCTCCTCCTGTCCTCTTCCTGATCAGTATATTATTCTCTTCTACCCTGATCTGTCTATTCCAACTAGCTCTCACAGTCTCACATCAGAATTAGACGTTCATCCATGTTTCTCTAAAGTCAAATTTCAAAGTTGTTCCAAACGTTTTTAAAGTTAGGGTTAAGGTTTGGGATACGTTTTAAAACAAAAATCTATTTCGCTGGATTAGAACTTTTGGAATCGACCATCCCCGTCCACAACACTCTAGCAAACCGAAACCTACTTGACAGTAAAAGCGCTCACTGTTTCCCCTAGTGGCCAGTTTCCACGTCATCTCTTGACGTCCTCAGACATGGATGGACGTCGAATACTGACTTGTATCATGGGTGACCTGGCTATTTTATTCTCCTCTTCTACCCTGATCTCTCTAGTCTCCTCTTCTACCCTGATCTCTCTAGTCTCCTCTTCTACCCTGATCTCTCTAGTCTCCTCTTCTACCCTGATCTCTCTAGTCTCCTCTTCTCTGCTGGAAAACTCTGCACAAGTGTTAATTAGAACCTGAGAGATAGAGAGAGAGAGAGAGAGAGAGAGAGAGAGAGAGAGAGAGAGAGAGAGAGAGAGGAAGAGAGATAAAGAGAGAGAGAGAGAGAGAGAGAGAGAGAGAGAGAGAGAGAGAGAGAGAGAGAGAGAGAGAGAGAGAGAGGAAGAGAGAGAGTAGGAGAGATAAAGAGAGAGAGAGAGGAAAGGGTGGATGGAAGGAGGAGAGAGAGAGAGAGAGAGAGAGAGAGAGAGAGAGATGAGAGAGAGAGAGAGAGAGAGAGAGAGAGAGAGAGAGAGCGAGAGAGAGAGAGCGATGGGGTATACTGTGAGGGCTTGATTGTGTGTCTGTCACAACTTCCGCCGAGGCTGTCTCCCCTCCTTGTTCGGGCAGGTTTCGGCGTTCGTCGTCACCGGTTTACTAGCTACTGCCGATCCCATTCTCATCACTCCACTTGTCATGTCTTGTCAATCACACACACCTGGTGCTCATTCCCCTAATTAGTATGTGTATAAGTGTTCCCTCTGTTCCCCTTGTCTTTGTGAGTGATTGTTTATTGTGAGAGCGAGTAGCTTGGTTGAGCTACTCTTCTATTTGTACTTGCCAAGGTGGAATATTTTCCCTTGTATTAGTTTCGTTTTCACGCTGGGAGCGTTTTATTTATGTAAACGGAATAAACTCTGGACTTCAGTGTTTTACCTCCTGCGCCTGACTCCTTTATTCACACCTCATCACAGTGTCACCAGAGATAGAAATAGATAGACATACAACGAACTATGACTCATAAAACTATTTTTTTTTTTAACTCAATGACAAAACCAATCATGTTCCAGTAGATCAAATGGGGCTTTCAATAGACTTCTAATTCATTCAAGTGTTTACACAGTCACGGTTGTGCAGCTATTAAAATACCAAATCAAATAAACAAATATTTACAACTATAATTAATCCAGAGATAATATCCAAACATAATTCATCATTAATATTGATGATAGTAAATAATCTCTGACCATCTTTAATCAAGGATCTAATTAAACATGTATAATGTAAACAAGTGTAAATGTACATGTAATGTTAACTGTTGATTAGATGGATTAGTGAAAAACATAAACATTGTCCTGCTCTTATCTCATCTCTCTGGGTCATAAGGAGAAGTTACGATAATGTTTTGCTAACTGTTATGCTACATTTTATGCTAACTGTTATGCTAACCTTTAAGCTAACTGTTATCATAATTGTTATGGAAAATGTGAAACGGATCCACTGTTATGTCAACATTAAAGGGTCCTTTTAATTAGAGTAAAGTAGAGCCCGCTCACAATTGCTTCAAAATGTTAATTTGTTATCTGTGTCCATTTCAGGTTAGACCATTTTGATGTGAATCAGGCTCCTGAAAGAATGTTAGTTTGTAACAGCTGTGTCTGACTG
>NC_140024.1:25089116-25090963 GCF_964263955.1 Coregonus lavaretus | reverse complement strand
GACGTAAACACCCCATCGCCATGCCAACGGCCACTGTCACTCAGCCGTGAGGGTAAATAACAGGATCACACACACACACATACACAAAAACACACAACCACAGACATACACAACAACACCACTTCCATCAGATGCAGTGGGAGTGAGGCTCCTTCATGTCAGCTCAGGAGAGTGATGATAATGTGTGTTTTGGGTTGGGGACTGGGTGGGTGTGTGTGTGTGTATGTGTGTGTGTGTGTGTGTGTGTGTGTGTGTGTGTGTGTGTGTGTGTGGTTTGTTTGTGTTTGTGTGTTTCCCATGGACCCACGCAGGGCTTATTTGTAGCTCTCACATGCTGAGCTCTAAAGCAGGCGCTAAGCATTGTGGGTAATCACTAGGGTTAGTGTCTCAAATACTCCAGTTAGGGTTTCACTGCCGTCTGCTGGTGTAGGATACACGCTGGAACCTGCGCCTGTGTATGTGTGTGTGTGGGGTCAGGAGAACACTGAACACAAACAAACTGAGTTAAGTAAATACGTCTCTCTCCGTTGTAAGGATCTGGTTCTATCCTGGGGGCAGACTCCTCTCTGCTTACGTACTCACAAACACTGTTCTACAATGTTCTCTAATCTACAGCCTCTGCCCATGTATACATTAACAACCTCTAACTTCTAGAGCACAATCCCTCTTCTGTCCTCTTTCCATCCTCACCAACCCAGTAACCCCTCCTCTCACCTTACCAACGTACAGACCCAGCCCTCCTCTCACCTTATCAACGTACAGACCCAGCCCTCCTCTCCCATTACCAACATACAGACCCAGCCCTCCTCTCACCTTACCAACGTACAGACCCAGCCCTCCTCTCACCTTTCCAACGTACAGACCCTCCTCTCCCATTACCAACGTACAGACCCAGCCCTCCTCTCCCATTACCAACGTACAGACCCAGCCCTCCTCTCACCTTACCAACGTACAGACCCAGCCCTCCTCTCACCTTACCAACGTACAGACCCAGCCCTCCTCTCACCTTACCAACGTACAGACCAAGCCCTCCTCTCACCTTACCAACGTACAGACCCAGCCCTCCTCTCACATTACCAACGCACAGACCCAGCCCTCCTCTCACCTTACCAACGTACAGACCCAGCCCTTCTCTCACCTTACCAACGTACATACCCAGCCCATCCTCTCACCTTACCAACGTACAGACCCAGCCCTCCTCTCCCATTACCAACGTACAGACCCAGCCCTCCTCTCACCTTACCAATGTACAGACCCAGCCCTCCTCTCCCATTACCAACGTACAGACCCAGCCCTCCTCTCCCATTACCAACGTACAGACCCCAGCCCTCCTCTCACCTTACCAACGTATAGACCCAGCTCTCCTCGTCACCTTACCAACATACAGACCGGCCCTCCTCTCACCTACCAACGTACAGACCCAGCCATCCTCTCCCATTACCAACGTACAGACCCAGCCCTCCTCTCACCTTACCAAAGTACAGACCCGGCCCTCCTCTCCCATTACCAACGTACAGACCCAGCCCTCCTCTCACCTTACCAACGTACAGACCCAGCCCTCCTCTCAACTTACCAATGTACAGACCCAGCCCTCCTCTCCCATTACCAACGTACGGACCCAGCCCTCCTCTCTCATTACCAATGTACAGACCCAGCCCTCCTCTCCCATTACCAACGTACGGACCCAGCCCTCCTCTCTCATTACCAACGTACAGACCCAGCCCTCCTCTCCCATTACCAACGTACGGACCCAGCCCTCCTCTCTCATTACCAACGTACAGACCCAGCCCTCCTCTCACCTTACCAACGTCAGACCCAGCCCTCCTCTCACCTTACCAACGTACAGA
>NC_140024.1:25021616-25084116 GCF_964263955.1 Coregonus lavaretus | reverse complement strand
ACGAGCTAGCGAGATCCTATTGGCGCGTTCTAGCAGACATCTGCATGTTTCCGTTAGGGAACACCTCCTCTGTGAAGTGCACGTGTGCAATAACTCAATTCGCCTTTGCACTCCTTCTAAACAACGCAATTTAAAAAAAAACTTTGCAAAGGATAAAGTCTACAAAACTTATTCCACTCTGTTCATGACAGATTCTAGTTTTGGGAACAGAAAACTGTATTGAGATCAAATGTTTCATCGATTAGAAAATGTGCAGAATGTCAGCCAAAATCCATCTCGCACCATCTTCTCCCACTGCCGGCCAGTGGGCTTCCTCTCACTACCATATTGATTGTGAATGGAAACGCTAAGCGGATGCTTCACATCTATCTGTTGTATAACCCTATAGCCTCTTGTGATGATCAGTAGATTTACCGTTTTTTTCGATTGCTAACAAGCATTGTTCAATACTGTGGATACATGTGCAAAACTCTAAATACAGTTATCACAACAACACTCTATGTGGCAACCTGTGGGTCATTTGTCATTGCTTTGACACAAAATGCATTCAATGACATCTTTCAAATTACATACATTCTTGTCTCACAAAAACACATTTACCAACAAAACTGTATCTACAGACCATTTTACAAATGTTAAGATACCCTTATCAAAACTGTTAAACTCAAGTTCAAAAGCTACTGAAAATTGAATTAGACTGCAATTTTTTACATTGCTACAGTAAAAGCAAAATAGAAATTCTAAAATAAAAAATATAATAATAATAACTCTTAATTATTCACAGCTGATTTTCATTCTACATTACGTAACTGAAGACCTACCCAGGTGTTTTCCATTTTTATGTCATTACCATCTCTACAAAAGGCGACATCTTTGGAATATATTTTACATAATCATGGACCCAGCCAGAGATCGTGTAGTGGCTTACAGAGGTGGAAGAGTTGCTGAGAGAGGCAGAGGATTACGTATCCGTGGTGGAAGACGACTCAGGGGAAGACCCAGAGTTGTAGTGTCAGATGAGATTAGGGCTACAATCATTGATCATGTTGTCAATCATGGTCTATCAATGAGAGATACTGGTCTCAGAGGGCAGCCAAATTTGCAACGCTCAACTGTGTCATCTATTATAACCTTCCAGCAAACTAACAGGTAAGATATGCATTCTGCATGGGCATCTAACTGTACTGAATATTACTGTAGAGTAGTAAATCGAGCAAAAGCTCTCCGAACCACTTGTGTGTCATTTTATTTATGTTTTAGGACCCAACGGTTAACAAATGGAGGGGGGAGAGGTAGGATTTTCTCTGCTCAGCAGGAAGCTGTAATTGTTGACATGGTCATTAGCAACAATGCCATAAAACTGTTACCTCCCGAGTGGCGCAGTGGTCTAAGGCACTGCATCGCAGTGCTACAGTGGGGAAAAAAAGTATTTAGTCAGCCATCAATTGTGCAAGTTCTCCCACTTAAAAAGATGAGAGAGGCCTGTAATTTTCATCATAGGTACACGTCAACTATGACAGACAAAATGAGAATTTTTTTTCCAGAAAATCACATTGTAGGATTTTTTATGAATTTATTTGCAAATTATGGTGGAAAATAAGTATTTGGTCAATAACAAAAGTTTCTCAATACTTTGTTATATACCCTTTGTTGGCAATGACACAGGTCAAACGTTTTCTGTAAGTCTTCACAAGGTTTTCACACACTGTTGCTGGTATTTTGGCCCATTCCTCCATGCAGATCTCCTCTAGAGCAGTGATGTTTTGGGGCTGTCGCTGGGCAACACAGACTTTCAACTCCCTCCAAAGATTTTCTATGGGGTTGAGATCTGGAGACTGGCTAGGCCACTCCAGGACCTTGAAATGCTTCTTACGAAGCCACTCCTTCATTGCCCGGGCGGTGTGTTTGGGATCATTGTCATGCTGAAAGACCCAGCCACGTTTCATCTTCAATGCCCTTGCTGATGGAAGGAGGTTTTCACTCAAAATCTCACGATACATGGCCCCATTCATTCTTTCCTTTACACGGATCAGTCGTCCTGGTCCCTTTGCAGAAAAACAGCCCCAAAGCATGATGTTTCCACCCCCATGCTTCACAGTAGGTATGGTGTTCTTTGGATGCAACTCAGCATTCTTTGTCCTCCAAACACGACGAGTTGAGTTTTTACCAAAAAGTTATATTTTGGTTTCATCTGACCATATGACATTCTCCCAATCCTCTTCTGGATCATCCAAATGCACTCTAGCAAACTTCAGACGGGCCTGGACATGTACTGGCTTAAGCAGGGGGACACGTCTGGCACTGCAGGATTTGAGTCCCTGGCGGCGTAGTGTGTTACTGATGGTAGGCTTTGTTACTTTGGTCCCAGCTCTCTACAGGTCATTCACTAGGTCCCCCCGTGTGGTTCTGGGATTTTTGCTCACCGTTCTTGTGATCATTTTGACCCCACGGGGTGATATCTTGCGTGGAGCCCCAGATCGAGGGAGATTATCAGTGGTCTTGTATGTCTTCCATTTCCTAATAATTGCTCCCACAGTTGACTTCTTCAAACCAAGCTGCTTACCTATTGCAGATTCAGTCTTCCCAGCCTGGTGCAGGTCTACAATTTTGTTTCTGGTGTCCTTTGACAGCTCTTTGGTCTTGGCCATAGTGGAGTTTGGAGTGTGACTGTTTGAGGTTGTGGACAGGTGTCTTTTATACTGATAACAAGTTCAAACAGGTGCCATTAATACAGGTAACGAGTGGAGGACAGAGGAGCCTCTTAAAGAAGAAGTTACAGGTCTGTGAGAGCCAGAAATCTTGCTTGTTTGTAGGTGACCAAATACTTATTTTCCACCATAATTTGCAAATAAATTCATAAAAAATCCTACAATATGATTTTCTGGATTTTTTTTCCTCAATTTGTCTGTCATAGTTGACGTGTACCTATGATGAAAATTACAGGCCTCTCTCATCTTTCTAAGTGGGAGAACTTGCACAATTGGTGGCTGACTAAATACTTTTTTTCCCCACTGTAGCTGTGCCACTAGAGATCCTGGTTCGAATCCAGGCTCTGTCGTAGCCGGCCGCGACCGGGAGACCCATGGGGCGGCGCACAATTGGCCCAGGGTAGGGGAGGGAATGGCCGGCAGGGATGTAGCTCAGTTGGTAGAGCATCGCGTTTGCAACGCCAGGGTTGTGGGTTCGTTTCCCACAGAGGGTATAAAAAAATAATGTATGCACTCACTAACTGTAAGCTAAATGACAAAACTTTTTTTTTTAAACAATTTGTTGCCCTGTGGATTTACAATATTTTAGTGTCATGGAGCTTGAAGCCAGGCCAACACCCCACATGTTCGTCTTTGTGGATGAGGCTGGTTTTAACATGGCCAAAACACGCCGACGTGGAAGGAATGTGATTGGGAAAAAAACAACAGTGAATTTCCCGGGTCAGAGCGGTGCCAACATCCCAATGTGTGCTGCAATATCCTCTGAATGATTGCTGTTACATAAACCACTAACTGTTGCCATACAACACAGAGCACCTCATTTCATTCATGGATGACCTCTATGGAAGGCTTTTGCTAGGAGAAGAAAGAGGGCAAGTCAGAAGAAATATGGAAACCTGGTTAATTGAATGGGACAATGTGGCATTTCACCACTCCCATGTGGTTTGCACTCCCAGCCCATCCCGGGATGGTGTCACTTTTCCTCCCCCCTTACTCTCCCTTCCTCAACCCCATAGAATAATGATTTTCCTCATGGAGGTGGAAAGTTTATGACCACCATCCACATGATCAAATGTCACTCTTGGATGCAATGAATGCAGGATGCCTGGATATCTCTGCAGAAGATTGCCAGGGATGGATCAGCCATGCAAAGAGATTCTTTCCCAGGTGTATTGCGCGAGAGGCCATACAGTGTGATGTGGATGAGAACTTGTGGCCCAATGCAGCAGACAGGGTTGACTAGCATTGTTATATATCTGTTTCATTTGGACAATATGCTATGCATATTCATAGTGTGTATACACTTTTTGTTTGTTTAACAGTACTGGAATTATTTATTTTTGTGTATTTTGGAATTACTCTGCAAAAAGCAAAATACAGTAATTTGCAAAACTACAGTAAATTGTATTGAAGCATGTTGCAGCCTTTCTGCTTTATTTATTTACATATCTTGCAGGACATTCTATACAGTACAGGTTTGCCACTCTTCTTTTGTAAAAATGACTGTTGGTTCATCTAAAAAAATATGATATTAAAGACAAATTGACACATTTTCAAGTGGTAGCTGTTTTTAGAGTTTTGTAGGTCATGATACTATGAATGACAAAGTGTGCATGTCGTGAGAGACTGTTAGCTTTCATTTGGTAGAAAGATTTGCTTTTGAGACATGTAGGATGTGCATTGCCAAGTTGCATGTTGTTTTGATAACTGTATTTAGAGTTTTGCACATGTATCCGCAGTATTGAACAATGCTTGTTAGCAATCGGAAAAAAACTGTAAAGACACACACGCACATCCTGTACTTGCATGTACACACGCACGCATGCACGCACACACACACACACACACACACACACACACAGGCAAAGTGACTGAGACAGAGGGTGCTTGTGAATGCAGGCAGTTCCTCAGACCTTTTCAGCTCTAAAGGTTCAGACAGATACTCTACGTATACACCCCTGTGTGTGTGTGTGTGTGTGTGTGTGTGTGTGCGTGCATCTGTGTGCGTGCGTGTGTGTGTGTGTGTCTGTGTGTGACTGCAGTGGGGAGTCTACGGGGGTAGAGTGGAACAAATTGCAGCATTTTTCCTGCCAAGCAACAACACAGCGAGAGGTGCCACTGATCAAAACGCAGATCTGAGAATCACACACAAACACACACTAGTACCGCTGCTGAGAAGTACACGCAAACTCTTATGGCTCACAAATGGCCTTCTCAGACTCTCTTTAATCTGTCTATTGTGGGCAGCGAAGCTCGTAGTGAAGCTGGCAAATCTGTGTCTGACTGGGAGAGAACAGAGGAAGAGAGAGAACAGAGGAAGAGAGAGAACACAGAGGAAGAGAGAGAGAGAGAGAGAGAGAGAGAGAGAGAGAGAGAGAGAGAGAGAGAGAGAGAGAGAGAGAGAGAGAGAGAGAGAGAGAGAGAGAGAGAGAGAGAGAGAGAGAGAGAGAGAGAGAGAGAGAGAGAGAGAGAGGTAACTCCCATAGGCTCCACATGCCATGTTACATGTGTAATATCAACATCTCGCCAACAGGAGGCAGTGTTCAGCTCAGATACTAATGAGTTCTATTCAGATTGAAATGTGTTGCATTATATTATCAACACATTTTATAAACTTTTAAAAAGTTTGTCAGTAGGCTATAACTGTGTGAACGATCCAATGACTGCTGACAAGTGTTGACAGTGATGAGTACTTCCTATTACTTATATGGTCACTGTGGCCTCACATCATCCAAATACCCTCTTATTGGATATACACACACTCTCTCACCCCACCTCTCTCCTCTCTGCCTCAACCCTCCTTACCCCTCCTCTCTCCTCCTCTCTCTCTCACCCCTCCTCTCTCCTCTCTGCCTCAACCCTCCTTACCCCTCCTCTTCCCTCCTCACCCCTTCTATCTGCCTCACCCCTGCTCCCTCCTCCTCTCTACCTCAACCCTACTTACCCCTCCTCCTCTCTGCTTTAACACTCCTCATCCCTCCTCCCTCCCTACTTACCCCTCCTCCTCTCTGCTTTAACACTCCTCATCCCTCCTCCCTCCCTACTTACCCCTCCTCCTCTCTGCTTTAACACTCCTCATCCCTCCTCCCTCCCTACTTACCCCTCCTCCTCTCTGCTTTAACACTCCTCATCCCTCCTCCCTCCCTACTTACCCCTCCTCCCTCCTCCACTGCCTCAACCAACCCTCCTTACCCCTCCTCTTCCCTCCTCACCCCTTCTCTCTGCCTCACCCCTGTTCCCTCCTCCTCTCTGCCTCCCTCTCCTCACTCCTCCTCCCTGCCCATATCCCTCACCCTATATGCGTCCACATGCTTCCCAGCCGAAACAGTTTGGAAGAGTTTGTGCATATATTATGACGACATTTTGTGAAATTTTTGTTCGGGCACACAACATTTTTTCAGGAGGCAAGCCGTAGTCGGTAGCCGACTTTGGCTTGCAACGTTTCGTCGGTGATTGGTCAACAGTAGGGATCTTCAGTAAAGTCTTTGTTGTCATTCAATGAGAGACGACTCATTTTCATGCAAATTTTTTCATTGAGAAATACTGCACCAAACATCTTAGTTAGATGTAACATTGCAAGACTAAGATCTCCTCGGTAAAAACGTCAAAATTAATGACAGATTTCTTGAGTTATCTTAGATTCATTCTGACTATTTTGAGGAAGTGTATACTGGCTACGGCGTCTCAAGATGGACTATTGGCGCTTTTTTCAAATTTTTCAAGTGAAGGTCTTTTAAGGGAGTATGCGAGCACACTCATTCAGTTCGCCTAGCTAGGTGCCAGCTGAACTGAAGCATGCTGACGCCTTAAGACCTGGCTGGTTGGTAGTAGCAGGAAAGACATAGTGGACAATGAGGGACAAAGAGACAAGATGACAGCTGACTGTATTGTTCCTCCTCGTGGACTGTGTCTATTGATCATCACTATCTCATCAGCATGTTATCAGGTTGTGATCTGCTGTGTGTTGGGGTTTGGTGGGGTTGTAGAGGGGGTCAGGTTAGAGGGGGTCTGCTGTGTGTTGGGGTTTGGTGGGTTTGTAGAGGGGGTCAGGTTAGAGGGGGTCTGCTGTGTGTTGGGGTTTGGTGGGGTTGTAGAGGGGGTCAGGTTAGAGGGGGTCTGCTGTGTGTTGGGGTTTGGTGGGGTTGTAGAGGGGGTCAGGTTAGAGGGGGTCTGCTGTGTGTTGGGGTTTGGTGGGGTTGTAGAGGGGGTCAGGTTAGAGGGGGTCTGCTGTGTGTTGGGGTTTGGTGGGGTTGTAGAGGGGGTCAGGTTAGAGGGGGTCTGCTGTGTGTTGGGGTTAAGTGGGATTGTAGAGGGGGTCAGGTTAGAGGGGGTCTGCTGTGTGTTGGGGTAAGTGAGGTTGTAGAGGGGGTCAGGTTAGAGGGGGTCTGCTGTGTGTTGGGGTTAAGTGGGATTGTAGAGGGGGTCAGGTTAGAGGCGGTCTGCTGTGTGTTGGGGTAAGTGAGGTTGTAGCCATCGTACCAACAGGAACAGCCTGAGGTACAGAACAAAGAGGGTCAAGAGGACTGAGCTGATGATAGTCTATCAGGAACCAAACAATGAACCTACAACACACCTCCTGGGAGTTAAGACCAGTGGTAAAGACACACACAGAAAACACCTGAAGGGACATTTACCTGGTAAAGAACAAGATCTAGCCAAATACTCAAACATTAGATGATGTATTATCTTATTGACAATGTATTAACATATTTTCAATGTATTAAACATAATGTATTAAAACATATTGTTAATGTCCTAACCCTTACATATCTACCCATGTATTCAGTTATAAAGATGGGTGGTGGAGAATACTGTGCTGGTTCCCAGAAAACACACAGCACAGCAGCTTTCTAGTTAATAAGTACTGCAGAGGACAGACCAAACCCACTTATCCAGCAAATGGATTCATCTGACTCCGGTCCTATATTTCTCTGATCTAATGAAATCTCCTCCTTCATCTAGCTAATGACCCAGAGTAGAGAGCCAGAGTGTGTGTGTGTGTGTGTGTGTGTGTGTGTGTGTGTGTGTGTGTGTGTGTCAGACTTCATTACAGAAGCTTTCCTCTGAGGCAGCACTTAGGACAGAACACACACCCACACACACAAACACACACACACACACTTGCAGACTGTCAGAGAGTGAGTGATGGTGCTGCTACAGTTAAAACCTCCAGTTTGCTGATTGAGAGGAAGAGGAGGACTTCTGAACTCTTCATCCTCTGATAGATGGGCCTTTCAGTTAAGACAGACTGATTTAAAGTGGTTTTAAATAACATTAAGTGAATGAGGAAGAATATGTCCACACTGAAACAGCCTGGAGGTGTCAGCTAAAGCCTTGCTGTGGCCACCACAGTAAATACTGAATGAGTACAGTCATCTTTATAGGTGAGCTTTGTATGACAAGGAATGCAGAAATGATACAGTAGTCTGCATGTATTATATTCATAATCATGAATGAGATTCAAGTGAAGTTGCTAATCTATTCCACTAGATGGCAGTGCAGTATTAACCATATTGAGATGCTTATTACACCACAGATTTACATCATTTAGCAGACACTCTTAGCCAGAGCGACTTACAGTACAGTGAGTGCATACATTTTCATTCTTTTTAATACTGGTTCCCTGTGGGAATCGAACCCAAGCGTTGCAAACACCATGCTATACCAACTGAGCCACACAGGACCACAGCAGAGTAAGAGTATCCAAAACAATACTCACATTCAAAAGTAATATGTTCCTCACACTCAACTTTAGCTACCATCCACTGGTTTAACACACACATAAAACCAGACTAGCTTTACCAATGTGTAAGAGCTAAGCTACAGTATTGTATTGGTGGTCCAGCTAGCTCTAATGAGTTTGACTGTTGGATGGATGTCTAGCACTGAAGGTCAACACAGGAATGGGGCTAAAGCCACCTACACCACGAACGTGTCCCAATCTTTTCCCTTCTACGGCTGTTATCAATCACCCACCACAGTAACAGTCTGAATGACTCCAGTTCATTATCACCTGCCTCTCTCTCTCTCTCCCTCGTTGCTCTCTCTCTCTTAGATTTTTCTCTCTCCATCCTCTCCCTCCCTCTCTCTCTCTCACTCTCTTTCTCCGCTCTCTTCTCGCTCGCTCGTTCGCTCTCTTTCTCTCTCTCTCTCCTTTCTCTCTCTCTCCTTTCTCTCTAATCTCTCGCTCTCTTTCTCCGTTAATACCTGTTCAGCCAGTTAGGTGTTTATCGATTTTCTGTGTCTCTCTTATACCTTCATAACCTCTGACCACCACACAACACTAGGACTCTAATCTGGTTCCCTGCTCTGACCACCACACAACACTAGGACTCTAATCTGGTTCCCTGCTCTGACCACCACACAACACTAGGACTCTAATCTGGTTCCCTGCTCTGACCACCACACAACACTAGGACTCTAATCTGGTTCCCTGCTCTGACCACCACACAGCATGAGGACTCTAATCGGGTTCCCTGCTCTGACCACCACACAACACTATGACTCTAATCTGGTTCCCTGCTCTGACCACCACACAGCATGAGGACTCTAATCTGGTTCCCTGCTCTGACCACCACACAACACTAGGACTCTAATCTGGTTCCCTACTCTGACCACCACACAACACTAGGACTCTAATCTGGTTCCCTGCTCTGACCACCACACAACACTAGGACTCTAATCTGGTTCCCTGCTCTGACCACCACACAGCATGAGGACTCTAATCTGGTTCCATACTCTGACCACCACACAACACTAGGACTCTAATCTGGTTCCCTGCTCTGACCACCACACAGCATGAGGACTCTAATCTGGTTCCCTGCTCTGACCACCACACAACACTAGGACTCTAATCTGGTTCCCTGCTCTGACCACCACACAACACTAGGACTCTAATCTGGTTCCCTGCTCTGACCACCACACAACACTAGGACTCTAATCTGGTTCCCTGCTCTGACCACCACACAACACTAGGACTCTAATCTGGTTCCCTGCTCTGACCACCACACAACACTAGGACTCTAATCTGGTTCCCTGCTCTGACCACCACACAGCATGAGGACTCTAATCGGGTTCCCTGCTCTGACCACCACACAACACTATGACTCTAATCTGGTTCCCTGCTCTGACCACCACACAGCATGAGGACTCTAATCTGGTTCCCTGCTCTGACCACCACACAACACTAGGACTCTAATCTGGTTCCCTACTCTGACCACCACACAACACTAGGACTCTAATCTGGTTCCCTGCTCTGACCACCACACAACACTAGGACTCTAATCTGGTTCCCTGCTCTGACCACCACACAGCATGAGGACTCTAATCTGGTTCCATATTCTGACCACCACACAACACTAGGACTCTAATCTGGTTCCCTGCTCTGACCACCACACAGCATGAGGACTCTAATCTGGTTCCCTGCTCTGACCACCACACAACACTAGGACTCTAATCTGGTTCCCTACTCTGACCACCACACAACACTATGACTCTAATCTGGTTCCCTGCTCTGACCACCACACAGCATGAGGACTCTAATCTGGTTCCCTGCTCTGACCACCACACAACACTAGGACTCTAATCTGGTTCCCTGCTCTGACCACCACACAGCATGAGGACTCTAATCTGGTTCCCTACTCTGACCACCACACAACACTAGGACTCTAATCTGGTTCCCTTCTCTGACCACCACACAACACTAGGACTCTAATCTGGTTCCCTGCTCTGACCACCACACAACACTAGGACTCTAATCTGGTTCCCTGCTCTGACCACCACACAGCATGAGGACTCTAATCTGGTTCCATACTCTGACCACCACACAACACTAGGACTCTAATCTGGTTCCCTGCTCTGACCACCACACAGCATGAGGACTCTAATCTGGTTCCCTGCTCTGACCACCACACAACACTAGGACTCTAATCTGGTTCCCTACTCTGACCACCACACAACACTAGGACTCTAATCTGGTTCCCTGCTCTGACCACCACACAGCATGAGGACTCTAATCTGGTTCCCTACTCTGACGACCATACAACACTAGGACTCTAATCTGGTTCCCTGCTCTGACCACCACACAGCATGAGGACTCTAATCTGGTTCCCTGCTCTGACCACCACACAGCATGTTGACTCTACTCTGGTTCAATACAATACAGTACAGTATAGTACAGTACAGTATAGTACAATATAGTACAGTATAGTACACTACACTACAGTATAGTATAGTATAGAACAGGATAGTACATTATACTACAGCATTGTTGAATACTTGTTTCTGAATGACTAGAAGGGCATTCTAGAATGGACATTAGAACCAGACAATGGGACAGTTGGAAAATATATCAGGACAGTTGGAAAAGATATCAGGACACCTTGCAATCATGACACAATATGCATCTACACATGCAGGCCGCACTTCCTACAAAGTTACAGAACGCTAAACCAACAACTATACAAACTGAAATGGGATACATTATAAACGCAGGTCCAACAAGGAAAATACTTACAGTAGCTAGCTAGCATTGATTTGTTTTTGCAGATAAATACTTTTTTTTGAGCATTTGAGTGATGAACATGAATTTCTCCGGTCCCCTCCGCCACTAAAGCTGTCCAATCCTCCCACATGTTTCTAGTTTGACCAGCTGTTTTCAGCAACTGATATTTTTGAATTTGGTTGTCATATTGGCAGGTTTGCTAGCAACAAACTATTTAGCTAGCTTCTAGACTAGAGTTTGATATGCAATGCGATCTCCTCGTAATTAACAGTCAGTATTGACGAGTGTCCTGACAAGAAGGCAAACTTTTCTAGTTGTGCCAGCGAAATCGGGCATTATCAGCTCATTGTTATGGATGTATCCAAATGAATGTCAATAGAAAACAGCTACCTTGCTGTTATTCTGGCTGCAGAGGTCATGACTGTTTTAGCCATAGCTAGCTGGCTAGCTAACAAGTAAGGGATAGGGACATTGCCAACGAGCCTGGCAACGGAACATAAAGAACGAACGGCTGGGTCGCGTCTCTAGCAACCAAAAGATGAGACAGTGAATTTGCTTATATAAATGAAAATATTAACTCTTTTTTTTCTACCGGTAAATGTGTGCTTAGTATTGTTTTCTTTGGCAACTGTGGTATAAGCAGGATAAACAGCTTAACCAAACACAACGCAATACACTTAGCTATTATTCTGGCTGCAGAGGTCATAACTGTGTAGCCATAGCTAGTTGGCCAGCTAGCAGCAAGCAAGGGTTATAAGCATGTTGCCATGCTATAAAGAACTAATGACTGGGTCACGTCCGTAAATATCGAACTAATCGAACAAACGACTGGGTCGCGTCTCTAGCAACCAAAAGATGAGAAAGTATGAATTTGCTAATCAAAATTGAAATATCAACAAATGTTTTTATTTCTACCGGTAAATGTGTGCTTTCATATTGTTTTCTTTGGCAACAGTGGTATGAGTGGGATAAACGCCTCCATTCTGTACATTACGTTGGAAAAATGAACTCTGCGTCGTCCATTATTTCCAAGTGTCAAAGTTGCGTCAATTCAAATCTGGCATTAGGAACAAAAGAGGTCAACACGACTTCTAAGATATACTAGTATTTTAATTCATATAAAACCTTCAATGGTAAATATGATGTTTCGTATATACGGGCTCTTTGAAATACCTCGCAGGGCACTTCAGAGAACTAAATTCATTGTTTCAGATTGTTCTTCAAATAGAGAGTTTCCCACCTCTCTGCTGGCCAATCAGAGTAGAGACTTGAGCGTGGTTTAGACTTACTCAGCCTATCCGTTGGCGCACCGGCTGTTCCCCGCCTCTTCTGTTACCAGGCATACGTTTATCATAACAACCTGTCATAGTGAGAAGAGCCAGCTCCCCTAGACACCATTCCTACGTCCAAGGATGGTTCACAGATCACAAAGAACCAGTATTGTCTAGTATTTGGAGACATAAATTACTATCTTATCTTATCCCCTAAAACAGCTCTTCACATCAATCACAGCTTGCCAGGTGTCACAACCTACATCAGCCCAGTCAAGAATGCATTCTTTCTAAGTTAGTCATCCCATCAATTATAAAAATAATAAATCTCTCACACAAGGTAATGTACCGAACGGAGGCATTTAACAGTTCCATTTCGCGCCTTGCTGTTCATATAAATAATTTATTATAATTTACCGATTTCCCTCTGTTATCCAGGGAAAAGGGAGATGTTTGGGGGGTAAATCCCTGTAAATCTCGGTAACCGGGTTCCCGCTGTCACGCCCTGGCTCTGGGGACTCTTAAAAGTTGAGCCAGGGTGTGTAGTGTCTGTGTTGTGTTTTCTATGTTCATGTTCTAGTTCGTGTATTTCTATGTTGGCCGGGGTGGTTCCCAATCAGAGGCAGCTGTGGCTCGTTGTCTCTGATTGGGAACCATACTTAGGCAGCCTGTTTTGCACAGTTCATGGTGGGATCTTGTTCCGTAAGGTTTGTGTTGGTGTATTAACCTAGGACTTTACGTATCGTTTTGTTGTTTTGTATATTTGTAAAGTACTCATTAAAAGATGTACGCATATCACGCTGCGCCTTGATCCGCTTCTTCCGACGATCGTGACACCCGCCATTCAACCCTAGGCAGAAGAGGGCAGCAGTCATTCAGCTGGGTTGTTTCCTGCTAATTAATGACCAAGTTCTATTAGCCACATCCTGGGGAGCTTCTATACACACACAATAACACACACTACAGGCCCCTGAGTGGGAGGGAGGTGATTATGGCTGATCAGTAGGTGTGAGGTGAGTGGAGTCCTACTGCTAGAAGGAGGTAATTATAGACTTTCTCATCCTCTCCTCTCCTCTCATCATCTCTTCTCCTCTCATCCTCTCATCCTCCCCTCTCCTCCCCTCCTCTCATCCTCTCCTCTCCTCTCATCCTCTCCTCTCCTCTCATCATCTCCTCTACTCCTCCCCTCCTCTCCTCCTCCCCTCCTCTCCTCCTCTCATCCTCTCCTCTCCTCTCATCCTCCCCTCTCCTCCTCCCCTCCTCCCCTCCCCTCCTCTCCTCTCATCCTCCCCTCTTCTCCTCCCTTCCTCCCCTCCCCTCCCCTCCCCTCCTCCCCTCCTCTCCTCCTCCCCTCCCCTCCCCTCCTCCTCTCCTCTCCTCTCCTCTCCTCTCCTCTCCTCTCCTCTCCTCTCCTCTCCTCTCCTCTCCCCCTCCCCTCCCCTCCTCCCCTCCCCTCCTCTCCTCTCATCCTTCCCTCCTCTCATCCTCCCCTCTCCTGGTCTCAGACTGGCAGGGCTCTCATCATTAGGCCCAGGCGTCCTTCCTCACCACATGACCAGTCCAGGTTAAGAAAACTCAACATGGCTTCCATTGTCACTTCAGGATATTCATTGAAATTGTATTCAAAAGTGCCATTTGTTTTTAATGAAGATTTGATCAATTCATGAATTTAATTCACTTTCTGAATTGACTGATTTAAAATGAAATTGACACCTACCCTGCCACAGACACATGTACAGTACATCTCTAGCTATACTAAACCAGATTAGTACGTAAATTAGTACATATTCTGTTTTGTTGGTTAATCATTTCATTTCATATGTTTCAATGTGAACCATTACAGTATACTGTAGTTTGATTCATTCTTATATACAGATTTTTTTTTTTTTTTACTCTTAGAATATCTACTTTTAAAAATACAGCAGTGATATCAATTTAATATACAAATATATTCAGCATTTCTCATCATAATAAAAGTGATCATTTGTTCATTTAACAAATTATAAAGAAGTAGCTTTGATCTCAAAGAGAAGTTAAAAGAGAAGCCTGCACACCAGCAGCTTTTCTGGACCAGGGTTTAGGCTACAGCTCTCTATGCAGATATGTAGAGCTAGAAACTATTGTCATGATAGTAGTGTTGATAGCACAAGTAGTTATTTGATCATCAGTAAACCGTGTTTGAATCCAGGGAGATATTTTCCTAGCAGTACAGTAGATATGGTTTAGCTAACAGTGATAGTACAGTATATCACAAGCCACTGCTGTAGCTGTGTGAAGTTGTCTATGGGTTGTTGTTCATGCTCCAGGTAGAAATTACCATTATCCAGTGTTGTTGTTGTTGTCGTTTATCCTCTGGTGGCCACGTTCCCCTGATGGCGTGTCTCTCCCTCGAAGGCCATATTGTCATAGTGATGTGGTTGCCAGGCCTCGGTGGGGGGTCGAGGGGTCAGGGTGGGGGTCGGTGGATGTTTGTTGTTGAGAGGGACCTCATACAGCAGCTCTCCGCCTGATCCTCCAGACACTGTGACGATAGGGACATCTGGTGGTGGGATAGAGGAACTGCTGCTCTCCTCCTCCTCCCCGGGCCCCTCCACTCCTAAGGCCTTCAGGATGTCAGCCTTACACATGGGGCAGGTCCTCTTGTCCAGCAGCCAGGGCTCGATACAAGCCTTGTGGAACAGATGACCACAGGTCAGAACGGTCACTACATCTCCTGGGCGGTACGACTCGATACACACGGCACAGGTGTGGCTGTCCGACTTTGTCTCCTCGTCCCCGCGCTTCAGCGTACGCACCTCCAGTCGACCAATCGCTTTCTTGGCCTCATTCCTCAACCGCCGATCGGCGTGACGGATCGCCCTGAGACTGTGCAGTCGGTGGGCGGAGACAAACCCGAAGTAGACAATGGAGGCGCCCGTCATGATGAAGAAGGCAATAGACAGGAAGTAGAGCCAATAGGTGTCCATCCAGGGCCCATGGGCTTTGCCCACCTCGATCACCATGGAGACGGCCAGACCGCCCCGCACTATGTTGGCGATCTCTACCCCCTGGAGGTTACCGATCATAATGGCCACGGTGCCAGGGGTGTTGCTGTGACTCATGTAATCTGAGCTGTTACCGGTCCCGTCCAGGTTATAGACCACTACGGCCGCTGCCCCCCTGGCCCACGCTGCCTTGATCTTCTCACTGAAGGTACAGTTTCCCCTCTTGACCAGAGCGATCCAGGGCCCCTGGGAGGTGGTGTTGTCGTTGGAGGGGTAGGGGTTCAGGCTGCACCCCTGGGGGTCTGAGGCAGGGAGGACCACCATCCCGGCAGCACTCTCTAGAGGGGAGGAACGCCCGTACCACCCACACTCACAGAACCTGGTCTCCGTCTGGTTAGTGCTGCTGTCATAGAAATGTATCCCCACGTACGCCGTCCATAATATCATCGCTGTCGTAGACTGGACCAGCAAGGACAGACAGACGAAGAACAGGACAAACATATCTGTCTGTTTAGCCATGGTGGCTCACTTCAACACTAGCACATGGACCAGTCTCTCTCTCTGTTAGGACTTCAGTCTTCTGTTTGTCTGCTGTTCAGTTCAGTTCCACAGTTGTTAGTTAGTTAGTTGTTGTTCTCACTGCATTCGGCGTCTCTCTACCTGTCTGTTTCTGCCTCTGCCTCTCTCTCTCTCTCTCTACCTGTGTTTGTGACCTGTGTGTTGATAGTAATCAGATACCAGCCTGCTGTAACCCTGCCTCTCTCTGCGTCAGCCCTTCAGACTAATTATCTAAATGGACCTTGGACTGTTGGGTAGAGACCAGCTATACAGCCAGGCAGGAGGGCTTGTGGTCTACCTGGTACAGGTCTAAGGCCACAGGGTCCAGGTACCGGCTACGGTAAGGAACAGCACAGCACAGCACACAGCCATAAGGACATAAGCAAACAAAGAGATAAGAACGCCATAAAGGAGAATTCCAAAGGAACTGTGACAAAGGGCGGTTGTGAAACTGTTAGTTTTAGATGTGTCACGCTGCTGAGAGGATACGCCCACAGTTATAACAGAGGTTTTTATAACTAACGTTGGCACTTTATCTTCTTACTTCTAAGAATACATTATGTTGTTTCCATGAGTCACACAAACCAGGTGGCAATACACTGAGTACACTAAACCCGCTCTTTCCATGTCAGACTGACCAGGTGAATCCAGGGGAAAGCTATGATCCCTTATTGATGTCACTTGTTAAATCCACTCCAATCAGTGTAGATAAAGGGGAGGAGACAGGTTAAAGAAGGATTTTTAAGCCTTGAGACAATTCAGACATGGATTGTGTACATGTGCCATTCAGAGGGTGAATGGGCAAGACAAAACATTTAAGTGCCTTTGAACGGGGTATGGTAGTAGGTGCCAGGCGCACCGGTTTGTGTCAAGAACTGCAACGCTGCAGGGCTTTTCATGCTCAATAGTTTCCCGTGTGTATCAAAGAATGGTCCACCACCAATAGGATATCCAGCCAACTTGACACAACTGTGAGAAGCATTGGAGTCAACATGGGCCAGCATCCCTATGGAACGCTTATGACACCTTGTAGAGTCCATGCCCCGACAATTGAGGCTGTTCTGAGGGCAACTCAATATTAGGAAGGTGTTCCTAATGTTTGGTATACTCAGCGTATATGGCCATGTTTGTTTCTGTTTTTTTCTCCTAGTGTCACACACACACACACAAACACCAGGGCTCAATGGAAGTTTACCCTACTCCTTCTCAGAACCAAGATTTGTTTACACAACAGACACACACATAGACTTGATGGCAGTTTTGAACACAGTTTCATTGAGTCAAACAGCAACGTCAGTGATAATGATAAATATGGTACAGTGCCTTGCAAAAGTATTCATCCCCCTTGACGTTTTTCCTATTTTGTTGCATTACAACCTATAATTTAAATGGATTTATATTTTGATTTTATGTAATGGACATACACAAAATAGACCAAATTGGTGAAGTGAAATGAAAAAAACTTGTTAAATCTTTTTCTAAAAACTAAATAACGGAAAAGTGGTGCGTGCATATGTATTCACCCCCTTTGCTATGAAGCCCCTAAATATGATCTGGTGCAACCAATTACCTTCAGAAGTCACATAATTAGTTAAATAAAGTCCACCTGTGTGCAATCTAAGTGTCACATGATCTCAGTATATATACACCTGTTCTGAAAGGCCCCAGAGTCTGCAACACCACTAAGCAAGGGGCACCACCAAGAAGACCAAGGAGCTCTCCAAACAGGTCAGGGACAAAGTTGTGGAGAAGTACAGATCAGGGTTGGGTTATAAAAAAATATCTGAAACGTTGAACATCCCACGGAGCACCATTAAATCCATTATTAAAAAATTGAAAGAATATGGCACCACAACAAACCTGCCAAGAGAGGGCTGCCCACCAAAACTCACAGACCAGGCAAGGAAGGCATTAATCAGAGAGGCAACAAAGAGACCAAAGATAACCCTGAAGGAGCTGCAAAGCTCCACAGCGGAGATTGGAGTATCTGTCCATAGGACCACCTTAAGCCGTACACTCGACAGAGCTGGGCTTTACGGAAGAGTGGCCAGAAAAAAGCCTTCGCTTAAAGAAAAGAATAAGCAAACACATTTGGTGTTCACCAAAAGGCATGTGGGAAACTCCCTAAACATATGGAAGAAGGGACTCTGGTCAGATGAGACTAAAATTAAGCTTTTTGGCCATCAAGGAAAAACGCTATGTCTGGCGCAAACCCAACACCTCTCATCACCCCGAGAACACCATCCCCACAGTGAAGCATGGTGGTGGCAGCATCATGCTGTGGGGAGGTTTTTCATCGGCAGGGACTGGGAAACTGGTCAGAATTGAAGGAATGATGGGATGGCGCTAAATACAGGGAAATTCTTGAGGGAAACCTGTTTCAGTCTTCCAGAGATTTGAGACTGGGACAGAGGTTCACCTTCCAGCAGGAAAATGACCCTAAGCATACTGCTAAAGCAACACTCAAATGGTTTAAGGGGAAACATTTAAATGTCTTGGAATAGTCAAAGCCCAGACCTCAATCCAATTGAGAATCTGTGGTATGACTTAAAGATTGCTGTACACCAGCGGAACCCATCCAACTTGAAGGAGCTGGAGCAGTTTTGCCTTGAAGAATGGGCAAAAGTCCCAGTGGCTAGATGTGCCAAGCTTATAGAGACATACCCCAAGAGACTTGCAGCTGTAATTGCTGCAAAAGGTGGCTCTACAAAGTATTGACTTTGGGGTGGTGAATAGTTATGCACGCTCAAGTTTTCTGTTTTTTTGTATTATTTCTTGTTTGTTTCACAATAAAAAGTATTTTGCATCTTCAAAGTGGTAGGCATGTTGTGTAAATAAAATGATACAAACCCTCAAAAAATCAATTTTAATTCCAGGTTGTAAGTTAACAAAATAGGAAAAATGCCAAGGGGGTGAATACTTTCGCAAGCCACTGTATGTTTTTTAAACAAGCTCAATGGGTGACATGTCTGGTGACCATGCAGGCCATGGAAGAACTGGGACATTTTCAGCTTCCAGGAATTGTGTACAGATCTTTGCGACATGGGGCTGCCCATTATCATGCTGAAACATGAGGTGATGGTGGCGGATGAATAGCACGACAATGGGCCTCAGGATCTCGTTACGGTATCTCTGTGCATTAGAATTGCCATCAATAAAATGCAATTGTGTTCGTTGTACGTATCTTATGTCTGCCCATACCATAAACCCACCGCCACCATGGGGCACTCTGTTCACAATGCTGACATCAGCAAACCGCTCGACCACACAATGCCATACACGCTGTCTGCCATCTGCCCGGTACAGTTGAAACCAGGGATTCACCGTGAAGAGTACACTTCTCCAGCTTGCCAGTGGCCATCGAAGGTGAGTATTTGCTCACTGAAGTCAGTTACGACGCTGAACTGCAATCAGGTCAAGACCCTGATGAGGATGACGAGCACGCAGATGAGCTTCCCTGAGATGGTTTCTGACAGTTTGTGCAGACATTCTTCAGTTATGCAAACCCACAGTTTCATCAGCTGCCTGGGTGGCTAGTCTCAGACAATCCCGCAGGTGAAGAAGCCGGATGTGGAGGTCCTTGGCTGACGTGGTTACATTTGGTCTGCTGTTGTGAGGCCGGTTGGACGCACTGCCAAATTCTCTAAAATTACGTTGGAGGCGGCTTATGGTAGAGAAATTAACATCAAATTCTCTGGCAGCAGCTCTGCTGGACATGCCTGCATTCAGCATTGCATACTCCCTCAAAACTGTCCCCAGCACAAGGTGCACCTGTGTAATGATCATGCTGTTTAATCAGCTTCTTGATATGCCACTGTCACGATCGTTGTAAGAGGCAGACCAAGGCGCAGCGTGATAGGCGTACATCTTTTAATGAGTACTTTACACAATAACAAAACAACAAAACGATACGTGAAGTCTAAAGGTTCACCAACACAAACCTATACAGAACAAGATCCCACAATTAACTAGTGCCAACAGGCTGCCTAAGTATGGTTCCCAATCAGAGACAACGAGAATCAGCTGCCTCTGATTGGGAACCACCCTGGCCAACATAGAAAACACGAACTAGAACAAAAACATAGAAACTACAACATGGAAACTAACACCCTGGCTCAACTTTTAAGAGTCCCCAGAGCCAGGGTGTGACAGTACCCCCCCCCCCAAAGGCGCGGACTGCGACCGCGCCAACCAAACACAACAGGGGAGGGGCCGGGTGTGACCACCACTCTCTCGCTACCCCCCCGTAGCGCCCCTGGTCTGGTCTGGCCCCGCTGGCCGGAGCTGGACTGGACACCGGTGGAGCGGATTGCTCAGGCTCCGGTGTGGAGCAGCTGACCGGTGCCTGACCAGGTGGAACAGGCACGGGCTGTGCCGGACTGACGACGCGCACCACTGGCTTGGCCGGACCGGGCTGTGGAGACGGACTGGAGGTCTGGAGCGAAGAGCTGACACAACCCGTCCTGGCTGAATGCCTATTTCTACACACTCTGTGTGAGGCATCAGCACAGGACGTACAGGGCTGTGCACTCGTACTGGCACTACAGCACGTGGCACTGGCGCAGCATATCCGGGACCGAGGAGGGGTACTGGAGGCCACGAGCGTTGAGCCGGCACACTCCGTCCTGGCTGCATGCCCACCTTAGCACGACACGTGCGTGGTGCTAGCACAGGACGTACAGGACTGTGCCGGACCACTCCAGCCCCCCAAACCTGGTGGCCTCCTCTCCCAATCCGCCGATACGTCCTGTAGCTGCCTCCAGCATCCCCGTCGTCCATGCCGTGTGCCCCCCCCAAAACATTTATTGGGGTTGCCTCTCGCCTGTCCGACGACGACCCGGTTGGCGCCGCTTCTCCTCTCCTGCCTGGGCATCCTCCCTCATCGCCCTCCGGTAGCGGACGGCCTCCTCCTCTGTGATTCTCCCCCAACCGAGGAGGACATCTACCAGAGTAACCTCCTGTTCCATACCCGGCATTTGCTCCTGCACACGCTGCTTGGTCCTATTTTGGTGGGATCTTCTGTCACGATCGTTGTAAGAGGGAGACCAAGGCGCAGCGTGATAGGCGTACATCTTTTAATGAGTACTTTACACAATAACAAAACAACTAAACGATATGTGAAGTCTAAAGGTTCACCAACACAAACCTATACAGAACAAGATCCCACAATTAACTAGTGCCAACAGGCTGCCTAAGTATGGTTCCCAATCAGAGACAACGAGAATCAGCTGCCTCTGATTGGGACCACCCTGGCCAACATAGAAAACACGAACTAGAACAAAAACATAGAAACTACAACATAGACACTACACACCCTGGCTCAACTTTTAAGAGTCCCCAGAGCCAGGGCGTGACAGCCACACCTGTCAGGTGGATGAATTATCTTGGCAAAGGAGAAATGCTCACAAAATTTGAGATAAATAATATTGAATTGGACACTATGACACACGCGCACACACACACACACACACACACACACACACAGGGGCATATAGGGGCATATAAGTGGAGTATCTGTCTGTAGTAGATTCACCTTTAGAGCTGAAAAGGTCTGAAGACCTGCCTGCATTCACAAGCACCCTCTGTCTCAGTCACTTTGTGTGTGTGTGTGTGTGTGTGTGTGTGTGGCTTTAAATCTACTGATCATCAAAAGAGGCTGGAGGGTTATACTCAGCACCCTACATCCATTAAGAGGCTGGATCTTTAGTCACATGACTTAGTAAAAACAACATTTCATTTAGATGTACTAAAAGCCCTGAAATAGATGATCAGCTCGTAGAGATGTCGATAGTGTCAGAATAAAACACTGTTCTGCATCTCTCTATCTATCTATCTATCTATCATCCCTCCCTCCTTTCCTCCATCCCTCCCTCCTTTCCTCCATCCCTCCCTCCTTTCCTCCATCCCTCCATCTATCCATTCCTCTATCCTTCTATCCATCCTTGTTAGTCATACTGCCTCCTGTTGCCTCTAACTCTAATTAATGACATATTAGCTTAATTGCGGTGAGCTAAAGGGATGGAGAGAGAGAAGGAAGTTGGGATGGAGAGAGTGAAGGAAGTTGGTGTGAAGAGAGGTTATGGTTTGGATAAGGTATCAGAAATGGATGTATCTCTGGTATGTTTCTGTGGTTATGCACGACCCTTCAGTAGGATCAGCTGATAAACTGAATCAATAAAATAAAATAATGTAATTCTACTGGATCAACTCTAGGCTACTACTGGCCAACTCTACTGCATTCAGATACCACATTCTATTTGAAGCAGATTAGTTTGCAGCATCATTTCCATCCAAGGACCTTCCTAAAACTATGTTACTTTGATGATCAACTTACATAGGCCTATAATTATGTTGCTATCATATTGCACAAAAATATACATCACAGAATAAACTATAACAACAGCTGTTTGAAATAATTATCTTCTTAAAACTGTATGGTCTGAGTTTGAATTGAGGCACAGTACAAGGGCCATTAGTCAACAGGTTTAACCAACTAATAGATATTATTCCACATGAACCAAGTCTGTCCTCTAGTGGTCTATGAGAGCTACAGTCCGTTGTATTACTGTGACAGGGGAGGCCTAGATCAGAAAATTGTTTATTTCTGAAACCATCACATGGGGGCGCCGTAACCCAATATGGCGATAGCCTACCACAGCCGTAGAACCATTGTATAGAACTGTTAGCAGTCTGCAACAGGTATGTATGCCTGCAGTAATTTTCCACCCAATTCTAATGTCATAATGTAGGCCTATGGACCCAGTACGGTCCTGCTTTAAATTAGGTGCAGCTTATAAAGCCTTCATAAAGCCTTCATAAACACTATATAACTGTGTTATGAATCATCTATAACTGTATGTCATGCTTTATAAAGGGTTCATAAATGTGGCATAACTGTGTGACATAACCACCAATGTCAAATGTGACATAACCCACTATGTCAAATATGACATAAACCTGCTTTGTAAAAGGTGCCATAAGCACCGCTTAATAAAGGCCTTATAAATCATATTAAATTGAGGCTTCACAACGCATTTATAATGCTGTCATGCATCTTGGTAGAGCATTGCAACGGCAGGATATTGGGTTCGATTCCTGGGACCACCCATACGTAAAAATGTATTCACGCATGACTGTAAGTCGCTTTGGATAAAAGCATCTGCTAAATGTTATATATTATATTATATTTCACTAAAACATTTCTAGGATGGCCCAACCTCTTTCCCTCTTGGGTGCATAGTCAATATGATATAATACATAATAATATAATCAATATTGGATCTGACCTCAACTTCCCCCAAAATGCTGTGCTGCAGGATGACACACACTCTAAAGTCCAATCATGCACAGCAAAAAAAACATTTGTAGGGCCTTTTAAAATCTGTTTTTATCCTACTGTTATTTTCCCAAATTCCATTTTCTTTGTTTAGTTTTTCCCGGTTTCCCCAATTTCTCCTGGTTTATCCCATTTTTTTTCACACTTTTTTTATTAGAAACACAACAGAATTAGATTTTCTGTGTTCACAACAATGCTTAAACCACATCAGGGGATGACTATTGAGGTCTGGGAAAAAATCTAAGAAACTTAGATTTTTTAGTGTAGTTGCCCTTTAATTCAGTGGGCATCCCCTGCACTGTTGTTTAGTTAGCAGGTTTTCTGTAGTGCAGTAATCGCACATGATGTGATTCGGCCGCCAATGGAATGGGTGGAGTAAAAGGCCAGCAACACTCCGTATTATTCAGAGCCCCATGAAATGACACCATATAAACATTCTACAGACCCTACTGAATATTCCCATCAATCCCTTTACTGCGGCACCTAGAATAGTTCTTGCTCTAAGCCACTGTATTGGCTCAGAGCAAGTGATTCGCATTGGGGGCATTTATTTGACCTTGGAACATGTTTTTAGAGCCACATATAATACAAATGCCACTTAAATATGAACAAATATGAATCATTGTTAATGTTTAGACAGTTATTAGTTTTATATATCATGAATGGTTATTGACACTTTTCTACAATTACGTGATTGACTTTTATTTTGAAGTTTTCCGAAATTCCGTGACCCGGAAGTACACACAGCACATATAAGCCTGGGATATCAACCATTCATGGTTGGCCTTAGTGGGAGTGACCATAGAATTCTATAGGAGTGACCTTACTGAGTAAAGTGTTTGTCATGGTCACCACTTAACACAGTCAAAAAGTCATAATTATGGCTAAACCCTGCCCATTTCCACAATTTATCTTCATAAAATTTGATTTTAAACCTAACCCTAACTAATGATGGCCTAATTTGATGCGTTGGTCCACCAGACCTTCCGCACATTTGGGCGGAAGTGTCTGGAAACGAGATTAGGTGTAATGTGACTAACATGACATCACTTTAGAGCGTATGTCACCCTTTATAAAGCACATGTTTATATCATATTCGACCACAGGCGGTTGGTGGCACCTTAATTGGGGAGAACGGGCTCATGGTAATGGCTGGAGCGGAATAAGTGGAATGGTATCAAATACATCAAACACATGGTTTCCATGGTTTCCATGTGTTTGATGCCATTCCATTGACTCCGTTCCAGCCATAATTATGAGCCGTCCTCCCCTCAGCAGCCTCCACTGTTTCGACATAGTGGGTTACGTCACCTTTGAAATTGGTGATTATGTCACACAGTTATGCCACATTTATGAACCCTTAATAAAGCATGACATATGGTTATAGAAGCTTTGTAACACATGTATGTAGTGCTTATAAAGGCATTGTAAAGGCTTTATGAAGCCTTTATAAGTTTAACATAATTTAAAGCGGAACCGAAAGGGCAGTGTCGATGGAAGTTTTCCTTCTTCCTTCTCAGAACCCAAGATTTGTTTACACACACGCAGTGTTCAGCTATATTGTGGGCTAGACATTAGACAATGTAGTATGTGGCCAAGAAAATTACACAGAAACATTGCAAAGGCCTGTTGGGATGTTATAGTTCTGCCCACCAGTGGGTTAAAGCATGGCTACTTTGACTTGAGCAGAGCTCCCGCTTTATTCAGATAGGCAAATCTGTAAATTACATCAACACTGAAAATAAATGAAATGGCATCTCCATCTTACCATTTTGACGCCACTTCTCTCTGGTGTGCGAGGCGTTCAATCTTTCATCTTGCTCAAGATGCTCACACAGGCTTTGCATCACATGGAGCAAACGCGTGCACAGTTGATAAACAGAGCCAGTATCACTGCTAACTGCCACAGGGTCTCTAGAGAGTAGAGACCCCCCATCAATCAATTACATGTATTTATAAAGCCCTTTTTACATCAGCAGATGTCACAAAGTGCTTATACAGAAACCCAGCCTAAAACCCCAAAGAGCAAGCATTGCAGATGTAGAATGGTGGCTAGGAAAAACTCCCTAGAAAGGCAGGAACCTAGGAAGAAACCTAGAAGAACCAGGCTCTGAGGGGTGGCCAGTCCTCTTCTGGCTGTGCCAGTGGAGATTATAGGAGTACATGGCCATTTAGGCCAGATTGTTCTTCAAGATGTCCAGCAGGGTCAAATAATAATCACAGAAGGTGCAACAGGTCAGCACATCAGGAGTAAATGTTAGTTGCCTTTTCATAGCCAAGCATTCAGAGGTTGAGACAGCAAGTGCGGTAGAGAGGCATTATTTATGCCTAAAATAATGGCTTACTGTCTCATACTCACATTCTCTATAGGTCTACTATACTTTTTTTTCACCGACCATTTGGATTTAGGCTACTCTACTCTCTAGGTAGCCCATATGGAAAAACAATATATTTACATATATATTTTAACATGTATTTAAGCCTTATATATACATATATTTAAATAGGCTATATGTACAAAAAGATATGTACGTATTACAAAATTGGCCGTTTTCATATAAAGTTCAGCACTAAATCACAATAGCATGCTGTGGTACACTTTGAAAAGTTTGAATGAATGACTCATGACTGTTAGAAATTGCGTAATTCAAATCTGGTATTGGAATAAGAGAAAACATAATCAAGATATTCAATCCAAGCTAAATTTATTATATGCAAAATGTATGTATGATAAGTATGATGGTTCGTATACGGGCTCACTGAAATACTACACAGGGCAGACAGAGAACTGATCCATTGTTACAGGTTCTTCTTCAAATACTCTGACAGATAGTTCCCGTTCTCTGCTGGGCCTATCAGGGTAGAGACTGAGCGTGGTTTAGACTTACTCAGCCAATCGTTGGCGCACAGGCTGGTCCCAGCCCCTTGGCGCTCCACTGTTGCCAGTTGTCTAGTTGTTTTGCAACTTATCCAGAAAGTCAGCACTTTTGCAGTACACGTCCTTGAGTATGATGGTTTAACAAAGAGGCAGTGTGTATGTGTCTGTGAGAAATACAAGTTCTTATCTCATCCTACCTGTCACACTCTGGCTCCGGGACTTTTTATGTTGAGTCAGGGTGTGTAGATTTCCGTGTGTTTTGTACTGTGTTTAGTGTCTAGGTGTTCTAGTTCTATGTTTGGTCAAGTGACTCCCAATCGGAGGTAACGAGTGTCAGCTGTCGGCTCGTTATCTCTGATTGGGAGCCATATTTAAACTGTCTGTGTTCACCTTGTGGTTGTGGGTTTTTGTTCCATGTTCCGTATTGGTTATTGTTACTAAGGACGTCACGAGTCGTGTTTTGTATTTTCGTTTATTCACCATTAAAGTATTATGTTCGCTACTAACGCTGCGCTTTGGTCCACTCCTTATCATGACGATCGTGACAGAAAAACCCACCTTAACCAGACCAAGCAGCGTGTTCAGGAGCCGGAGCCGCCTCCGAGGAGCAACACCCACCCAGCCCTCCCCTATTTGGGGTGTAGGCGCGGTCGGAGTCCGCGCCTTTAGGGGGGGGTACTGTCACACTCTGGCTCCGGGACTTTTTATGTTGAGTCAGGGTGTGTAGATTTCCGTGTGTTTTGTACTGTGTTTAGTGTCTAGGTGTTCTAGTTCTATGTTTGGTCAAGTGACTCCCAATCGGAGGTAACGAGTGTCAGCTGTCGGCTCGTTATCTCTGATTGGGAGCCATATTTAAACTGTCTGTGTTCACCTTGTGGTTGTGGGTTTTTGTTCCATGTTCCGTATTGGTTATTGTTACTAAGGACGTCACGAGTCGTGTTTTGTATTTTCGTTTATTCACCATTAAAGTATTATGTTCGCTACTAATGCTGCGCTTTGGTCCACTCCTTATCATGACGATCGTGACACTACCCCCTAACGTTCCTCACATGAATCACAGCTTGTTATGTGAAACAATTTATATCAGTACAGTACAAACCTTTTATGTTTAATCATTAATGCATTCTTTCTAAGCTAGTCATCACATGTAGTTACAAGAAAATGGATCCCCACATGACTGACAACTAAGAGTGTTTTCAATTATCTTTATTTTTTTCTCAAATAACTTGCTCCATTGTTGAATTGTGGCATGGGAGTCACTGGAAGGTCGCATCTGAAACACAAAATATAATGTACAAATTACATCTGTGACCTTAACATCTGTATTTGAAAATGATGTCTTTGAACATCAAATGTATCCTTACAATGCAGATTCCTTCACCTCCAGTGTCCATATTCAGACTCACAAGTTGACAGTTACCCTGTGGATAATGCAGAGACAGAGTCAGTGAAACAATTCCACACAAGATGAAGAATAAATAAGGGGTTAATGTTCATGAAGACATTTTAATTTAATTGGGAACTAACTAGCTAAATGATACAAAAGTCTACTTCCATTGGCTGGGGTCTGTCCATAGGCAGCTGAGACTCCAGACCAGAAGGATCCACTGCAGGAGGGAAAGAAACCCAACCCTCACTAAAGCTAGCTAAATTAGCTAGTTAGCAAGCAACACATTACTTGGCTAGCCAATAACATTTAACAATAGCTTTGGCCATTAAATTATATCTAATACATACATGACATTAACTCTACTGAACTTAATTTTTCAAAACAATTCTTACCTTGGTCAGTCACACTGCATGCTGTTGGCAAGCTAAAGGAGGAGCTAACGTTAGCTATCTAGCTAGCTGTGTTAGCAAGCTCGATAAAAACCATTGCTTGCAGTTGAAGAAATTATTACCCACCAGGTTAAAAACATATTAAATGTTATGAATGTATAATCAACTAAAATGCCAATATCCACGAGAAAGCTTTGTGGCGGTGACAGCTGCTCTCTTCTTCTGAAGAATAAATTCTAAATTGTAATGGGTGCTCTGTCAGTTGGAGGTGAGGCTGGGCTCGGGGCTCGGGAACATTTGAAATTGTGATTGACAGCTTAGGTGAAAGATATTGTAATATATTTAAACATATTTGTACAGATATGTTCTACGTTCAAGTGTCTTTTTGAAATAAACACCTCATTTATTTTTTTACTACGTTTCATAAGTGGCAGGTAGGCTACACCTCAATAGCTGCAGAATGCATTTTCAACTACAACTAAATTATCCAACTTTTGCATGCAAAATGTCACTTCGGGAAAATAATGTTAAGGTACCAGAAGTCAATAGAGACTCAACATTATCATCGGGGTAGAGAAGGTTGTGAGGTGGTAGTGTGTATTTTACACATATATTAAAAATATATATTTACGTATATTTTATTTATTTATATATTGGATAAATAAATGTCCCCAATATATTTAAATACATGTCTATTTTTATTTAAATATATTCCAATATATAATTGTTCCGTATGGGAGCCTAGGCCTATATGTGCACCATGAGTGAGGCCTTTCTAATAATATTAAATTAGTGTAAATGTTTATTTCCAGGAAATCTCTTTCCTATCCTGAGACTTTTCTATGGGGGTTGAACCCTTCTAATTCCCCCGGGTAGAGGGTGCTGTAATGGGGGAGGAGGGAGGGGGTTACAGGGGGCTGGGGTGCGTTCAGCTAGAATAACTTCATCCCGTGATCTCGCTTTCTCTCTCTCTCTCTGAACACAGGCCTTAAAATATGCTTTTCTCCCCCATGATCTCTTTTCAGCCCTAATAGAGTAGGTTGTGGTAGATGTGAGTTAGTAAGAGGCTTGTTGTATACTGACTGGATTATTAGTGAGCTCATGACGCACTGCAGCAGTAGTTAATAAAACAGTTTTTTTTTAACCGCTTTCTATTCTAAAACCATGTATAAAGACGGAGTGGTGGACAAGAAGAACAGAAAAGATTTTATACCTTATTTTCTAGGAATAGTTTTAGTTTTATATTGCACGGTTCATCTTGTGTCTTTCACTGCAGCAGCAGCTCAGGAGGACTCCCATTCCAACAGAAAGCGCCGGGCGCTGGGTCAGTGTTTCTATCTCTCCATCAACCGTGATAATCAATGATTTCAAGCCAATAAATGGTGGCAATGTTTGCGCAGCTAATAGCGGTAACTAATTGAGAACAAATTTCCATAGCGTTCCTCATAAGAATAGGCACAATGTTGCCACAATGATCATTCAGTAATGTTACATTTATTCAAAAAGCCTATCATTATGTTAGTGTAGACTGTTACTTTTTTTTCACTTCAAATGTTTATTTTTATTGTATATGTTGTTGTTTTTTACTGAGTTTGTAGACTGTTACTTTCTGTAACTTAGACAACTCTGTGTGTGGTGTTCCAGAGAATGAGACAGAGTGTATTACAACCCAGTCGTCTGAGTTTCCAGAGGGGTTCTTCACACTACAGGAGAGGAAGGATGGAGGACTTGTCATACACTTTATGATCATATTTTACATGCTGCTGGCAGTTGCTATAGTCTGTGACGACTACTTTCTACCTTCCCTAGAACTTATCAGTGACCGTAAGTTATCTGTGTGTGTATGTATTAATGTGTGTGTGTGTGTGCAAGTGTGCAAGTGTGTCTGTGTGTTAATGGCAACATCTCTTGGTCTTCTTTCCAGGTCTGGGTCTGTCTCAAGATGTAGCAGGAGCCACCTTTATGGCAGCAGGCAGCTCTGCTCCTGAACTGGTCACTGCCTTTCTGGGTACATAAGGCATCTGAAACATATGCACAACATACAATTACTATGATTGCTGAGAATACCATAGGAACTGCACATCACTACAATCATAATCGTCATCATCATCAAGTGTTAACAGCTGTGTGTGTGTGTGTGTGTGTGTGTGTGTGTGTGTGTGTGTGTGTGTGTGTGTGTGTGTGTGTGTGTGTGTGTGTGTGTGTGTGTGTCTTACCCAGGTGTGTTTGTGACAAAGGGAGACATCGGTGTGAGCACCATCGTAGGATCAGCTGTCTACAACCTCCTGGGGATCTGTGCTGCTTGCGGACTCCTGACCAAAGTGGTATGTGTACACACACACAGAGAGATTATGGGAAGCCTTACCTAACCATAAAGAGCTGTGTGGTATAATAAGCATCCATTCCAGCCAGGGGAAGCTTTAGTAGGTCAAGGAGGGGTCGTGTAAACTGTTATGGTGTGTGTGTGTGTGTGTGTGTGTGTGTGTGTGTGTGTGTGTGTGTGTGTGTGTGTGTGTGTGTGTGTGTGTGTGTGTGTGTGTGTGCGTGTGTGTGTAGGGCCGGTCCTGGCCGTTCTGCCACCCTAGGCGAGACCAAAAAATAGCCCATGTTGAAATCAGGTTCATTTTCGATTCTGAATGAAAGTTCAAAATACGTCATTTATAGACGTCTATGTTTGGGCCATATCAAGGCTGGTCCAGAGCGGACCAAAAACGAATGTCCATGGACATGGAGCAAAAACAGACGTCTAAAAGGCTTACTGAGTATAGCCTACAGTGTCGCCTGAAATTACATTTTAGGAATGCCATCTATGTGGTAGACCTACCGTTTGTAAAACAGGTCATTGCATTGGCTTTATTAGTCCTGATTCCTGTGATTTGGCTATTTAAGCTCTGAATATCAGCTACCCAACTTTATCAGGAGTTATCTTGAACCTATTTGCAATGTGTTTACACAGCGGGAAATGCAGAAGTATTTTATTTTTCGCTATGATCAGCTCGTCAAAAGTGTACGGATCCGAACTTGAAACCACTGATCATGACAATTTAGCCCACGGGATGAATCTCCTGGACAGCAGTTGTGAGTAGCCTGATTGTCCACACCATATTGTCCATTTTACTTTGACCTGTCCTGTTTTTAGGATATGTTGTTTGATCGCAGTGCTAGCTGTGCCACTAGAGATCCTGGTTCGAATCCAGGCTCTGTCGTAGCCGGCCGCGACCGGGAGACCCATGGGGCGGCGCACAATTGGCACAACGTCGTCCAGGGTAGGGGTGGGAATGGCCGGCAGGGATGTAGCTCAGTTGGTAGAGCATGGCGTTTGCAACGCCAGGGTTGTGGGTTCGATTCCCACGGGGGGCCAGTATGAAAAAAATAATAATGTATGCACTCACCTACTGTAAGTAGCTCTGGATAAGAGCGTCTGCTAAATGACCTAAATGTAAAAAGTTTCTGTCTCATTACATTGTCATACATTTTATCTCCAGCCTGTAGTCTACAGAAAAGGCCACATATTCTTTCTACCATATCCTATATCAGCTACATGATTTATGCTAGATGATTTTTTGAACGGAATGTTAGTGGAGCGCCGCAGCGATGCGTCTCTCCAACAGCTCCCTGGAGAGGCGCGCTGGGAATTGACAAAATACATATTTTGCGTCCCTGTCTTTGAAAAACTGTACACCACATCAGCACTCACCAAAAACGCCCATATGCCACTGGTTGAGAGAAATTGTCATTGTTTTTGGGCAGAATTATGTGAGGTTTTATGTGTTGCTCAAGGTGGGTCTTTGTCAGTTTAGCTCAGCGTGGCGGCCCTGTGTGTGTGTACTATACGCTGTAAACAGTGTGTTTTCTGTCCTAGGTGGGTCGTCTGACCTGTTGGCCTCTGTTCAGGGACTGTCTAGCTTACGCCATCTCTGTCTCTGCTGTTATAGCCATCATCTCAGACAACAAAGTCTACTGGTGAGTGTGTGTGTGTGTGTTAGTGTTAGGAGCTAGGGTTAGTTTTAGGGTTAGGTTTAGGAGCTAGGGTTGGGTTTAGGGTTAAGGTTAAGGTTAGGGTTGGGGAAAATAGGATTTTGAATGGGACTAAATTGTGTGTCCCCACAAGGTTAGTTATACAAGACTGTGTGTGTGTGTCTGTGTGGTGTAGGTGTGTTGTAGGGAGTGCCTTGTGTGTGTGTTTGCAACAGTATAACTTTTCCAGGACAGTGGAATTTTTACATGAGGAAGTCAATGAGAACATAATGTATTATACAATAAAGTTAAAGTGCCCTGTGTGTACTGGTGAGTATCTGTGTTCAACTCCACTTCCTCAATCTCAGCACATAGTAACACTTCAAAGCCCAGCGGTGTGATACTAATAATCTAAACAATCATCCTGGGTACACAAACGTCCTATTTTATTACTGCCGGTTACAGAGTCACAATCAGTTCTAATGTACAAGTGATTGTATTAGATTTTTATTAGCATTTAACTCTCCTCTCCCCTCCTCTCTTCTCCTTTCCTCAAATCTGCTCACCGCTCTAATCTTCTCCTCTCCACCTCCCCTCCCCTCTCCTCAGGTATGATGCGGCCTGTCTGTTGTTGGTCTATGGGGTGTACATCGTAGTGTTGTGTTTTGACCTGAGGATCAGTGAGTGTGTTCTGAGGAGGTTCAGCCCCTGCTGTACCTGCCTGGGGAAAGGTTCCGAGGAGCACAGCGAGACACAGCCATTGGTCGACACCACTCTGAGGGTCCACAGACGTTCTAGAAGCGACAGCGGAATCTTCCAGGATGATTCAGGATACTCACACCTTTCCCTCAGTCTGCACGGCCTCAATGAGATACCAGAGGGTAGCTGATTCGATCTGTCACTCACACACACACACACACACACACACACACACACACACACACACACATCCCTCTGGTAGATGACACATTGATGCCATGCAGACTGAGAAAGGTGTGTGTGTGTGTGTGTGTGTGTGTATTCCAGACCACCAGAGTGTGTTCTCGATGCCAGAGAACGACCTGAAGCGGATCCTGTGGGTGCTGTCCCTCCCGGCAATCGTGATTCTATACCTGACGGTTCCAGACTGCAGGAGACGGTTCTGGAAGAAATGGTTCATGTTCACCTTCTTTATGTCCGCTGTCTGGATCTCAGCCTTCACATACGTACTGGTCTGGATGGTCACTATCGTAGGTAAATATATGTACACCGGTCTGGATGGTCACTATCGTAGGTAAATATATATACACTGGTCTGGATGGTCACTATCATAGGTAAATATATATATACACTGGTCTGGATGGTCACTATCGTAGGTCAATAAATATACACTGGTCTGGATAGTCACTATCGTAGATAAATATATATACACTAGTCTGGATAGTCACTATCGTAGGTAAATATATATACACTGGTCTGGATAGTCACTATCGTAGGTAAATATATATACACTGGTCTGGATAGTCACTATCGTAGGTAAATATATATACACTGGTCTGGATGGTCACTATCGTAGGTAAATATATATACACTGGTGGTCTGGATGGTCACTATCGTAGGTAAATATATATACACTGGTCTGGATGGTCACTATCGTAGGTAAATATATATACACTGGTCTGGATGGTCACTATCGTAGGTAAATATATATACACTGGTCTGGATGGTCACTATCGTAGTTAAATATATATACACTAGTCTGGATGGTCACTATCGTAGGTAAATATATGTACACTGGTCTGGATAGTCACTATCGTAGGTAAATATATATATAGGTCTGGAGGGTCACTATCGTAGGTATACATATATATATATATATATATACAGTTGAAGTCGGAAGTTTACATACACCTTAGCCAAATACATTTAAACTCAGTTTTTCACAATTCCTGACTTCTAATCCTAGTAAAAATTCCCTGTCTTAGGTCAGTTAGGATCACCACTTTATTTTAAGAATGTGAAATGTCAGAATAATAGTAGAGAGAATGATTTATTTCAGCTTTTATTTCTTTTATCACATTCCCAGTGGGTCAGAAGTTTACATACATTCAATTAGTATTTGGTAGCATTGCCTTTAAATTGTTTAACTTGGGTCAAACGTTTCGGGTAGCCTTCCACAAGCTTCCCACAATAAGTTGGGTGAATTTTGGCCCATTCCTCCTGACAGAGCTGGTGTAACTGAGTCAGGTTTGTAGGCCTCCTTGCTCGCACACACTTTTTCAGTTCAGCCCACACATTTCCTATAGGATTGAGGTCAGGGCTTTGTGATGGCCACTCCAATACCTTGACTATGTTGTCCTTAAGCCATTTTGCCACAACTCTGGAAGTATGCTTGGGGTCATTGTCCATTTGGAAGACCCATTTGCGACCAAGCTTTAACTTCCTGACTGATGTCTTGAGATGTTGCTTCAATATATCCACATAATTTTCCTTCCTCATGATGCCATCTATTTTGTGAAGTGCACCAGTCCCTCCTGCAGCAAAGAACCCCCACAGCATGATGCTGCCACCCCCGTGCTTCACGGTTGGATGGTGTTCTTCGGCTTGCAAGCAACCCCCTTTTTCCTCCAAACATAACGATGGTCATTATGGCCAAACAGTTCTATTTTTGTTTCATCAGACCAGAGGACATTTCTCCAAAAAGTTCGATCTTTGTCCCCCTGTGCAGATGCAAACCATAGTCTGGCTTTTTTATGGCAGTTTTGGAGCAGTGGCTTCTTCCTTGCTGAGCGGCCTTTCAGTTTATGTCGATATAGGACTCGTTTTACTGTGGATATAGATACTTTTGTACCTGTTTCCTCCAGCATCTTCACAAGGTCCTTTGCTGTTGTTCTGGAATTTATTTGCACTTTTCGCACCAAAGTACGTTCATCTCTAGGAGACAGAACGTGTCTCCTTCCTGAGCGGTATGACTGCTGCGTGGTCCCATGGTGTTTATACTTGCGTACTATTGTTTGTACAGATGAACGTGGTACCTTCAGGCGTTTGGAAATTGCTCCCAAGAATGAACCAGACTTGTGGAGGTCTACCATTTTTTCTGAGGTCTTTCTTTTGATTTTCCCATGATGTCAAGCAAAGAGGCACTGAGTTTGAAGGTACTTAGTGTATGTAAACTTTTGACCCACTGGAATTGTGATACAGTTAATTATAAGTGAAATAATCTGTCTGTAAACAATTGTTGGAAAAATTACTTGTGTCATGCACAAAGTAGATGTCCTAACTAACTTACCAAAACTATAGTTTGTTAACAAGAAATTTGTGGAGTGGTTGAAAAACAAGTTTTAATGACTCCAACCTAAGTGTATGTAAACTTCCGACTTCAACTGTATATACACATACACAACCAGTCAAAAGTTTGGACACAGCTACTCATTCAAGGGTTTTTCTTTATTTTTACATTGTAGAATAATAGTGAATACATCAAAACTATGAAATAACACATATGGAATCATGTACAGTGGGGAAAAAAAGTATTTAGTCAGCCACCAATTGTGCAAGTTCTCCCACTTAAAAAGATGAGAGAGGCCTGTAATTTTCATCATAGGTACACGTCAACTATGACAGACAAATTGAGAAAAAAAAATCCTGAAAATCACATTGTAGGATTTTTAATGAATTTATTTGCAAATTATGGTGGAAAATAAGTATTTGGTCACCTACAAACAAGCAAGATTTCTGGCTCTCACAGACCTGTAACTTCTTCATTAAGAGGCTCCTCTGTCCCCCACTCGTTACCTGTATTAATGGCACCTGTTTGAACTTGTTATCAGTATAAAAGACACCTGTCCACAACCTCAAACAGTCACACTCCAAACTCCACTATGGCCAAGACCAAAGAGCTGTCAAAGGACACCAGAAACAAAATTGTAAACCTGCACCAGGCTGGGAAGACTGAATCTGCAATAGGTAAGCAGCTTGGTTTGAAGAAATCAACTGTGGGAGCAATTATTAGGAAATGGAAGACATACAAGACCACTGATAATCTCCCTCGATTTGGGGCTCCACGCAAGATCTCACCCCATGGGGTCAAAATGATCACAAGAACGGTGAGCAAAAATCCCAGAACCACACAGGGGGACCTAGTGAATGACCTGCAGAGAGCTGGGACCAAAGTAACAAAGCCTACCATCAGTAACACACTACGCCGCCAGGGACTCAAATCCTGCAGTGCAAGACGTGTCCCCCTGCTTAAGCCAGTACATGTCCAGGCCCGTCTGAAGTTTGCTAGAGTGCATTTGGATGATCCAGAAGAGGATTGGGAGAATGTCATATGGTCAGATGAAACCAAAATAGAACTTTTTGGTAAAAACTCAACTCGTCGTGTTTGGAGGACAAATAATGCTGAGTTGCATCCAAAGAACACCATACCTACTGTGAAGCATGGGGGTGGAAACATCATGCTTTGGGGCTGTTTTTCTGCAAAGGGACCAGGACGACTGATCCGTGTAAAGGAAAGAATGAATGGGGCCATGTATCGTGAGATTTTGAGTGAAAACCTCCTTCCATCATCAAGGGCATTGAAGATGAAACGTGGCTGGGTCTTTCAGCATGACAATGATCCCAAACACACCGCCCGGGCAACGAAGGAGTGGCTTCGTAAGAAGCATTTCAAGGTCCTGGAGTGGCCTAGCCAGTCTCCAGATCTCAACCCCATAGAAAATCTTTGGAGGGAGTTGAATGTCTGTGTTGCCCAGCGACAGCCCCAAAACATCACTGCTCTAGAGGAGATCTGCATGGAGGAATGGGCCAAATACCAGCAACAGTGTGTGAAAACCTTGTGAAGACTTACAGAAAACGTTTGACCTGTGTCATTGCCAACAAAGGGTATATAACAAAGTATTGAGAAACTTTTGTTATTGACCAAATACTTATTTTCCACCATAATTTGCAAATAAATTCATAAAAAAATCCTACAATGTGATTCTCTGGATTTTTTTTCCTCATTTTGTCTGTCATAGTTGACGTGTACCTATGATGAAAATTACAGGCCTCTCTCATCTTTTTAAGTGGGAGAACTTGCACAATTGGTGGCTGACTAAATACTTTTTTTCCCCACTGTAGTAACCAAAAAAGCGTTAAATAAATAAAAATATATTTTAGATTCTTCAAATAGACACCCTTTGCCTTGATGACAGCTTTGCACACTCTTGGCATTCTCTCAACTAGCTTCACCTGGAATGCTTTTCCAACAGTCTTGAAGGAGTTCCCACATACGCTGAGCATTTGTTGGATGCTTTTCCTTCACTCTGCGGTCCGACTCATCCTAAACCATCTCAATTGGGTTGAGGTCGGGGGATTGTGGAGGCCAGGTCATCTGATGCAGCACTCCATCACCATCCTTCTTGGTCAAATAGCCCTTACACAGCCTGGAGGTGTGTTGGGTCATTGTCCTGTTGAAAAACAAATGATAGTCCCACTAAGCCCAAACCAGATGGAATGGCGTATCGCTGCAGAATGCTGTGGTAGCCATACTGGTTAAGTGTGCCTTGAATTCTAAATAAATCACAGACAGTGTCCCAGCAAAGCACCCCCACATCATAACACCTCCTCCTCCATGCTTTACGGTGGGAACTGCAAATGCGGAGATCATCCGTTCACCCATACCGTGTCTCACAAAGACACGGCGGTTGGAACCAAAAATCTCAAATTTGGACTCCAGACCAAAGGACAAATTTCCACCGGTCTAATGTCCATTGCTTGTGTTTCTTGGCCCAAACAGGTCTCTTCTTCTTATTGGTGTCCTTTAGTAGTGGTTTATTTGCAGCAATTCGACCATGAAGGCCTGATTCACATAGTCCCCTCTGTGTCTGTGACTTGAACTCAGTGAAGCATTTATTTGGGCTGCAATTTCTGAGGCTGGTAACTCTAATAAACGTATCCTCTGCAGTAGCGGTAACTCTGGGTCTTCCATTCCTGTGGCGGTCCTCATGAGAGCCAGTTTCATCATAGCGCTTGATGGTTTTTGCGACTGCACTTGAAGAAACGTTCAAAGTTCTTGAAATATTTCGTATTGACTGACCTTCATGTCTTAAAGTAATGATGGACTGTCATTTCACTTTGCTTATTTGAGCTGTTCTTGCCATAATATGGATTTGGTCTTTTACCAAATAGGGCTATCTTCTGTATACCCCACTACCTTGTCACAACACAACTGATTGGCTCAAACACATGAAGAAGGAAAGAAATTCCACAAATAAACTTGTAAGAAGGAACACCTGTTAATTGAAATTCATTCCAGGTGACTACCTCATGAAGCTGGTTGAGAGAATGCCAAGAGTGTGCAAAGCTGTCATCAAGGCAAAGGGTGGCTATTTGAAGAATCTCAACCAGCTTCATGAGGTATATATTTTGATTTGTTTAACACTTTTTTGGTTACTACATGATTCCATATGTGTTATTTAATCGTTTTGATGTCTTCACTATTTTTCTACGATGTAAAAAATAGTAAAAAATAAAGAACAACACTTGAATGAGTAGGTGTCCAAATTTTTAATTGGTAGTGTATATACAGTCCATTCAGAAAGTATTCAGACCCCTTGACTTTTTCCACAGTTTTCTGCACTGTCTGGTTAAGGAACAAGTTTTGCGTAGGAGTGACGCCACCTGTTGGAAAACAATGTAGTGTTTCTCAATACTCTTCACAGTACATCCTCAATACACAATACATCCTTCCTCAATATATTACCTTAGGCCCCCATGTACAGTCTACAACTGATTTGACACAATGTTTGAGTTTGCCTGAACCATTGTTGTGTCTCCACAACACTTCTGTAATTATTTTTGTGCAAATGTGTCGTATATCAGTGGTCCAATTTGTAAGTCGCTCTGGATAAGAGCGTCTGCTAAATGTCGTAAATGTAAATGTATAACTTGTGTATGTATGAGGCCTTACTGCCTGCAGCAGACTGCAGGTGTTATTGAGCAAAACATTTGCAAGTTTTACATGAAAAGAAGGAAGCACATTAGTTTAAACCCCTTTCATGTTCTTCAATCAGAGAGTTAAGGAAGTCCAAGCGAGGAGGTTTAGAAAGTGTGTGAGAACATGTCAGATGTTAGAGTCGAGTCACATGCTGATTCCTGGGATGCCAGAGCAGACCCGGGTCCTACAGGCTTAGTGGAGCTCCAATGGTGGCCAGACACTAGCCCAGCCAGCACCGGGATTACACACACACACACACTCACGGATGCAGACGCATGCAAATGAAGGCACACAAACACAGGCACACTTAAACACAGACGCAGACATGGACTGACGCACGTACATACACAACATGTACAAACACACAACGCGCGCGCACACACACACACACACACAGACGCACACACACAGCAGTAGGATTACCACCTGCTTCACCTCAGACACTGCATGGCTGCCAGGAGACGTCATGTGAGCTTTGGGTGGGAGTAGCCTCTAGGCACAGATCTAGGATCAGCTATCCCCAAGCTTTACCATTACAGAGAAAACACAAAGAACTGACCTTACATCAGCGTCGAGGACTGATGTTGTCATGTGATGTTGGTAGACATGAGTATAATGGGATTATTATCCTTTAACCTTCAGAACAACTCACATGAGAGAGAGAGAGGGAGGGGAGGAAGGGGTGAGAGAGAGGGAGGGAGAGAAAGAAAGAGGGAGATGGGGAGAGAAGAGAGAGGGATGGGGGAGAGAGAGGCAGAGCGAGAGAGATGGCCTTATGGGGGAGAGAGAGAGAGGGAGCGAGAAAGAGAAACCAAGAAAGAGAGGCTGGAGAGCAGAGAACGGAGAGAGAGAGAAAATAAAGTGTGCGGTCAATGGGGGCATTGGTGTGTATTTCCCTGCGGTGTCTCTCTGTCGTCTGAACTTTGCAACGTGACCAGTAAGGCTTGGGATTCCTGAGGAGGTGCAGGGGGGAAAGATGATAGAAGGGATGGAGGGATGGATGGGGGATCGAGGACTCCTTTAAAGTAGTGTTTCTAAAACATTTTGCACTGTTGTCCACCTTATTGTGTTTCCTGTGTTATATCTGCCTGTATCCTGTGTGTTATATCTGCCTGTATCCTGTGTGTTATATCTGCCTGTATCCTGTGTGTTATATCTGCCTGTATCCTGTGTGCTATATCTACCTGTATCCTGTGTGTTATATCTGCCTGTATCCTGTGTGTTATATCTGCCTGTATCCTGTGTGTTATATCTGCCTGTATCCTGTGTGTTATATCTGCCTGTATCCTGTGTGTTATATCTGCCTGTATCCTGTGTGTTATATCTGCCTGTTTCCTGTGTGTTATATCTGCCTGTATCCTGTGTGTTATATCTGCCTGTATCCTGTGTGTTATATATGCCTGTATCCTGTGTGTTATATCTGCCTGTATCCTGTGTGTTATATCTGCCTGTATCCTGTGTGTTATATCTACCTGTTTCCTGTGTGTTATATCTACCTGTGCTCTCTATGTTAGGAGAGACCCTGGCCTGGGTGTCCCAGACACAGTGATGGGCCTGACTGTGTTGTATGACATATCTGACCCCGTGTTGTGTTGTATCTGACCCTGTGTTGTGTTGTATTTGACCCTGTGGTATGTCTACGTTGTAACAGTAGAGAGTATCCCATACAGTAATGGGTCTGACTCTATGTCCTGTGTATTTGACTGTGTGTTCTCTGTGTTGTATGTAACAGGAGAGACCCTAGGTATCCCAGACACAGTAATGGGCCTGACTCTGTTAGCTGCAGGGACCAGTATACCAGACACAGTGGCTAGTGTCATGGTCGCCAGAGAAGGTAACTACTACTGTAGCTTCATTTCTGATCCTTTCTGACCTTTAGTCCCCCTGAGATACATCTCCTTTCCAGGAAAGTAGACGGAGCCCACAGCTGCAACTTCTTCCACTAGATGTCCCCCTTATCATAATCGTGCAAGTCACATAAGTCCTATCTCTCTCTTACACTATATACACAAAAGTATGTGGACACCCCGGTGTACAAAATCGAGCACACAGCCCTGCAATCTCCATAGACAAACATTGGCAGTAGAATGGCCTTACTGAAGAGCTCAGTGACTTTCAACGTGGCACCGTCATAGGATGCCACCTTTCCAACAAGTCAGTTCGTCAAAATTCTGCCCTGCTAGAGCTGCCCTTGTCAACTGTAAGTGCTGTTATTGTGAAGTGGAAACATCTGGGAGCAACAACGGCTCAGCCGCGAAGTGGTGGGCCACACAAGCTCACAGAACGGGACCACCAAGTGCTGAAGCGCCTAGTAAAGATTGTCTGTCCTCGGTTGCAACACTCACTACCTAGTTCCAAACTGCCTCTGGAAGCAACGTCAGCACAAGAACTGTTCGTCGGGAGCTTCATGAAATGGGTTTCCGTGGCCGAGCAGCCGCACACAAGCCTAAGATTACCATGCATAATGCCAAGCGTCGGCTGGAGTGGTGTAAAGCTCGCTGCCATTGGACTCTGGAGCAGTGGAAACACGTTCTCTGGAGTGATGAATCACGCTACACCAACTGGCAGTCTGATGGACTAATCTGGGTTTGGCGGATGCCGGGAGAACGCTACCTGCCCCATTGCATGGTGCCAACTGTAAAGTTTGGTGGAGGAAGAATAATGGTCTGGGGCTATTTTTCATGTCGTGCTAGGCCCCTTAGTTCCAGTGAACGGAAATCTTAACGCTACAGCATACAATGACATTCTAGACGATTCTTCCAACTTTGTGGCAACAGTTTGTGGAAGGCCCTTTCCTTTTTCAGCATGACAATGGCCCGTGCACAAAGCGAGGTCCATACAGAAATGGTTTGTCAAGATCAGTGTGGAAGAACTTGACTGGCCTGCACAGAGCCCTGACCTCAACCCCATCGAACACCTTTCAGATTAATTGGAAAGCCGACTGCGAGCCAGGCCTAATTGCCCAACATCAGTGCCCGACCTAACTAATGCTCGTGATTGAATGGAAGCAAGTCCCCGCAGCAATGTTCCAACATCTAGTGGAAAGCCTTCCCAGAAGAGTGGAGGCTGTTATAGCAGCAAAAGGGGGACCAACTCCATATGAATGCCCATGATTTTGTAATGAGATGTTCGCCGAGCAGGTGTCCATATACTTTCAGTCATGTAGTGTAGGTACAACATTGGGTTATGTCATCTTACCTCTCCTCTTTCCTCCCCTCTCTCTCTCGCTCTATTCCAGGTAAAGCCGACATGGCCATGTCCAACATCGTGGGCTCCAATGTGTTTGACATGCTGTGTCTGGGTCTTCCCTGGTTCATCAAGACGGTGTTTGTGGACACGGTCAACCCTGTGGAGGTCAACAGCACCGGTCTGGTCTTCATCTCCGCCACCCTCCTCCTCTCAATCGTCTTTCTCTTCGTGGCGGTCCATATAAACGGCTGGAAGCTGGACTGGAAGCTGGGGATCGTCTCTCTGTTCTGCTACGTCGTTTTTGCCACTCTGGCCATCCTCTACGAACTGGGCATCATTGGGAACAACCCTGTCAGACTGTGCGGCGACTGATGCACACACAGAGACATACAATAACACACAGTAACACACAGGGCTGCTGCAGGCCGCACTCATCAGACTGTGTAGTGGCTGAGGGGCAGAGATGGAGTCCACACTCCAGCCCTCCCCCAGAACCAGGCTACCCAGAACCAACCTCTTGACACTTGACCATTTATACAAAACCCAGATTCCCAGTCTCAGAGTGCTGATATAGGATCAGGTCCACCCTGTCCATGTCATCTTATTCATTATGATCTAAATCAGTGGTATTCGAAGTCGGGTCGCGACCCCACTTGCAGTGGTGTTTGTGGACACGGTCAGAATAGGAGTGTTGGATCACCAAATTCAAAGAAATAAATAAAATGTTTGTTTTTTTACAAAAACTTAACAGCACATATTATATGGGAAACTATAAAACATTTTTTGAGAAAGATAATTTGAAAAATAAAATAGTATTGAGTAAATGTATTTATTGGTTTCTTTTCGTTTCAATAAGAGATAAAATGCAATGAATTTAAGGTTATTTGTTGATGTAAAAATCTAAATGTACAGATATTAAGGTGGGGTGGCAAGAAATTCTGGTGAAAGAAATGGGATCCCCGCTGAAAAGGTTTGAATACCACTGATCCTAGACCAACACTCCTACTCTGACACGCTTTATGAATACAGGCCCAGGACTTTGGGTGCCAAGACCAAGATAATGGCTACATCTCAAATGACACCTTCCCCAACTTAGGTCTCTGGTCAAAATAAGTGCACTTAAATGTATGTAGGGCAGGGGTATTCAACTCCTACCCTACGAGGTCTGGAGCCTGCTGGTTTTCTGTTCTACCTGATAATATATTGCAGCCACGCCTAAATCACTTCCTGATTAGAGGGGAACAATTAAAAAATGCAGTGGAACTGGCTTCAAAGTCCAGAGTTGAGTTTGAGGGGTGCAGGGTGTGATTTGAGATGCAGCCCCATACTACCTGCTGAGTGAGAATGATCCAGCAACACTGCCTTTGACCTCTAACTCAGGAAATAAAGCTGCCCTTTAATATTCTATGAGACTCTGGTAATGACAAGATAAGGATAGCATTTACATTTTAGTCATTTAGCAGACGCTCTTATCCAGAGCGACTTACAGTTAGTGAGTGCATACTAGCAGAGAGGAAGAGGCGAAGCAAGAGCGATAACTGGGACCAAATGTTGTTTTTTGCTCAACAAGCAGTTTTTGTATGGAGGTCAATGAATGAATTTCATATTTGGTCACCAAAAAAATTGAATGGCCTATGCTTAGGTTATGAGTGTACTGATATAAGTAGGACACGTGACTTCCCAGCAACTTTGAGAAAAAAAAAAAACTTTATAAGGGGGATGTTGCGTCTGTACACCCACATTTCTGCCCTCTCATTTGCTAGAATGGTCCCACCTGATCTTGCCTCCTCCGACTGCCTTGCATTTTTAATTGTTAGAGCAGCCACTAGAGTCTGGTCAATATAATGGATAATCTGTCATTACTCAACGCTGGTGAACGAGGAAGGGAAGGAGGGAGGGGGTGTTGTCCAGGCAGAACAGATAAGCGTTAACAAGCAGCCTGTGTTGCGCAACAGTAAGGAGAGTGAGGACAGGATCGTAAAGAGAAGAAACCCAAAAGTTTCCACTGGTATTCTTATTTAACTAGGCAAGTCAGTTAAAAACAAATTCTTAATTACAATGACGGCTTACCCCGGGCCAATTGTGCGCCGCCCTATGAAACTCCCCATCACCGGCGGATTGTGATACAGTCTGGAATTGAACCAGGGTCTATAGTGAATCCTCTAGCACTGAGATGCAGTGCCTTAGACTGCTGCGCCACTCGGGAGCCCACTCGAAAGTCTATATGGCCTGAGAGGGGACAAACATTAACGATGACTCAGTCAGGACAGAGAGACGGAGCCTGAAACTACTGTTCAAGTTAAAGGCAAGAAAGTATCCATTCAGTTGTCCACTTCATGAAGACTCCCAGTGTATACTAGCCAAAGATCCTATTACATTATTAGTAGTATTCTAGTTCTATGATACTAGCAAACTAAACATTTATGGACACTAGTTTCTCACATCTTTTGTCAAAGTGAGCCATTATACCAGTTAACTTGACTGGTTGATTCTCCTACACCATTGTGGTCTAGTTACCTACGGTGTAGAAAAAGGTAATCTTCAGTGCTATTTTGGCTAGCCCCAGAGGACACAGTGTTACAATGGTGTACAAGTACAATGACACTTGCAATTTATTTGTGGTGTTTCACCTGCAATGAACCTTTGTATTCAATTAAAACGCACCCACACAACCCTGCTGTGAACTGGCCAGTAGCCTTTGATCCCATAATAACATTTACAACTACTAAGTTAAAAAATTAAAACGTTTATTCATTCAAATAAACTTATGACCCACAAAAAAAAAAAAGGCTTACAAAAAAAAGTAAAGATTAAAAGAAAAACAGACCTTATACACATCCAGTAGTTATGGAAACGGGGAGACATGGAAAATGTGTTTTTAAAACAAAACAAAAGCGATTGGCGATGGAACGAGCGGTTGTGGTGACCGTGTGTGTATGGTGTGTGAGGCTCTAGGCGTTGCGGTCGATGCGGACGTCAACCTCGCGACCGTTGATCTTGGTTCCGTTCATCATCCTGCAGGCCTGGTTAGCGCTCTCTGGCGAGTCAAACCTGACCGTACCACAGCCCTTAGACTTTCCTCCCTCCATCTTGATCTCTGCAAACATCACCTGGCCTGGAGAGGGAGGGCACAGAGAGAGAGAGAGAGAGAGAGAGAGAGAGAGAGAGAGAGAGCAGTAGAGTGTTTAAGCACTGACACTGCAAAAGCCATGACAGTACTGCAGCTCAAAGCTACATTCAATCCATCTGCAGGTTGTTCAGTACAGTAGACTGATTGAAGAGGCTTACCACAGACACTGAACTTCTCCTTCAGTTTCTGCCAGGTCAGGTCATAGGACAGCTACAACACAACACAGGACATTAGAACATAGAAGCCTAAAATACTTTAGGGGCATTTTCACAGAGCTAGATGATGCCTACTCCTCTGTCTAAAAGCGCTTCCAATTCACGCTACTTAATCTGTGTCCATGATGTAAATATCCATCCGTACACATCATATAGTTGATTTGATCAACCTTATTAAAACATATGTTTGGTGCTTTAATGTGCTTAAAAAGGGGAGTGCACATCATGTCATATAATGCACATTTATACAGTATTCATTTATTAAACATACATTTCTGACAAAGATCTGACATCCTCCCTTAGCTCTGTCAGACATGGCTCCTCCTCCGTAGCCCCCGAACCCTCGGCTCATGGCCATGCTCCCCCCCATACGGTCGTAGCCAGAGCCCATCCGCTCCATGGACCGGCTGCCCATACCACCTTAGTAGAGGACACAGGGAATATGAGTGAGTGTCTCAGATCGGAATTCCTACCGCAGTGGTATTCGGGATTCTGCAGGCTTTAGTTCCAGCCAAGCACTACCACACCTACCATTCATCAAATCAAGGTCAAGCACAGTGAAACATTGGCAGTCTGAAATGTGAGATGTGTGTGCTAACAGACAGTGAGAGCCGAGAGAGAGTAGACAGACAGATGTGAAGGATGTTAATGTAATGGTGGTGTACCTAATCCTCCCCCAACGGGCCCCATGCCAAAACTGCTCATGCCTCCTCCATAACCTCCTCCTGATGGAGAGAACGCACGGCATCATACACACGTTACCACAACCTATCAGCGCATCACAACTCAAACAAGTTACAGCACAAACTTCTGTCAGTAACATGTTGGAGGCATAGGGCTGAATGCTAACTTGACCAGTGTTGTGTTACCCATGTAGGAGTTGTGATTCAGCTCTTAGTACAGTCTACCTACAGGTTCCAGTTGCAAGCTACACCACGACCACACTACAACATGCCTAGTCTAATGCCACCACTGACCATGCTGTTAGCGGATGGACATATGAGGGCTATGGACTATGGAATAGATTATGATGACTGACAGTCACAAGTGTGTGTTTGTGAATGAGAGAAAGTGTGAGTGAAAGTGTGAATAGGTGAGTGAAAGAGTGAGTGAGAATGTGAGTGTGTAAACTACTCACCCATTCCTCCAAAGGAGTCCCCAAAGCCTCTGCTCATGGACATGTCACTGCGACCAAAGTCTCTGTCCATCCCTCCTCCCATCCCCCCTGACCTGTAGGACATGTCTGGAGAGGGGGAGGGAGAAGCAAAGACAAGGGAAGAGAGGAAGAGAAGGCGCAGAGTCAGAAATATACTCGGTGGAAAGTTGCCATTAAACTTCAGTGTTTGCGAATTTGACTTATTTAGTCCTTACATTAGTTGTGTGTAGTGATGGGGGGGGGGGATCTATACAGTTACATATCGCAATATTATATTGATACTATCTATTTGTAAAAATATTGCTTTTTGCTAGGTAGCGTTAGTTAGCGCTAGTCGGATGTACCTGCGCCAAAACGGCTGCATTTTTCATCCTATATCTTGTTCACATCTTTAAAAAAAAGTGTGAGCCTACATGTTTTCAGCACTTCTATTTCCCTGACTGATTTAAACTATTAAAAAAACTATTAAAACGATAAATTTTCTCATGCTGTCTCGTCTGTCTGCAGCAGACATATCGTGAACAATGAGTTTGTAACATCAAATCCCAGTAACGAATCGCGATATCTACCTACATGAGAATATAGTATCGGCACAATATTGTAACGCGAGGTCCCTGGCAATTTCCAGCCCTAGGTGTGTGTGTGTGTGAGAGAGTGTCCTTACCTCCCATCCGTCCCATGTCTCTGGCTCCGAATCCCCCCATGCTGTCCATGCCCCCGAACCCTCCTCCACGACACACACAGGATTATTATATTAATGGATAGTCTTGGCACAATAACCCATGTGTTGTCCAGCCATGTAACAGAATGATACAGCAGAGATCTATTCTCTAGGACCTTACCTCCTAGTCGGCCCATCCCTCCATATCCAGGTCCTCCTTCCATACCTGACAGACAGAGTCACACACTTCACGTCTCACTGCTTTTAAGAGCATATTCACACGTTGTTGTACTAAAGCTTATTCTACATTATCTCTAGACAACACTTTCCACCCACCAACAGTGGGTGAAGGGTGATGCATGTCAGTCTAGGAGGGAACGGTGTCAGTGTGTGATGTAAGCGCTTGGAGAACGTCCAGGAACAACATGTAGAGGATTTAAAACAAATAGTTAATCTTCACAACCGATAACTATCTTATCTATGAACTGACTGGCTCCTCGTCTGACCTGCAGTCTCTGTGCGTGGTTTAAAAAGTAACAGTGCGTTTGCTGGAGTATTATGGAGAGGTTAGGGGTCAGTACTAACCTGCAGGGCCCATGTTGCCCATTCCTCCTCCACCACTCAGCCGGTTGGCATTGATAGGTTGTCCTCCTGGTCCCAGGCCCATCCCGATCCCTCCCAGACCGCCTACACACATAGGACAGAGAGGAGAAGGTTGGAGTATGTTTGACCACACAAACGTATACATCCCTTATGAGATGCCTTGGTTCACTGGAGAAGAGAACACTGAGCAGGTGACAACATGACCCTGTTAAGAGATAATGCTAAAGTAAAGTCATTCTATCAGATTACATTAACTTAACATACAGGTGTGTTCTAGTGATAGTCAGGATGGGACAGGATGTGTACTCACGTGGTAACTGGGGAGCTTTCTCCACCGGGTGGAAATCATCAGCTGGCATAGACTTGTCATCCTGAAACACACAGAAACAACATATCAAGAGGTGGTTCTTACACAACCGATATTACCACATCAACATGTAACAACCTCTATGACCTGTGACCTTCCACACACACATTAACTGTGTACAGTGTTAGAGGTTTAGAAATCAGAAACATGCCAATAACAAAGCATACTTACCATCTTAACATGCATCTGTCTGTCAAACAGCATTTGGCCATTGAACATGGCTAGAGAACAGAGTTAAGGAATACCATCAATTACATTTTTTTGTCACATGCTTCCTAAACAACAGGTGTAGACTAACAGTGAAATGCTTATTACAGGTCCTTTTCAAACAATATAAGTGACATGAATAAATACATGGTGAATAAGGAATAAGAATAACAGCTAGGACATGTATAAAGAGTTGTGTATTAGGCCGGTATAAAAAGTTACGCGTCTTCTTCCGTAGTATAACCGTATGCGGGATACAGATAGCATGTGCAGCCTGTTGGAAGGTGTGCGTGTTCTGTGGTAGTATATAATATATAAAGGATACAGATAGCCTGTACAGCCTCCAGGGCCTGTTCGAAGGTAACAGTCCCCATCCCTCTACTCTTCCCATCCTTATCCTCCTTCACATCAGCCCTCTTCACTGTTCCTGCCATACCAAACACCTCCTTCAGCTTCTTCCAGCCCACCTTGAAGTCCAGCTGGGAGGAGACAGCACAGAGGGGACCGGGTTAGCATAGAAACAACCATTACCATACAACACATCTAAACAGACAGGAGGGGACCGAATTAGCAATAGCATTCGGCACAGCGAAACTAACATGGTACTTCAAGTTCTAGGACGACGCAGTTGGACTTGAGATTTAGAGCGCACAGCTCAAGTTCTCTTCAATTGGTGAACAGAATTATTGGTAGGTTAACTTCTGAGACTTCAAAACATCAGATATAAATATTACTCATCTCATATCTATATACTGTATTCTATACTATTCTACTGTATCTTAGTCTATGCCGCTCTGACATTGCGTGTCAATATATTTCTTTATATACTCTTAATTCCATTGCTTTACTTAGATTTGTGTGTATTGGGTATATGTTGTGAAATTGTTAGATATTACTTGTTAGATATTACTGCACTGTCGGAGCTAGAAGCACAAGCATTTCGCTACACCTGCTATAACATCTGCTAAACACGTGTATGTGACCAATAAAATGTGATTTGATTTTAGGGAGAGAGAAGAGGAGAATGAGACGTAAGAGTTCAGTATGTATGTTTGTCCTCACGTTGGCTACGAACACAGTGGTCCCTAGGCGTCCGACACGTAGAGAGCTGATGACCTCATGGGGGACGTTTGGGTTGTTAGCGATGGAAGGGGGTACACCTACACCCCCCGGTCCACCCTCCTGCCCCCTGCCTCCCCCTCCAGGGTACATCCCCCCTGTACGCTGCAGCACGCGCCGAGCACGCTCCCCATCAGGATCCTGGAAGATGGAAACAGATAACCGCTAAACGTTTACCTAGAACTTCAACTCTGAGCTTTAACCCTCCACATCAGGGTTCTGGAGCAGGGAAACAAGGGGTTAAACACAGATGGCCCCAAACCTTTGACCTATAATTACAACTCTAACCTTTGACTTTAACTAGGTCTAGTTCACAGTGAACAGTTAAGACAGTCTCAAGAGGATAAACATTACAAACCATGTTAATGCAACCACATTCCCAGCAGGCTGGATTTAAGTGCAGATTTAGCACACCACTGAGTTTAATCTCTCATCACCGTGTGGTGCCTACAGAATGTGAATGGGTCCTTACCGCCATAATATTGAGGGGTCTTCCATTCAGGTCATGTTTGTTCATGACTTCTATGGCCTTCTTCACAAACTCCTCATCTTTGAACTCCACAACACTGCAGGACAGACAGGACAGTCAGTGGATGAAGACATGTATAACAATGACTCATGAAGTTAGGTGCGTCTCAAATGGACCCTATTCCCCATGTAATAGCACACTACTTTTGACCAGAACCGTATGAGCCAGCCCCATGTGGCTCTGGTCAAAAGTAGTGTACTTTTAAAATATTAAAAAGTAAATCCGGGACACTGAAATTCGTATGACTTGTCAAGTTTGGTATAGTTACATAAAACAGAAGTTTACTTAAGGCCAAAGCAAAAAGGTGGTTGGTTGGGTTAGATGGTGGGCATATAATGCGAACGTCTAGCAACCCAAAGGTTGCGTGTTCGAATCTCATCATGGACAACTTTAGCAACTACTTACAACTTTTCAGCTACTTAGCTAAATCTAACACGTTAACCTAACCCTAATCCCTAACCTAGCTAACATTAGCCACCTAGCTAACGTTAGCCACAACAAATTGGAATTTGTAACATATCATACGTATTGCAAATTCGTAACATATTGTACAAACTGCAATTCATAACATATGCGAATTGTAATTAGTAACATTTCATAAGAAATTAATACACACCATACGAAACGTAAAATGTCATACTAAAGGGAGTTGTCTGTGATTGACATTTATTTATTTAACTAGGCAAGTCAGTTAAGAACAAATTGTTATTTACAATGACTGCCTACCCCGGCCAAACCCGGACGACGCTGGGCCAATTGTGCACCGCCCTATGGGACTCCCAATCACGGCTGGATTGTGATACAGCCTGGAATCGAACCAGGGTCTGTAGTGACGCCACTTGCACTGAGATGCAGTGCCTTAGACCGCTGTGCCACTCGGGAGCCCATTATACATACAGAATAATACGAAATGCACTGAGACCATGTTGCAAAGTTAGACAGGTAAAGTCTGGTTCCTTACCCACATCCCTGTACAGGTAACACCAGGGGATCCAGAGACAACACAGATCCATAACAGAGGGAATGAACAAAGACAGTGATTAGACTGACAACAGTTAACATCATTATTACACATCTGACATCATGCTATTAGTGGATTACATAATCCATCTTGAAGGGCCAGCTAACAGGCCTTGGTGTGGGGAGTGTGTTTTGTTTGTATCCAAGGAAAAAAATTAAGTGAATTTAAAAGACATTGACTTGGGTTGGTATAGACTCGTTTTTCTTGTTCTCAGTGGAGACATAGTATCCTTACCATCTTCAGTGGAATAACAAGGACTCAGGATATACTTACAAATAGCAAATATGTCCGTTCTGTCTACGTTTGTTTTAGAGTTAACACTAAACAGTCAGTTTGAGTTAAAGTACATATTACATTAAATGGTTGAGTTGAATGCATTCACAACCTAGTTTGCAAATTCCTGGATGTATCATAATACTAAAGATTAATAAACGATGGTGAGATTTTCTTGTGAGCCGCTGGAAAAAGAAGAAAGTTACTTTATACAATATCTACAATATTTTAGAAATAATTAGTTTTGTTCATGAAGAGATAATTGTGCCATTGATCCAAATAAAAAGGTAACAAAATTTGAAGACCAAAAAGTCAAATGTCAATCAATAAGACATCACAAAATCCCTTTGAGAAATGGTCAACTGCCAAACTTTGACACCAATTGAGAAAACTACAACAACTTAAAAACAAATGTGTACTAAGTTTCAGATGAATTCAAGTTAGTGTTCCAGAATCAACAAGAAGACATCCTCCATCATCACTCTACAGCCAACTAGGCTATAACAGGCTCTAGCTAACAGCCACCAACATATCATCCCATAGACATACATGGAGAACCCCTTGGATCAGTGCCTTACAGAACACTTGGTAAATAAAGAGATACTGCAGTGGAGGGCATTTAAAACCTCGTGCAGTGAGTTGGTCCACATCACTTACCCTTGACTTTCCTTCAGCATCCTTAAAGAGCTCCACGTATGTAACCTCACCAACTTCATGAGACATACAAAGGAAAAATACCAAGAGAACAAAAGGCATTTAAAATCACCAGTCGACTGTTGAACCACCACTCTCTCGCTCCAGGGCAGGCCGTTGCCTTGGTTATGCCGTTACGATGCTTCCCCATGATTGGTCAACAGTGAGCCCAGACCAACAGTCACCACACAACCCCCTTCCAATGCCTTCCTGGGCTCGACTGAGACAGACACACAGTCAGTCAACTACTGTCAACCTGGGAATTCAGATCACACTTCAGTATAAAAGAACAGTTTGGTCAACACGGTTCCTGTCAACATGGCAAGAAGTCACTACAGTTTAAAAAGGTGTCCTTTTCACCTTGCAAAAAAACACTTTTTGAAGAGCTAAAGACCCAATAGTTCAGTGCACAGAAAGACAATGGTTTCATTCATACAAAACAATAATTTGTCACCTTAACACAGGTTCAACTGAATCAAGTGCTCAAGTAGTCAATACTACTACTTGTCTGAGGTTACATTTTGGAGCTATAAGTCAATATCATAAAACCAATAGTAGCTAACTACATAACTAAAATCAACTTTAACAAGCACAGACATTTCAATTCAATCCAAGCTAAATTGGTGTCCACCCAGGAGTAAAAAATTAAATAAATCCAGAAATGTCTCTATTCTACTGACTTAGTAATATCTGCAATACAATAACATTCTGCCTCAGAAGGAACTACGAGAAGATGTGGCTAGGTCTATGTTCTGGTCACAAAGAGAGGACTGAGAAAGCTCCTGTTGAGCTGGCGAGAAGGGGCCCATCTCTATAGGGAGAAGCAGCTTGACCCTGTGTGTGGATGGATTACCTTTCTCTCTCATCAGATCTTTAATAGCCTGCCACTTCGTGTCATAGGGGATATTGCTAATGAACACGCGGTTCCTGTGACCCCCTCCTCCACCCTTCTTGTCCCCGGTGACCTGCTTCTCTTTGTAGGGGTGGAAGCGGTTCCCTTTGCGGCCTCCTCCAGACGTCTTTTCTTTGAGCTCAGACTTGGTATTCAGGGTTGGGGCGGTTGCATCAGTGGGGTCGTCTGCGAGGGCTTCGGCATCATTGATAGGGGCGTCATCGATAGGGTCACCATCTACAGGGGTATCATCATCACCAAGGACCTCATCTCCAAGGACCTCGTCATCACCCAGGCCTAGGTCCTCTTCTTCTGCAGGGGCATCTTCGCCAAGAACCTCGTCTTCTTCTGGCTCTCTGAAGAAAACACAGAAGAGTACAGTATTAATGGATGTAGCTAGCTTGTCTGTTATAGCTAATGTTACCTAAACCTACATGGCATGGTAATTTCACTGATGTGCCAAATAATAAAGACATGCACATAACAGTTTATGCTGTCGGCTCCGCACTGGCAATACATTACCACCAACTGTCTGCTGTTGGCTAGCTAACGGTTCGCTAGCTAAATCTCCATTAAGGGACTGTGCACCTAAACCATATAAATCTTATTAAATTACTAGAGGGGCCATCTAACTGTAAGTCGCTCTGGATAAGAGCGTCTGCTAAATGACTAAAATGTAAAGTCATAAACCTTCAAAGTCCCAGAATGGGCTGAAAATGGCAGCCAAATTGGTCAGGGAGAAATCAAAACTAATCTAATTGGAATGGATGGCAGTAGAGGCATAATCCTGATTTTAAATATGTAGTCAAATAAAAGGCATGTGACATATCAGAAATATTGTAATAGGATTGTCAACTTAAAATAGTCTTAAAATTACAGTTTATATGGACTTCATACAAATGTTCTGTATAAATAGACATGTATATATATAGATAAACCTTAAAATGTCTAAATGTTTCTTTTCTTGGAAAGCAATATTAGTACTTGTTGAATTGACAACTTGTCCAAGTCCCATCATCAACTGATTTCAGTTGGCTGTGGATTGACTGCATTGTTTGAATGGAATGTTGTCATAATCAGTAAAAAAAAACTGGCTAACTAACATACAGTGCGAATACATTCCTCAAATTCATTATTTTACACAATGTCTCATCACAGTACTAGAAAACCATGGTTGACCATCTCCCTGCCCAAAATGGCTGACCTTTATCCCCACATAAGGTTCATGGCCGTTCTAGTGTTCTATTTCCTAATTCTATGAGTTAAACGCACTAGCCAGATAGTAAACTTAGCTAGCTACACATGGTTGGATGGCTAAAAACCATTTAGTTGTCTGCATAACTAGCTAGTAAAATAACGACATATTACACAAATCTTAAATTTTTTTGATGACCAACTAAGACGATAACCAACAAGTTAGCTAGTTAGCAAGCAAAGTAGCAACTAGCTAGCAAACGTTAGCTAGTTTTAATGATAGCGTTAATGCTAGGCTAATGTCGCTAACGTTAGCTAGCCTCCATCTTGCCGGTGAGTGCAGCACAGATTGTGCCAGAAAAATACGATGTTTTAGTTACATTTTCAGGCCATTCGTGCCATCCTGAGATGTTCCCTCGGTCTCAGCCTCGATGGGTTCAATAGTTTCCTGGGCAATATCTGCCATATTCGTCTGTTTGCAGAGAAAGCTAATTCAATCGAGAGATGCGCCTCCGCTCACACTGCGCAGTTTAAAATAAGTAACGCTCCAGGCCTCCACCAACGCGAGAATTTGGCCTGGATGTCTAAAGCCTAAACACCGGTAGTTTTCCTACATACAATTTATATATTTCTACACATTTTCGATTTGGTTTTAGTAATTTCAATGTCGACTAAGATTGTTTTCCCCCGAAAAAATAAATAAATATATTTATAAATTAAATACAAAAAAAAAATTATATATATACTGAACAAAAATATAAACGCAACGATTTTACTGAGTTACAGTTCATATAAGGAAAGCGTCAATTAAAATTGTACATTTGAGTCATTTAGTAGACGCTCTTATCCGGAGCAACTTACAGTAGTGAGTGCATACACTTTCTAAATTAATTATGCCCTAATCTATGGATTTCACATGACTGGGCAGGAGCGCAGCCATGGGTTGGCCTGGGAGGGCATAGGCCCACCCATTTGGGAGCAAGGCACACTCACTGGGGAGCCAGGCACAGCCAATCAGAAATACTTTTTCCCCACAAAACGGCTTTATTACAGACACAAACTCCTCAGTTTCATCAGCTGCCCGGGTGGCTGGTCTCAGACAATCCAGCAGGTGAATAAAAATGGATGTGGCGGTCCTGGGCTGGCGTGGTTACATAGGTAAGCCAGATGAGAACAAGTTCTCATTTACAACTGCGACCTGGCAAAGATAAAGCAAAGCAGTGCGATAAAAACAACAACAACACAGAGTTACATATGGGGTAAACAAAACGTACAGTCAAAAACACAATAGAAAATCTATATACAGTGTGTGCAAATGTAGTAAGTTATGGAGGTAAGGCAATAAATAGGCCATAGTGCAAAATATTTACAATTTAGTATTAACACTGGAGTGATAGATGTGCAAAAGATGATGTGCAAATAGATATACTGGGGTGCAAATGAGCAAAATAAATAACAATATGGGGATGAGGTAGTTGGGTGGGCTAATTACAGATGGGCTGTGTACAGGTGCAGTGATCGGTAAGCTGCTCTGACAACTGATGCTTAAAGTTAGTGAGGGAGATAAGAGAATCCAGCTTCAGAGATTTTTGCAGTTCGTTCCAGTCATTGGCAGCAGAGAACTGGAAGGAATGGCGGCCAAAGGAGGTGTTGGCTTTGGGGATGACCAGTGAGATATACCTGCTGGAGCGCATACTACGGGTGGGTGTTGCTATGGTGACCAATGAGCTAAGATAAGGTGGGGATTTGCCTAGCAGTGATTTATAGATGACCTGGAGCCAGTGGTGAGGGCCAGCCAACGAGAGCGTACAGGTCACAATGGTTGGTAGTATATGAGGCTTTGGTGACAAAACGGATGGCACTGTGATAGACTACATCCAATTTGCTGAGTAGAGTGTTGGAGGCTATTTTGTAAATGACATCGCCAAAGTCAAGGATCAGTAGGATGGTCAGTTTTATGAGGGCATGTTTGGCAGCATGAGTGAAGGAGGCTTTGTTGCGAAATAGGAAGCCGATTCTAGATTTAACTTTGGATTGGAGATGCCTAATGTGAGTCTGGAAGGAGAGTTTACGGTCTAACCAGACACCTAGGTATTTGTAGTTGTCCACATATTCTAAGTCAGACCCGCCGAGAGTAGTGATTCTAGTCAGGCGGGCGGGTGCAAGCAGCGTTCGATTGAAGAACATGCATTTAGTTTTACTAGCGTTTAAGAGCAGTTGGAGGTTACGGAAGGAGTGCTGTATGGCATTGAAGCTCGTTTGGAGGTTTGTTAATACAGTGTCCAATGAAGGGCCAGATTTATACAAAATGGTGTCGTCTGCGTAGAGGTGGATCTGAGAGTCACCAGCAGCAAGAGCGACATCATTGATATACACAGAGAATAGAGTCGGCCCGAGAATTGAACCCTGTGGCACCCCCATAGAGACTGCCAGAGGTCCAGACAACAGGCCCTCCGTTTTGACACATTGAACTCTATCTGAGAAGTAGTTGGTGAACCAGGCGAGGCAGTCATTTGAGAAACCAAGGCTATTTTGTCTGCCAATAAGAATGCGGTGATGACAGAGTCGAAAGCCTTGGCCAGGTTAAAGAAGACGGCTGCACAGTACTGTCTTTTATCGATCGCGGTTATAATATCGTTTAGGACCTTGAGCGTGGCTGAGGTGCAGCCATGACAAGCTCAGAAACCAGATTGCATAGCGGAGAAGGTACGGTGGGATTCGAAATGGTCAGTGATCTGTTTGTTAACTTGGCTTTCAAATACCTTCGAAAGGCAGGGCAGGATGGATATAGGTCTGTAACAATTTGAATCTAGAGTGTCACCCCCTTTGAAGAGGGGGATGACCGCGGCAGCTTTCCAATCTCTGGGGATCTCAGACAATACGAAAGAGAGGTTGAACAGGCTAGTAATAGGGGTTGCGACAATTTCGGCAGCTCATTTTAGAAAGAAAGGGTCCAGATTGTCTAGCCCAGCTGATTTGTAGGGGTCCAGATTTTTTGCAGCTCTTTCAGAACATCAGCTGTCTGAATTTGGGTGAAGGAGAAGGGGGGGCATGGGCAAGTTGCAGCAGAGGGTGCAGAGCTGGTGGCCGGGTAGGGGTAGCCAGGTGGAAAGCATGGCCAGCCGTAGCAAAATGCTTGTTGAAATTCTCGATTATCGTAGATTTATCGGTGGTGACAGTGTTTCCTAGCCTCAGTGCAGTGGGCAGCTGGGAGTAGGTGGTCTATAAACACGTGTAACCACGTTTGGACGTACTGCCAAATTCTCTAAAACAATGTTGGAGGCGGCTTATGGTAGAGAAATTAACATTAAATTCTCTGGCAACAGCTCTGGTGGACATTCCTGCAGTCAGCATGCCAATTGCACGCTCCCGCAAAGCTTGAGACATCTGTGGCATTGTGTTGTGTGACAAAACTGCACATTATAGAGTGGCCTTTATTGTTCCTAGCACAAGGTGCACCTGTGTAATGATCATGCTGTTTAATCAGCTTCTTGATATGCCACACCTGTCAGATTGATGTATTATTTTGGCAAAGGAGAAACGCTCACTAACAGGGATGTAAACAAATTTGTGCACAAAATTTGATAGAAATAAGCTTTGTGTGCGTGTGGAACATTTCTGGGATCTTTTATTTCAGCTCATGAAACATGGGACCAACACTGCCATATATCTTTGTGCTGTGCTGTGATGTTTTACATACATTTTGAACCTTTCTAATCGTATAGGATCCACATGGTGAGCTTCACATGTTACATTTATATTTTGTTCAGCGGGCCATATGTTTGACACCCCTGCTTTTGCCCCACTGCATCTCTCTCACACACTCTCTCTCTCTCTCGCTCTCTCTCTCTCTCTTTCTCTCTGAACTTAAGGCCCTTTAACTTTGTACATCCATAACAGTCCATAAAGAGCTCTTTCTTCTATGAATTGATAACATATTTCCAATCCATCTAACCATATAAATATGATTCATTAACTGAACATCAATAATGTAATAATGATCAAACTAGCCAGGTCCAAAGTGTCATGTTGAACAGTCAGAAGCCCAAATATATCTCTGACCATGTGCTTGTGGCATCAAGTTGGTATCTGTGGGTTCTGAAAGGGAGCCAGAGATGTTTGGCAAGTGGGGCACGTGCCCAGGGGCCCCAGACCTCCAGGGTTGTGGGCCCACGCTTGTAGAATATCTGGAAAGTTGCTTTAAAACTAAAACATTTTCTCTCATCCTAATGGCAAAATGTGAAGAATAGCATGAGATGAGCTATAAAACAGTAATGTTTCTCTCTGTCCCATGGTCAAATGTGTTGAAATGCAGGAAATTGGCTTTAAAACTGCTAACTTATCTCTCAGCCTCATTGCAAAATGTGTAGAATAGCATAATGAAACTGCAAATGTTTCTCTCTGCCCCATGGTAAAATGTGTTGAAATGCAGGAAGTTATCTGTTTTACCCCAAAAATATGTTTTCCTAAAGAAAAAGGAGGTAGCTGCCCTGGGGCCCTAAATGCGGTAGTCCGGCCCTGATCAGGTACATTCAGTGACACTGACACTTCTCACAGTAGCAATATGCTTTTTGAGGTCTGAATGTGACTTGTGTAATGTACCTTGTACATACACTAATAACAGTGAAGTGATACCACTGAAGGCCCACTGTAGAATAATGTGAATGTAAGTGGTCAGAGAGGAGCATGAGGGGTGTGGCTGTGGCAGTATTTTGCAGATATAACACCAGTCAGCCTAATAAAGATGTCTCAGCAACAGGGCTCTGATTGGAGAGAGTGCAGACTGCGTCTCTGTTCCTAATGTCTCTGTCTCTGTAAGTCAATAACCAAATAACCATTACCCCAGGGGTTCTCTGTAATGGCCCAACGGGACACAGGCCAGAGAATGATGTGATTACATTCATCATGAAAAACATCAGAATGTCTCGAGGGAGAATTAAGGGAAGATACTGCTGCCCTTTCGGGAATATAGTCTAATGACACAGCTCTAGAAAACTGGAGAAAAGGAAGGGAGAGAGAGAAAGAGAGAGAGAGAGAGACGCAGAGGGGCTAAAGCAGGGGTGTCAAACATATGGCCCGCTGAGCAAAATATAAATGCAACATGTGACGCTCACAACGTGGATACTATACGATTAGAAACTGGAAAGGGCCTTCCCCAAACTGTTGCCACAAAGTTGGAATCACAGAATTGTCTAGAATGTCATTGTATGCATTGTATGAGTTAAGATTTCCCTTCACTGGAACTAAGGGGCCTAGCCCGTACAATGAAAAACAGCCCCAGACCATTATTCCTCCTCCACCAAACTTTACAGTTGCCACTATATGTTCGGGCAGGTAGCATTCTCCTGGCATTTGCCAAACCCAGATTTGTAAGTCGGACTGCCAGGTGGTGAAGCGTGATTAATCACTCCAGAGAATGTGTTTCCACTGCTCCAATGACAGCGAGATTTACACCACTCCAGCCGACGCTTGGCATTGCGCATGGTGATCTTAGGCTTGTGTGCGGTCTGCGCGGTCATGGAAACCCATTTCATGAAGCTCCCGATTAACAGTTGTTGTGCTGACGTTGCTTCCGCACTCGGTGGTCCCGTTCTGTGAGCTTGTGTGGTTTACCACTTCGCGGCTGAGCCGTTGTTGCTCCTAGACGTTTCCACTTCACAATAACAGCACTTACAGTTGACCGGGGAGCTCTAGTAGGGCAGAAATTTGACGAACTGACTTGTTGGAAAAGTGGCATCCTATGACAGTGCCACGTTGATAGTTACTGAGCTCTTCAGTAAGGCCATTCATACTGCCAATGTTTGTCTATGGAGATTGCATGGCGGTGTGCTTGATTATCTACAACTGTCAGCAACGGGTGTAACTGAAATAGCCAAATCCACTAATTTGAAGGGGTGCCCACATACCTTTGTATATATAGTGTATCTTCTACTGATTATGAGATTAATCTCGTCGATGACAACCCAATATTTCCACTGCTGATAATATGCTATGTGTGCATACAGTATATATAATATCTGCTCATTCTGCAAAGGTGTCTGGCACGATCAAATCTCAATCTACTAATGTTTTATTGTAATTACTTTTGGATTGGACTTTCCTGGAGTAGGCTACAATATGCAGTGAAAATCGAAAAATGACATCTTAAAACGGGAACAGCAGTAAAGCTTGGTCACACACCAGATTGAGGATGTGAATACAGTAGCCTACTCAAGCCCCAAAGGTAATTTACTAGGTTAAAGTTGAGTGAGAGCACATTCTCTCGTACAATAGCCTAATGACCTAGAGAAGAAAGTCAGGGCATGATAATATGCATAGTATTGTAAGAAGCAGCAGGTGATGTTGCAGTGATTGTTTTACAGTTGATTATGTTTGTGTTCTCTAGTGTCCTGCTGACCAGCTCTCTCTGATAAAGACTATCTTTCTCTCTCTCTCTCTCTTTCTCTGTCTCTCTCTTTCTCTCTCTCTCTCTTTCTCTGTCTCTCTCTGTCTCTCTCTCTGTCTCTCTCTCTGTCTCTCTCTCTCTCTGTCTCTCTCTCTCTCTCTCTCTCTCTCTCTCTCTCTCTCTCCTCTCTCTCTCTCTCTCTCTCTCTGTCTCTCTCTCCTCTGTCTCTCTCTCTCTCTGTCTCTCTGTCTCTCTGTCTCTCTCTCTGTCTCTCTCTCTCTCTCTCTCTCTCTCTCTTCTCTCTCTCTATCTCTCTCTCTTCTCTCTCTAGTCTCTCTCTCTCTCTTCTCGTCTCTCTCTCTCTGTCTCTGTCTCTCTCTCCTGCTCTCCTTTGTACTCACAGTATGCTCACAGTATGCACAATATGTAAACATTATTAAAGTGACTAGTGTTCCATTTCTTAAAGTGGCCCAGTGATTTCAATAGGCAGCAGCAGCCTCTAATGTGCTAGTGATGGGCTATTTAACAGTCTGATGGCTTTGAGATAGAAGCTGTTTTTCATTCTCTCGGCTCCCAGCTTTGATGCACCTGTACTGACCTCGCCTTCTGGATGATAGCGGGGTGAACAGGCAGTGGTTGACGTCCTTGATGATCTTTTTGCCTTCCTGTGACATCGGGTGTGCTGCATGTGTCTTGGAGGGCGGGTAGTTTGCCCCCCGGTAATGCGTTCGGCAGACCGCACCACCCTCTGGAGAGCCCTGCGGTTGCGGGCGGTGCAGTTGCCGTACCAGGCAGTGATACAGCCCGACAGGATGCTCTCAATTGTGCATCTGTAAAAGTTTGTGAGGGTTTTAGGTGCCAAGCCAAATTTCTTCAGCCTTCTGAGGTTGAAGAGGCTCTGTTGCACCTTCTTCACCACACTGTCTGCGTGGATGGACCATTTCAGTTTGTCGATGATGTGTACGCCAAGGAACTTGAAGCTTTCCACCTTCTCCCACTGCGGTCCCGTCGATGTGGATAGGGGGGTGCACCCTCTGCTGTTTCCTGAAGTCATCTCCTTTGTTTTGTTGATGTTGAGTGAGAGGTTATTTTCCTGGCACCACACTCCCAGAGCCCTCACCTCCCTCGCCCAATAGATATGGGAGTTTATCATCAAAATTAGATTTGTTTTCGAATTCTTTGTGGGTCTGTGTAATCTGAGGGAAATATGTGTCTCTAATATGGTCATACATTTGGCAGGAAGTTAGGAAGTGCAGCTCAGTTTCCACCTCATTTTGTGGGGCAGTGTGCACATAGCCTTTCTCAATAGCAAGGCTATGCTCACTGAGTCTGAACATAGTCAAAGATTTCCTTAATTTTGGGTCAGTCACAGTGGTCAGGTATTCTGCCACTGTGTACTCTCTGTTTAAGGCCAAAATAACATTCTAGTTTGCTCTGTTTTTGGAAATTCATTCAAATGTGTAAAGTAATTATATTTTTGTTTTCTCATGATTTGGTTGGGTCTAATTGTGTTGCTGTCCTGGGGCTCTGTGGGGTCTGTTTGTGTTTGTGAACAGAGCCCAGGACCAGCTTGCATAGGGGGCTCTTCTCCAGGTTAATTTCTCTGTAGGTGATGGCTTTGTTATGGAAGGTTTGGGAATCGCTTCCTTTTAGGTGGTAGTAGAATTTAACGTCTCTTTTCTAGATTTTGATAATTAGTGGGTATCGTCCTAATTCTGCTCTGCATGCATTATTTGGTGTTTTACATTGTACACAGAGGATGTTTTTGCAGAATTCTGCATGCAGAGTCTCAATTTGGTGTTTGTCCCATTTTGTGAATTCTTGGTTGGTGAGCGGACCCAAAAACCTCACAACCATAAAGGGCAATGGGTTCTATAACTGATTCAAGTATTTTTAGCTAGATCCTAATTGGTATGTCGATTTTATGTTCCTTT
>NC_140024.1:24962484-25021416 GCF_964263955.1 Coregonus lavaretus | reverse complement strand
TCAGATGGCTCAGCGTCAGGGAGAGAGAGAGAGAGAGAGACAGAGAGAGAGATAGAGAGAGAGTGAGAGAGAGAGAGAGAGAGAGAGAGAGAGAGAGAGAGAGAGAGAGAGAGAGAGAGACAGAGACAGAGACAGAGAGAGAAATCACTGTTATTGTGGTCAGATTCCCAGGCAGCTCTCGCTTCTCTTCTCACATTCCCCGTTCGCTGCCTCCTCCTCCTCCTGCTCCTCCTCCTCTTCATTATCATTCCGTCTCTCTCCCTCCAAAAGCACGCTCCCCATCCTGCTGCATAGCAACCATTTGTTAGTCTCACATAGCCAGTCAGTCTGCTGTTTCTCTCTCTCTCTCTTTCTCTCTCTCACACAGACACAGACACACACACATCCCTCCCTCCTGCTGCATGAGTACTGGGGCTGCAGAACACAGCAACAACCCTCCTCTTTCTCCACCACCGCTTCTTCCCCTCCTTCTCCTCTTCATCCTTCTCCTCTTCCCCGTCTTCTCCTCTTCCCCTCCTTCTCCTCTTCCCCCTCCTTCTCCTCTTCCCCCTCCTTCTCCTCTTCCCCTCCTTCTCCTCTTCCCCTCCTTCTCCCTCTTCCCCTCCTTCTCTCTTCCCCTCCTTCCCTCTTCCCCGTCTTCTCCTCTTCCCCCTCCTTCTCCTCTTCCCCCTCCTTCTCCTCTTCCCCCTCCTTCTCCTCTTCCCCGTCTTCTCCTCTTCCCCTCCTTCTCCTCTTCCCCCTCCTTCTCCTCTTCCCCTCCTTCTCCTCTTCCCCTCCTTCTCCTCTTCCCCTCCTTCTCCTTCCTTCTCCTCTTCATCATCCTTCTCCTCTTCATCATCCTTCTCCTCTTCCCCCTCCTTCTCCTCTTCATCATCCTTCTCCTCTTCCCCCTCCTTCTCCTCTTCATCATCATTATCCTCTTCATCATCCTTCCCTCTCCATCATCCTTCTCCTCTTCATCATCCTTCTCCTCTTCCCCATCCTTCTCCTCTTCCCCCTCCTTCTCCTCTTCATCCCTCTCCTCTTCCCCCTCCTTCTCCTCTTCTCCATCCTTCTCCTCTTCATCATCAGTCTCCTCTTCATCATCCTTCTCCTCTTCCCCCTCCTTCTCCTCTTCATCATCCTTCTCCTCTTCATCCTCCTTCTCCTCCTCTTCATCATCCTTGCTGGAGGGGCTGCAGGCTTCTGATCTCTGTAGGTGCTGCTCTGTTAATGCTGCAGGGTATACTGCTACACTATAAGGCCGTATTCACCCTGTAGGTATACTGCTACACTATAAGGCCATATTCGCCCTGTAGGTATAAAATAAATAAAAAATAAATTGCTCATTTAGCAGACGCTCTTATCCAGAGCGACTTACAGGAGCAATTAGGGTTAAGTGCCTTGCTCAAGGGCACATCGACAAATGTTTACCTAGTCGGCTTGGGGATTAGAACCAGCGACCTTTCGGTTACTGGTACAACGCTCTTAACCACTAAGCTACCTGCCGCCCCATATATATACTGCTACACTATATATACTGCTACACTATAAGGCCATATTCACCCTGTAGGTATGCTGCTACACTATAAGGCCATATTCACCCTGTAGGTATACTGCTACACTATAAGGCCATATTCACCCTGTAGGTATGCTGCTACACTATAAGGCCATATTCACCCTGTAGGTAAACTGCTACACTATAAGGCCATATTCACCCTGTAGGTATGCTGCTACACTATAAGGCCATATTCACCCTGTAGGTATACTGCTACACTATAAGGCCAATATTCACCCTGTAGGTATGCTGCTACACTATAAGGCCGTATTCACTCTGTAGGTATACTGCTACATATGCCAATCTCCACCCCAATGGGTTTTATAGTATAATTGGTGCTGCTGTTGGCGGGCTGATAATTGAAACAGCCCATCTACTTAAACACTCATTACCAGATACTGCCTGACTGGACAGAGGGATGGTGGGATGTAGGAATGGAGGGATGGCGGATGGAGAGATTCATTGATGAAGGGATGGCAAGATGGAGGAACAGGGGGATGGAGGGATAGAGGGATGGGCTTTTAAAGGAACCCTGCTGCTTGTTTACTCAGAATAGAATCACTGTTATCAGATTTGTCATCTGGAATGTGCTTCACCCACAAGTTAATCTGTGACATTAGAAGTGACAGCCATCTTGAAATGTCTAGCTAACACATACAGTTGAAGTCAGAAGTTTACATACACTTAGGTTGGGAGTCATTAAAACGTGTTTTTCAACCACTCCACAAATGTCTTGTTAACAAACTATCATTTGGCAAGTCGGTTAGGACATCTACTTTGTGCATGACACAAGTCATTTTTCCAACAATTGTTTACAGACAGATTATTTCACTTATAATTCACTGTATCACAATTACAGTGGGTCAGAAGTTTACATACACTAAGTTGACTGTGCCTTTAAAGAGCTTGGAAAATTCCAGAAAATGATGTCATGGCTTTAGAAGCTTCTGATAGGCTAATTGACATCATTTGAGTCAATTGGAGGTGTACCTGTGGATGTATTTCAAGCCCTACCTCTTTGCTTGACATCATGGGAAAATCAAAAGAAATCAGCCAAGACCTCAGAAAAAATATGGAAGACCTCCACAAGTCTGGTTCATCCATTGGGAGCAATTTCCAAACGCCTGAAGGTACCACGTTCATCTGTACAAACAATAGTACGCAAGTATAAACACCATGGGACCACGCAGCCGCCATACCACTCAGGAAGGAGACGCATTCTGCTCCTAGAGATGAACGTACTTTGGTGCGAAAAGTGCAAATCAATCCCAGAACAACAGCAAAGGACCTTGTGAAGATGCTGGAGGAAACAGGTACAAAAGTATCTATATCCACAGTAAAACAAGTCCTATATCGACATAACCTGATAGGCCGCTCAGCAAGGAAGAAGCCACTGCTCCAAAACCATAACAAAGTCAGACTACGATTTGCAACTGCACATGGGGACAAAGATCGTGCTTTTTGGAGAAATGTCCTCTGGTCTGATAAAACAAAAATAGAACTGTTTGGCCATAATGACCATCGTTATGTTTGGAGGATAAAGGGAAATGCTTGAAAGCCAGAGAACACCATCCCAACCGTGAAGCACGGGGGTGGCAGCATCATGCTGTGGGGGTGCTTTGCTGCAGGAGGTACTGGTGCACTTCACAAAATAGATGGCATCATGAGGAAGGAAAATTATGTGGATATATTGAAGCAACATCTCAAGACATCAGTCAGGAAGTTAAAGCTTGGTCGCAAATGGGTCTTCCAAATGGACAATGACCCCAAGCATACTTCCAAAGTTGTGTTAAAATGGCTTAAGGACAACAAAGTCCAGGTATTGGAGTGGCCATCACAAAGCCCTGTCCTCAATCCTATAGAACATTTGTGGGCAGAACTGCAAAAGCATGTGCGAGCAAGGAGGCCTACAAACCTGACTCAGTTACACCAGCTCTGTCAGGAGGAATGGGCCAACATTCACCCAACTTATTGTGGGAAGCTTGTGGAAGGCTACCCAAAACGTTTGACCCAAGTTAAACAATTTAATAGCAATGCTACCAAAAACTAATTGAGTGTATGTAAACTTCTGACCCACTGGGAATGTGATGAAAGAAGCTGAAATAAATCATTCTCTCTACTATTTTTCTGAAATAAAGTGGTGATCCTAACTGACCTAAGACAGGACATTTTTACGAGGATTAAATGTCAGGAATTGTGAAAAACTGAGTTTAAATGTATTTGGCTAAGGTGTATGTAAACTTCCGACTTCAACTGTACATACTATACTTACCCAGAGTTTGTGTCATTGTCATAGTTTATAATAGATATGACTGAGATGGTATTTAGAAAGAGTGTATTTATTCTGATGGTTAAAACACCAGAGGATCATCTCAGTTGTCCTTGAGGAAATCATAACTCTCCCTTTCTGAATATTAATGGTTATGAATGGGCCTGGATGAACTGAGATTATAGAGCACTCTGCTGTTTAATACTCTGTCTGTTATGTTTCTCCTACATTATATGAGCACAACTTTAATCCACTCTGATAGTATCTGACCCTGTGTGGGGGTGTGTGTGGGTACCTGTGCATGCATACAGTATGTGTGTGATTTGTGTGTGAACTTTATATATCTGACCCTGATAAATTATTAGAGTACAAAGGAGAGCAGGAGAGAGAGAGAGAGAGAGAGACAGAGAGAGAGAGAGACAGAGAGAGAGAGAGAGAGAGAGAGAGAGAGAGAGAGAGAGAGAGAGAGAGAGAGAGAGAGAGAGAGAGAGAGAGACAAACAAAACAAAACAAAGGCAAAGTCTTCTCTTGCTTTGTTGATTTCAAAAAAAGCTTCAGACTCAATTTGGCATAAGGGCCTGCTATACAAATTGATGGAAAGTGGTTTTGGGGGAAAAACATACGACATCATAAAATTAATGTACACAAACAACAAGTGTGCGGTTAAAATTGGCAAAAAACACACACATTTCTTTAAACAGGGCCGGGGGGTGAGACAGGGATGCAGCTTAAGCCCTACCCTCTTCAACATATATATCAACGAATTGGAGAGGACACTAGAACAGCCTGCAGCACCTGGCTTCACCCTACAATAATCTGAAGTCAAATGTTTACTGTTTGCTGATGATCTGGTGCTTCTGTCCCCAACCAAGGAGGGCCTACAGCAGCACCTAGATCTTCTGCACAGATTCTGTCAGACCTGGGCCCTGACAGTAAATCTCAGTAAGACAAAAATAATGGTGTTCCAAAAAAGGTCCAGTTGCCAGGACCACGAATACAAATTCCATCTAGACAACGTTGCCCTAGAGCACACAAAAAAACGATACATACCTCGGCCTAAACATCAGCGCCACAGGTAACTTCCACAAAGCTGTGAACAATCTGAGAGACAAGGCAAGAAGGGACTTCTATGCCATCAAAAGGAACATAAAATCGACATACCAATTAGGATCTAGCTAAAAATACTTGAATCAGTTATAGAACCCATTGCCCTTTATGGTTGTGAGGTTTTTGGGTCCGCTCACCAACCAAGAATTCACAAAATGGGACAAACACCAAATTGAGACTCTGCATGCAGAATTCTGCAAAAACATCCTCTGTGTACAATGTAAAACACCAAATAATGCATGCAGAGCAGAATTAGGACGATACCCACTAATTATCAAAATCTAGAAAAGAGACGTTAAATTCTACTACCACCTAAAAGGAAGCGATTCCCAAACCTTCCATAACAAAGCCATCACCTACAGAGAAATTAACCTGGAGAAGAGCCCCCTATGCAAGCTGGTCCTGGGGCTCTGTTCACAAACACAAACAGACCCCACAGAGCCCCAGGACAGCAACACAATTAGACCCAACCAAATCATGAGAAAACAAAAATATAATTACTTTACACATTTGAATGAATTTCCAAAAACAGAGCAAACTAGAATGTTATTTGGCCTTAAACAGAGAGTACACAGTGGCAGAATACCTGACCACTGTGACTGACCCAAAATTAAGGAAATCTTTGACTATGTTCAGACTCAGTGAGCATAGCCTTGCTATTGAGAAAGGCTATGTGCACACTGCCCACAAAATGAGGTGGAAACTGAGCTGCACTTCCTAACTTCCTGCCAAATGTATGACCATATTAGAGACACATATTTCCCTCAGATTACACTGACCCACAAAGAATTCGAAAACAAATCTAATTTTGATGATAAACTCCCATATCTATTGGGCGAGGGAGGTGAGGGCTCTGGGAGTGTGGTGCCAGGAAAATAACCTCTCACTCAACATCAACAAAACAAAGGAGATGACTTCAGGAAACAGCAGAGGGTGCACCCCCCTATCCACATCGACGGGACCGCAGTGGAGAAGGTGGAAAGCTTCAAGTTCCTTGGCGTACACATCATCGACAAACTGAAATGGTCCATCCACGCAGACAGTGTGGTGAAGAAGGTGCAACAGAGCCTCTTCAACCTCAGAAGGCTGAAGAAATTTGGCTTGGCACCTAAAACCCTCACAAACTTTTACAGATGCACAATTGAGAGCATCCTGTCGGGCTGTATCACTGCCTGGTACGGCAACTGCACCGCCCGCAACCGCAGGGCTCTCCAGAGGGTGGTGCGGTCTGCCGAACGCATTACCGGGGGCAAACTACCCGCCCTCCAAGACACATGCAGCACCCGATGTCACAGGAAGGCCAAAAAGATCATCAAGGACGCCAACCACTGCCTGTTCACCCCGCTATCATCCAGAAGGCGAGGTCAGTACAGGTGCATCAAAGCTGGGACCGAGAGAATGAAAAACAGCTTCTATCTCAAAGCCATCAGACTGTTAAATAGCCATCACTAGCACATTAGAGGCTGCTGCTGCCTATTGAAATCACTGGCCACTTTAAGAAATGGAACACTAGTCACTTTAATAATGTTTACATATTGTGCATACTGTGAGCATACTGTGAGTACAAAGGAGAGCAGGAGAGAGAGACAGAGACAGAGAGAGAGAGATACAGAGAGAGAGAGAGACAGATAGAGAGAGAGAGAGAGAGAGAGAGAGAGAGACAGAGAGAGACAGAGAGACAGAGAGACAGAGAGAGAGAGAGACAGAGAGAGAGAGAGACAGAGAGAGACAGAGAAAGAGAGAGAGAGAGAAAGAGAGAGACAGAGAAAGAGAGAGAGAGAGAGAGAGAGAGAGAGAAAGAGAGAAAGAGAGAGACAGAGAAAGAGAGAGAGAGAGAGAGAGAGAGAGAGAAAGAGAGTCTTTATCAGAGAGAGCTGGTCAGCAGGACACTAGAGAACACAAACATAATCAACTGTAAAACAATCACTGCAACATCACCTGCTGCTTCTTACAATACTATGCATATTATCATGCCCTGACTTTCTTCTCTAGGTCATTAGGCTATTGTACGAGAGAATGTGCTCTCACTCAACTTTAACCTAGTAAATTACCTTTGGGGCTTGAGTAGGCTACTGTATTCACATCCTCAATCTGGTGTGTGACCAAAGCTTTACTGCTGTTCCCGTTTTAAGATGTCATTTTTCGATTTTCACTGCATATTGTAGCCTACTCCAGGAAAGTCCAATCCAAAAGTAATTACAATAAAACATTAGTAGATTGAGATTTGATCGTGCCAGACACCTTTGCAGAATGAGCAGATATTATATATACTGTATGCACACATAGCATATTATCAGCAGTGGAAATATTGGGTTGTCATCGACGAGATTAATCTCATAATCAGTAGAAGATACACTATATATACAAAGGTATGTGGGCACCCCTTCAAATTAGTGGATTTGGCTATTTCAGTTACACCCGTTGCTGACAGTTGTAGATAATCAAGCACACCGCCATGCAATCTCCATAGACAAACATTGGCAGTAGAATGGCCTTACTGAAGAGCTCAGTAACTATCAACGTGGCACTGTCATAGGATGCCACTTTTCCAACAAGTCAGTTCGTCAAATTTCTGCCCTACTAGAGCTTCCCCGGTCAACTGTAAGTGCTGTTATTGTGAAGTGGAAACGTCTAGGAGCAACAACGGCTCAGCCGCGAAGTGGTAAACCACACAAGCTCACAGAACGGGACCACCGAGTGCGGAAGCAACGTCAGCACAACAACTGTTAATCGGGAGCTTCATGAAATGGGTTTCCATGGCCGCGCAGCCGCACACAAGCCTAAGATCACCATGCGCAATGCCAAGCGTCGGCTGGAGTGGTGTAAATCTCGCTGTCATTGGAGCAGTGGAAACACATTCTCTGGAGTGATTAATCACGCTTCACCACCTGGCAGTCCGACTTACAAATCTGGGTTTGGCAAATGCCAGGAGAATGCTACCTGCCCGAACATATAGTGGCAACTGTAAAGTTTGGTGGAGGAGGAATAATGGTCTGGGGCTGTTTTTCATTGTACGGGCTAGGCCCCTTAGTTCCAGTGAAGGGAAATCTTAACTCATACAATGCATACAATGACATTCTAGACAATTCTGTGATTCCAACTTTGTGGCAACAGTTTGGGGAAGGCCCTTTCCAGTTTCTAATCGTATAGTATCCACGTTGTGAGCGTCACATGTTGCATTTATATTTTGCTCAGCGGGCCATATGTTTGACACCCCTGCTTTAGCCCCTCTGCGTCTCTCTCTCTCTCTCTTTCTCTCTCTCCCTTCCTTTTCTCCAGTTTTCTAGAGCTGTGTCATTAGACTATATTCCCGAAAGGGCAGCAGTATCTTCCTTAATTCTCCCTCGAGACATTCTGATTTTTTTCATGATGAATGTAATCACATCATTCTCTGGCCTGTGTCCCGTTGGGCCATTACAGAGAACCCTGGGGTAATGGTTATTTGGTTATTGACTTACAGAGACAGAGACATTAGGAACAGAGACGCAGTCTGCACTCTCTCCAATCAGAGCCCTGTTGCTGAGACATCTTTATTAGGCTGACTGGTGTTATATCTGCAAAATACTGCCACACCCCTCATGCTCCTCTCTGACCACTTACATTCACATTATTCTACAGTGGGCCTTCAGTGGTATCACCTGACCACTTACATTTACATTATTCTACAGTGGGCCTTCAGTGGTATCACTTCACTGTTATTAGTGTATGTACAAGGTACATTACACAAGTCACATTCAGACCTCAAAAAGCATATTGCTACTGTGAGAAGTGTCAGTGTCACTGAATGTACCTGATCAGGGCCGGACTACCGCATTTAGGGCCCCAGGGCAGCTACCTCCTTTTTCTTTAGGAAAACATATTTTTGGGGTTAAACAGATAACTTCCTGCATTTCAACACATTTTACCATGGGGCAGAGAGAAACATTTGTAGTTTCATAATGCTATTCTACACATTTTGCAATAAGGCTGAGAGATAAGTTAGCAGTTTTAAAGCCAATTTCCTGCATTTCAACACATTTGACCATGGGGCAGAGAGAAACATTACTGTTTTATAGCTCATCTCATGCTATTCTTCACATTTTGCCATTAGGATGAGAGAAAATGTTTTAGTTTTAAAGCAACTTTCCAGATATTCTACAAGCGTGGGGCCCACAACCCTGGAGGTCTGGGGCCCCTGGGCACGTGCCCCAATTGCCAAACATCTCTGGCTCCCTTTCAGAACCCACAGATACCAACTTGATGCCACAAGCACATGGTCAGAGATATATTTGGGCTTCTGACTGTTCAACATGACACTTTGGACCTGGCTAGTTTGATCATTATTACATTATTGATGTTCAGTTAATGAATCATATTTATATGGTTAGATGGATTGGAAATATGTTATCAATTCATAGAAGAAAGAGCTCTTTATGGACTGTTATGGATGTACAAAGTTAAAGGGCCTTAAGTTCAGAGAGAAAGAGAGAGAGAGAGAGCGAGAGAGAGAGAGAGTGTGTGAGAGAGACGCAGTGGGGCAAAAGCAGGGGTGTCAAACATATGGCCCGCTGAACAACATATAAATGTAACATGTGAAGCTCACCATGTGGATCCTATACGATTAGAAAGGTTCAAAATGTATGTAAAACATCACAGCACAGCACAAAGATATATGGCAGTGTTGGTCCCATGTTTCATGAGCTGAAATAAAAGATCCCAGAAATATTCCACACGCACACAAAGCTTATTTCTATCAAATTTTGTGCACAAATTTGTTTACATCCCTGTTAGTGAGCGTTTCTCCTTTGCCAAGATAATACATCAATCTGACAGGTGTGGCATATCAAGAAGCTGTTTAAACAGCATGATCATTACACAGGTGCACATTTACATTTACATTTACATTACATTTTAGTCATTTAGCAGACGCTCTTATCCAGAGCGACTTACAGGAGCAATTAGGGTTAAGTGCCTTGCTCAAGGGCACATTAACGTCATTTAGCAGACGCTCTTAGCCAGAGCGACTCGCAAATTGGTGCGTTCACCCTATAGCCAGTGGGATAACCACTTTACAATTTGGGGGGGGGGGGGGGTTAGAAGGAACACTTTATCCTATCCCAGGTATTCCTTAAAGAGGTGGGGTTTCAAATGTCTCCGGAAGGTGGTGAGTGACTCCGCTGTCCTGGCGTCGTGAGGGAGCTTGTTCCACCATTGGGGTGCCAGAGCAGCGAACAGTTTTGACTGGGCTGAGCGGGAGCTATGCTTCCGCAGAGGAAGGGGAGCCAGCAGGCCAGAGGTGGATGAACGCAATGCCCTCGTTTGGGTGTAGGGACTGATCAGAGCCTGAAGGTACAGAGGTGCCGTTCCCCTCACTGCTCCATAGGCAAGCACCATGGTCTTGTAGCGGATGCGAGCTTCAACTGGAAGCCAGTGGAGTGTGCGGAGGAGGGGGGTGACGTGAGAGAACTTGGGAAGGTTGAACACCAGACGGGCTGCGGCATTCTGGATGAGTTGTAGGGGTTTAATGGCACAGGCAGGGAGGCCAGCCAACAGCGAGTTGCAGTAGTCCAGACGGGAGATGACAAGTGCCTGGATTAGGACCTGTGCCGCTTCCTGTGTAAGGCAGGGTCGTACTCTCCGAATGTTGTAGAGCATGAACCTGCAGGAGCGGGTCACCGCCTTGATGTTGGCGGAGAACGACAGGGTGTTGTCCAGGGTCACGCCTAGGCTCTTCGCACTCTGGGAGGAGGACACAGCGGAGTTGTCAACCGTGATGGCGAGATCATGGAACGGGCAGTCCTTCCCCGGGAGGAAGAGCAGCTCCGTCTTGCCAGGGTTCAGCTTGAGGTGGTGATCCGTCATCCATACTGATATGTCTGCCAGACATGCAGAGATGCGATTCGCCACCTGGTTATCAGAAGGGGGAAAGGAGAAGTGCACCTTGTGCTAGGAACAATAAAAGGCCACTCTATAATGTGCAGTTTTGTCACACAACACAATGCCACAGATGTCTCAAGCTTTGCGGGAGCGTGCAATTGGCATGCTGACTGCAGGAATGTCCACCAGAGCTGTTGCCAGATAATTTAATGTTAATTTCTCTACCATAAGCCACCTCCAACATTGTTTTAGAGAATTTGGCAGTACGTCCAAATGTGGTTACACGTGTTTATAGACCACCTACTCCCAGCTGCCCACTGCACTGAGGCTAGGAAACACTGTCACCACCAATAAATCTACGATAATCGAGAATTTCAACAAGCATTTTGCTACGGCTGGCCATGCTTTCCACCTGGCTACCCCTACCCGGCCACCAGCTCTGCACCCTCTGCTGCAACTTGCCCATGCCCCCCCTTCTCCTTCACCCAAATTCAGACAGCTGATGTTCTGAAAGAGCTGCAAAATCTGGACCCCTACAAATCAGCTGGGCTAGACAATCTGGACCCTTTCTTTCTAAAATTAGCCGCCGAAATTGTTGCAACCCCTATTCTTAGCCTGTTCAACCTCTCTTTCGTATTGTCTGAGATCCCCAGAGATTGGAAAGCTGCCGCGGTCATCCCCCTCTTCAAAGGGGGTGACACTCTAGATCCAAACTGTTACAGACCTATATCCATCCTGCCCTGCCTTTCGAAGGTATTTGAAAGCCAAGTTAACAAACAGATCACTGACCATTTCGAATCCCACCGTACCTTCTCCGCTATGCAATCTGGTTTCCGAGCTTGTCATGGCTGCACCTCAGCCACGCTCAAGGTCCTAAACGATATTATAATCGCGATCGATAAAAGACAGTACTGTGCAGCCGTCTTCATTGACCTGGCCAAGGCTTTTGACTCTGTCATCACCGCATTCTTATTGGCAGACAAAATAGCCTTGGTTTCTCAAATGACTGCCTCGCCTGGTTCACCAACTACTTCTCAGATAGAGTTCAATGTGTCAAATCGGAGGGCCTGTTGTCTGGACTTCTGGCAGTCTCTATGGGGGTGCCACAGGGTTCAATTCTCGGGCCGACTCTATTCTCTGTGTATATCAATGATGTCGCTCTTGCTGCTGGTGACTCTCAGATCCACCTCTACGCAGACGACACCATTTTGTATACATCTGGCCCTTCATTGGACACTGTATTAACAAACCTCCAAACGAGCTTCAATGCCATACAACCTCCAACTGCTCTTAAACGCTAGTAAAACTAAATGCATGTTCTTCAATCGAACGCTGCTTGCACCCGCCCGCCTGACTAGAATCACTACTCTCGGCGGGTCTGACTTAGAATATGTGGACAACTACAAATACCTAGGTGTCTGGTTAGACCGTAAACTCTCCTTCCAGACTCACATTAGGCATCTCCAATCCAAAGTTAAATCTAGAATCGGCTTCCTATTTCGCAACAAAGCCTCCTTCACTCATGCTGCCAAACATGCCCTCATAAAACTGACCATCCTACTGATCCTTGACTTTGGCGATGTCATTTACAAAATAGCCTCCAACACTCTACTCAGCAAATTGGATGTAGTCTATCACAGTGCCATCCGTTTTGTCACCAAAGCCTCATATAGTACTAACCATTGTGACCTGTACGCTCTCGTTGGCTGGCCCTCACCACTGGCTCCAGGTCATCTATAAATCACTGCTAGGCAAATCCCCACCTTATCTTAGCTCATTGGTCACCATAGCAACACCCACCCGTAGTATGCGCTCCAGCAGGTATATCTCACTGGTCATCCCCAAAGCCAACACCTCCTTTGGCCGCCATTCCTTCCAGTTCTCTGCTGCCAATGACTGGAACGAACTGCAAAAATCTCTGAAGCTGGATTCTCTTATCTCCCTCACTAACTTTAGGCATCAGTTGTCAGAGCAGCTTACCGATCACTGCACCTGTACACAGCCCATCTGTAATTAGCCCACCCAACTACCTCATCCCCATATTGTTATTTATTTTGCTCATTTGCACCCCAGTATCTCTATTTGCACATCATCTTTTGCACATCTATCACTCCAGTGTTAATCCTAAATTGTAAATATTTTGCACTATGGCCTATTTATTGCCTTACCTCCGTAACTTACTACATTTGCACACACTGTATATAGATTTTCTATTGTGTTTTTGACTGTACGTTTAGTTTACCCCATATGTAACTCTGTGTTGTTGTTGTTTTTATCGCACTGCTTTGCTTTATCTTTGCCAGGTCGCAGTTGTAAATGAGAACTTGTTCTCAACTGGCTTACCTATGTAACCACGCCAGCCCAGGACCTCCACATCCATTTTTATACACCTGCTGGATTGTCTGAGACCAGCCACCCGGGCAGCTGATAAAACTGAGGAGTTTGTGTCTGTAATAAAGCCGTTTTGTGGGGAAAAACTATTTCTGATTGGCTGTGCCTGGCTCCCCAGTGAGTGTGCCTTGCTCCCAAATGGGTGGGCCTATGCCCTCCCAGGCCAACCCATGGCTGCGCTCCTGCCCAGTCATGTGAAATCCATAGATTAGGGCCTAATTAATTTAGAAAGTGTATGCACTCACTACTGTAAATTGCTCCGGATAAGAGCGTCTACTAAATGACTCAAATGTACAATTTTAATTGACGCTTTCCTTATATGAACTGTAACTCAGTAAAATCGTTGCGTTTATATTTTTGTTCAGTATATATATATATATATATAAAAAAATTGTATTTTATTTAATTTATAAATATGTATTTATTTATTTTCGGGGGAAAACAATCTTAGTCGACATTGAAATTACTAAAACCAAATCGAAAATGTGTAGAAATATATCAATTGTATGTAGGAAATCTACCGGTGTTTAGGCTTTAGACATCCAGGCCAAATTCTCGCATTTTCTCGCGTTGGTGGAGGCCTGGAGCGTTACTTATTTTAAACTGCGCAGTGTGAGCGGAGGCGCATCTCTCGATTGAATTAGCTTTCTCTGCAAACAGACGAATATGGCAGATATTGCCCAGGAAACTATTGAACCCATCGAGGCTGAGACCGAGGGAACATCTCAGGATGGCACGAATGGCCTGAAAATGTAACTAAAACATCGTATTTTTCTGGCACAATCTGTGCTGCACTCACCGGCAAGATGGAGGCTAGCTAACGTTAGCAACATTAGCCTAGCATTAACGCTATCATTAAAACTAGCTAACGTTTGCTAGCTAGTTGCTACTTTTCTTGCTAACTAGCTAACTTGTTGGTTATCGTCTTAGTTGGTCATCAACATTTTTTAAGATTTGTGTAATATGTCGTTATTTTACTAGCTAGTTATGCAGACAACTAAATGGTTTTTAGCCATCCAACCATGTGTAGCTAGCTAAATTTACTATCTGGCTAGTGCGTTTAACTCATAGAATTAGGAAATAGAACACTAGAACGGGCATGAACCTTATGGGGGGATAAAGGTCAGCCATTTTGGGCAGGGAGTTGGTCAACCATGGTTTTCCAGTACTGTGATGAGACATTGTGTAAAATAATGAATTTGAGGAATGTTTTCGCACTGTATGTTAGTTAGCCATTTTTTTTACTGACAATGACAACATTCCATTCAAACAATGCAGTCAATCCACAGCCAACTGAAATCAGTTGATGATGGGACTTGGACAAGTTGTCAATTCAACAAGTACTAATATTGCTTTCCAAGAAAAGAAACATTTAGACATTTTAAGGTTTATCTATCTATATATATATGTCTATTTATACCAAACATTTGTATGAAGTCCATATAAACTGTAATTTTAAGACTATTTTAAGTTGACAATTCTATTACAATATTTAGGATATGTCACATGCCTTTTATTTGACTACATATTTAAAATCAGGATTATGCCTCTACTGCCATCCATTCCAATTAGATTAGTTTTGATTTCTCCCTGACCAATATGGCTGCCATTTTCATCCCATTCTGGGATCCATTCTGGGACTTTGAAGGTTTATGACATTTACATTTTAGTCACTTAGCAGACGCTCTTATCCAGAGCGACTTACAGTTAGATGGCCCCTCTAGTAATTTAATAAGATTTATATGGTTTAGGTGCACAGTCCCTTAATGGAGATTTAGCTAGCGAACCGTTAGCTAGCCAACAGCAGACAGTTGGTGGTAATGTATTGCCAGTGCGGAGCCGACAGTTTGAATGGAGTCAATTTGTAGTTGAATCCAGAGAGTTGCCTACAGTAACTTTCCTCTCCTCTCTTCCACCCTCCAGTTGGATGAAAATATGACTTTGTAGCTAATTAGCCGTTTGTGTCCATAAATCCATGTTAGTTAGGGGAGATTGAAGTTGCATAAACTGTTATGTGCACGTCTTTATTATTTGGCACATCAGTGAAATTACCATGCCATGTAGGTTTAGGTAACATTAGCTATAACAGACAAGCTAGCTACATCCATTAATACTGTACTCTTCTGTGTTTTCTTCAGAGAGCCAGAAGAAGACGAGGTTCTTGGCGAAGATGCCCCTGCAGAAGAAGAGGACCTAGGCCTGGGTGATGACGAGGTCCTTGGAGATGAGGTCCTTGGTGATGATGATACCCCTGTAGATGGTGACCCTATCGATGACGCCCCTATCAATGATGCCGAAGCCCTCGCAGACGACCCCACTGATGCCCCCGCAACCGCCCCAACCCCGAATACCAAGTCTGAGCTCAAAGAAAAGACGTCTGGAGGAGGCCGCAAAGGGAACCGCTTCCACCCCTACAAAGAGAAGCAGGTCACCGGGGACAAGAAGGGTGGAGGAGGGGGTCACAGGAACCGCGTGTTCATTAGCAATATCCCCTATGACACGAAGTGGCAGGCTATTAAAGATCTGATGAGAGAGAAAGGTAATCCATCCACACACAGGGTCAAGCTGCTTCTCCCTATAGTGATGGGCCCCTTCTCGCCAGCTCAACAGGAGCTTTCTCAGTCCTCTCTTTGTGACCAGAACATAGACCTAGCCACATCTTCTCGTAGTTCCTTCTGAGGCAGAATGTTATTGTATTGCAGATATTACTAAGTCAGTAGAATAGAGACATTTCTGGATTTATTTCATTTTTTACTCCTGGGTGGACACCAATTTAGCTTGGATTGAATTGAAATGTCTGTGCTTGTTAAAGTTGATTTTAGTTATGTAGTTAGCTACTATTGGTTTTATGATATTGACTTATAGCTCCAAAATGTAACCTCAGACAAGTAGTAGTATTGACTACTTGAGCACTTGATTCAGTTGAACCTGTGTTAAGGTGACAAATTATTGTTTTGTATGAATGAAACCATTGTCTTTCTGTGCACTGAACTATTGGGTCTTTAGCTCTTCAAAAAGTGTTTTTTTGCAAGGTGAAAAGGACACCTTTTTAAACTGTAGTGACTTCTTGCCATGTTGACAGGAACCGTGTTGACCAAACTGTTCTTTTATACTGAAGTGTGATCTGAATTCCCAGGTTGACAGTAGTTGACTGACTGTGTCTGTCTCAGTCGAGCCCAGGAAGGCATTGGAAGGGGGTTGTGTGGTGACTGTTGGTCTGGGCTCACTGTTGACCAATCATGGGGAAGCATCGTAACGGCATAACCAAGGCAACGGCCTGCCCTGGAGCGAGAGAGTGGTGGTTCAACAGTCGACTGGTGATTTTAAATGCCTTTTGTTCTCTTGGTATTTTTCCTTTGTATGTCTCATGAAGTTGGTGAGGTTACATACGTGGAGCTCTTTAAGGATGCTGAAGGAAAGTCAAGGGTAAGTGATGTGGACCAACTCACTGCACGAGGTTTTAAATGCCCTCCACTGCAGTATCTCTTTATTTACCAAGTGTTCTGTAAGGCACTGATCCAAGGGGTTCTCCATGTATGTCTATGGGATGATATGTTGGTGGCTGTTAGCTAGAGCCTGTTATAGCCTAGTTGGCTGTAGAGTGATGATGGAGGATGTCTTCTTGTTGATTCTGGAACACTAACTTGAATTCATCTGAAACTTAGTACACATTTGTTTTTAAGTTGTTGTAGTTTTCTCAATTGGTGTCAAAGTTTGGCAGTTGACCATTTCTCAAAGGGATTTTGTGATGTCTTATTGATTGACATTTGACTTTTTGGTCTTCAAATTTTGTTACCTTTTTATTTGGATCAATGGCACAATTATCTCTTCATGAACAAAACTAATTATTTCTAAAATATTGTAGATATTGTATAAAATAACTTTCTTCTTTTTCCAGCGGCTCACAAGAAAATCTCACCATCGTTTATTAATCTTTAGTATTATGATACATCCAGGAATTTGCAAACTAGGTTGTGAATGCATTCAACTCAACCATTTAATGTAATATGTACTTTAACTCAAACTGACTGTTTAGTGTTAACTCTAAAACAAACGTAGACAGAACGGACATATTTGCTATTTGTAAGTATATCCTGAGTCCTTGTTATTCCACTGAAGATGGTAAGGGTACTATGTCTCCACTGAGAACAAGAAAAACGAGTCTATAGCAACCCAAGTCAATGTCTTTTAAATTCACTTAATTTTTTTCCTTGGATACAAACAAAACACACTCCCCACACCAAGGCCTGTTAGCTGGCCCTTCAAGATGGATTATGTAATCCACTAATAGCATGATGTCAGATGTGTAATAATGATGTTAACTGTTGTCAGTCTAATCACTGTCTTTGTTCATTCCCTCTGTTATGGATCTGTGTTGTCTCTGGATCACCTGGTGTTACCTGTACAGGGATGTGGGTAAGGAACCAGACTTTACCTGTCTAACTTTGCAACATGGTCTCAGTGCATTTCGTATTATTCTGTATGTATAATGGGCTCCCGAGTGGCACAGGGGTCTAAGGCATTGCATCTCAGTGCAAGTGGCGTCACTACAGACCCTGGTTCGATTCCAGGCTGTATCACAATCCAGCCGTGATTGGGAGTCCCATAGGGCGGTGCACAATTGGCCCAGCGTCGTCCGGGTTTGGCCGGGGTAGGCAGTCATTGTAAATAACAATTTGTTCTTAACTGACTTGCCTAGTTAAATAAATAAATGTCAATCACAGACAACTCCCTTTAGTATGACATTTTACGTTTCGTATGGTGTGTATTAATTTCTTATGAAATGTTACTAATTACAATTCGCATATGTTATGAATTGCAGTTTGTACAATATGTTACGAATTTGCAATACGTATGATATGTTACAAATTCCAATTTGTTGTGGCTAACGTTAGCTAGGTGGCTAATGTTAGCTAGGTTAGGGATTAGGGTTAGGTTAACGTGTTAGATTTAGCTAAGTAGCTGAAAAGTTGTAAGTAGTTACTAAAGTTGTCCATGATGAGATTCGAACACGCAACCTTTGGGTTGCTAGACGTTCGCATTATATGCCCACCATCTAACCCAACCAACCACCTTTTCGCTTTGGCCTTAAGTAAACTTCTGTTTTATGTAACTATACCAAACTTGACAAGTCATACGAATTTCAGTGTCCCGGATTTACTTTTTAATATTTTAAAAGTACACTACTTTTGACCAGAGCCACATGGGGCTGGCTCATACGGTTCTGGTCAAAAGTAGTGTGCTATTACATGGGGAATAGGGTCCATTTGAGACGCACCTAACTTCCTGAGTCATTGTTATACATGTCTTCATCCACTGACTGTCCTGTCTGTCCTGCAGTGTTGTGGAGTTCAAAGATGAGGAGTTTGTGAAGAAGGCCATAGAAGTCATGAACAAACATGACCTGAATGGAAGACCCCTCAATATTATGGCGGTAAGGACCCATTCACATTCTGTAGGCACCACACGGTGATGAGAGATTAAACTCAGTGGTGTGCTAAATCTGCACTTAAATCCAGCCTGCTGGGAATGTGGTTGCATTAACATGGTTTGTAATGTTTATCCTCTTGAGACTGTCTTAACTGTATTCACTGTGAACTAGACCTAGTTAAAGTCAAAGGTTAGAGTTGTAATTATAGGTCAAAGGTTTGGGGCCATCTGTGTTTAACCCCTTGTTTCCCTGCTCCAGAACCCTGATGTGGAGGGTTAAAGCTCAGAGTTGAAGTTCTAGGTAAACGTTTAGCGGTTATCTGTTTCCATCTTCCAGGATCCTGATGGGGAGCGTGCTCGGCGCGTGCTGCAGCGTACAGGGGGGATGTACCCTGGAGGGGGAGGCAGGGGGCAGGAGGGTGGACCGGGGGGTGTAGGTGTACCCCCTTCCATCGCTAACAACCCAAACGTCCCCCATGAGGTCATCAGCGCTCTACGTGTCGGACGGCTAGGGACCACTGTGTTCGTAGCCAACGTGAGGACAAACATACATACTGAATCCTTACGTCTCATTCTCCTCTTCTCTCTCCCTAAAATCAAATCACATTTTATTGGTCACATACACGTGTTTAGCAGATGTTATAGCAGGTGTAGCGAAATGTTTGTGTTTCTAGCTCCGACAGTAATATCTAACAAGTAATATCTAACAATTTCACAACATATACCCAATACACACAAATCTAAGTAAAGCAATGGAATTAAGAGTATATAAAGAAATATATTGACACGCAATGTCAGAGCGGCATAGACTAAGATACAGTAGAATAGTATAGAATACAGTATATAGATATGAGATGAGTAATATTTATATCTGATGTTTTGAAGTCTCAGAAGTTAACCTACCAATAATTCTGTTCACCAATTGAAGAGAACTTGAGCTGTGCGCTCTAAATCTCAAGTCCAACTGCGTCGTCCTAGAACTTGGAAGTACCATGTTAGTTTCGCTGTGCCGAATGCTATTGCTAATTCGGTCCCCTCCTGTCTGTTTAGATGTGTTGTATGGTAATGGTTGTTTCTATGCTAACCCGGTCCCCTCTGTGCTGTCTCCTCCCAGCTGGACTTCAAGGTGGGCTGGAAGAAGCTGAAGGAGGTGTTTGGTATGGCAGGAACAGTGAAGAGGGCTGATGTGAAGGAGGATAAGGATGGGAAGAGTAGAGGGATGGGGACTGTTACCTTCGAACAGGCCCTGGAGGCTGTACAGGCTATCTGTATCCTTTATATATTATATACTATCACAGAACACGCACACCTTCCAACAGGCTGCACATGCTATCTGTATCCCGCATACGGTTATACTACGGAAGAAGACGCGTAACTTTTTATACCGGCCTAATACACAACTCTTTATACATGTCCTAGCTGTTATTCTTATTCCTTATTCACCATGTATTTATTCATGTCACTTATATTGTTTGAAAAGGACCTGTAATAAGCATTTCACTGTTAGTCTACACCTGTTGTTTAGGAAGCATGTGACAAAAAAATGTAATTGATGGTATTCCTTAACTCTGTTCTCTAGCCATGTTCAATGGCCAAATGCTGTTTGACAGACAGATGCATGTTAAGATGGTAAGTATGCTTTGTTATTGGCATGTTTCTGATTTCTAAACCTCTAACACTGTACACAGTTAATGTGTGTGTGGAAGGTCACAGGTCATAGAGGTTGTTACATGTTGATGTGGTAATATCGGTTGTGTAAGAACCACCTCTTGATATGTTGTTTCTGTGTGTTTCAGGATGACAAGTCTATGCCAGCTGATGATTTCCACCCGGTGGAGAAAGCTCCCCAGTTACCACGTGAGTACACATCCTGTCCCATCCTGACTATCACTAGAACACACCTGTATGTTAAGTTAATGTAATCTGATAGAATGACTTTACTTTATCATTATCTCTGTAACAGGGTCATGTTGTCACCTGCTCAGTGTTCTCTTCTCCAGTGAACCAAGGCATCTCATAAGGGATGTATACGTTTGTGTGGTCAAGCATACTCCAACCTTCTCCTCTCTGTCCTATGTGTGTAGGGGGTCTGGGAGGGATCGGGATGGGCCTGGGACCAGGAGGACAACCTATCAATGCCAACCGGCTGAGTGGTGGAGGAGGAATGGGCAACATGGGCCCTGCAGGTTAGTACTGACCCCTAACCTCTCCATAATACTCCAGCAAACGCACTGTTACTTTTTAAACCACGCACAGAGACTGCAGGTCAGACGAGGAGCCAGTCAGTTCATAGATAAGATAGTTATCGCTTGTGAAGATTAGCTATTTGTTTTAAATCCTCTACATGTTGTTCCTGGACGTTCTCCAAGTGCTTACATCACACACTGACACCGTTCCCTCCTAGACTGACATGCATCACCCTTCACCCACTGTTGGTGGCTGGAAAGTGTTGTCTAGAGATAATGTAGAATAAGCTTTAGTACAACAACGTGTGAATATGCTCTTAAAAGCAGTGAGACGTGAAGTGTGTGTGACTCTGTCTGTCAGGTATGGAAGGAGGACCTGGATATGGAGGGATGGGCCGACTAGGAGGTAAGGTCCTAGAGAATAGATCTCTCTGCTGTATCATTCTGTTACATGGCTGAACAACACATGGGTTATTGTGCCAAGACTATCCATTAATATAATAATCCTGTGTGTGTCGTGGAGGAGGGTTCGGGGGCATGGACAGCATGGGGGGATTCGGAGCCAGAGACATGGGACGGATGGGAGGTAAGGACACTCTCTCTCACACACACACACACCTAGGGCTGGAAATTGCCAGGGACCTCACGTTACAATATTGTGCCGATACTATATTCTCATGTAGGTAGATATCGCGATTCGTTACTGGGATTTGATGTTACAAACTCATTGTTCACGAAATGTCTGCTGCAGACAGACGAGACAGCATGAGAAAATTTATCGTTTTAATCGTTTTTTTAGTAGTTTAAATCAGTCAGGGAAATAGAAGTGCTGAAAACATGTAGGCTCACTATTTTTTTTAAAGATGTGAACAAGATATAGGATGAAAAATGCAGCCGTTTTGGCGCAGGTACAGCCGACTAGCGCTAGCTAACGCTACCGAGCAAAAAGCAATATTTTTACAAATAGATAGTATCAATATAATATTGCGATATGTAACTGTATAGATCCCCCCCCCCCCCCCATCACTACACACAACTAATGTAAGGACAAAATAAGTCAAATTCGCAAACACTGAAGTTTAATGGCAACTTTCCACCGAGTATATTTCTGACTCTGCGCCTTCTCTTCCTCTCTTCCCTTGTCTTTACTTCTCTCTCCCCCTCTCCAGACATGTCCTACAGGTCAGGGGGGATGGGAGGAGGGATGGACAGAGACTTTGGTCGCAGTGACATGTCCATGAGCAGAGGCTTTGGGGACTCCTTTGGAGGAATGGGTGAGTAGTTTACACACTCACAATCTCACTCACTCTTTCACTCACACTTTCTCTCATTCACAAACACACACTTGTGACTGTCAGTCATCATAATCTATTCCATAGTCCATAGCCCTCATATGTCCATCCGCTAACAGCATGGTCAGTGGTGGCAGTAGACTAGGCATGTTGTAGTGTGGTCGTGGTGTAGCTTGCAACTGGAACCTGTAGGTAGACTGTACTAAGAGCTGAATCACAACTCCTACATGGGTAACACAACACTGGTCAAGTTAGCATTCAGCCCTATGCCTCCAACATGTTACTGACAGAAGTTTGTGCTGTAACTTGTTTGAGTTGTGATGCGCTGATAGGTTGTGGTAACGTGTGTATGATGCCGTGCGTTCTCTCCATCAGGAGGAGGTTATGGAGGAGGCATGGGGCCCGTTGGGGGAGGATTAGGTACACCACCATTACATTAACATCCTTCACATCTGTCTGTCTACTCTCTCTCGGCTCTCACTGTCTGTTAGCACACACATCTCACATGTCAGACTGCCAATGTTTCACTGTGCTTGACCTTGATTTGATGAATGGTAGGTGTGGTAGTGCTTGGCTGGAACTAAAGCCTGCAGAACCCCGAATACCACTGCGGTAGGAATTCCGATCTGAGACACTCACTCATATTGCCTGTGTCCTCTACTAAGGTGGTATGGGCAGCCGGTCCATGGAGCGGATGGGCTCTGGCTACGACCGTATGGGGGGGAGCATGGCCATGAGCCGAGGGTTCGGGGGATACGGAGGAGGAGCCATGTCTGACAGAGCTAAGGGAGGATGTCAGATCTTTGTCAGAAATGTATGTTTAATAAATGAATACTATATAAATGTGCATTATATGACATGACGTGCACTCCCCTTTTTAAGCACATTAAAGCACCAAACACATGTTTTAATAAGGTTGATCAAATCAACTATATGATGTGTACTCCTGTATGGATATTTATATCATGGACACAGATTAAGTAGTGTGAATTGGAAGCGCTTTTAGACAGAGGAGTAGGCATCATCTAGCTCTGTGAAAATGCCCCTAAAGTATTTTAGGCCTCTATGTTCTAATGTCCTGTGTTGTGTTGTAGCTGTCCTATGACCTGACCTGGCAGAAACTGAAGGAGAAGTTCAGTGTCTGTGGTAAGCCTCTTCAATCAGTTTACTGTACTGAACAACCTGCAGATGGATTGAATGTAGCTTTGAGCTGCAGTACTGTCATGGCTTTAGCAGTGTCAGTGCTTAAACACTCTACTGCTCTTTCTCTCTCTCTCTCTCTCTCTCTCTCTCTCTCTCTGTGCCCTCCCTCTCCAGGCCAGGTGATGTTTGCAGAGATCAAGATGGAGGGAGGAAAGTCTAAGGGCTGTGGTACGGTCAGGTTTGACTCGCCAGAGAGCGCTAACCAGGCCTGCAGGATGATGAACGGAACCAAGATCAACGGTCGCGAGGTTGACGTCCGCATCGACCGCAACGCCTAGAGCCTCACACACCATACACACACGGTCACCACAACCGCTCGTTCCATCGCCAATCGCTTTTGTTTTGTTTTAAAAACACATTTTCCATGTCTCCCCGTTTCCATAACTACTGGATGTGTATAAGGTCTGTTTTTCTTTTAATCTTTACTTTTTTTTGTAAGCCTTTTTTTTTTTTTTTGTGGGTCATAAGTTTATTTGAATGAATAAACGTTTTAATTTTTTAACTTAGTAGTTGTAAATGTTATTATGGGATCAAAGGCTACTGGCCAGTTCACAGCAGGGTTGTGTGGGTGCGTTTTAATTGAATACAAAGGTTCATTGCAGGTGAAACACCACAAATAAATTGCAAGTGTCATTGTACTTGTACACCATTGTAACACTGTGTCCTCTGGGGCTAGCCAAAATAGCACTGAAGATTACCTTTTCTACACCGTAGGTAACTAGACCACAATGGTGTAGCAGAATCAACCAGTCAAGTTAACTGGTATAATGGCTCACTTTGACAAAAGATGTGAGAAACTAGTGTCCATAAATGTTTAGTTTGCTAGTATCATAGAACTAGAATACTACTAATAATGTAATAGGATCTTTGGCTAGTATACACTGGGAGTCTTCATGAAGTGGACAACTGAATGGATACTTTCTTGCCTTTAACTTGAACAGTAGTTTCAGGCTCCATCTCTCTGTCCTGACTGAGTCATCGTTAATGTTTGTCCCCTCTCAGGCCATATAGACTTTCGAGTGGGCTCCCGAGTGGCGCAGCAGTCTAAGGCACTGCATCTCAGTGCTAGAGGATTCACTATAGACCCTGGTTCAATTCCAGACTGTATCACAATCCGCCGGTGATGTGGAGTTTCATAGGGCGGCGCACAATTGGCCAGGGGTAAGCCGTCATTGTAATTAAGAATTTGTTCTTAACTGACTTGCCTAGTTAAATAAAAATAAGAAGACCAGTGGAAACTTTTGGGTTTCTTCTCTTTACGATCCTGTCCTCACTCCTTACTGTTGCGCAACACAGGCTGCTTGTTAACGCTTATCTGTTCTGCCTGGACAACACCCCCTCCCTCCTTCCCTTCCTCGTTCACCAGCGTTGAGTAATGACAGATTATCCATTATATTGACCAGACTCTAGTGGCTGCTCTAACAATTAAAAATGCAAGGCAGTCGGAGGAGGCAAGATCAGGTGGGACCATTCTAGCAAATGAGAGGGCAGAAATGTGGGTGTACAGACGCAACATCCCCCTTATAAAGTTTTTTTTCTTTCTCAAAGTTGCTGGGAAGTCACGTGTCCTACTTATATCAGTACACTCATAACCTAAGCATAGGCCATTCAATTTTTTTGGTGACCAAAGATGGAATTCATTGACCTCCATACAAAAACTGCTTGTTGAGCAAAAAACAACATTTGGTCCCAGTTATCGCTCTTGCTTCGCCTCTTCCTCTCTGCTAGTATGCACTCACTAACTGTAAGTCGCTCTGGATAAGAGCGTCTGCTAAATGACTAAAATGTAAATGCTATCCTTATCTTGTCATTACCAGAGTCCCATAGAATATTAAAGGGCAGCTTTATTTCCTGAGTTAGAGGTCAAAGGCAGTGTTGCTGGATCATTCTCACTCAGCAGGTAGTATGGAGTCTGCATGGGGCTGCATCTCAAATCACACCCTGCACCCCTCAAACTCAACTCTGGACTTTGAAGCCAGTTCCACTGCATTTTTTAAATTGTTCCCCTCTAATCAGGAAGTGATTTAGGTGTGGCTGCAATATATTATCAGGTAGAACAGAAAACCAGCAGGCTCCAGACCTCGTAGGGTAAGAGTTGAATACCCCTGCCCTACATACATTTAAGTGCACTTCTTTTGACCAGAGACCTACGTTGGGGAAGGTGTCATTTGAGATGTAGCCATTATCTTGGTCTTGGCACCCAAAGTCCTGGGCCTGTATTCATAAAGCGTGTCAGAGTAGGAGTGTTGGTCTAGGATCAGTGGTATTCAAACCTTTTCAGCGGGGATCCCATTTCTTTCACCAGAATTTCTTGCCACCCCACCTTAATATCTGTACATTTAGATTTTTACATAAACAAATAACCTTAAATTCATTGCATTTTATCTCTTATTGAAACGAAAAGAAACCAATAAATAATTTTACTCAATACTATTTTATTTTTCAAATTATCTTTCTCAAAAAATGTTGTATAGTTTCCCATATAATATGTGCTGTTAAGTTTTTGTAAAAAAACAAACATTTTATTTATTTCTTTGAATTTGGTGATCCAACACTCCTATTCTGACCGTGTCCACAAACACCACTGCAAGTGGGGTCGCGACCCGACTTCGAATACCACTGATTTAGATCATAATGAATAAGATGACATGGACAGGGTGGACCTGATCCTATATCAGCACTCTGAGACTGGGAATCTGGGCCCTGTATCTGGGTTTTGTATAAATGGTCAAGTGTCAAGAGGTTGGTTCTGGGTAGCCTGGTTCTGGGGGAGGGCTGGAGTGTGGACTCCATCTCTGCCACTCAGCCACTACACAGTCTGATGAGTGCGGCCTGCAGCAGCCCTGTGTGTTAGTGTGTGTTATTGTATGTCTCTGTGTGTGCATCAGTCGCCGCACAGTCTGACAGGGTTGTTCCCAATGATGCCCAGTTCGTAGAGGATGGCCACAGTGGCAAAAACGACGTAGCAGAACAGAGAGACGATCCCCAGCTTCCAGTCCAGCTTCCAGCCGTTTATATGGACCGCCACGAAGAGAAAGACGATTGAGAGGAGGAGGGTGGCTGAGATGAAGACCAGACCGGTGCTGTTGACCTCCACAGGGTTGACCGTGTCCACAAACACCGTCTTGATGAACCAGGGAAGACCCAGACACAGCATGTCAAACACATTGGAGCCCACGATGTTGGACATGGCCATGTCGGCTTTACCTGGAATAGAGCGAGAGAGAGAGGGGAGGAAAGAGGAGAGGTAAGATGACATATAACCCAATGTTGTACCTACACTACATGACTGAAAGTATATGGACACCTGCTCGGCGAACATCTCATTACAAAATCATGGGCATTCATATGGAGTTGGTCCCCCTTTTGCTGCTATAACAGCCTCCACTCTTCTGGGAAGGCTTTCCACTAGATGTTGGAACATTGCTGCGGGGACTTGCTTCCATTCAATCACGAGCATTAGTGAGGTCGGGCACTGATGTTGGGCAATTAGGCCTGGCTCGCAGTCGGCTTTCCAATTAATCTGAAAGGTGTTCGATGGGGTTGAGGTCAGGGCTCTGTGCAGGCCAGTCAAGTTCTTCCACACTGATCTTGACAAACAATTTCTGTATGGACCTCGCTTTGTGCACGGGCCATTGTCATGCTGAAAAAGGAAAGGGCCTTCCACAAACTGTTGCCACAAAGTTGGAAGAATCGTCTAGAATGTCATTGTATGCTGTAGCGTTAAGATTTGCGTTCACTTGAACTAAGGGGCCTAGCACGACATGAAAAACAGCCCCAGACCATTATTCTTCCTCCACCAAACTTTACAGTTGGCACCATGCAATGGGGCAGGTAGCGTTCTCCCGGCATCCGCCAAACCCAGATTAGTCCATCAGACTGCCAGTTGGTGTAGCGTGATTCATCACTGCAGAGAACTGTTTCTACTGCTCCAGAGTCCAATGGCAGCGAGCTTTACACCACTCCAGCCGACGGTTGGCATTATGCATGGTAATCTTAGGCTTGTGTGCGGCTGCTCGGCCACGGAAACCCATTTCATGAAGCTCCCGACGAACAGTTCTTGTACTGACGTTGCTTCCAGAGGCAGTTTGGAACTAGGTAGTGAGTGTTGCAACCGAGGACAGACAATCTTTACTAGGCGCTTCAGCACTTGGCGGTCCCGTTCTGTGAGCTTGTGTGGCCCACCACTTCGCGGCTGAGCCGTTGTTGCTCCTAGATGTTTCCACTTCACAATAACAGCACTTACAGTTGACAAGGGCAGCTCTAGCAGGGCAGAAATTTGACGAACTGACTTGTTGGAAAGGTGGCATCCTATGACGGTGCCACGTTGAAAGTCACTGAGCTCTTCAGTAAGGCCATTCTACTGCCAATGTTTGTCTATGGAGATTGCAGGGCTGTGTGCTCGATTTTGTACACCTGTCAGCAACGGGGTGTCCACATACTTTTGTGTATATAGTGTAAGAGAGAGATAGGACTTATGTGACTTGCACGATTATGATAAGGTGGACATCTAGTGGAAGAACTTGCAGCTGTGGGCTCCGTCTACTGTCCTGGAAAGGAGATGTATCTCAGGGGGACTAAAGGTCAGAAAGGATCAGAAATGAAGCTACAGTAGTAGTTACCTTCTCTGGCGACCATGACACTAGCCACTGTGTCTGGTATACTGGTCCCTGCAGCTAACAGAGTCAGGCCCATTACTGTGTCTGGGATACCTAGGGTCTCTCCTGTTACATACAACACAGAGAACACACAGTCAGATACACAGGACATAGAGTCAGACCCATTACTGTATGGGATACTCTCTACTGTTACAACGTAGACATACCACAGGGTCAAATACAACACAACACAGGGTCAGATACAACACAACACGGGGTCAGATACAACACAACACAGGGTCAGATATGTCATACAACACAGTCAGGCCCATCACTGTGTCTGGGACACCCAGGCCAGGGTCTCTCCTAACATAGAGAGCACAAGTAGATATAACACACAGGAAACAGGTAGATATTACACACAGGAAACAGGTAGATATAACACACAGGATACAGGCAGATATAACACACAGGATACAGGCAGATATAACACACAGGATACAGGCAGATATAACACACAGGATACAGGCAGATATAACACACAGGAAACAGGCAGATATAACACACAGGATACAGGCAGATATAACACACAGGATACAGGCAGATATAACACACAGGATACAGGCAGATATAACACACAGGATACAGGCAGATATAACACACAGGATACAGGCAGATATAACACACATGATACAGGCAGATATAACACACAGGATACAGGCAGATATAACACACAGGAAACAGACAGATATAACACACAGGATACAGGCAGATATAACACATAGGATACAGGCAGATATAACACACAGGAAACAGGCAGATATAACACACAGGATACAGGCAGATATAACACACAGGATACAGGCAGATATAACACACAGGATACAGGCAGATATAACACACAGGATACAGGCAGATATAACACACAGGAAACAGACAGATATAACACACAGGATACAGGCAGATATAACACACAGGATACAGGCAGATATAACACACAGGAAACAGGCAGATATAACACACAGGAAACAGGCAGATATAACACACAGGATACAGGCAGATATAACACACAGGATACAGGCAGATATAACACACAGGATACAGGCAGATATAACACACAGGATACAGGAAGATATAACACACAGGATACAGGCAGATATAACACACAGGATACAGGCAGATATAACACACAGGATACAGGCAGATATAACACACAGGATACAGGCAGATATAACACACAGGATACAGGCAGATATAACAAGGGAAACACAATAAGGTGGACAACAGTGCAAAATGTTTTAGAAACACTACTTTAAAGGAGTCCTCGATCCCCCATCCATCCCTCCATCCCTTCTTTCATCTTTCCCCCCTGCACCTCCTCAGGAATCCCAAGCCTAACTGGTCACGTTGCAAAGTTCAGACGACAGAGAGACACCGCAGGGAAATACACACCAATGCCCCCATTGACCGCACACTTTATTTTCTCTCTCTCTCCGTTCTCTGCTCTCCAGCCTCTCTTTCTTGGTTTCTCTTTCTCGCTCCCTCTCTCTCTCTCCCCCATAAGGCCATCTCTCTCGCTCTGCCTCTCTCTCCCCATCCCTCTCTCTTCTCTCCCCATCTCCCTCTTTCTTTCTCTCCCTCCCCCTCCCTCTCTCTCACCCCTTCCTCCCCTCCCTCTCTCTCTCTCATGTGAGTTGTTCTGAAGGTTAAAGGATAATAATCCCATTATACTCTCATGTCTACCAACATCACATGACAACATCAGTCCTCGTCGCTGATGTAAGGTCAGTTCTTTGTGTTTTCTCTGTAATGGAAAAGCTTGGGGATAGCTGATCCTAGATCTGTGCCTAGAGGCTACTCCCACCCAAAGCTCACATGACGTCTCCTGGCAGCCATGCAGTGTCTGAGGTGAAGCAGGTGGTAATCCTACTGCTGTGTGTGTGCGTCTGTGTGTGTGTGTGTGTGTGTGTGTGCGCGCGCGTTGTGTGTTTGTACATGTTGTGTATGTACGTGCGTCAGTCCATGTCTGCGTCTGTGTTTAAGTGTGCCTGTGTTTGTGTGCCTTCATTTGCATGCGTCTGCATCCGTGAGTGTGTGTGTGTGTGATCCCGGTGCTGGCTGGGCTAGTGTCTGGCCACCATTGGAGCTCCACTAAGCCTGTAGGACCCGCTGGCTGGGCTAGTGTCTGGCCACCATTGGAGCTCCACTAAGCCTGTAGGACCCGCTGGCTGGGCTAGTGTCTGGCCACCATTGGAGCTCCACTAAGCCTGTAGGACCCGCTGGCTGGGCTAGTGTCTGGCCACCATTGGAGCTCCACTAAGCCTGTAGGACCCGGGTCTGCTCTGGCATCCCAGGAATCAGCATGTGACTCGACTCTAACATCTGACATGTTCTCACACACTTTCTAAACCTCCTCGCTTGGACTTCCTTAACTCTCTGATTGAAGAACATGAAAGGGGTTTAAACTAATGTGCTTCCTTCTTTTCATGTAAAACTTGCAAATGTTTTGCTCAATAACACCTGCAGTCTGCAGCAGGCAGTAAGGCCTCATACATACACAAGTTATACCACTGATATACGACACATTTGCACAAAAATAATTACAGAAGTGTTGTGGAGACACAACAATGGTTCAGGCAAACTCAAACATTGTGTCAAATCAGTTGTAGACTGTACACGGGGGCCTAAGGTAATATATTGAGGAAGGATGTATTGTGTATTGAGGATGTACTGTGAAGAGTATTGAGAAACACTACATTGTTTTCCAACAGGTGGCGTTACTCCTACGCAAAACTCGTTCCTTAACCAGACAGTGCAGAAAACTGTGGAAAAAGTCAAGGGGTCTGAATACTTTCTGAATGGACTGTATATACACTACCAGTTAAAAATTTGGACACCTACTCATTCAAGTGTTTTTCTTTATTTTTGAAGACATCAAAACGATTAAATAACACATATGGAATCATGTAGTAACCAAAAAAGTGTTAAACAAATCAAAATATCTACCTCATGAAGCTGGTTGAGATTCTTCAAATAGCCACCCTTTGCCTTGATGACAGCTTTGCACACTCTTGGCATTCTCTCAACCAGCTTCATGAGGTAGTCACCTGGAATGAATTTCAATTAACAGGTGTTCCTTCTTACAAGTTTATTTGTGGAATTTCTTTCCTTCTTCATGTGTTTGAGCCAATCAGTTGTGTTGTGACAAGGTAGTGGGGTATACAGAAGATAGCCCTATTTGGTAAAAGACAATCCATATTATGGCAAGAACAGCTCAAATAAGCAAAGAGAAATGACAGTCCATCATTACTTTAAGACATGAAGGTCAGTCAATACGAAATATTTCAAGAACTTTGAAAGTTTCTTCAAGTGCAGTCGCAAAAAACATCAAGCGCTATGATGAAACTGGCTCTCATGAGGACCGCCACAGGAATGGAAGACCCAGAGTTACCGCTACTGCAGAGGATACGTTTATTAGAGTTACCAGCCTCAGAAATTGCAGCCCAAATAAATGCTTCACTGAGTTCAAGTCACAGACAGAGAGGGGACTATGTGAATCAGGCCTTCGTGGTCGAATTGCTGCAAAGAAACCACTACTAAAGGACACCAATAAGAAGAAGAGACCTGTTTGGGCCAAGAAACACGAGCAATGGACATTAGACCGGTGGAAATCTGTCCTTTGGTCTGGAGTCCACATTTGAGATTTTTGGTTCCAACCGCCGTGTCTTTGTGAGACACGGTATGGGTGAACGGATGATCTCCGCATTTGCAGTTCCCACCGTAAAGCATGGAGGAGGAGGTGTTATGATGTGGGGGTGCTTTGCTGGGACACTGTCTGTGATATATTTAGAATTCAAGGCACACTTAACCAGCATGGCTACCACAGCATTCTGCAGCGATACGCCATTCCATCTGGTTTGGGCTTAGTGGGACTATCATTTGTTTTTCAACAGGACAATGACCCAACACACCTCCAGGCTGTGTAAGGGCTATTTGACCAAGAAGGATAGTGATGGAGTGCTGCATCAGATGACCTGGCCTCCACAATCCCCCGACCTCAACCCAATTGAGATGGTTTAGGATGAGTCGGACCGCAGAGTGAAGGAAACGCATCCAACTAATGCTCAGCGTATGTGGGAACACCTTCAAGACTGTTGGAAAAGCATTCCAGGTGAAGCTAGTTGAGAGAATGCCAAGAGTGTGCAAAGCTGTCATCAAGGCAAAGGGTGTCTATTTGAAGAATCTAAAATATATTTTTATTTGTTTAACGCTTTTTTGGTTACTACATGATTCCATATGTGTTATTTCATAGTTTTGATGTATTCACTATTATTCTACAATGTAAAAATAAAGAAAAACCCTTGAATGAGTAGCTGTGTCCAAACTTTTGACTGGTAGTGTATGTGTATATACAGTTGAAGTCGGAAGTTTACATACACTTAGGTTGGAGTCATTAAAACTAGTTTTTCAACCACTCCACAAATTTCTTGTTAACAAACTATAGTTTTGGTAAGTCGGTTAGGACATCTACTTTGTGCATGACACAAGTAATTTTTCCAACAATTGTTTACAGACAGATTATTTCACTTATAATTAACTGTATCACAATTCCAGTGGGTCAAAAGTTTACATACACTAAGTACCTTCAAACTCAGTGCCTCTTTGCTTGACATCATGGGAAAATCAAAAGAAAGACCTCAGGAAAAAAATGGTAGACCTCCACAAGTCTGGTTCATTCTTGGGAGCAATTTCCAAACGCCTGAAGGTACCACGTTCATCTGTACAAACAATAGTACGCAAGTATAAACACCATGGGACCACGCAGCAGTCATACCGCTCAGGAAGGAGACACGTTCTGTCTCCTAGAGATGAACGTACTTTGGTGCGAAAAGTGCAAATAAATTCCAGAACAACAGCAAAGGACCTTGTGAAGATGTTGGAGGAAACAGGTACAAAAGTATCTATAGCCACAGTAAAACAAGTCCTATATCGACATAACCTGAAAGGCCGCTCAGCAAGGAAGAAGCCACTGCTCCAAAACTGCCATAAAAAAGCCAGACTATGGTTTGCATCTGCACATGGGGACAAAGATCGTACTTTTTGGAGAAATGTCCTCTGGTCTGATGAAACAAAAATAGAACTGTTTGGCCATAATGACCATCGTTATGTTTGGAGGAAAAAGGGGGTTGCTTGCAAGCCGAAGAACACCATCCAACCGTGAAGCACGGGGGTGGCAGCATCATGCTGTGGGGGTGCTTTGCTGCAGGAGGGACTGGTGCACTTCACAAAATAGATGGCATCATGAGGAAGGAAAATTATGTGGATATATTGAAGCAACATCTCAAGACATCAGTCAGGAAGTTAAAGCTTGGTCGCAAATGGGTCTTCCAAATGGACAATGACCCCAAGCATACTTCCAGAGTTGTGGCAAAATGGCTTAAGGACAACATAGTCAAGGTATTGGAGTGGCCATCACAAAGCCCTGACCTCAATCCTATAGGAAATGTGTGGGCTGAACTGAAAAAGTGTGTGCGAGCAAGGAGGCCTACAAACCTGACTCAGTTACACCAGCTCTGTCAGGAGGAATGGGCCAAAATTCACCCAACTTATTGTGGGAAGCTTGTGGAAGGCTACCCGAAACGTTTGACCCAAGTTAAACAATTTAAAGGCAATGCTACCAAATACTAATTGAATGTATGTAAACTTCTGACCCATTGGGAATGTGATGAAAGAAATAAAAGCTGAAATAAATCATTCTCTCTACTATTATTCTGACATTTCACATTCTTAAAATAAAGTGGTGATCCTAACTGACCTAAGACAGGGAATTTTTACTAGCATTAAAAGTCAGAAATTGTAAAAAACTGAGTTTAAATGTATTTGGCTAAGGTGTATGTAAACTTCCGACTTCAACTGTATATATACATATATATGTATACCTACGATAGTGACCCTCCAGACCTGTATATATATTTACCTACGATAGTGACTATCCAGACCAGTGTACATATATTTACCTACGATAGTGACCATCCAGACTAGTGTATATATATTTACCTACGATAGTGACCATCCAGACCAGTGTATAAATATTTACCTACGATAGTGACCATCCAGACCAGTGTATATATATTTACCTACGATAGTGACCATCCAGACCAGTGTATATATATTTACCTACGATAGTGACTATCCAGACCAGTGTATATATATTTACCTACGATAGTGACTATCCAGACCAGTGTATATATATTTACCTACGATAGTGACTATCCAGACCAGTGTACATATATTTACCTACGATAGTGACCATCCAGACCAGTACGTATGTGAAGCCTGAGATCCAGACAGCGGACATAAAGAAGGTGAACATGAACCATTTCTTCCAGAACCGTCTCCTGCAGTCTGGAACCGTCAGGTATAGAATCACAATTGCCGGGAGGGACAGCACCCACAGGATCCGCTTCAGGTCGTTCTCTGGCATCGAGAACACACTCTGGTGGTCTGGAATACACACACACACACACACACACACACCCCTTTCTCAGTCTGCATGGCATCAATGTGTCATCTACCAGAGGGATGTGTGTGTGTGTGTGTGTATGTGTGTGTGTGTGTGTGTGTGTGTGTGTGTGTGTGTGTGTGTGTGTGTGTGTGTGTGTGTGTGTGTGTGTGTGTGTGTGTGTGTGTGTGTGTGTGTGTGTGTGTGTGTGTGTGTGTTTGTGTGTGTGTGTGTGTGTGTGTGTGTGTGTGTGTGTGTGAGTGACAGATCGAATCAGCTACCCTCTGGTATCTCATTGAGGCCGTGCAGACTGAGGGAAAGGTGTGAGTATCCTGAATCATCCTGGAAGATTCCGCTGTCGCTTCTAGAACGTCTGTGGACCCTCAGAGTGGTGTCGACCAATGGCTGTGTCTCGCTGTGCTCCTCAGAACCTTTCCCCAGGCAGGTACAGCAGGGGCTGAACCTCCTCAGAACACACTCACTGATCCTCAGGTCAAAACACAACACTACGATGTACACCCCATAGACCAACAACAGACAGGCCGCATCATACCTGAGGAGAGGGGAGGGGAGGTGGAGAGGAGAAGATTAGAGCGGTGAGCAGATTTGAGGAAAGGAGAAGAGAGGAGGGGAGAGGAGAGTTAAATGCTAATAAAAATCTAATACAATCACTTGTACATGTATATTAGAACCGATTGTGACTCTGTAACCGGCAGTAATAAAATAGGACGTTTGTGTACCCAGGATGATTGTTTAGATTATTAGTATCACACCGCTGGGCTTTGAAGTGTTACTATGTGCTGAGATTGAGGAAGTGGAGTTGAACACAGATACTCACCAGTACACACAGGGCACTTTAACTTTATTGTATAATACATTATGTTCTCATTGACTTCCTCATGTAAAAATTCCACTGTCCTGGAAAAGTTATACTGTTGCAAACACACACACACAAGGCACTCCCTACAACACACCTACACCACACAGACACACACACACACAGTCTTGTATAACTAACCTTGTGGGGACACACAATTTAGTCCCATTCAAAATCCTATTTTCCCCAACCCTAACCTTAACCTTAACCCTAAACCCAACCCTAGCTCCTAAACCTAACCCTAAAACTAACCCTAGCTCCTAACCCTAACACACACACACACACTCACCAGTAGACTTTGTTGTCTGAGATGATGGCTATAACAGCAGAGACAGAGATGGCGTAAGCTAGACAGTCCCTGAACAGAGACCAACAGGTCAGACGACCCACCTAGGACAGAAAACACACTGTTTACAGCGTATAGTACACACACACAGGGCCGCCACGCTGAGCTAAACTGACAAAGACCCACCTCGAGCAACACATAAAACCTCACATTATTCTGCCCAAAAACAATGACAATTTCTCTCAACCAGTGGCATATGGGCGTTTTTGGTGAGTGCTGATGTGGTGTACAGTTTTTCAAAGACAGGGACGCAAAATATGTATTTTGTCAATTCCCAGCGCGCCTCTCCAGGGAGCTGTTGGAGAGACGCATCGCTGCGGCGCTCCACTAACATTCCGTTCAAAAAATCATCTAGCATAAATCATGTAGCTGATATAGGATATGGTAGAAAGAATATGTGGCCTTTTCTGTAGCCTACAGGCTGGAGATAAAATGTATGACAATGTAATGAGACAGAAACGTTTTACATTTAGGTAATTTAGCAGACGCTCTTATCCAGAGCTACTTACAGTAGGTGAGTGCATACATTATTATTTTTTTCATACTGGCCCCCCGTGGGAATCGAACCCACAACCCTGGCGTTGCAAACGCCATGCTCTACCAACTGAGCTACATCCCTGCCGGCCATTCCCACCCCTACCCTGGACGACGTTGTGCCAATTGTGCGCCGCCCCATGGGTCTCCCGGTCGCGGCCGGCTACGACAGAGCCTGGATTCGAACCAGGATCTCTAGTGGCACAGCTAGCACTGCGATCAAACAACATATCCTAAAAACAGGACAGGTCAAAGTAAAATGGACAATATGGTGTGGACAATCAAGCTACTCACAACTGCTGTCCAGGAGATTCATCCCGTGGGCTAAATTGTCATGATCAGTGGTTTCAAGTTCGGATCCGTACACTTTTGACGAGCTGATCATAGCGAAAAATAAAATACTTCTGCATTTCCCGCTGTGTAAACACATTGCAAATAGGCTCAAGATAACTCCTGATAAAGTTGGGTAGCTGATATTCAGAGCTTAAATAGCCAAATCACAGGAATCAGGACTAATAAAGCCAATGCAATGACCTGTTTTACAATCGGTGGGCCTACCACATGGATGGCCATTCATATAATTCCATAGCAGGCTGACACGGCAGGCTACACCCCAGTAAGCACGGACTGAAGTATTTTGGACTTCTTTTTTTGGTCTTGTCCAGACTGGCTGTATTTTTTTGTGTTTTACAAACGGTAGGTCTACCACATAGATGGCATTCCTAAAATGTAATTTCAGGCGACACTGTAGGCTATACTCAGTAAGCCTTTTAGACGTCTGTTTTTGCTCCTGTCCGGCCTTGATTTCAATGTCCATGGACATTCGATTTTGGTCCGCTCTGGACCAGCCTTGATATGGCCCAAACATAGACGTCTATAAATGACGTATTTTGAACTTTCATTCAGAACCGAAAATGAACCTGATTTCAACATGGGCTATTTTTTGGTCTCGCCTAGGTTGGCAGAACGGCCAGGACCGGCACTACACACACACGCACACACGCACACACATACACACACACACACACACACCATAACAGTTTACACGACAAAACAATGTAGATGATAATCTCCCCTCCTTGACCTACTAAAGCTTCCCCTGGCTGGAATGGATGCTTATTATACCACTGAGCTCTTTATGGTTAGGTAAGGCTTCCCATAATCTCTCTCTGTGTGTGTACACATACCACTTTGGTCAGGAGTCCGCAAGCAGCACAGATCCCCAGGAGGTTGTAGACAGCTGATCCTACGATGGTGCTCACACCGATGTCTCCCTTTGTCACAAACACACCTGGGTAAGACAACACACACACACACACACACACACACACACACACACACACACACACACACAGCTGTTAGCACTTGATGATGATGACGATTATGATTGTAGTGATGTGCAGTTCCTATGGTATTCTCAGCAATCATAGTAATTGTATGTTGTGCATATGTTTCAGATGCCTTATGTACCCAGAAAGGCAGTGACCAGTTCAGGAGCAGAGCTGCCTGCTGCCATAAAGGTGGCTCCTGCTACGTCTTGAGACAGACCCAGACCTGGAAAGAAGACCAAGAGATGTTGCCATTAACACACAGACACACTTGCACACTTGCACACACACACACACACACACACATTAATACATACACACACAGATAACTTACGGTCACTGATAAGTTCTAGGGAAGGTAGAAAGTAGTCGTCACAGACTATAGCAACTGCCAGCAGCATGTAAAATATGATCATAAAGTGTATGACAAGTCCTCCATCCTTCCTCTCCTGTAGTGTGAAGAACCCCTCTGGAAACTCAGACGACTGGGTTGTAATACACTCTGTCTCATTCTCTGGAACACCACACACAGAGTTGTCTAAGTTACAGAAAGTAACAGTCTACAAACTCAGTAAAAAACAACAACATATACAATAAAAATAAACATTTGAAGTGAAAAAAAAGTAACAGTCTACACTAACATAATGATAGGCTTTTTGAATAAATGTAACATTACTGAATGATCACTGTGGCAACATTGTGCCTATTCTTATGAGGAACGCTATGGAAATGTGTTCTCAATTAGTCACCGCTATTAGCTGCGCAAACATTGCCACCATTTATTGGCTTGAAATCATTGATTATCACGGTTGATGGAGAGATAGAAACACTGACCCAGCGCCCGGCGCTTTCTGTTGGAATGGGAGTCCTCCTGAGCTGCTGCTGCAGTGAAAGACACAAGATGAACCGTGCAATATAAAACTAAAACTAGTCCTAGAAAATAAGGTATAAAATCTTTTCTGTTCTTCTTGTCCACCACTCCGTCTTTATACATGGTTTTAGAATAGAAAGCGGTAAAAAAAAAAAAAACTGTTTTATTAACTACTGCTGCAGTGCGTCATGAGCTCACTAATAATCCAGTCAATATACAACAAGCCTCTTACTAACTCACATCTACCACAACCTACTCTATTAGGGCTGAAAAGAGATCATGGGGGAGAAAAGCATATTTTAAGGCCTGTGTTCAGAGAGAGAGAGAAAGCGAGATCACGGGATGAAGTTATTCTAGCTGAACGCACCCCAGCCCCCTGTAACCCCCTCCCTCCTCCCCCATTACAGCACCCTCTACCCGGGGGAATTAGAAGGGTTCAACCCCCATAGAAAAGTCTCAGGATAGGAAAGAGATTTCCTGGAAATAAACATTTACACTAATTTAATATTATTAGAAAGGCCTCACTCATGGTGCACATATAGGCCTAGGCTCCCATACGGAACAATTATATATTGGAATATATTTAAATAAAAATAGACATGTATTTAAATATATTGGGGACATTTATTTATCCAATATATAAATAAATAAAATATATGTAAATATATATTTTTTAATATATGTGTAAAATACACACTACCACCTCACAACCTTCTCTACCCCGATGATAATGTTGAGTCTCTATTGACTTCTGGTACCTTAGCATTATTTTCCCGAAGTGATATTTTGCATGCAAAAGTTGGATAATTGAGTTGTAGTTGAAAATGCATTCTGCAGCTATTGAGGTGTAGCCTACCTGCCACTTATGAAACGTAGTAAAAAAAAATTTTTTTTTTCAAAAAGACACTTGAACGTAGAACATATCTGTACAAATATTTTTAAATATATTACAATATCTTTCACCTAAGCTGTCAATCACAATTTCAAATGTTCCCGAGCCCCGAGCCCAGCCTCGCCTCCAACTGACAGAGCACCCATTACAATTTAGAATTTATTCTTCAGAAGAAGAGAGCAGCTGTCACCGCCACAAAGCTTTCTCGTGGATATTGGCATTTTAGTTGATTATACATTCATAACATTTAATATGTTTTTAACCTGGTGGGTAATCATTTCTTCAACTGCAAGCAATGGTTTTTATCGAGCTTGCTAACACAGCTAGCTAGATAGCTAACGTTAGCTCCTCCTTTAGCTTGCCAACAGCATGCAGTGTGACTGACCAAGGTAAGAATTGTTTTGAAAAATCAAGTTCAGTAGAGTTAATGTCATGTATGTATTAGATATAATTTAATGGCCAAAGCTATTGTTAAATGTTATTGGCTAGCCAAGTAATGTGTTGCTTGCTAACTAGCTAATTTAGCTAGCTTTAGTGAGGGTTGGGTTTCTCTCCCTCCTGCAGTGGATCCTTCTGGTCTGGAGTCTCAGCTGCCTATGGACAGACCCCAGCCAATGGAAGTAGACTTTTGTATCATTTAGCTAGTTAGTTCCCAATTAAATTAAAATGTCTTCATGAACATTAACCCCTTATTTATTCTTCATCTTGTGTGGAATTGTTTCACTGACTCTGTCTCTGCATTATCCACAGGGTAACTGTCAACTTGGTAGTCTGAATATGGACACTGGAGGTGAAGGAATCTGCATTGTAAGGATACATTTGATGTTCAAAGACATCATTTTCAAATACAGATGTTAAGGTCACAGATGTAATTTGTACATTATATTTTCTGTTTCAGATGCGACCTTCCAGTGACTCCCATGCCACAATTCAACAATGGAGCAAGTTATTTGAGAAAAAAATTAATATAATTGAAAACACTCTTAGTTGTCAGTCATGTGGGGATCCATTTTCTTGTAACTACATGTGATGACTAGCTTAGAAAGAATGCATTAATGATTAAACATAAAAGGTTTGTACTGTACTGATATAAATTGTTTCACATAACAAGCTGTGATTCATGTGAGGAACGTTAGGGGGTAGGATGAGATAAGAACTTGTATTTCTCACAGACACATACACACTGCCTCTTTGTTAAACCATCATACTCAAGGACGTGTACTGCAAAAGTGCTGACTTTCTGGATAAGTTGCAAAACAACTAGACAACTGGCAACAGTGGAGCGCCAAGGGGCTGGGACCAGCCTGTGCGCCAACGATTGGCTGAGTAAGTCTAAACCACGCTCAGTCTCTACCCTGATAGGCCCAGCAGAGAACGGGAACTACCTCTGTCAGAGTATTTGAAGAAGAACCTGTAACAATGGATCAGTTCTCTGTCTGCCCTGTGTAGTATTTCAGTGAGCCCGTATACGAACCATCATACTTATCATACATACATTTTGCATATAATAAATTTAGCTTGGATTGAATATCTCTTGATTATGTTTTCTCTTATTCTAATACCAGATTTGAATTACGCAATTTCTAACAGTCATGAGTCATTCATTTAAACTTTTCAAAGTGTACCACAGCATGCTATTGTGATTTAGTGCTGAACTTTATATGAAAACGGCCAATTTTGTAATACGTACATATATTTTTTGTACATATAGCCTATTTAAATATATGTATATATAAGGCTTAAATACATGTTAAAATATATATGTCAATATATTGTTTTTCCATATGGGCTACCTAGAGAGTAGAGTAGCCTAAATCCAAATGGTCGGTGAAAAAAAAGTATAGTAGACCTACAGAGAATGTGAGTATGAGACAGTAAGCCATTATTTTAGGCATAAATAATGCCTCTCTCTACCGCACTTGCTGTCTCAACCTCTGAATGCTTGGCTATGAAAAGGCAACTAACATTTACTCCTGATGTGCTGACCTGTTGCACCTTCTGTGATTATTATTTGACCCTGCTGGACATCTTGAAGAACAATCTGGCCTAAATGGCCATGTACTCCTATAATCTCCACTGGCACAGCCAGAAGAGGACTGGCCACCCCTCAGAGCCTGGTTCTTCTAGGTTTCTTCCTAGGTTCCTGCCTTTCTAGGAAGTTTTTCCTAGCCACCATTCTACATCTGCAATGCTTGCTCTTTGGGGTTTTAGGCTGGGTTTCTGTATAAGCACTTTGTGACATCTGCTGATGTAAAAAGGGCTTTATAAATACATGTAATTGATTGATGGGGGGTCTCTACTCTCTAGAGACCCTGTGGCAGTTAGCAGTGATACTGGCTCTGTTTATCAACTGTGCACGCGTTCGCTCCATGTGATGCAAAGCCTGTGTGAGCATCGTGAGCAAGATCAAAGATTGAACGCCTCGCACACCAGAGAGAAGTGGCGTCAAAATGGTAAGATGGATATGCCATTTCATTTATTTTCAGTGTTGATGTAATTTACAGATTTGCCTATCTGAATAAAGCGGGAGCTCTGCTCAAGTCAAAGTAGCCATGCTTTAACCCACTGGTGGGCAGAACTATAACATCCCATTTTTTAAAAACTATTTATATAGGCCTATGATATAGGCTAATATATAATAGCTTCCCGCTGGTAGTTGTAAACTTCTTAAAAGTTAATTTTCTGTGGATAACTTGTAAGTTCACATGTTGACCAACAGGCCTTTGCAATGTTTCTGTGTAATTTTCTTGGCCACATACTACATTGTCTAATGTCTAGCCCACAATATAGCTGAACACTGCGTGTGTGTAAACAAATCTTGGGTTCTGAGAAGGAAGAAGGTAAACTTCCATCGACACTGCCCTTTCGGTCCCGCTTTAAATTATGTTAAACTTATAAAGGCTTCATAAAGCCTTTACAATGCCTTTATAAGCACTACATACATGTGTTACAAAGCTTCTATAACCATATGTCATGCTTTATTAAGGGTTCATAAATGTGGCATAACTGTGTGACATAATCACCAATTTCAAAGGTGACGTAACCCACTATGTCGAAACAGTGGAGGCTGCTGTGGGGAGGACGGCTCATAATAATGGCTGGAACGGAGTCAATGGAATGGCATCAAACACATGGAAACCATGTGTTTGATGTATTTGATACCATTCCACTTATTCCGCTCCAGCCATTACCACGAGCCCGTTCTCCCCAATTAAGGTGCCACCAACCGCCTGTGGTCGAATATGATATAAACATGTGCTTTATAAAGGGTGACATACGCTCTAAAGTGATGTCATGTTAGTCACATTACACCTAATCTCGTTTCCAGACACTTCCGCCCAAATGTGCGGAAGGTCTGGTGGACCAACGCATCAAATTAGGCCATCATTAGTTAGGGTTAGGTTTAAAATCTAATTTTATGAAGATAAATTGTGGAAATGGGCAGGGTTTAGCCATAATTATGACTTTTTGACTGTGTTAAGTGGTGACCATGACAAACACTTTACTCAGTAAGGTCACTCCTATAGAATTCTATGGTCACTCCCACTAAGGCCAACCATGAATGGTTGATATCCCAGGCTTATATGTGCTGTGTGTACTTCCGGGTCACGGAATTTCGGAAAACTTCAAAATAAAAGTCACCCACGTAATTGTAGAAAAGTGTCAATAACCATTCATGATATATAAAACAAATAACTGTCTAAACATTAACAATGATTCATATTTGTTCATATTTAAGTGGCATTTGTATTATATGTGGCTCTAAAAACATGTTCCAAGGTCAAATAAATGCCCCCAATGCGAATCACTTGCTCTGAGCCAATACATAGTGGCTTAGAGCAAGAACTATTCTAGGTGGGGCGGCAGGTAGCTTAGTGGTTAAGAGCGTTGTGCCAGTAACCGAAAGGTTGCTGGTTCTAATCCCTGAGCCGACTAGGTGAAAGATCTGTCGATGTGCCCTTGAGCAAGGCACTTAACCCTAATTGCTCATGTAAGTCGCTCTGGATAAGAGCGTCTGCTAAATGACTAAAAATAAATAAAATAGGTGCCGCAGTAAAGGGATTGATGGGAATATTCAGTAGGGTCTGTAGAATGTTTATATGGTGTCATTTCATGGGGCTCTGAATAATACGGAGTGTTGCTGGCCTTTTACTCCACCCATTCCATTGGCGGCCGAATCACATCATGTGCGATTACTGCACTACAGAAAACCTGCTAACTAAACAACAGTGCAGGGGATGCCCACTGAATTAAAGGGCAACTACACTAAAAAATCTAAGTTTCTTAGATTTTTTCCCAGACCTCAATAGTCATCCCCTGATGTGGTTTAAGCATTGTTGTGAACACAGAAAATCTAATTCTGTTGTGTTTCTAATAAAAAAGTGTGAAAAAAATGGGATAAACCAGAAGAAATTGGGGAAACCGGGAAAAACTAAACAAAGAAAATGGAATTTGGGAAAATAACAGTAGGATAAAAACAGATTTTAAAAGGCCCTACAAACGTTTTTTTTGCTGTGCATGATTGGACTTTAGAGTGTGTGTCATCCTGCAGCACAGCATTTTGGGGGAAGTTGAGGTCAGATCCAATTTTGATTATATTATTATATATTATATCATATTGACTATGCACCCAAGAGGGAAAGAGGTTGGGCCATCCTAGAAATGTTTTAGTGAAATATAATATAATATATAACATTTAGCAGATGCTTTTATCCAAAGCGACTTACAGTCATGCGTGAATACATTTTTACGTATGGGTGGTCCCAGGAATCGAACCCAATATCCTGCCGTTGCAATGCTCTACCAAGATGCATGACAGCATTATAAATGCGTTGTGAAGCCTCAATTTAATATGATTTATAAGGCCTTTATTAAGCGGTGCTTATGCCACCTTTTACAAAGCAGGTTTATGTCATATTTGACATTGGTGGTTATGTCACACAGTTATGCCACATTTATGAACCCTTTATAAAGCATGACATACAGTTATAGATGATTCATAACACAGTTATATAGTGTTTATGAAGGCTTTATGAAGGCTTTATTAGCTGCACATAATTTAAAGCAGGACCGTACTGGGTCCATAGGCCTACATTATGACATTAGAAATGGGTGGAAAATTACTGCAGGCATACATACCTGTTGCAGACTGCTAACAGTTCTATACAATGGTTCTACGGCTGTGGTAGGCTATCGCCATATTGGGTTACGGCGCCCCCATGTGATGGTTTCAGAAATAAACCATTTTCTGATCTAGGCCTCCCCTGTCACAGTAATACAACGGACTGTAGCTCTCATAGACCACTAGAGGACAGACTTGGTTCATGTGGAATAATATCTATTAGTTGGTTAAACCTGTTGACTAATGGCCCTTGTACTGTGCCTCAATTCAAACTCAGACCATACAGTTTTAAGAAGATAATTATTTCAAACAGCTGTTGTTATAGTTTATTCTGTGATGTATATTTTTGTGCAATATGATAGCAACATAATTATAGGCCTATGTAAGTTGATCATCAAAGTAACATAGTTTTAGGAAGGTCCTTGGATGGAAATGATGCTGCAAACTAATCTGCTTCAAATAGAATGTGGTATCTGAATGCAGTAGAGTTGGCCAGTAGTAGCCTAGAGTTGATCCAGTAGAATTACATTATTTTATTTTATTGATTCAGTTTATCAGCTGATCCTACTGAAGGGTCGTGCATAACCACAGAAACATACCAGAGATACATCCATTTCTGATACCTTATCCAAACCATAACCTCTCTTCACACCAACTTCCTTCTCTCTCTCCATCCCTTTAGCTCACCGCAATTAAGCTAATATGTCATTAATTAGAGTTAGAGGCAACAGGAGGCAGTATGACTAACAAGGATGGATAGAAGGATAGAGGAATGGAGGAAAGGAGGGAGGGATGGAGGAAATGAGGGAGGGATGGAGGAAAGGAGGGAGGGATGATAGATAGATAGATAGAGAGATGCAGAACAGTGTTTTATTTTGACACTATCGACATCTCTACGAGCTGATCATCTATTTCAGGGCTTTTAGTACATCTAAATGGAATGTTGTTTTTACTAAGTCATGTGACTAAAGATCCAGCCTCTTAATGGATGTAGGGTGCTGAGTATAACCCTCCAGCCTCTTTTGATGATCAGTAGATTTAAAGCCACACACACACACACACACACACACACACACACACACACACACACACGCAAAGTGACTGAGACAGAGGGTGCTTGTGAATGCAGGCAGGTCTTCAGACCTTTTCAGCTCTAAAGGTGAATCTCCTACAGACAGATACTCCACTTATATGCCCCTATATGCCCCTGTGTGTGTGTGTGTGCGTGTGTGTGTGTTTCATAGTGTCCAATTCAATATTATTTATCTCACATTTTGTGAGCATTTCTCCTTTGCCAAGATAATTCATCCACCTGATAGGTGTGGCTGTCATGCCCTGGCTCTGGGGACTCTTAAAAGTTGAGCCAGGGTGTGTAGTGTCTATGTTGTAGTTTCTATGTTTTTGTTCTAGTTCGTGTTTTCTATGTTGGCCAGGGTGGTTCCCAATCAGAGGCAGCTGATTCTCGTTGTCTCTGATTGGGAACCATACTTAGGCAGCCTGTTGGCACTAGTTAATTGTGGGATCTTGTTCTGTATAGGTTTGTGTTGGTGAACCTTTAGACTTCACGTATCGTTTTGTTATTGTGTAAAGTACTCATTAAAAGATGTACGCCTATCACGCTGCGCCTTGGTCTGCCTCTTACAACGATCGTGACAGTGGCATATCAAGAAGCTGATTAAACAGCATGGTCATTACACAGGTGCACCTTGTGCTGGGGACAGTTTTGAGGGAGTATGCAATGCTGAATGCAGGAATGTCCAGCAGAGCTGCTGCCAGATAATTGGATGTTAATTTCTCTACCATAAGCCGCCTCCAACGTAATTTTAGAGAATTTGGCAGTACGTCCAACCGGCCTCACAACAGCAGACCAAATGTAACCACGTCAGCCAAGGACCTCCACATCCGGCTTCTTCACCTGCGGGATTGTCTGAGACTAGCCACCCAGGCAGCTGATGAAACTGTGGGTTTGCATAACTAAAGAATTTCTGCACAAACTGTCAGAAACCATCTCAGGGAAGCTCATCTGCGTGCTCGTCGTCCTCATCAGGGTCTTGACCTGATTGCAGTTCGGCGTCGTAACTGACTTCAGTGGGCAAATACTCACCTTCGATGGCCACTGGCAAGCTGGAGAAGTGTACTCTTCACGGTGAATCCCTGGTTTCAACTGTACCGGGCAGATGGCAGACAGCGTGTATGGCATTGTGTGGTCGAGCGGTTTGCTGATGTCAGCATTGTGAACAGAGTGCCCCATGGTGGCCGTGGGTTTATGGTATGGGCAGACATAAGATACGTACAACGAACACAATTGCATTTTATTGATGGCAATTCTAATGCACAGAGATACCGTAACGAGATCCTGAGGCCCATTGTCGTGCTGTTCATCCGCCACCATCACCTCATGTTTCAGCATGATAATGGGCAGCCCCATGTCGCAAAGATCTGTACACAATTCCTGGAAGCTGAAAATGTCCCAGTTCTTCCATGGCCTGCATGGTCACCAGACATGTCACCCATTGAGCTTGTTTAAAAAACATACAGTGGCTTGCGAAAGTATTCACCCCCTTGGCATTTTTCCTATTTTGTTAACTTACAACCTGGAATTAAAATGGATTTTTTGAGGGTTTGTATCATTTGATTTACACAACATGCCTACCACTTTGAAGATGCAAAATAATTTTTATTGTGAAACAAACAAGATATAATACAAAGAAACAGAAAACTTGAGCGTGCATAACTATTCACCACCCCAAAGTCAATACTTTGTAGAGCCACCTTTTGCAGCAATTACAGCTGCAAGTCTCTTGGGGTATGTCTCTATAAGCTTGGCACATCTAGCCACTGGGACTTTTGCCCATTCTTCAAGGCAAAACTGCTCCAGCTCCTTCAAGTTGGATGGGTTCCGCTGGTGTACAGCAATCTTTAAGTCATACCACATATTCTCAATTGGATTGAGGTCTGGGCTTTGACTATTCCAAGACATTTAAATGTTTCCCCTTAAACCATTCGAGTGTTGCTTTAGCAGTATGCTTAGGGTCATTTTCCTGCTGGAAGGTGAACCTCTGTCCCAGTCTCAAATCTCTGGAAGACTGAAACAGGTTTCCCTCAAGAATTTCCCTGTATTTAGCGCCATCCCATCATTCCTTCAATTCTGACCAGTTTCCCAGTCCCTGCCGATGAAAAACCTCCCCACAGCATGATGCTGCCACCACCATGCTTCACTGTGGGGATGGTGTTCTCGGGGTGATAAGAGGTGTTGGGTTTGCGCCAGACATAGCGTTTTTCCTTGATGGCCAAAAAGCTTAATCTTAGTCTTATCTGACCAGAGTCCCTTCTTCCATATGTTTAGGGAGTTTCCCACATGCCTTTTGGTGAACACCAAATGTGTTTGCTTATTATTTTCTTTAAGCAATGGCTTTTTTCTGGCCACTCTTCCGTAAAGCCCAGCTCTGTGGAGTGTACGGCTTAAGGTGGTCCTAAGGACAGATACTCCAATCTCCGCTGTGGAGCTTTGCAGCTCCTTCAGGGTTATCTTTGGTCTCTTTGTTGCCTCTCTGATTAATGCCTTCCTTGCCTGGTCAGTGAGTTTTGGTGGGCAGCCCTCTCTTGGCAGGTTTGTTGTGGTGCCATATTCTTTCAATTTTTTAATAATGGATTTAATGGTGCTCCGTGGGATGTTCAACGTTTCAGATATTTTTGTATAACCCAACCCTGATCTGTACTTCTCCACAACTTTGTCCCTGACCTGTTTGGAGAGCTCCTTGGTCTTCTTGGTGGTGCCCCTTGCTTAGTGGTGTTGCAGACTCTGGGGCCTTTCAGAACAGGTGTATATATACTGAGATCATGTGACACTTAGATTGCACACAGGTGGACTTTATTTAACTAATTATGTGACTTCTGAAGGTAATTGGTTGCACCAGATCTTATTTAGGGGCTTCATAGCAAAGGGGGTGAATACATATGCACGCACCACTTTTACGTTATTTAGTTTTTAGAAAAAGATTTAACACGTTTTTTTCATTTCACTTCACCAATTTGGTCTATTTTGTGTATGTCCATTACATAAAATCAAAATATAAATCCATTTAAATTATAGGTTGTAATGCAACAAAGTAGGAAAAACGTCAAGGGAGATGAATACTTTTGCAAGGCACTGTACCATATTTATCATTATCACTGACGTTGTTGTGTGACTCAATGAAACTGTGTTCAAAACTGCCATCAAGTCTATGTGTGTGCCTGTTGTGTAAACAAATCTTGGTTCTGAGAAGGAGTAGGGTAAACTTCCATTGAGCCCTGGTGTGTGTTTGTGTGTGTGTGTGACACTGGGAGAAAAAAACAGAAACAAACATGGCCATATACGCTGAGTGTACCAAACATTAGGAACACCTTCCTAATATTGAGTTGCCCTCAGAACAGCCTCAATTGTCGGGGCATGGACTCTACAAGGTGTCGTAAGCGTTCCATAGGGATGCTGGCCCATGTTGACTCCAATGCTTCCCACAGTTGTGTCAAGTTGGCTGGATATCATTTTGGTGGTGGACCATTCTTGATACACACGGGAAACTATTGAGCATGAAAAGCCCAGCAGCGTTGCAGTTCTTGACACAAACCGGTGCGCCTGGCACCTACTACCATACCCCGTTCAAAGGCACTTAAATGTTTTGTCTTGCCCATTCACCCTCTGAATGGCACATGTACACAATCCATGTCTGAATTGTCTCAAGGCTTAAAAATCATTCTTTAACCTGTCTCCTCCCCTTTATCTACACAGATTGGAGTGGATTTAACAAGTGACATCAATAAGGGATCATAGCTTTCACCTGGATTCACCTGGTCAGTCTGTCATGGAAAGAGCGGGTTTAGTGTACTCAGTGTATTGCCACCTGGTTTGTGTGACTCATGGAAACAACATAATGTGTTCTTAGAAGTAAGAAGATAAAGTGCCAAAGTTAGTTATAAAAACCTCTGTTATAACTGTGGGCGTATCCTCTCAGCAGCGTGACACATCTAAAACTAGCAGTTTCACAACCGCCCTTTGTCACAGTTCCTTTGGAATTCTCCTTTATGGCATTCTTATCTCTTTGTTTGCTTATGTCCTTATGGCTGTGTGCTGTGCTGTGCTGTTCCTTACCGTAGCCGGTACCTGGACCCTGTGGCCTTAGACCTGTACCAGGTAGACCACAAGCCCTCCTGCCTGGCTGTATAGCTGGTCTCTACCCAACAGTCCAAGGTCCATTTAGATAATTAGTCTGAAGGGCTGACGCAGAGAGAGGCAGGGTTACAGCAGGCTGGTATCTGATTACTATCAACACACAGGTCACAAACACAGGTAGAGAGAGAGAGAGAGAGGCAGAGGCAGAAACAGACAGGTAGAGAGACGCCGAACGCAGTGAGAACAACAACTAACTAACTAACAACTGTGGAACTGAACTGAACAGCAGACAAACAGAAGACTGAAGTCCTAACAGAGAGAGAGACTGGTCCATGTGCTAGTGTTGAAGTGAGCCACCATGGCTAAACAGACAGATATGTTTGTCCTGTTCTTCGTCTGTCTGTCCTTGCTGGTCCAGTCTACGACAGCGATGATATTATGGACGGCGTACGTGGGGATACATTTCTATGACAGCAGCACTAACCAGACGGAGACCAGGTTCTGTGAGTGTGGGTGGTACGGGCGTTCCTCCCCTCTAGAGAGTGCTGCCGGGATGGTGGTCCTCCCTGCCTCAGACCCCCAGGGGTGCAGCCTGAACCCCTACCCCTCCAACGACAACACCACCTCCCAGGGGCCCTGGATCGCTCTGGTCAAGAGGGGAAACTGTACCTTCAGTGAGAAGATCAAGGCAGCGTGGGCCAGGGGGGCAGCGGCCGTAGTGGTCTATAACCTGGACGGGACCGGTAACAGCTCAGATTACATGAGTCACAGCAACACCCCTGGCACCGTGGCCATTATGATCGGTAACCTCCAGGGGGTAGAGATCGCCAACATAGTGCGGGGCGGTCTGGCCGTCTCCATGGTGATCGAGGTGGGCAAAGCCCATGGGCCCTGGATGGACACCTATTGGCTCTACTTCCTGTCTATTGCCTTCTTCATCATGACGGGCGCCTCCATTGTCTACTTCGGGTTTGTCTCCGCCCACCGACTGCACAGTCTCAGGGCGATCCGTCACGCCGATCGGCGGTTGAGGAATGAGGCCAAGAAAGCGATTGGTCGACTGGAGGTGCGTACGCTGAAGCGCGGGGACGAGGAGACAAAGTCGGACAGCCACACCTGTGCCGTGTGTATCGAGTCGTACCGCCCAGGAGATGTAGTGACCGTTCTGACCTGTGGTCATCTGTTCCACAAGGCTTGTATCGAGCCCTGGCTGCTGGACAAGAGGACCTGCCCCATGTGTAAGGCTGACATCCTGAAGGCCTTAGGAGTGGAGGAGGAGAGCAGCAGTTCCTCTATCCCACCACCAGATGTCCCTATCGTCACAGTGTCTGGAGGATCAGGCGGAGAGCTGCTGTATGAGGTCCCTCTCAACAACAAACATCCACCGACCCCCACCCTGACCCCTCGACCCCCCACCGAGGCCTGGCAACCACATCACTATGACAATATGGCCTTCGAGGGAGAGACACGCCATCAGGGGAACGTGGCCACCAGAGGATAAACGACAACAACAACAACACTGGATAATGGTAATTTCTACCTGGAGCATGAACAACAACCCATAGACAACTTCACACAGCTACAGCAGTGGCTTGTGATATACTGTACTATCACTGTTAGCTAAACCATATCTACTGTACTGCTAGGAAAATATCTCCCTGGATTCAAACACGGTTTACTGATGATCAAATAACTACTTGTGCTATCAACACACTATCATGACAATAGTTTCTAGCTCTACTTATCTGCATAGAGAGCTGTAGCCTAAACCCTGGTCCAGAAAAGCTGCTGGTGTGCAGGCTTCTCTTTTAACTTCTCTTTGAGATCAAAGCTACTTCTTTATAATTTGTTAAATGAACAAATGATCACTTTTATTATGATGAGAAATGCTGAATATATTTGTATATTAAATTGATATCACTGCTGTATTTTTAAAAGTAGATATTCTAAGAGTAAAAAAAAAAAAAAATCTGTATATAAGAATGAATCAAACTACAGTATACTGTAATGGTTCACATTGAAACATATGAAATGAAATGATTAACCAACAAAACAGAATATGTACTAATTTACGTACTAATCTGGTTTAGTATAGCTAGAGATGTACTGTACATGTGTCTGTGGCAGGGTAGGTGTCAATTTAATTTCAAATCAGTCAATTCAGAAAGTGAATTAAATTCATGAATTGATCAAATCTTCATTAAAAACAAATGGCACTTTTGAATACAATTTCAATGAATATCCTGAAGTGACAATGGAAGCCATGTTGAGTTTTCTTAACCTGGACTGGTCATGTGGTGAGGAAGGACGCCTGGGCCTAATGATGAGAGCCCTGCCAGTCTGAGACCAGGAGAGGGGAGGATGAGAGGAGGGAAGGATGAGAGGAGAGGAGGGGAGGGGAGGAGGGGAGGGGAGGGGGAGAGGAGAGGAGAGGAGAGGAGAGGAGAGGAGAGGAGAGGAGAGGAGAGGAGAGGAGAGGAGAGGAGAGGAGGAGGGGAGGGGAGGGGAGGAGGAGAGGAGGGGAGGAGGGGAGGGGAGGGGAGGGGAGGAAGGGAGGAGAAGAGGGGAGGATGAGAGGAGAGGAGGGGAGGGGAGGAGGGGAGGAGGAGAGGGGAGGATGAGAGGAGAGGAGAGGATGAGAGGAGGAGAGGAGGGGAGGAGGAGAGGAGGGGAGGAGTAGAGGAGATGATGAGAGGAGAGGAGAGGATGAGAGGAGAGGAGAGGATGAGAGGAGGGGAGGAGAGGGGAGGATGAGAGGATGAGAGGAGAAGAGATGATGAGAGGAGAGGAGAGGATGAGAAAGTCTATAATTACCTCCTTCTAGCAGTAGGACTCCACTCACCTCACACCTACTGATCAGCCATAATCACCTCCCTCCCACTCAGGGGCCTGTAGTGTGTGTTATTGTGTGTGTATAGAAGCTCCCCAGGATGTGGCTAATAGAACTTGGTCATTAATTAGCAGGAAACAACCCAGCTGAATGACTGCTGCCCTCTTCTGCCTAGGGTTGAATGGCGGGTGTCACGATCGTCGGAAGAAGCGGATCAAGGCGCAGCGTGATATGCGTACATCTTTTAATGAGTACTTTACAAATATACAAAACAACAAAACGATACGTGAAGTCCTAGGTTAATACACCAACACAAACCTTACGGAACAAGATCCCACCATGAACTGTGCAAAACAGGCTGCCTAAGTATGGTTCCCAATCAGAGACAACGAGCCACAGCTGCCTCTGATTGGGAACCACCCCGGCCAACATAGAAATACACGAACTAGAACATGAACATAGAAAACACAACACAGACACTACACACCCTGGCTCAACTTTTAAGAGTCCCCAGAGCCAGGGCGTGACAGCGGGAACCCGGTTACCGAGATTTACAGGGATTTACCCCCCAAACATCTCCCTTTTCCCTGGATAACAGAGGGAAATCGGTAAATTATAATAAATTATTTATATGAACAGCAAGGCGTGAAATGGAACTGTTAAATGCCTCCGTTCGGTACATTACCTTGTGTGAGAGATTTATTATTTTTATAATTGATGGGATGACTAACTTAGAAAGAATGCATTCTTGACTGGGCTGATGTAGGTTGTGACACCTGGCAAGCTGTGATTGATGTGAAGAGCTGTTTTAGGGGATAAGATAAGATAGTAATTTATGTCTCCAAATACTAGACAATACTGGTTCTTTGTGATCTGTGAACCATCCTTGGACGTAGGAATGGTGTCTAGGGGAGCTGGCTCTTCTCACTATGACAGGTTGTTATGATAAACGTATGCCTGGTAACAGAAGAGGCGGGGAACAGCCGGTGCGCCAACGGATAGGCTGAGTAAGTCTAAACCACGCTCAAGTCTCTACTCTGATTGGCCAGCAGAGAGGTGGGAAACTCTCTATTTGAAGAACAATCTGAAACAATGAATTTAGTTCTCTGAAGTGCCCTGCGAGGTATTTCAAAGAGCCCGTATATACGAAACATCATATTTACCATTGAAGGTTTTATATTAATTAAAATACTAGTATATCTTAGAAGTCGTGTTGACCTCTTTTGTTCCTAATGCCAGATTTGAATTGACGCAACTTTGACACTTGGAAATAATGGACGACGCAGAGTTCATTTTTCCAACGTAATGTACAGAATGGAGGCGTTTATCCCACTCATACCACTGTTGCCAAAGAAAACAATATGAAAGCACACATTTACCGGTAGAAATAAAAACATTTGTTGATATTTCAATTTTGATTAGCAAATTCATACTTTCTCATATTTTGGTTGCTAGAGACGCGACCCAGTCGTTTGTTCGATTAGTTCGATATTTACGGACGTGACCCAGTCATTAGTTCTTTATAGCATGGCAACATGCTTATAACCCTTGCTTGCTGCTAGCTGGCCAACTAGCTATGGCTACACAGTTATGACCTCTGCAGCCAGAATAATAGCTAAGTGTATTGCGTTGTGTTTGGTTAAGCTGTTTATCCTGCTTATACCACAGTTGCCAAAGAAAACAATACTAAGCACACATTTACCGGTAGAAAAAAAAGAGTTAATATTTTCATTTATATAAGCAAATTCACTGTCTCATCTTTTGGTTGCTAGAGACGCGACCCAGCCGTTCGTTCTTTATGTTCCGTTGCCAGGCTCGTTGGCAATGTCCTTATCCCTTACTTGTTAGCTAGCCAGCTAGCTATGGCTAAAACAGTCATGACCTCTGCAGCCAGAATAACAGCAAGGTAGCTGTTTTCTATTGACATTCATTTGGATACATCCATAACAATGAGCTGATAATGCCCGATTTCGCTGGCACAACTAGAAAAGTTTGCCTTCTTGTCAGGACACTCGTCAATACTGACTGTTAATTACGAGGAGATCGCATTGCATATCAAACTCTAGTCTAGAAGCTAGCTAAATAGTTTGTTGCTAGCAAACCTGCCAATATGACAACCAAATTCAAAAATATCAGTTGCTGAAAACAGCTGGTCAAACTAGAAACATGTGGGAGGATTGGACAGCTTTAGTGGCGGAGGGGACCGGAGAAATTCATGTTCATCACTCAAATGCTCAAAAAAAAGTATTTATCTGCAAAAACAAATCAATGCTAGCTAGCTACTGTAAGTATTTTCCTTGTTGGACCTGCGTTTATAATGTATCCCATTTCAGTTTGTATAGTTGTTGGTTTAGCGTTCTGTAACTTTGTAGGAAGTGCGGCCTGCATGTGTAGATGCATATTGTGTCATGATTGCAAGGTGTCCTGATATCTTTTCCAACTGTCCTGATATATTTTCCAACTGTCCCATTGTCTGGTTCTAATGTCCATTCTAGAATGCCCTTCTAGTCATTCAGAAACAAGTATTCAACAATGCTGTAGTATAATGTACTATCCTGTTCTATACTATACTATACTGTAGTGTAGTGTACTATACTGTACTATATTGTACTATACTGTACTGTACTATACTGTACTGTATTGTATTGAACCAGAGTAGAGTCAACATGCTGTGTGGTGGTCAGAGCAGGGAACCAGATTAGAGTCCTCATGCTGTGTGGTGGTCAGAGCAGGGAACCAGATTAGAGTCCTAGTGTTGTATGGTCGTCAGAGTAGGGAACCAGATTAGAGTCCTCATGCTGTGTGGTGGTCAGAGCAGGGAACCAGATTAGAGTCCTAGTGTTGTGTGGTGGTCAGAGTAGGGAACCAGATTAGAGTCCTAGTGTTGTGTGGTGGTCAGAGCAGGGAACCAGATTAGAGTCCTCATGCTGTGTGGTGGTCAGAGCAGGGAACCAGATTAGAGTCCTAGTGTTGTGTGGTGGTCAGAGTATGGAACCAGATTAGAGTCCTCATGCTGTGTGGTGGTCAGAGCAGGGAACCAGATTAGAGTCCTAGTGTTGTGTGGTGGTCAGAGCAGGGAACCAGATTAGAGTCCTAGTGTTGTGTGGTGGTCAGAGAAGGGAACCAGATTAGAGTCCTAGTGTTGTGTGGTGGTCAGAGTAGGGAACCAGATTAGAGTCCTCATGCTGTGTGGTGGTCAGAGCAGGGAACCAGATTAGAGTCCTAGTGTTGTGTGGTGGTCAGAGCAGGGAACCAGATTAGAGTCCTAGTGTTGTGTGGTGGTCAGAGTATGGAACCAGATTAGAGTCCTCATGCTGTGTGGTGGTCAGAGCAGGGAACCAGATTAGAGTCCTAGTGTTGTGTGGTGGTCAGAGCAGGGAACCAGATTAGAGTCCTAGTGTTGTGTGGTGGTCAGAGTAGGGAACCAGATTAGAGTCCTAGTGTTGTGTGGTGGTCAGAGCAGGGAACCAGATTAGAGTCCTCATGCTGTGTGGTGGTCAGAGCAGGGAACCAGATTAGAGTCATAGTGTTGTGTGGTGGTCAGAGCAGGGAACCCGATTAGAGTCCTCATGCTGTGTGGTGGTCAGAGCAGGGAACCAGATTAGAGTCCTAGTGTTGTGTGGTGGTCAGAGCAGGGAACCCGATTAGAGTCCTCATGCTGTGTGGTGGTCAGAGCAGGGAACCATATTAGAGTCCTAGTGTTGTGTGGTGGTCAGAGGTTATGAAGGTATAAGAGAGACACAGAAAATCGATAAACACCTAACTGGCTGAACAGGTATTAACGGAGAAAGAGAGCGAGAGATTAGAGAGAAAGGAGAGAGAGAGAAAGGAGAGAGAGAGAGAAAGAGAGCGAACGAGCGAGCGAGAAGAGAGCGGAGAAAGAGAGTGAGAGAGAGAGAGGGAGGGAGAGGATGGAGAGAGAAAAATCTAAGAGAGAGAGAGCAACGAGGGAGAGAGAGAGAGAGGCAGGTGATAATGAACTGGAGTCATTCAGACTGTTACTGTGGTGGGTGATTGATAACAGCCGTAGAAGGGAAAAGATTGGGACACGTTCGTGGTGTAGGTGGCTTTAGCCCCATTCCTGTGTTGACCTTCAGTGCTAGACATCCATCCAACAGTCAAACTCATTAGAGCTAGCTGGACCACCAATACAATACTGTAGCTTAGCTCTTACACATTGGTAAAGCTAGTCTGGTTTTATGTGTGTGTTAAACCAGTGGATGGTAGCTAAAGTTGAGTGTGAGGAACATATTACTTTTGAATGTGAGTATTGTTTTGGATACTCTTACTCTGCTGTGGTCCTGTGTGGCTCAGTTGGTATAGCATGGTGTTTGCAACGCTTGGGTTCGATTCCCACAGGGAACCAGTATTAAAAAGAATGAAAATGTATGCACTCACTGTACTGTAAGTCGCTCTGGCTAAGAGTGTCTGCTAAATGATGTAAATCTGTGGTGTAATAAGCATCTCAATATGGTTAATACTGCACTGCCATCTAGTGGAATAGATTAGCAACTTCACTTGAATCTCATTCATGATTATGAATATAATACATGCAGACTACTGTATCATTTCTGCATTCCTTGTCATACAAAGCTCACCTATAAAGATGACTGTACTCATTCAGTATTTACTGTGGTGGCCACAGCAAGGCTTTAGCTGACACCTCCAGGCTGTTTCAGTGTGGACATATTCTTCCTCATTCACTTAATGTTATTTAAAACCACTTTAAATCAGTCTGTCTTAACTGAAAGGCCCATCTATCAGAGGATGAAGAGTTCAGAAGTCCTCCTCTTCCTCTCAATCAGCAAACTGGAGGTTTTAACTGTAGCAGCACCATCACTCACTCTCTGACAGTCTGCAAGTGTGTGTGTGTGTGTTTGTGTGTGTGGGTGTGTGTTCTGTCCTAAGTGCTGCCTCAGAGGAAAGCTTCTGTAATGAAGTCTGACACACACACACACACACACACACACACACACACACACACACACACACACTCTGGCTCTCTACTCTGGGTCATTAGCTAGATGAAGGAGGAGATTTCATTAGATCAGAGAAATATAGGACCGGAGTCAGATGAATCCATTTGCTGGATAAGTGGGTTTGGTCTGTCCTCTGCAGTACTTATTAACTAGAAAGCTGCTGTGCTGTGTGTTTTCTGGGAACCAGCACAGTATTCTCCACCACCCATCTTTATAACTGAATACATGGGTAGATATGTAAGGGTTAGGACATTAACAATATGTTTTAATACATTATGTTTAATACATTGAAAATATGTTAATACATTGTCAATAAGATAATACATCATCTAATGTTTGAGTATTTGGCTAGATCTTGTTCTTTACCAGGTAAATGTCCCTTCAGGTGTTTTCTGTGTGTGTCTTTACCACTGGTCTTAACTCCCAGGAGGTGTGTTGTAGGTTCATTGTTTGGTTCCTGATAGACTATCATCAGCTCAGTCCTCTTGACCCTCTGTGTTCTGTACCTCAGGCTGTTCCTGTTGGTACGATGGCTACAACCTCACTTACCCCAACACACAGCAGACCGCCTCTAACCTGACCCCCTCTACAATCCCACTTAACCCCAACACACAGCAGACCCCCTCTAACCTGACCCCCTCTACAACCTCACTTACCCCAACACACAGCAGACCCCCTCTAACCTGACCCCCTCTACAATCCCACTTAACCCCAACACACAGCAGACCGCCTCTAACCTTACCCCCTCTACAATCCCACTTAACCCCAACACACAGCAGACCCCCTCTAACCTGCCCCCCTCTACAACCCCACCAAACCCCAACACACAGCAGACCCCCTCTAACCTGACCCCCTCTACAACCCCACCAAACCCCAACACACAGCAGACCCCCTCTAACCTGACCCCCTCTACAAACCCACCAAACCCCAACACACAGCAGACCCCCTCTAACCTGACCCCCTCTACAACCCCACCAAACCCCAACACACAGCAGATCACAACCTGATAACATGCTGATGAGATAGTGATGATCAATAGACACAGTCCACGAGGAGGAACAATACAGTCAGCTGTCATCTTGTCTCTTTGTCCCTCATTGTCCACTATGTCTTTCCTGCTACTACCAACCAGCCAGGTCTTAAGGCGTCAGCATGCTTCAGTTCAGCTGGCACCTAGCTAGGCGAACTGAATGAGTGTGCTCGCATACTCCCTTAAAAGACCTTCACTTGAAAAATTTGAAAAAAGCGCCAATAGTCCATCTTGAGACGCCGTAGCCAGTATACACTTCCTCAAAATAGTCAGAATGAATCTAAGATAACTCAAGAAATCTGTCATTAATTTTGACGTTTTTACCGAGGAGATCTTAGTCTTGCAATGTTACATCTAACTAAGATGTTTGGTGCAGTATTTCTCAATGAAAACATTTGCATGAAAATGAGTCGTCTCTCGTTGAATGACAACAAAGACTTTACTGAAGATCCCTACTGTTGACCAATCACCGACGAAACGTTGCAAGCCAAAGTCGGCTACCGACTACGGCTTGCCTCCAGAAAAAATGTTGTGTGCCCGAACAAAAATTTCACAAAATGTCGTCATAATATATGCACAAACTCTTCCAAACTGTTTCGG
>NC_140024.1:24936725-24962284 GCF_964263955.1 Coregonus lavaretus | reverse complement strand
TGACCTGACAGAGAGATACTATGTCTAAACTGTGATTAATCTGTACATGTTGATGAGAGGAGAGGAGAGGAGAGGAGGAGAGGAGAGGAGAGGAGAGGAGAGGAGAGGAGAGGAGAGGAGAGGAGAGGAGAGGAGAGGAGAGGAGAGAGAGGAGAGGAGAGGAGAGGAGAGGAGAGGAGAGGAGAGGAGAGGAGAGGAGGTAAAGGTAAAGGGGAGAGAAGGCTGTCATCTCTGAGACAAAGGTTTTTAACATTGGGTGAGTCTGTCACTGGCTGTCTGCTGAGGGAAAGGTTACTGGGATGATGATGGCAGAGGAGTGTTTATCCACACCGGATACGCCTCACTCTTCCTCTCCCCTCATCTCCTGCACACGCCTCACTCTTCCTCTCCCCTCATCCCCTGCACACGGCTCACTCTTCCTCTCCCCTCATCCCCTGCACACGCCTCACTCTTCCTCTCCCCTCATCTCCTGCACACGCCTCACTCTTCCTCTCCCCTCATCCTCTGCACACGCCTCACTCTTCCTCTCCCCTCATCCCTGCACACGGCTCACTCTTCCTCTCCCCTCATCCCCTGCACACGCCTCACTCTTCCTCTCCCCTCATCTCCTGCACACGCCTCACTCTTCCTCTCCCCTCATCCTCTGCACACGCCTCACTCTTCCTCTCCCCTCATTCCCTGCACACGCCTCACTCTTCCTCTCCCCTCATTCCCTGCACACACCTCACTCTTCCTCTCCCCTCATCTCCTGCACACGCCTCACTCTTCCTCTCCCCTCATTCCCTGCACACGCCTCACTCTTCCTCTCCCCTCATTCCCTGCACACGCCTCACTCTTCCTCTCCCCTCATCCCCTGCACACGCCTCACCCCTCCTCCCTTGCACAAGACTACCTCTCTCACCCCTTCTCACGCTTCCTACCCCCTCCTTCCTCTCCTTTATCTACTCACCGTCCTCCTCATTCTTCCTCACTCCTCCTAACCCCTAGGAATGGAGGAGAGAGCCCTCACCCAGACGGAAACAGAATGTTCATCTCAGAATGTTCATCTCAGTAGTGTGAATCTGCCTTACTGTGACCTATGGGTTTACGTGCCTTTGTTTAGAAATATTTGCCTGTGTGTGTGTGCACGTGCTTGTGTGTGTATGTGTGTGCGTGTTCATGCGCGTATGTGTGCGTGCGTATGTCATGATGACAGATGACGTGTATCTACTCACCTGTTGCTCAGAGCCAGAGGAAGAGCCAACTCATTGCTGTTGGAATAAATCATGTCAAATAAAAAATACTTTATTTTAAAAAATCTATAGTTTACTTGTATTATTAATGCTTCCTGTGTCTACAAAATATATGATAAAACAATTCACACATCTATTCAATCACTTGTAGTCTTGAATACTAACATTGACGTGATTGATGTATTACTGATATATCGACTAAAACCATGAGGATTGAGTGGACCAACCTTTGATGGAGAGTTTTTCTCATACTACGGTAACCTCATACCGTTCATCCCAATGTTGCTTTGGCTGAATAAACAAACACTATTCCCGCTGGGGTCACCAATAAGAAAATGTATGCAAGCACTGCTTCGGATACAAACATCTGCTGAATGGCATATATTATTTATTATTATATATTATGCCAAAATGATGATTGAATATGATTGAATAAAATGGAGTTGAAGTAGAGAGACAGAGTGACCGTCTGGTCTGGTGTGATGTGGTCTGGTCTGAGCACACAGCAGCGCCACATCATCCTGCTACCAGGGACACATCAAACCATTTCTCCTCTGCTGTCTGTCTGTCAGTCTGTCTCTCTGACACTCCATGCTTTGAGTGTATTAAGTGTAATGGGATTATTGCAGTAATCTTTTACAGACTTGAAGCTTCTGAAAAATAAAAGATCCTGCAAGGGATATTTTTGAAAAATAAGTCTCAATGTTTAAATGGTGGGATCTTCTGTCACGGTCGTTGAGAGAAGGGTCAAACCAAGGTGCAGCGTGGTATGCGTACATGTTTATTAGAACGAATAAACACTCGACAAAACAACAAAAGCAACGTAACCGTGAAGGTCCTAAGGGCTAACACCACAAGCCTATCAGGAACACAAACAAGATCCCACAACTAAGGTAGGCAACCAGGCTACCTAAGTATGATCCCCAATCAGAGACAACGAGCGACAGCTGCCTCTGATTGGGAATCACACCCGGCCAAACATAGAAATACAAAACTAGATCTAAACATAGATATACAATACATAGATCTCAACTGAAACTCACACCCTGACCCAACCAACAAGAGTTCTCTAGCTCAGGGCGTGACAGTACCCCCCCCCCCCCCCCCAAAGGTGCGTACTCCGGCCGCACCAACCTGACTCATTAGGGGAGGGTCCGGGTGGGCATCCAGCCTCGGAGGCGGCTCTGGCTGTGACGACCTCTCCTTCTCTGCCTCCCCGTTGCACCCCTGGTCTGGTCTGGACCTCGGCGCGATGCTTCCCCTCTCCTTCCTCCCACGATGCACCAAGCCCTGTCTGGACCCTGGTGTGGGAGGCCCCGAACCTGGAGAGGGGCTGATATCTGGGCCTGGATCGGCAATCCTCCCGCGATGCACCAAGCCCTGTCTGGATCCTGGTGTGGGAGGCCCCGACTGGAGAGGGGCTGACGTCTGGGCCTGGAGTGGAGCCGCTGACCGGAGCTGAACTGGACCCCGGTGGAGCGGACTGCTCTGGCTCCGGAGTGGAGCCGCTGACCGGAGCTGGACTGGGCACCGGTGGAGCGGACTGCTCTGGCTCCGGAGTGGATCCGCTGACCGGAGCTGGACTGGGAACACGCACCACTGGTCTGGTGCGAGGAGCAGGCACAGGTTGTGCTGGACTGGAGACACGCACCACTGCTTTGGTGCGAGGAGCAGGCACGGGCCGTGCCGGACTGGATACACGCACCACTGGTTTGTTGTGGGGAGCAGGTACGGGGCGTACCGGGCTGGCGACACGCACCACTGGTTTGGTGCGGGGAGCAGGTACGGGCCGTACCGGACTGGATACGCGCACCACTGGTTTGGTGCGGGTAGCAGGTACGGGGCGTACTGGGCTGGCGACACGCACCACTGGTTTAGTGCGGGGAGCAGGTACGGGCCGTACTGGATTGGATACACGCACCACTGGTTTGGTGCGGGGAGCAGGTACGGGGTGTACCGAGCTGGCGACACGCACCACTGGTTTGGTGCGGGGAGCAGGTACGGGGCGTACCGGGCTGGCAACAGGCACCACTTGCTTGGTGCGAGGAGCAGGCACGGGTCGTGCCGGAATGGGAAAACGCACCACTGGCTTGGTGCAAGGAGCTTGCACGGGTCGTGCTGGACTGGATACACGCACCACTGGCTTGGTGCGAGGAGCAGGCACGGGCCGTGCTGGACTGGGAACACGCACCACTGTCTTGGTGCGAGAGGCAGGCACGGGGCTTACCGGGCTGGGAACTGATGTTGGAGATGTACGACTGTTCCAGTCCTTCTCTCGCCACCGCCAATCCCCCTCCAGTGAGGACTCCTCCGGGAGACCCCACGAGTGAGAGAAAAGAAATTCATCGTTGTCATCTTCCTCCGACTCCTCTGTGTAAAATTGCTCCCATTCCTGCTCCCATGGTTGTAGGGACTCCACCTGGAACCCCCACGGGTGCAATGGTCGGGGCTCTTCTCTCTCGATCCCCGACCACCCCTTTAGCCCCCCCCCAACATTTTCTTGGGGCTGCCTCTCAGGCTTCCTCTTCGGCCGGCACCGTTTATGTCGCCATTGATCCTCTCCTACCTGGGCTTTTACCTTCGCCCAGGGTCCTTTTCCAGCGAAAATCTCCTCCCAAAACCACATCTTCCCCACCTGTGTCCAGAGTGTTTGCTCCTCCTGGGCACGCTGCTTGGTCCTTGTTTGGTGGGATCTTCTGTCACGGTCGTTGAGAGAAGGGTCAAACCAAGGTGCAGCGTGGTATGCGTACATGTTTATTAGAATGAATAAACACTTGACAAAACAACAAAAGCAACGTAACCGTGAAGGTCCTAAGGGCTAACACCACAAGCCTATCAGGAACACAAACAAGATCACACAACTAAGGTAGGCAACCAGGCTACCTAAGTATGATCCCCAATTAGAGACAACGAGCGACAGCTGCCTCTGATTGGGAATCACACCCGGCCAAACATAGAAATACAAAACTAGATCTAACATAGATATACAATACATATATCTCAACTGAAACTCACACCCTGACCCAACCAACAAGAGTTCTCTAGCTCAGGGCGTGACAGAGCCAGGAGAGATTGACATGCATATTATTAATGTTTGCTCTCTGTGTACATCCAAGGGCCAGCCGTGCTGCCCTGTTCTGAGCCAATTTCAATTTTCCTGACCACACTACTGAACAGTAGTCCAGGACCTGCCTTGTTGATAGCGCTGTTAAGATGGTAGAGCAGCACTTTATTATGGACAGACTTCTCCCCATCTTAGCTACTGTTGTATCAATATGTTTTGACCATGACAGTTTACAATCCAGAGTTACACCAAGCAGTTTAGTCACCTCAACTTGTTCAATTTCCACATTATTTATTACAAGATTTAGTTGAGGTTTAGGGTTTAATGAATGATTTGTCCCAAATACAATGCTTTTAGTTTTTGAAATATTTAGGACTAACTTATTCATTGCCAGCCATTCTCAAACTAACTGCAGCTGTTTGTTAAGTGTTGCTGTCATTTCAGTCGCTGTGGTAGCTGACGTGTATAGCGTTGAGTCATCCGCATACATAGACAAACTGGTTTTACTCAATGCCAGTGGCATGTCGTTAGTAAAGATAGAAAAAAGTAAGGGGCCTAGACAGCTGCCCAGGGGAATTCCTGATTCTACCTGGATTATGTTGGAGAGGCTTCCATTAAATAACACCCTCTGTGTTCTGTTAGACAGGTAAATCTTTATCCACAATATAGCAGGGGGTGTAAAGCCATAACACATCAGTTTTTCCAGCAGCAGACTATGATCGATAATGTCAAAAGCCGCACTGAAGTCTAACAAAACACCCCCCACAATCTTTTTATCATCAATTTCTCTCAGCCAATCATCAGTCATTTGTGTAAGTGCTGTGTTTGTTGAATGTCCTTCCCTACAAGCATGCTGAAAGTCTGTAGTCAATTTGTTTACTGTAAAATAGCATTGTATCTGGTCAAACACCATTCTTTCCAAAACTTTACTAAGGGTTGGTAACAGGCTGATTGGTCAGCTATTTGAGCCAGTAAAGGGGGCTTTTGCTTCCCTCCAGGCCTAGGGCACACACTTTCTAGCAGGCTTAAATTGAAGATATGGCAATATGTGGAGAAGCTATTTGACCTTAGCCCATTAGTAAGGACAGCAGCCTGAGGGTCATCATATAAAATCTTAACCCATTTGATAAAGTTGTCACCTAGCCCAAATTTAGTCAGAGCAAAGAATAGGTAGGACGTATGCTGATTATTTGACAGATATTCTTTCAAAATAATATGCATTTATTTATTTTAAGACAATTATTGATGCCAAGTCAATGGTTAAGTCAATGGTGCTACCTGTCAATGATTTTAGAGACAGGTATAATGATGATATAAATGGTTTGACCATCTAATTAGATATGTTGATATCCGGAGGTGGTCAGAAAGATCTGAAAATGTGGGTACAATCAGAATGTGAACAAGATCAAGACAAAGGACGCATGCTGGACCAGGTATAAACGGGGCTTCTCTCTCTCTCTCTCTCTCTCTCTCGCTCTCTCTCTCGCTCTCTCTCTCTCTCTCTCTCTCTCTCTCTCTCTCTCTCTCTCTCTCTCTCTCTCTCTCTCTCTCTCTCTCTCTCTCTCTCTCTCTCTCTCTCTCTCCCAGGTTATCTGTAGATCTAGTTCTGCTACTATGGACCCGTCTGACCGGTCACCATCCTGATAGAGAGGATGAAAGATAAGCACCAATCACATATTATTCTATTTTAGTCACAAATCCTTTGACCAAACATTACCCAACCCCTAACTGTGACCCTAACCTTAACCATAACCATATTACCAACAAATAAATAGTTGTAGTTGCTAATAAATATTGACTATTATTACCAATTTTCTCTAATATAGCACAAAATCATAAATATAGATATAGCTATGTGCATATAGCTATTCATCTACAGTGGGGAAAAAAGTATTTAGTCAGCCACCAATTGTGCAAGTTCTCCCACTTAAAAAGATGAGAGAGGCCTGTAATTTTCATCATAGGTACACGTCAACTATGACAGACAAAATGAGAAAATAAAATCCAGAAAATCACATTGTAGGATTTTTTATGAATTTATTTGCAAATTATGGTGGAAAATAAGTATTTGGTCAATAACAAAAGTTTCTCAATACTTTGTTATATACCCTTTGTTGGCAATGACACAGGTCAAACGTTTTCTGTAAGTCTTCACAAGGTTTTCACACACTGTTGCTGGTATTTTGGCCCATTCCTCCATGCAGATCTCCTCTAGAGCAGTGATGTTTTGGGGCTGTCGCTGGGCAACACAGACTTTCAACTCCCTCCAAAGATTTTCTATGGGGTTGAGATCTGGAGACTGGCTAGGCCACTCCAGGACCTTGAAATGCTTCTTACGAAGCCACTCCTTCGTTGCCCGGGCGGTGTGTTTGGGATCATTGTCATGCTGAAAGACCCAGCCACGTTTCATCTTCAATGCCCTTGCTGATGGAAGGAGGTTTTCACTCAAAATCTCACGATACATGGCCCCATTCATTCTTTCCTTTACATGGATCAGTCGTCCTGGTCCCTTTGCAGAAAAACAGCCCCAAAGCATGATGTTTCCACCCCCATGCTTCACAGTAGGTATGGTGTTCTTTGGATGCAACTCAGCATTCTTTGTCCTCCAAACACGACGAGTTGAGTTTTTACCAAAAAGTTCTATTTTGGTTTCATCTGACCATATGACATTCTCCCAATCCTCTTCTGGATCATCCAAATGCACTCTAGCAAACTTCAGACGGGCCTGGACATGTACTGGCTTAAGCAGGGGGACACGTCTGGCACTGCAGGATTTGAGTCCCTGGCGGCGTAGTGTGTTACTGATGGTAGGCTTTGTTACTTTGGTCCCAGCTCTCTGCAGGTCATTCACTAGGTCCCCCCGTGTGGTTCTGGGATTTTTGCTCACCGTTCTTGTGATCATTTTGACCCCACGGGGTGAGATCTTGCGTGGAGCCCCAGATCGAGGGAGATTATCAGTGGTCTTGTATGTCTTCCATTTCCTAATAATTGCTCCCACAGTTGATTTCTTCAAACCAAGCTGCTTACCTATTGCAGATTCAGTCTTCCCAGCCTGGTGCAGGTCTACAATTTTGTTTCTGGTGTCCTTTGACAGCTCTTTGGTCTTGGCCATAGTGGAGTTTGGAGTGTGACTGTTTGAGGTTGTGGACAGGTGTCTTTTATACTGATAACAAGTTCAAACAGGTGCCATTAATACAGGTAACGAGTGGAGGACAGAGGAGCCTCTTAAAGAAGAAGTTACAGGTCTGTGAGAGCCAGAAATCTTGCTTGTTTGTAGGTGACCAAATACTTATTTTCCACCATAATTTGCAAATAAATTCATTACAAATCCTACAATGTGATTTTCTGGATTTTTTTCTTCTCAATTTGTCTGTCATAGTTGACGTGTACCTGTGATGAAAATTACAGGCCTCTCTCATATTTTTAAGTGGGAGAACTTGCACAATTGGTGGCTGACTAAATACTTTTTTCCCCCACTGTAGTGACAGCCATGTTCGGGGAAACTCCTCTAGTCTACCATACTGTCCTGTACAGCCTGTTGCCCAACCCTGTCCATGCCACTGCCCCGTCTGGATTCTGGACCTGGACTATCATCTGTTATACCATTATCAACCATTAGTATTATTACTTGTGCTCTTCGGATCTCTCTGCTATGCCCAGGTCCATTTCCTTGCTGTCTTGTCGTAACAAGATCAAGATCAAAGTCAAGGGACAGGAGGGAGGGCATACCACTGTTCCATCAGCTTAAACTGAGACCCCCATGATGACATGGTTCCCAGAGGGATTCATATAGTGCTGTTGTTATGTACAGTATTGGATTTTATTGTATTGTTCCTGAAACCTGGTTTTTAGGTTTGATGAAATTGGCCCCTATTTCTAGGTAGGTCGTATGGGCAAGGCTTTCCTCTCTCTATTCAGAGAACCTGGGTCTCCCTATGAGAAACGTGCCATACTTCATTAGCACAATCAATATACAGATGTAGGATCTTAAAGGTGCAATATGCAGAAATCGCTACGCCATTTCCTGGTTGCTAAAATTCTAATAGTTTGCCTAATTTCAGTTGATGTGACAAAACAAGCAATTTATAATGTAGAGCATAATTGTACCATCTAAACCACTGAGACATATATTTTCAATAACCAAAAATATTGTATTTTCAGCTGTTTGAAGCTGGTGTACAATACCGAAAGTAAAAGACGCAAAAATGAAATTTAAGAAGGGAAGCATAGAAATAGCGAGAACAGATCTACCGCTTTTTAGATGTGCTTTCAATGAGAATGACAGATCTATAACTTACATTTCTATGGGAATTTGGTCAGGTAGCCCAAAAAGTTACATATTGCAGCTTTAATTTGATTACCCTGTTGCAGGATAACTTTCATGCTATGCAAGACATTTTGTGTTTTTGAGGTTCCACTCTGAAATTTCAGACTTGATTTTCCCCTACGACAAATGTATCAACCCCTGCAAAAATGTCCATTAATTATAATCCAGATAATAATTCACATTTCCTGTTGCTGTAGGATTATTTTCCTACTGTGGATAAAATGAAGGTCCTATATTGTAGCAATTTAATAGCAATATTGTCACGATCGTCATAAGAACCGGACCAAGGCGCAGCGTGATAAGCGTACATTCTTTTAATGAGTACACACACAAACAAAACAATAAATGATACGTGAAGTCCTAGGGTTAAACATAAACCTATACAGATCAAGATCCCACAAAACAAAAGTGCCAAAAGGCTGCCTAAGTATGGTCCCCAATCAGAGACAACGAGCTACAGCTGTCTCTGATTGGGAACCACCCTGGCCAACATAGATATACACAATCTAGAACACCCATAGACAACTAAACATAACAAGTCCACACCCTGGCTCAACATTTAAGAGTCCCCAGAGCCAGGGCGTGACAGTACCCCCCCCCCAAAGGCGCGGACTGTGACCGCGCCAACCAAACACAAGAGGGTAGGGGCCGGGTGGGCATTCCGCCTCGGAGGCTGATCCGGCTCCGGGCGTGACCACCACTCTCTATCTACCCCCCCGTAGCGCCCCTGGTCTGGTCTGGCCCCGCTGGCCGGAGCTGGACTGGACATCGGTGGAGCGGATTGCTCTGGCTCCGGTTTGGAGCAGCTGACCGGTGCCGGACCAGGCACCGGTGGAACAGGCACGGGCTGTGCCGGACTGACGACGCGCACCACTGGCTTGGTGCGGGGAGCAGGAACGGGCCGGACCGGGCTGACGACGCGCACCACTGGCTTGGTGCGGGGAGCAGGAACGGGCCAGACCGGGCTGACGACGCGCACCACTGGCTTGGTGCGGGGAGCAGGAACGGGCCGGACCGGGCTGGCGACGCGCACCACTGGCTTGGTGCGGGGAGCAGGAACGGGCCGGACCGGGCTGGCGACGCGCACCACTGGCTTGGTGCGGGGAGCAGGAACGGGCCGGACCGGGCTGGCGACGCGCACCACTGGCTTGGTGCGGGGAGCAGGAACGGGCCGGACCGGGCTGGCGACGCGCACCACTGGCTTGGTGCGGGGAGCAGGAACGGGCCGGACCGGGCTGACGACGCGCACCACTGGCTTGGTGCGGGGAGCAGGAACGGGCCGGACCGGGCTGACGACGCGCACCACTGGCTTGGTGCGGGGAGCAGGAACGGGCCGGACCGGGCTGGCGACGCGCACCACTGGCTTGGTGCGGGGAGCAGGAACGGGCCGGACCGGGCTGGCGACGCGCACCACTGGCTTGGTGCGGGGAGCAGGAACAGGCCGGACCGGGCTGGCGACGCGCACCACTGGCTTGGTGCTGGGAGCAGGAACAGGCCGGACCGGGCTGGCGACGCGCACCACAGGCTTGGTGCGAGGGGCAGGAACAGGCCGGACCGGGCTGGCGACGCGCATCACAGGCTTGGTGCGGGGAGCAGGAACAGGCCGGACCGGGCTGGCGACGCGCACCACAGGCTTGGTGCGGGGAGCAGGAACAGGCCGGACCGGGCTGGGAACACACACCACTGCCCTTGTGCGGGGATCAAGAACGGGCCGGACCGGAGTGGTAACACACCCCAGTACCTCTCGCCGTGCCTCTACACTCTCCTTCCCCCTCATGACCAATGGCCCCCGTAACCTGGTGGCCTCCTCTCCTAGTCCACAAACTCGCCCTGTAGCTGCCTCCAGCAGCCCCGTCGTCCATGCCGTGTGCCCCCCCCAAAAAAAATTACTTGGGGTTGCCTCTCGCCTGTCCGACGACGGCACGGTTGGCGCCGAACCTCCTCTCCTGCCTGGGCATCCTCCCTCATCGCCCTCCGGTAGCGGACGGCCTCCTCCTCCGTGATCTTCCCCCAACCGAGGAGGACATCCACTAGAGTAACCTCCTGTTCCTTACCCGGTGTTTGTTCCTGAACACGCTGCTTGGTCCTGTTTTGGTGGGATCTTCTGTCACGATCGTCATAAGAACCGGACCAAGGCGCAGCGTGATAAGCGTACATTCTTTTAATGAGTACACACACGAACAAAACAATAAACGATACGTGAAGTCCTAGGGTTAAACACAAACCTATACAGATCAAGATCCCACAAAACAAAAGTGCCAAAAGGCTGCCTAAGTATGGTCCCCAATCAGAGACAACGAGCTACAGCTGTCTCTGATTGGGAACCACCCTGGCCAACATAGATATACACAATCTAGAACACCCATAGACAACTAAACATAACAAGTCCACACCCTCGCTCAACATTTAAGAGTCCCCAGAGCCAGGGCATGACAAATACATAGCCTGTGATAAGTATCCTAGCTGTCATCAGTTATTAGACTATCCCTAATCAGCTGTTAGAAACACGTGCTGCTCCTGGGGTGTTTTTGTCTTCAGGCTAAAGCGGCCAAGGTCAGATACACGGTGTCTGTGTCCCAAATGGCATCCTATTCCCTATCTAGTGCAATATTTTTGACCACTTTTCAAAAGTAGCGCACTATGTAGGGAATAGGATGCTATTTGGGACGTAAGCAGATATGAGCTATTAGCCCTGCCAGTCATTCACAGCTACATAAATTACTGGTGGTTCTGGGTAATAAGGAAGTTTACCTGTGAAGCCTTTCAAACAACAATACCCTAGCAGCAACAGCAGCAGCTCAGGGTCGTATTCAATAGTACACACTGCAGCAAAACGTTTTGCAACAGAAAACTAAAACAAGCATTTCTTATTGGACACATGTAGGTAGTCCCTCCCTGTTTCAGTCAGTTTTCTTCTGTTTGGTGCCTGATGAATACAACCCAGGAGTCATGTGGCTGTAGAAAGAGAGAAAGGCCCTGGAGCTGTTCCTGTTATTAAGTCTCATATTAACTTCCACATTAACACCTTTAATTTCCTGTCCACCTGTTCACCTCCTAGTGCTCTGCCACTCTGGGTTCAGCTTCAGGTTGAAGTTTATTTACCTAACATCAGATTACGTTATGTGAAATATACTTAACATGTGATGTCATGCAATAGTTCAAAAGATGGGTACAAATAATAGGTAACACTTTATTTAAAGGGTACCAACATATTTACTTCTTAACGCATTCAGAGTTCATACAGAATGCATTTACAAGCAGTGCATAAGCCTAACATGGACTGTGCATGAAGAACTAAGCCTATCATGGACTGTGCATGAAGAACTAAGCCTAACATGGACTGTGCATGAAGAACTAAGCCTAATAGGGACTGTGCATGAAGAACTAAGCCTAACATGGACTGTGCATGAAGAACTAAGCCTAATAGGGACTGTGCATGAAGAACTAAGCCTAACATGGACTGTGCATGAAGAACTAAGCCTAATATGGACTGTGCATGAAGAACTAAGCCTAGCATGGACTGTGCATGAAGAACTCAACTTCGTTCTATTACTGCACCACTCAACCTGTACAGTATGACAACCTCCATTACAGTTCATCAGAGATAAGTGTTACTCCTCCCTGCACACATGATTACTGTGATTTAACTAGACATTGTTGGGAAGGGCTCGTAAGCAAGCATTTCACGATAGTCTACACCCGTTGTATTCGGTGCACGTGACAAATAAAATTGTATTTTATTTGCCGACAGTTTCGGTAAACATTCCCACCTCCACAACTCTCTCTCTCTCTCTGTGTTCTATCAACGGTACATTTTTGTGATTTTTAAAATGTATTACTAAGCATATAAACTCAACAAAAATATAAACGCAACATGTAAAGTGTTGGTCCCATGTTTCATGAGCTGAAATAAAAGATCCCAGAAATTTTCCAGATGCACACAAAAAGCTTATTTCTCTCAAATTTTGTGCGCAAATCTGTTGACATCCCTGTTAGTGAGCATTTCTCCTTTGCCAAGATAATCCATCCACCTGACAGGTGTGGCACATCAAGAAGCTGATTAAGCAGCATTATCATTACACAGGTGCATGTTGTACTGGGGACAATAAAAGGCCACTCTAAAATGTGCAGTTTTGTCACACAACACAATGTCACCGATGTCTCAAGTTTTGAGGGAGCGTGCAATTGGCATGCTGAATGCAGGAATGTCCACCAGAACTGTTGCCAGTGTAATGCATGTTCATTTCTCTGCCATAAGCCGCCTCCAATGCCGTTTTAGAGAATTTGGCATTATGTCCAACCGGCCTCACAACCGCAGACCACGTGTAACCACGCCAGCCCAGGACCTCCACTTACGGCGTCTTCACCTTGTGGGATCGTCTGAGACCAGCCACCCGGACAGCTGACGAAATTGAGGAGTATTTCTGTCTGTAATAAAGCCCTTTTGTGGGGAAAAACTAATTCTGATTGGCTGGGCCTGGCTCCCAAGTGGGTGGGCCTATGCCCTCCCAGGTCCACTCATGGCTACGCCCCTGCCCAGTCATGTGAAATCCATAGATTGGGGCCTATTGAATTTATTTCAATTTACTGATTTCCTTATATTAACTATAACTCAGTAAAATTGTTGAAATTGTTAGATGTTGCTTTTATATTTTTGTTCAGTATAAATAGATACTGGGATTGAGACAGACAATTGGCTTTACAGACACTAAGACTGCAGATGTATACACTGACAGAGTATCAACGCCAATTTACATAATTCGAGAATAAGGCAGAAGTTATTTCTCCACACCGTCTTTGTTAATCATAACCTCCAACTACCATAAGAGTCACATTGCCATTCCTCTTTAACCTAGTCATTGTGTTGTGGCATATCATTAGAGACTTTAACCTTGAAACTTTTTCTGGTCACCATGCAAGGTTTACCTGTAAGTGTAAACTTCCTTGCTGCCAGCCAGCCTCTATCAGTGGATCTATCTACCCAGGAAGGCAGTCATCTATCCAGGCAGTCATTCACCTTCTGAGTCATTGTGAGGCTTGTATTTGGTCCAGAGATGAATACTACTAATTAAAGATCAGACCTGGGTTCAAATACTATTCAATTTCATTTCAAATACTTTAAATCTGTGCTTGATTAAGCTTGCCTGGCTTATTGCACAATATAATAGTCCCCAAAATGGCAAATCCTGCCCAGATGGCAATTCAGACAGGCTAGAGCAAACGCTCAAAGTATTTGAACTATTTCAAATAGTATTTGAACCCAGGTCTGCTAACTACAGATTAACTTCAGGCCCCATAAACATGGGCCAACAGAAAATCATGTCCCTTCCTCCTGCACTTCTGAAAATAATATTAGTAATACATTCTCAAATCAAATGTATTAGTCACATTCTTTGTAAACAACAGGGGTAGACTAACAGTGAAATGCTTATGGGCCCTTCCCAACAATGCAGAGAGAAAGAAAATAGAGAAATAATAGAAAAATAAAACACACAATAATAAAAGTAATAATAAATACACATTGAATAACGATAACTTCGCTATATACACGGGGTACCAGTACCGAGTCAATGTGAGGTACATATAACTAGGAATAAAGTGACAGATAATAAACAGTAATAGCAGCCTATGTGATGAGTCAAAAGAGTTAGTGCAAAAAGGGTCAATGCAGATAGTCTGGGTAGCTATTTGGTTAACTATTTAACTAACTATGTAGCAGTCTTATGGCTTGGGGGTAGAAGCTGTTCAGGGTCCTGTTGATTCCAGACTTGATGCATCGGTACCGCTTGCCGTGCGGTAGCAGAGAGAACAGTCTATGACTTGGGTGGATGGAGTCTTTGACAATGTTTAGGGCCTTCCCACATCACCGTCTGGTATAGTGTTCCTGGATGTCAGGGAGTTCGGCCCCAGTGACTGGGCAGTTTGCACTACCCTCTGTAGTGTGGGTCCAGGGTGTCTGGGATGATGGTGTTGATTTGAGCCTTTCAAAGCATTTCATGAATCAGAGAGGTGTGGGGGGCTGCCTTAATCAACGTCCACAGAGCAGTGAGTACGGTCACTGTGGGGATGACGTCGTTGATGCACTTATTAATGAAGCCAGTGACTGATGTGGTGAACTCTTCAACGCCATCGGATGAATCCTGTAAAAAAATAAAAATCTGCCTCTAGTTGCACGGTTGACATATTTGTAGAAATTAGGTAAGACGCATTTCAGTTTTCCTGCATTAAAATCTTGTTTGCTTTTGGCCCTATACAGCTTGTTGAGTGCGGTTTTAGTGTCATCATCAGTTTGTGATGGTAAATAGACAGCTACAAAAAATAAATACAGTCGTATGGCTACATCTAATCATGAGGTATTCTAACTCAGGCGAGCAGAACTTTGAGACTTCCTTAATATTAGAGATCGCGCTCCAGCTGTTGTTAACAAAGAGACACACACCTCCTCCCTTGAGCTAGATATGTACAGTATATTTATTATCCATGTCCTTGTTCAGTCACGACTCTGAGAAGCATAGGATATTACAGTTTTTCAGGTACTGTTGATAGGATAGTCTCGAACGGAGCTCTGCCAGTTTGTTCTCCAGCACAGCAAAAAGTTACATCTAAGCAAGCCAAAATATATTATTTAAGTGATAATTCACTTAAAATGTGTTTTTTTCATGTTTTTTCATACCAAGCTAAATTATCTTACGTAATTGGCAGATCATTTTTGCTTACTTTATCAAAAAAAAAGGCTTAATACAAGTAATTTATCTAATTTCAAGATATTTCTCAAGATATTGTACCCTAATCGTCATATTAAGGTAAAATATCTTGAAAATATCTTGAAATAAGACAAATTACTTGTGTTAAGCTTTTTTTTTAGGTGATAAACCCTGGATTGCTGATGCTATTGCGATAGCTACCTAGAGTTAGGTTAGTTTAGTTAACTAGCTAGCTAGAATCCCTTGGCGATGACAGAAAATAGACTTTTAACCATATGATGGTTTACTCATTCATCTGTGATGACAGCTAGCTAGTATTCATATGGATGTCACAGAGACATGCCAATTAGCTAACGTCACTGCCCTCGGGAAGCACCACGAGAAGGCAAGCTGGTGCGAATGACTATTACACCGGTTTGTATGGAGATGCTTACCGACGTGAAGTGCTTCCTACTGGGAAGCTGTAGGATTTTATTTAAAGTAGGATAGTAGCATCCTACAGAAAAAAACAACTAATATTGATAGCCATCTAGATTTACGTCATTTAGCAGACGCTCTTATCCAGAGCGACTTACAGGAGCAATTAGGGTTAAGTGCCTTGCTTAAGGGCACATCGACAGATTTTTCACCTAGTCGGGGATTAGAACCAGCGACCTTTCAGTTACTGGCACAACGCTCTTACCCACTAAGCTACCTGCCACCCCTAGATGTCACCTTGATGCAAGCATGAATGGCAACAACACCGGGACACAATGTCTTCACTCCAGTTTGTCAAGCACTGTGGTCCCGCAAATGTGTGGGAACACAGGAGGTTGGTGGCACCTTAATTGGGGAGGATGGGCTCGTGGTAATGGCTGGAGTTGAATAGGTGGAAGGGTATCAAATACAACAATCACATGGTTTCCATGTGTTTGATGCCATTCCATTTGTTTGATGCCATTCCATTTTCTCCGTCCTCCCCTCAGCAGCCTCCACTGTGTGGGAAGTAGCTGGGCTAGTGTAGCCAATATCAGGGTGACAGTCACAGTAAGCACACGCATACAATGCATACAAGCAACAGTACACCCATCATCAGTATCGATAATAAACAATCGTCAATTTTATTAACTGAAAATGTAGAATTATTTTGTGTAAAACTAACAGTAAAATACAACTCAGACTCATCATCTGGCTTCAAAATGTCCAACTCTCACGGTAGTTCAATTGTACAGTGCATTCGGAAAAATATTCAGAGCCCGTGACTTTTTTCACATTTTGTTACGTTACAGCCTTATTCTAAAATTGATAAAATAGTTTTTCCCCTCATCAATCTATACACAATACCCCATAATGACAAAGCAAAAACAGGTTTTTAGAAAATATCACATTTACATAAGTATTCAGACCCTTTACTCAGTACTATGTTGAAGCACCTTTGGCAGCAATTACAGCCTCGAGTCTTCTTGGGTATGACGCTACAGGCTTGGCACACCTCTATTTAGGGAGTTTCTCCCATTCTCCTCTTCAGATCCTCTCAAGCTCTGTCAGGTTGGATGCGGAGCGTCGCTTCACAGTTATTTTCAGGTCTCTCCAGAGATGTTCGATCGGGTTCAAGTCTGGGCTCTGGATGGGCCACTCAAGGACATTCAGAGACTTGTCCCGAAGCCACTCCTGCATTGTCTTGGCTGTGTGCTTAGGGTTGTTGTCCTGTTGGAAGGTGAACCTACACCCCAGTCTGACGTCCTGAGCACTCTTGAGCAGGTTTTCATCAAGGATCTCTCTGTACTTTGCTCCATTCATCTTTCCCTCGATCCTGACTAGTCTCCCAGTCCCTGCCGCTGAAAAACAACCCCACAGCATGATGCTGCCACCACCATGCTTCACCATAGGGATGGTACCAGGTTTCCTCCAGACGTGACGCTTGACATTCAGGCCAAAGAGTTCAATCTTGGTTTCATCAGACCAGAGAATCTTGTTTTTCATGGTCTGAGTCCTTTAGGTGCCTTTTGGCAAACTCCAAGCGAGCTGTCATGTGCCTTTTACTGAGGAGTGTCTTCCGTCTGGCCACTCTACCATAAAGACCTGATTGGTGGAGTGCTGTAGAGATGGTTGTCCTTCTGGAAGGTTCTCCCATCTCCACAGAGGAACTCTCCCTGACCAAGGCCCTTCTCCCCCGATAGCTCAGTTTGGCCAGGCAGCCAGCTCTAGGAAGAGTCTTGGTGGTTCCAAACTACTTCCATTTAAGAATGATGGAGGCCAATGTGTTCTTGGGGACCTTCAATGCTGCAGAATTTTTTTGGTACCCTTTCCCAGATCTGTGCCTCGACACAATCCTGTCTCGGAGCTCTACGGACAATTCCTTTGACCTCATGGCTTGGTTTTTGTTCTGACATGCACTGTCAACTGTGGGACCTTATATAGACAGATGAGTCTTTCCAAATCATGTCCAATCAATTGAATTTAACACAGGTGGACTCCAATCAAGTTGTAGAAACATCTCAAGGATGATCAATGGAAACAGGATGCACCTGAGCTCAATTTCGAGTCTCATAGCAAATGGTCTGAATACTTATGTAAATAAGGTATTTCTGTTTTTAATTTGTATTACTTTTGCAAACTTTTCTATAAACCAGTTTTTGCTTTGTCATTATGGGGTATTGTATGTAAATTGATGAGGATTTATTTTATTTGAATCCATTTTAGAATATGGCTGTAACTTAACAAAATGTGGAAAAAGGGAAGGGTTCTGAATACTTTCCGAATGCACTGTAAATCTCATCTATAGCTGTATTCCATCTAGTCACAACCCATATAGGCACTCTTGGAAAAGCATTCCTTCACAGGAATGAATGGAATTCTACAGTATTTCATTTAAATGTTTCAAGGACAAAATTACATGTATTTAAGTATTTTTTGTAGTAGTTGGGACAATAACATTAGTACTTTAAAAAAAGTATGCTTCAAAGGAAAATGTTTTAATATACCCTCTAGTGTGTATAGAATATATAAATCATTGGTTGGGGCAGAAGCATGCATTCCCCATTGTTTATCAGTGCAATTTTGACAGCCAACTACAAGCTGAAAAAGTTTAAGAGGGTTCCCTCATTAGATTTTAGCTCATCTCTCTCTGGCTAACATTAGTTGTTGTTCTTGTTGTTGTTGCTGTGCATAGGCAACTGAGGGAGATATAGCCTACCTGTTCATGGTTGTTTGATCAATAGGACTGTAAAGTTCCCAAATGTAAGAGGACTCTCATGGTATTTACATATTTGCAGAAAACCATAAAGGTGTATTTTGTAGCTTTTGCGAATGCTTTCTAATGATGCAAAGTTGCGCTGTTGCTAATGCCTGTGTCCAGTTCAAAGTGAATGATGGCAGGCAGGCCTGTCTGCCTTATTTGCATAAAGGCCTACTGTAGCTCTGATTGGCTATGGCGCACCGTCTGTGTAGAGTCTGGGCCTGGACAAGACACACTTTTTATTCATTTAAATTTACTGCAATGTCTATCAATTGTCCAGACGCACTGCCGCTTCCCCACTCTATATTGCTATGGTATTTTCCCAAATACCTTAATCTACGTAATTCCCAAACATTCTATGAAGTATGAAAACATGAAAATGACCATATCTACAGTGCATTCGGAAAGTATTCAGACACCTTCACTTTTTCAACATTCTGTTACGTTACAGCCTTATTCTAAAATGGTTTAAATTGGGGGTTTTTTCCCTCATCAATCTACACACAATACCATCTCAAGGATGATCAATGGAAACAGGACGCACCCGAGCTCAATTTCGAGTCTCATAGCAAATGGTCTGAATACTTATGTAAATAAAGTATTTCAGTTTTTTATTTTTAATACAGTACATTTGCAAAGATTTCAACAAACCTGTTTCCGCTTTGTCATTATGGGGTATTGTGTGTAGATTGATGAGAACAAAAACGTATTGAATAAGGCTGTAATGTAACAAAATGTGGAAAATGTGAAGGGGTCTGAATAATTTCCGAATGCACTCTATGTGCTCGCTTGTCAGAAAATGTAAAGAAATGTGTCATATTCTTCCTGGGGGTGTATATGAACAGTATTTAATAAGCTTTCATGTTGCTAAAATGCTGTCAGTCCCACTTTAAGTCTCATATTAACTTCCATATTAACACCTTTAACAATCTAGTTTCATACCTACTGTTCCTGTCCACCTGTTCCCCTCCTAGTGGGAACAGGAGGGGAACAGTCCATCCAGAGTGCTCTGCCACTCTGGATGGACTGTGCATGAAAAACTAAGCCAAACATGGACTGTGAATGAAGAACTAAGCCAAACATGGACTGCGCATGAAGAACTAAGCCAAACATGGACTGTGCATGAAGAACTAAGCCAATCATGGACTGTGCATGAAGAACTAAGCCTAGCATGGACTGTGCATGGCGAACTCAACTTTGTCCTATTACTGCACCACTCAACCTGTACAGTATGACAACCTCCATTACAGTTCATCAGAGATACGTGTTACTCCTCCCTGCACACATGATTACTGTGATTTAACTAGGCATTGTTGGGAAGGGCTCGTAAGCAAGCATTTCACGGTAAAGTCTACACCCATTGTATTCGGCGTATGTGACAAATAAAATTGTATTTCATTTGCCCACAGTTTCAGTCGGTGTAACCTTCCTGCAAACATTCCCACCTCCACAACTCTCTCTCCAACGGTACATTTTCGTGATTTAAAAAAAAAATTATTAAGCATGTAAATAGATACTGGGATTGAGACAGACAATAGGCTTTACAGACACTAAGACTGCAGATGTATACACTGAAAGAGTACATTATATATACAAAAGTATGTGGACACCCCTTCAAATGAGTGGATTCGGCTATTTCAGCCACACCCGTTGCTGACAGGTGTATAAAATCGAGCACACAGCCATGTAATCTCCATAGACAAACATTGTCAGTAGAATGGCCTTACTGAAGAGCTCAGTGACATTCAACGTGGCATCGTCATAGGATGCCACCTTTCCAACAAGTCAGTTCGTCAAATTTCTGCAAATTTCTGCCCCCGGTCAACTGTAAGCGCTTGTGAAGTGGAAACGTCTAGGAGCAACAACGGCTCAGCCGCGAAGTGGTAGGCCACACAAGCTCAGAGAGCGGGACCACCGAGGGCTGAAGCGCATAAAAATCGTCTGGTGGAGGAGGAATAATGGTCTGTGGCTAGGCCCCTTTGTTCAAGTGAAGGAACAATGACATTCTAGACAATTCTGTGCTTCCAACTTTGTGGCAACAGTTTGGGGAAGGCCCTTTTCTGTTTCAGCATGACAATGCCCCCGTGTACAAAGCGAGGTCCATACAGAAATGGTTTGTTGAGATTGGTGTGGAAGAACTTGACTGGCCTGCACAGAGCCCTGACCTCAACCCCATCAAACACCTTTGGGATGAATTGGAATGCCGACTGCGAGCCAGGTCTAATCGCCCAACATCAGTGCCCCACCTCACTAATGCTCTTGTTGCTGATTAGAAAGCAAGCCCCCGCAGCAATGTTCCAACATCTAGTGGAAAGCCTTCCCAGAAGAGTGGAGGCTGTTATAGCAGCAAAGGGGGGACCAACTCCATATTAATGCCTATGATTTTGGAATGAGTTGTTTGACGAGCAGGTGTCCACATACTTTTGGTTATGTAGTGTATCAATGTCAATTTACATCATTCGAGAATAAGGCAGAAGTTCTTTCTCCACACGTCTCAATTATAACCTCCAACTACCATAAGAGTCACATTGCCATTGCTCTCTAACCTAGTCGTTGTGTTGTGGCATATCATTAGAAACTTTAACCTTTAAACTTTTTCCTGGTCACCTTGTGACCTAAAGCCTACATTTGTTATATTGAGTGACAATTCTCGTAACCTTTTTTTTCTTCTTTTTTCGTGCGTCATTGGCAGATCATTTAGCTTATTTTAATCTATGGAAATGGAATTAAAGCTGCAATATGTAACTTTTAGGGCGACCTGACCAAATTCACATAGAAATGTGTGTTTTAGATCTGTCATTCTCATTGAAAGCAACCAGAAAATGGCATAGTGATTTCTGCATAGTGCATCTTTACTACAAGTAATCTATTCAAGATATTGTACATTAATAGTTGTGTTAAGGTAAAATATCTACAAAAATATATTGAAATAAGATAATCACAATCTCGTTAGATAATACAGCTTGGTACAAGTCGCTCTGGATAAGAGCGTCTGCTAAATGACTGAAATGTAAAAATGTACAAAAAAACACTAATTCTAAGTGAATTATCACTCAATATAAGATATTTAGTCTTGCTTAGATTTCACAGTGTGAGCTCCAGGTCTTTATCATCAAAGGCATTTATTACTTGGTTAATGGTTAGTAAGAGGCTTTGTGGCCCGAGGATGCAGCAAGGACATCTGAGACATACAGGTTCCTGAGAGTGGTTGGTAGAACGCTGGTTCAGCCAATGGCTGAGTCCCAGGCAGCGCCCAGTATTCGGGCCAGGAGGATATAAAGCCAGGGTGGCAGAGCCAACCTCAGCCTATATGACAGGTCTATAGGTCAGCTCTGGACCTACACAAGGATTTAACTAAACAGAATCAGATGAACCAACACTAGTCAGTAATACCAGCACTCTAAACCTATAGCTGCCGATTGCTTCTGATACTTAGACAGTCTCTAGGTCCTGACCAGAGGACTGAAGGACCTCAGTATTCCTTTTCTGTAGTGTTTGACCTGTATAAGCCAGTAGGTGTGAGGACCCTGTATTTACAGCCAGTCTGATGGAGAACGATGCCTATGACAGGATCGGGGACGAACCCCCCATCTATGAGGAGACGTCTTTCTCCGGTGGTACCACCTCTAACGGTAACGGCTATGGTAACGGAGAGCACCGGGCCGCCCGTCCGTCCGTGGTCAGTGCGTTTGGTCATGACACGCTGGACCGCGTGCCCAACATCGACTTCTACCGTAACGCTGGGAGCGTGAGCGGTCACCGTGCGGTCCGACCGTCTCTGCAGGAGCTCCACGATGTCTTCCAGAAGGTCAGTGTGTGTGTCGGAGTCCTCCTCACCTGCACCCACACCTGTACTCACACCTCTACAACACCTGCATCCGATTTAGACCTGTCTCTGTACATCTGTATATCTCGTACATCTCTTTTCCTTCCCTGCACACACATCACACAACTGTCTCCACCAAGTCAGCAGCATTTTAATTGGAATCAACTCTCCTTTAATCTAGACAATTCAGAAAGATCATTGAAATTATAATTCAATAAATGGAAACGCATTCATTGCCATTAATTTTTTATGTAGAACATGTTTTGACATCAACATTGGCCTGTCTGTCTCTCAATTCAATTCAATTCAAAGGGGCTTTATTGGAAAGGGAAACATTTTTACATTGCCAAAACAAGTTAAATAAATAATAAACAGAAGTAAGAAGAAACAAAAAACAACATCAACAAAAAAACAATAAAAGATGTCCAGTAAACATTGCACAGATAAAGGTTTGAAAAGGATAAAGACGTTTCAAATGGTATATTATCAGCTATGTACAGTGTTTTTAACAATGTGCAAATAGTTGTAGTAGGAATAGTAGGGGAAGATAAGTAAACAGATCAATATTGGTTGTATTTACAATGTTGTTTTCATGGCTTTGTTTTTCTCTGTTGATCTGTTTATCTCACTCTCTCTTTCTCTTTCTCTCTCTGACTGTGTGACACAGATTAATATCATGTCACAACAGTGATTGGGTAACAGTCATGTCTGATCTAAAGAAGGGAAAGTCAGTTCCCACTGGGCACAAACTGGTTGAATCAATGTTGTTTCAACTTAATTTCTCAACGTATTGTGATGTGGAATCTATGTGGAAAATACATTGGATTTGAAAAAAGTCATCAACCGCTGTTTTGAGGGTAACATTTCAACCACAGGATTATGTGTCATTATGGAAACCAAATTTGTACCTTTAAAACAAGGTCAGATCTTCAACATTATATCCACTATCAGTAGAAGAAGAAAAAAACTATAGGCTGGGCAGCACCTCCTACTGGAGAACTGATTAATCTACAGCTACCCTTTGGTCTCACATCCAGGGTTTTACCAAGCCCTGCTTAGCTATGATATTTGTCACTGACTATTACCAATGTGATTACGTGAGAATGATTGTTGAGCGATCTCCACTTAAAAACTAAATAGATTTACTGTTGCTATCGAAGTCATTCCAACGGGTAGGTTTAACAGAGCAAATAATCATATGTCATCAATGATGCTATTTAGGACTATATAGCATTTGCAAAGTCATCAATAGCTATTGTTTCAATTCAACCCAGGATTTAACAAAAAATAGACAATATGGTTTCAAGCTCTGGATGATTTCAAATGTAATTATATTTAGTGATATTGAATTGTGTTTGGTTGTCAATGCAACCAAATATCAACATTTTAAGGAGATGTATCTTCTGTTTGGATAGTTCCATCTGTGCCACTGACTTAGTCTGTCTTTAATTCCAGTTTGTTTTCAAATTAATAATTGTTGGATAAATAAATGTCTCCATCTCAATCAAAAATCTACGTTAAACAATAGGACTAAATCAAATTCAACTTTATTTAAAGTGGATTTAAAGTTTCATTTGACTTTAAATCAGTGTCACAGATGGATGAATCCAAGCAGAAGATAAATCTCCTTCAAATGTTGATATTTGGTTGCGTTGACAACCAAACACAATTCAGAATCACTTTTGAAATACAATATATAGCCTATTAACTTGACGACAAGTTTACAAATGATATGTTTGATCCACGTCTCCAACTCAACCAAAAATAAAAGTTAAAGAATGGAATTAAGTCAGTTGCTCAGATGGAACTATCCAAGCAGTAAATACATCTCCTTTAAATATTAATATTTGGTTGCCTTGTCAACCAAACACAATTCAATATTACTTTTGTAATATAGTAAATAGCCTAAAGTTAAGGCTTTCTTACAAACTAATGGAACATTCACCCTTAAAATGAGCAACACATCCATGGTCCCAGTTTGAGGTTACTGTAACTATAAATGTCTTCTTTGATCATCATATAAACCGTGCATGTTCAAGATAGCATGCATAGGTCATTGACTACTCCTGAGTGGCGCAGTGGTCTAAGGCACTGCATCGCAGTGCTAACTGTGCCACTAGAGATCCTGGTTCGAATCCAGGCTCTGTCGCAGCCGGCCGCGACCGGGAGACTCATGGGCGGCGCACAATTGGCCCAGCGTCGTGTAGGGGAGGGAATGGCCGGCAGGGATGTAGCTCATTTGATAGAGCATGGTGTTTGCAACGCCAGGGTTGTGGGTTCGATTCCCACGGGGGGCCAGTATAAAAAATATATATGTATTCACTAACTGTAAGTCGCTCTGGATAAGAGCGTCTGCTAAATGACTAAAATGTAAATGTAATTGCAGGTCTGTGGAGATCTTCAGAATTGCGGTAATAATCTGCCCAGAATCTCGAACGGCATTGATCATTGCACCATGTACTTTTAATGTAAAACTCAAGTGCAATCCAGGTAATTTGGTTCTGCTATTAGATGAAGGACAGTGATAAGTAACACATTAATCTGTTGTATAAATAAACAAAATATCTGACATTGTATTCCCATTTGAACTTTTGCTGTGCCTTTAAATGGTTGAAAGCACAGTGATATACATTTGGGTGACAACTAAACCAAAAATCAGACATTGTTTTTTCATTGGAATATGGTTGTACATTTAGATGGTTGAAAGCATAGTGATAACACATTGGAAATTCAACTAACTTTTGGCTCTCTTTTTGAGTGGGTGAATATAGGTTGTAATCTCATTGATCAACGTCTCAACCAAATATTACCCAATTATCCACGTTGAAATGACGTGGTGTGTCAAGTGGGTTGGCCTTGAATGGGTCAACTCATTCCATTTATAGTCCTCCTGTGTACTGAAAGAGAACAACATGAACTCTCTGGAGAGAAGAAAATGTTTTATAGTCTCAGATAGGAAGATAAGATAATGAGAAAAGAGAGAGGAGAGGGGAGAGAGAGATAAATTGAGTTTATAGTCCTTTAATCATTCATCTAACTAGAAACATTCCTGCCACTTTCATTAACCGCAGTTCAACCATATTTCACACCCTATAAACCTCCTACCAACACCGGGACTGAACAGTCGTCAAAGACAGAGATAAGAATAGATCTACACAATGGTTGACATACTGACAGGCTAAAGTGTTT
>NC_140024.1:24877998-24936525 GCF_964263955.1 Coregonus lavaretus | reverse complement strand
GTATTGTATGTAGATTGATGAGGATTTATTTTATTTGAATCCATTTTAGAATATGGCTGTAACTTAACAAAATGTGGAAAAAGGGAAGGGTTCTGAATACTTTCCGAATGCACTGTAAATCTCATCTATAGCTGTATTCCATCTAGTCACAACCCATATAGGCACTCTTGGAAAAGCATTCCTTCACAGGAATGAATGGAATTCTACAGTATTTCATTTAAATGTTTCAAGGACAAAATTACATGTATTTAAGTATTTTTTGTAGTAGTTGGGACAATAACATTAGTACTTTAAAAAAATTATGCTTCAAAGGAAAATGTTTTAATATACCCTCTAGTGTGTATAGAATATATAAATCATTGGTTGGGGCAGAAGCATGCATTCCCCATTGTTTATCAGCGCAATTTTGACAGCCAACTACAAGCTGAAAAAGTTTAAGAGGGTTTATCTACTGTTCCCTCATTAGATTTTAGCTCATCTCTCTCTGGCTAACATTAGTTGTTGTTCTTGTTGTTGTTGCTGTGCATAGGCAACTGAGGGAGAGATAGCCTACCTGTTCATGGTTGTTTGATCAATAGGACTGTAAAGTTCCCAAATGTAAGAGGACTCTCATGGTATTTACATATTTGCAGAAAACCATAAAGGTGTATTTTATAGCTTTTGCGAATGCTTTCTAATGATGCAAAGTTGCGCTGTTGCTAATGCCTGTGTCCAGTTCAAAGTGAATGATGGCAGGCAGGCCTGTCTGCCTTATTTGCATAAAGGCCTACTGTAGCTCTGATTGGCTATGGCGCACCGTCTGTGTAGAGTCTGGGCCTGGACAAGACACACTTTTTATTCATTTAGATTTACTGCAATGTCTATCAATTGTCCAGACGCACTGCCGCTTCCCCACTCTATATTGCTATGGTATTTTCCCAAATACCTTAATCTACGTCATTCCCAAACATTCTATGAAGTATGAAAACATGAAAATGACCATATCTACAGTGCATTCGGAAAGTATTCAGACACCTTCACTTTTTCAACATTCTGTTACGTTACAGCCTTATTCTAAAATGGTTTAAATTGTTTTTTTTCCCCTCATCAATCTACACACAATACCATCTCAAGGATGATCAATGGAAACAGGACGCACCCGAGCTCAATTTCGAGTCTCATAGCAAATGGTCTGAATACTTATGTAAATAAAGTATTTCCGTTTTTTATTTTTAATACAGTACATTTGCAAAGATTTCAACAAACCTGTTTCCGCTTTGTCATTATGGGGTATTGTGTGTAGATTGATGAGAACAAAAACGTATTGAATAAGGCTGTAATGTAACAAAATGTGGAAAATGTGAAGGGGTCTGAATAATTTCCGAATGCACTCTATGTGCTCGCTTGTCAGAAAATGTAAAGAAAGGTGTCATATTCTTCCTGGGGGTGTATATGAACAGTATTTAATAAGCTTTCATGTTGCTAAAATGCTGTCAGTCCCACTTTAAGTCTCATATTAACTTCCATATTAACACCTTTAACAATCTAGTTTCATACCTACTGTTCCTGTCCACCTGTTCCCCTCCTAGTGGGAACAGGAGGGGAACAGTCCATCCAGAGTGCTCTGCCACTCTGGATGGACTGTGCATGAAAAACTAAGCCAAACATGGACTGTGAATGAAGAACTAAACCTAGCATGGACTGCGCATGAAGAACTAAGCCAAACATGGACTGTGCATGAATAACTAAGCCAAACATGGACTGTGCATGAAGAACTAAGCCAAACATGGACTGTGCATGAAGAACTAAACCTAGCATGGACTGCGCATGAAGAACTAAGCCAAACATGGACTGTGCACGAAGAACTAAGCCAATCATGGACTGTGCATGAAGAACTAAGCCTAGCATGGACTGTGCATGGCGAACTCAACTTTGTCCTATTACTGCACCACTCAACCTGTACAGTATGACAACCTCCATTACAGTTCATCAGAGATACGTGTTACTCCTCCCTGCACACATGATTACTGTGATTTAACTAGGCATTGTTGGGAAGGGCTCGTAAGCAAGCATTTCACGGTAAAGTCTACACCCATTGTATTCGGCGTATGTGACAAATAAAATTGTATTTCGTTTGCCCACAGTTTCAGTCGGTGTAACCTTCCTGCAAACATTCCCACCTCCACAACTCTCTCTCCAACGGTACATTTTCGTGATTTTTTTAAATTTTTATTAAGCATGTAAATAGATACTGGGATTGAGACAGACAATAGGCTTTACAGACACTAAGACTGCAGATGTATACACTGAAAGAGTACATTATATATACAAAAGTATGTGGACACCCCTTCAAATGAGTGGATTCGGCTATTTCAGCCACACCCGTTGCTGACAGGTGTATAAAATCGAGCACACAGCCATGTAATCTCCATAGACAAACATTGTCAGTAGAATGGCCTTACTGAAGAGCTCAGTGACATTCAACGTGGCATCGTCATAGGATGCCACCTTTCCAACAAGTCAGTTCGTCAAATTTCTGCAAATTTCTGCCCCCGGTCAACTGTAAGCGCTTGTGAAGTGGAAACGTCTAGGAGCAACAACGGCTCAGCCGCGAAGTGGTAGGCCACACAAGCTCAGAGAGCGGGACCACCGAGGGCTGATGCGCATAAAAATCGTCTGGTGGAGGAGGAATAATGGTCTGTGGCTAGGCCCCTTTGTTCAAGTGAAGGAACAATGACATTCTAGACGATTCTGTGCTTCCAACTTTGTGGCAACAGTTTGGGGAAGGCCCTTTTCTGTTTCAGCATGACAATGCCCCTGTGTACAAAGCGAGGTCCATACAGAAATGGTTTGTTGAGAATGGTGTGGAAGAACTTGACTGGCCTGCACAGAGCCCTGACCTCAACCCCATCAAACACCTTTGGGATGAATTGGAATGCCGACTGCGAGCCAGGTCTAATCGCCCAACATCAGTGCCCCACCTCACTAATGCTCTTGTTGCTGAGTAGAAAGCAAGGCCCCGCAGCAATGTTCCAACATCTAGTGGAAAGCCTTCCCAGAAGAGTGGAGGCTGTTATAGCAGCAAAGGGGGGACCAACTCCATATTAATGCCTATGATTTTGGAATGAGTTGTTTGACGAGCAGGTGTCCACATACTTTTGGTTATGTAGTGTATCAATGTCAATTTACATCATTCGAGAATAAGGCAGAAGTTCTTTCTCCACACTTCTCAATTATAACCTCCAACTACCATAAGAGTCACATTGCCATTGCTCTCTAACCTAGTCGTTGTGTTGTGGCATATCATTAGAAACTTTAACCTTTAAACTTTTTCCTGGTCACCTTGTGACCTAAAGCCTACATTTGTTATATTGAGTGACAATTCTCGTAACCTTTTTTTTCTTCTTTTTTCGTGCGTCATTGGCAGATCATTTAGCTTATTTTAATCTATGGAAATGGAATTAAAGCTGCAATATGTAACTTTTAGGGCGACCTGACCAAATTCACATAGAAATGTGTGTTTTAGATCTGTCATTCTCATTGAAAGCAACCAGAAAATGGCATAGTGATTTCTGCATAGTGCATCTTTACTACAAGTAATCTATTCAAGATATTGTACATTAATAGTTGTGTTAAGGTAAAATATCTACAAAAATATATTGAAATAAGATAATCACAATCTCGTTAGATAATACAGCTTGGTACAAGTCGCTCTGGATAAGAGCGTCTGCTAAATGACTGAAATGTAAAAATGTACAAAAAAACACTAATTCTAAGTGAATTATCACTCAATATAAGATATTTAGTCTTGCTTAGATTTCACAGTGTGAGCTCCAGGTCTTTATCATCAAAGGCATTTATTACTTGGTTAATGGTTAGTAAGAGGCTTTGTGGCCCGAGGATGCAGCAAGGACATCTGAGACATACAGGTTCCTGAGAGTGGTTGGTAGAACGCTGGTTCAGCCAATGGCTGAGTCCCAGGCAGCGCCCAGTATTCGGGCCAGGAGGATATAAAGCCAGGGTGGCAGAGCCAACCTCAGCCTATATGACAGGTCTATAGGTCAGCTCTGGACCTACACAAGGATTTAACTAAACAGAATCAGATGAACCAACACTAGTCAGTAATACCAGCACTCTAAACCTATAGCTGCCGATTGCTTCTGATACTTAGACAGTCTCTAGGTCCTGACCAGAGGACTGAAGGACCTCAGTATTCCTTTTCTGTAGTGTTTGACCTGTATAAGCCAGTAGGTGTGAGGACCCTGTATTTACAGCCAGTCTGATGGAGAACGATGCCTATGACAGGATCGGGGACGAACCCCCCATCTATGAGGAGACGTCTTTCTCCGGTGGTACCACCTCTAACGGTAACGGCTATGGTAACGGAGAGCACCGGGCCGCCCGTCCGTCAGTGGTCAGTGCGTTTGGTCATGACACGCTGGACCGCGTGCCCAACATCGACTTCTACCGTAACGCTGGGAGCGTGAGCGGTCACCGTGCGGTCCGACCGTCTCTGCAGGAGCTCCACGATGTCTTCCAGAAGGTCAGTGTGTGTGTCGGAGTCCTCCTCACCTGCACCCACACCTGTACTCACACCTCTACAACACCTGCATCCGATTTAGACTTGTCTCTGTACATCTGTATATCTCGTACATCTCTTTTCCTTCCCTGCACACACATCACACAACTGTCTCCACCAAGTCAGCAGCATTTTAATTGGAATCAACTCTCCTTTAATCTAGACAATTCAGAAAGATCATTGAAATTCTAATTCAATAAATGGAAACGCATTCATTGCCATTCATTTTTTATGTAGAACATGTTTTGACATCAACATTGGCCTGTCTGTCTCTCAATTCAATTCAATTCAAAGGGGCTTTATTGGAAAGGGAAACATTTTTACATTGCCAAAACAAGTTAAATAAATAATAAACAGAAGTAAGAAGAAACAAAAAACAACATCAACAAAAAAACAATAAAAGATGTCCAGTAAACATTGCACAGATAAAGGTTTGAAAAGGATAAAGACGTTTCAAATGGTATATTATCAGCTATGTACAGTGTTTTTAACAATGTGCAAATAGTTGTAGTACGAATAGTAGGGGAAGATAAGTAAACAGATCAATATTGGTTGTATTTACAATGTTGTTTTCATGGCTTTGTTTTTCTCTGTTGATCTGTTTATCTCACTCTCTTTCTCTTTCTCTCTCTGACTGTGTGACACAGATTAATATCATGTCACAACAGTGATTGGGAAACAGTCATGTCTGATCTAAAGAAGGGAAAGTCAGTTCCCACTGGGCACAAACTGGTTGAATCAATGTTGTTTCAACTTAATTTCTCAACGTATTGTGATGTGGAATCTATGTGGAAAATACATTGGATTTGAAAAAAGTCATCAACCGCTGTTTTGAGGGTAACATTTCAACCACAGGATTATGTGTCATCATGGAAACCAAATTTCCACATAGACAAACCTTGTATAAAATATGTTGAATTTGTACCTTTAAAACAAGGTCAGATCTTCAACATTATATCCACTATCAGTAGAAGAAGAAAAAAACTATAGGCTGGGCAGCACCTCCTACTGGAGAACTGATTCATCTACAGCTACCCTTTGGTCTCACATCCAGGGTTTTACCAAGCCCTGCTTAGCTATGATATTTGTCACTGACTATTACCAATGTGATTACGTGAGAATGATTGTTGAGCGATCTCCACTTAAAAACTAAATAGATTTACTGTTGCTATCGAAGTCATTCCAACGGGTAGGTTTAACAGAGCAAATAATCATATGTCATCAATGATGCTATTTAGGACTATATAGCATTTGCAAAGTCATCAATAGCTATTGTTTCAATTCAACCCAGGATTTAACAAAAAATAGACAATATGGTTTCAAGCTCTGGATGATTTCAAATGTAATTATATTTAGTGATATTGAATTGTGTTTGGTTGTCAACGCAACCAAATATCAACACTTTAAGGAAATGTATCTTCTGCTTGGATAGTTCCATCTGTGCCACTGATTTAGTATGGGTTTAATTCCAGTTTGTTTTCAAATTAATAATTGTTGGATAAATAAATGTCTCCATCTCAATCAAAAATCTACGTTAAACAATAGGACTAAATCAAATTCAACTTTATTTAAAGTGCATTTAAAGTTTCATTTGACTTTAAATCAGTGGCACAGATGGATGAATCCAAGCAGAAGATAAATCTCCTTCAAATGTTGATATTTGGTTGCGTTGACAACCAAACACAATTCAGAATCACTTTTGAAATACAATAAATAGCCTATTAACTTGACGACAAGTTTACAAATGATATGTTTGATCCACGTCTCCAACTCAACCAAAAATAAAAGTTAAAGAATGGAATTAAGTCAGTTGCTCAGATGGAACTATCCAAGCAGTAAATACATCTCCTTTAAATATTAATATTTGGTTGCCTTGTCAACCAAACACAATTCAATATTACTTTTGTAATATAGTAAATAGCCTAAAGTTAAGGCTTTCTTCCAAACTAATGGAACATTCACCCTTAAAATGAGCAACACATCCATGGTCCCAGTTTGAGGTTACTGTAACTATAAATGTCTTCTTTGATCATCATATAAACCGTGCATGTTCAAGATAGCATGCATAGGTCATTGACTACTCCTGAGTGGCGCAGTGGTCTAAGGCACTGCATCGCAGTGCTAACTGAGCCACTAGAGATCCTGGTTCGAATCCAGGCTCTGTCGCAGCCGGCCGCAACCGGGAGACTCATGGGCGGTGCACAATTGGCCCAGCGTCGTGTAGGGGAGGGAATGGCTGGCAGGGATGTAGCTCATTTGATAGAGCATGGTGTTTGCAACGCCAGGGTTGTGGGTTCGATTCCCACGGGGGGCCAGTATAAAAAATATATATGTATTCACTAACTGTAAGTCGCTCTGGATAAGAGCGTCTGCTAAATGACTAAAATGTAAATGTAATTGCAGGTCTGTGGAGATCTTCAGAATTGCGGTAATAATCTGCCCAGAATCTCGAACAGCATTGATCATTGCACCATGTACTTTTAATGTAAAACTCAAGTGCAATCCAGGTAATTTGGTTCTGCTATTAGATGAAGGACAGTGATAAGTAACACATTAATCTGTTGTATAAATAAACAAAATATCTGACATTGTATTCCCATTTGAACTTTTGCTGTGCCTTTAAATGGTTGAAAGCACAGTGATATACATTTGGGTGACAACTAAACCAAAAATCAGACATTGTTTTTTCATTGGAATATGGTTGTACATTTAGATGGTTGAAAGCATAGTGATAACACATTGGAAATTCAACTAACTTTTGGCTCTCTTTTTTAGTGGGTGAATATAGGTTGTAATCTCATTGATCAACGTCTCAACCAAATATTACCCAATTATCCACGTTGAAATGACGTGGTGTGTCAAGTGGGTTGGCCTTGAATGGGTCAACTCATTCCATTTATAGTCCTCCTGTGTACTGAAAGAGAACAACATGAACTCTCTGGAGAGAAGAAAATGTTTTATAGTCTCAGATAGGAAGATAAGATAATGAGAAAAGAGAGAGGAGAGGGGAGAGAGAGATAAATTGAGTTTATAGTCCTTTAATCATTCATCTAACTAGAAACATTCCTGCCACTTTCATTAACCGCAGTTCAACCATATTTCACACCCTATAAACCTCCTACCAACACCGGGACTGAACAGTCGTCAAAGACAGAGATAAGAATAGATCTACACAATGGTTGACATACTGACAGGCTAAAGTGTTTTATTGATTTTTTACACCTTTGGGTGACAGACAGTATGTTATACCTGTCTGACAGCCACGCCCTACACCAGACAGAGATCGGAGCATCTCATTTCAGAGTTTGGTACTCATACGTCCTTTAAACACTTCATATTTGTCTTACAAAAAGTTTAAATTGGGTCTGTCCTGTTCTCTCTCTCTCTCTCTCTCTCTCTCTCTCTCTCTCTCTCTCTCTCTCTCTCTCTCTCTCTCTCTCTCTCTCTCTCTCTCTCTCTCTCTCTCTCTCTATATATCTCTCTCGTCTCTCTCTCTCTCTCTCTCTCTCTCTCTCTCTCTCTCTCTGAGTGCAGTCTTCAAGGACAAGCACACAGCATAATAATGTATTCATCTTCATCAGAATCAAACTGCACGACTCTCTCTCTCTCTCTCTCTCTCTCTCTCACACTCATGAACAAGAACAACGCGTCTCTTGTTTGATTGATTTAGAAAGAGAACATTTCAACAGTGTTCTGACCTCATAGACTTACCTATCCAACAGGAGGCCCAGAATTCTAACATAAAGTTACTGCACTGCCAACTCTCTCTGATTCCCTAAAGACAAAACTAATCTAAACTTCCTCTGAAGTTGAATAAGATGACCTACGGCCATTTCAACACATTCCTTCTTCCTCTACCAGCCTTATTCTTTCTCTACCTCTCTTCCTCTAGGTAGATTGGAGTGATATTTACCCCTGACAAGTCTTTTCCTCTCCTCTTTCTCTCTCTAGAAAGGAAGGATCTCGGTGACGAACACGATGGAGGACGGCGAGGGGAGCGACGGGACGCCGTCGGACGACGTGGAGTCTGTCATTCCTCTGGACAACAAAGGAGGAGCCGTGAGGTTCGGCTGGATAAAGGGAGTCCTGGTTAGTAGAGATCAGTTACATTGGGCAGGGTTAGGAGGGTCCTGCGGAATAGAGATGCATTGTATTGGGGCAGGGTTAGGAGGGTCCTGGGGAATAGAGATGGGTTATAATGGGGCAGGGTTAGGAGGGTCCTGGAGAGTGGAGCTAGGTTATGGGCAGGGTTAGGAGGGTCCTGGGGAGTAGAGAAGGGTTATATTGGGGCAGGGCTTGGAGGTTCCTGGGGAGTAGAGATGGGTTATATTGAGGCAGGGCTAGGAGGGTCCTGCGGAGTAGAGATGGGTTATATTGGACAGGGTTAGGAGGGTCCTGGGGAGTAGAGATGGGTTATATTGAGGCAGGGCTAGGAGGGTCCTGGGGAGTAGAGATGGGTTATATTGGACAGGGTTAGGAGGGTCCTGGGGAGTAGAGATGGGTTATATTGGACAGGGTTAGGAGGGTCCTGGGGAGTAGAGATGGGTTATATTGGACAGGGTTAGGAGGGTCCTGGGGAGTAGAGATGGGTTATATTGGACAGGGTTAGGAGGGTCCTGGGGAGTAGAGATGGGTTATATTGGACAGGGTTAGGAGGGTCCTGGGGAGTAGAGATGGGTTATATTGGGGCAGGGCTAGGAGGGTCCTGGGGAGTAGAGAAGGGTTATATTGGGGCAGGGCTAGGAGGGTCCTGGGGAGTAGAGAAGGGTTATATTGGGGCAGGGCCTGGAGGGTCCTGGGGAGTAGAGAAGGGTTATATTGGGGCAGGGCCTGGAGGTTCCTGGGGAGTAGAGAAGGGTTATATTGGGGCAGGGCCTGGAGGGTCCTGGGGAGTAGGGCCGGGTTATAATGTATGGTTATAGGGGTTATGTTGAGGGTGGATGGGTCACTGTAAGTGTGAGTGAGGATTGGTTATAGAGCTGGTTAACGGGGGAGTGGGGTTGGGTTATGGGATCATGCTATGTGTGGTTGGAGTTGTCTGGATTCAGGTTGTGGGGCTGGCTAAATGGGATATAAATGGGATCCTGGTGAGGGCAGTTGGTTATGGGGACTGGCCTGTCCTAATGGGATCCTGGTGAGGGCAGTTGGTTATGGGGACTGGCCTGTCCTAATGGGATCCTGGTGAGGGCAGTTGGTTATGGGAACTGGCCTGTCCTAATGGGATCCTGGTGAGGGCAGATGGTTATGGGAACTGGCCTGTCCTAATGGGATCCTGGTGAGGGCAGTTGGTTATGGGGACTGTCCTAATGGGATCCTGGTGAGGGCAGTTGGTTATGGGGACTGGCCTGTCCTAATGGGATCCTGGTGAGGGCAGTTGGTTATGGGGACTGTCCTAATGGGATCCTGGTGAGGGCAGTTGGTTATGGGAACTGGCCTGTCCTAATGGGATCCTGGTGAGGGCAGTTGGTTATGGGAACTGGCCTGTCCTAATGGGATCCTGGTGAGGGCAGTTGGTTATGGGGACTGGCCTGTCCTAATGGGATCCTGGTGAGGGCAGTTGGTTATGGGGACTGGCCTGTCCTAATGGGATCCTGGTGAGGGCAGTTGGTTATGGGGACTGGCCTGTCCTAATGGGATCCTGGTGAGGGCAGTTGGTTATGGGGACTGGCCTGTCCTAATGGGATCCTGGTGAGGGCAGTTGGTTATGGGAACTAGCCTGTCCTAATGGGATCCTGGTGAGGGCAGTTGGTTATGGGGACTGGCCTGTCCTAATGGGATCCTGGTGAGGGCAGTTGGTTCGGGGGCTGGCCTGTCCTAATGGGATCCTGGTGAGGGCAGTTGGTTATGGGGACTGGCCTGTCCTAATGGGATCCTGGTGAGGGCAGTTGGTTATGGGGACTGGCCTGTCCTAATGGTATCCTGGTGAGGGCAGTTGGTTATGGGGACTGGCCTGTCCTAATGGGATCCTGGTGAGGGCAGTTGGTTATGGGAACTGGCCTGTCCTAATGTGATCCTGGTGAGGGCAGTTGGTTATGGGAACTGGCCTGTCCTAATGTGATCCTGGTGAGGGCAGTTGGTTATGGGGACTGGCCTGTCCTAATGGGATCCTGGTGAGGGCAGTTGGTTATGGGGACTGGCCTGTCCTAATGGGATCCTGGTGAGGGCAGTTGGTTATGGGGACTGGCCTGTCCTAATGGGATCCTGGTGAGGGCAGTTGGTTATGGGGACTGGCCTGTCCTAATGGGATCCTGGTGAGGGCAGTTGGTTATGGGAACTGGCCTGTCCTAATGGGATCCTGGTGAGGGCAGTTGGTTATGGGGACTGGCCTGTCCTAATGGGATCCTGGTGAGGGCAGTTGGTTATGGGGACTGTCCTAATGGGATCCTGGTGAGTAGGAATGGAGTCTTAGAGAGTGTGGCTGGATATCGAGCAGGGTGAATGGGGAGTCCTGGTCTGTGTGGTCAGGTTATGGGAACCTCTTCTACTGTATATCACAACCCAGGATCAATTAGTTAACCTGCATACCTCAGTGATACCCTGACAGGTCACATGATCTGTCTGGAAAGACAGCCTCAGACACAGACACAGCGACAAAGAGATTCAGATTGTCATTGTGTCATAACCCAGTCTCTATCTAACCTAACTATGATATGTCTGGAAGCGAAGAGACAAGGACAAAGAGATTCAGATAGTGTATTTTGTGACAACTGGATTGTAATCCTGCCCTGTGTGTAATTCAGACCTAACCCCAGTCTCTACCTAACCTAACCTCCGTTCTCACCTCCTATCTCTCTCCTCTCCTCTCTCTCTCCTCCTCTCTCTCAACTCTCTCCTCCTGTCTCTCTCCTCTCTCTCTCCTCCTGTCTCTCTCCTCCTCTCTCTCTCCTCCTGTCTCTCTCCTCCTGTCTCTCTCCTCCTGTCTCTCCTCCTGTCTCTCTCCTCCTCTCTCTCCTCCTCTCTCTCTCTCCTCCTCTCTCTCTCTCCTCCTCTCTCTCTCTCCTCTTTCCTCCTCTCTGTCCTCTTGTCTTTCCACCTCTCCAGGTGAGATGTATGTTGAACATCTGGGGTGTGATGCTGTTCATCCGTCTGTCCTGGGTGTTTGGACAGGCCGGCTGGGGTAAGTACAACACAGAGTAATAAAATAAGTACACCACGTACACTCTAAGAAAAGAAGAGTGCTATGAAGCACCATTTGTCCCTGTAGGACAACCCCCTGAAAATAGGCTCCCTTTTCAGGTCAGATGGAACCCTTTTGGTTTCCAAATAGAACCAGGTTCCAAAAAATTACCTGGGTTCCAAATAGAACCTATTAAAGGGTGGTATTTGGAACCAGAAATAGCTCTACCTGATCTTAAATGGGGAAACAATTCAGAGGGTTCCCCAATACTCCCCTACAGCAGTGGTAGTCAAAGGCGGGGTCGCGATGGGGTAACTGCAGTGGGGTCGCAAAAATGTTAACAAAATAAAAGATACAAAGATGAAGAGTACAGATTATTACTGTATATGAGACAATATACAAACGTTTTATTTTTATTGAGAAAATGTATTTATTGGTTTCTTTTCATTTTGATAAGAGATGAAAATGCAATGAATTGAAGATTTTAAGGTTGTGTCTTTAGATGTGGGGTGGGGTCGCAATAAATTATTGGGGGAAAAATGGGGTCCCCAGAAATTCTGGTGGAAACAATTGGGTCCCCGCTGAAAAAGTTTGAATACCACTGCCCTACAGGGACATTCTTTGTTGGACTCTTTGTTTCTGAGAGTGTAGACATGCAAAAATATGTACACCACAAAAAGAGGGCCAGTCAACCAGTCAGCGCTCCCAGTGTCCTTCACTCTGAGGTCAAAGCAAAGGAAGTAGTTTGAATGTACCAGGTGTGTGTATGTGTGTGTGTGTGTGTTTGTGTGTTTGTGTGTATGTGTATGTGCGTCCATCTGTGTGTGTGTGCGTGTCTGTTTGTGTGTATCAGGGTCGAGGCCCTCTTTATGGAGCATAACTAATGTCTTTCAGATAGCGGGCTGCAGTGCAGATAGAGACCATGACAGATATCAGAGTAAACAGCCTGCTGGGACTTACAGCCTGCAGGCCTATAGCACCATTAGTCCTGAGAATAGACCATTTGAGACGCATCGAAGGCTTCACTGTGTTTCTCAAGGTGTTAGAGGTGACTGGAGGGGACAGGAGGTGTGGTCAGGTGTTAGAAAGAGGAGGTGGTGGATTATTTCAGAACCAGCACAGTGTGACTAAAACATAACACTCTACACTCCATTACACTCAGGTTCTTAAAGTCCTACTCCAGTTTCCGACTTAGCTCATTTATCACCTGATTTACTTAACAAAAGGCACATCTCAATAGGTGGTCCAGGTATCCTCATGACATGGCACAAGTGGGGGTTGGCCTTTCCTCCTCTGTTCTCTAATGCTCCTGTATTGTTCCTCCAGCAAGGGAGGAGGCCGATGGCATCACAAATCCCCATCAGACCAACTCCTTGAATGCCCTACTCCTTGAAATTTGCAGTTGTGTCTAAAAAACACTATTTTGCTCAAAACATATATTTTCACCCTTTAGTATGTGTACTTTACTGTATTTATATCACTTTTCAACAGTCAAATTTCCAAAATTGCTGGAGGACCTTCTTTAAGAAGAAAATAAAGACATTTCAGTGTGAAATTCAAACTTTGCAAAACATTGTAGGCTATCACATGTAGACAGAATGTAACTGGCCAGAGCAGGAGTGAGTTGGATGAACTGGTATTGTGTGTTTTAGGTCTGGGCATTGTGGTCATTGCTCTGAGCTGTGTGGTGACCACCGTCACAGGTCTCTCTATGTCTGCTATCTGCACCAATGGAGTGGTACGAGGAGGTGAGTCAACCAACGCATCATCAACATGAGACAATGTTAGAAAGAACATGGAGAGCTCTGAGGTTACAGGAGGATGCACGATCATTACTGTAAAATATCATTTGTTCTCAATGACTTCACTAGGTTACAGGCCACACCCACAGATGTCAACTTCTAACACAGACAGTGTTTTATGAAACACTCTGACCTGACATGAAATCATGAAATCAATAGATTACTAATGTGATCATGAATTATCTACTGTGACATCACTCCTTTTCTAAGGAGGACCAGGCAATGGTCAAAATGTTATTAGCCCCGCTCCCTTCCTGCTCTGTGTGTCTACTGTATGTACAGGTATAGGAATGAACAATGACTGATTGATTGACTGACTGACTGATTGATTGATTGACTGATTGATTGACTGATTGATTGACTGACTGATTGACTGACTGATTGATTGGTTTCCAGGAGGGGCATACTACCTGATATCCCGTAGTCTGGGACCAGAATTTGGCGGTTCCATCGGTCTCATCTTCGCCTTCGCTAACGCTGTTGCTGTGGCGATGTACGTGGTGGGCTTCGCAGAGACTGTGGTGGACCTACTCAAGGTAATTAACATCTGTGTGTGTGTTTGTGTGTTTGTGTGTGTGTGTGTGTCAGATCACTGACTGTGGTCCCTCTCTCACTCTCCCCCCTCTCTCTCTACCTCTCCCTGTGCATCTCTCTCTCCCCCTCTCTCCTTCCCTCTCCTCTACAGGAGAACGATGCCATCATGATAGATGAGCTGAATGACATCAGGATCATCGGCTGTATCTCGGTGGTACTGCTACTGGGGATCTCAGTGGCCGGGATGGAGTGGGAGGCCAAGGTGAGATACTACACTACGTTATGCTACACTACATTATACTACGCTACACTACATTATACTACTCTACGCTACATTACATTATACTACACTAGACTACACTTCACTACATTACATTACACTACACTACATTCTACTACGCTACACTACATTATACTACACTACACTACGCTACATTATAATACACTACGTTACGTTACGTTACATTACATTACACTACACTACATTCTACTACGCTACATTATACTACACTACGCTACATTATAATACACTAAGTTACGTTACGTTACATTACAATACACTACACTACATTACACTACATTATAATACGGTACACTACCCTAACTTATAATTCACTACGCTACATTATAATACACTATGCTACATTATAATACATTACGCTACGCTACATTATACTATGCTACACTACATTATACTCCGCTACACTACGCTACATTATAATACACTATGTTACATTATAATACACTACACTACATTATACTACGCTACATTATACTACGCTACGCTACACTACATTATACTATGCTACATTATAATACACTACTCTACATTATAATACACTACGCTACACTACGCTACACTACATTCTACTACGCTACACTACATTCTACTACGCTACACTACATTCTACTACGCTACATTATAATACACTATGTTACATTATAATAAACTACACTACGCTACATTATACTACGCTACACTACCGTAGTAGTGTCACTACGCTACCTTATAATACACTACGCTCCATTATAATACACTACGCTACATTATAATACACTACGCTCCACTACATTATACTATGCTACACTACATTATACTCCGCTACACTACGCTACATTATAATACACTACACTACACTACACTACATTATACTACGCTACATTATACTACGCTACACTACATTATACTATGCTACATTATAATACACTACGCTACGCTACGCTACACTACATTATACTACGCTACACTACATTATACTATGCTACACTACATTATACTACACTAGACTACACTACATTATACTACACTATACTACGCTACATTATAATACACTACAATACACTACATTATATAATACACTACACTACATTATACTACGCTACACTACATTATACTACGATAAATTATATAATACACTACATTATACTAAGCTACATTATAATACACTACGCTACACTACATTATACTACATTATATAATACACTACACTACACATACACACTACATTATGCTACTCAACACTACGCTACGCTATACTACGCCACATTATATAATACACTACACATACACACTACATTATGCTACTCAACACTACGCTACACTGTACAACTAGAGACAGATCCACACATGGTTCAAATCCCCATGTTTCCAACAGAAAATTCATCAACTGATATCAACTTGACATCTTTCAATTCCATGTCTGATATTGACTGTAGCTGAGATGTGTATGAGTTCAGTCCGTATCACAGTCAGTTTCTCCTCTTCAGCTCTTGGAGAGGAATGGTGTGACCTTGTAACTGTCCTCTAGTTTCATAGGGAAGCTTTGTAACCCAGCCTAACCTGTTGATGTCCTGTCTCTTCAGGCCCAGGTCGGTTTGCTGATCATCCTCCTGATAGCCATCGCCAACGTCTTCGTAGGAACCGTCATCCCAGCCTCCACCGACAAGAAGTCCAAAGGATTCTTTAACTATGACGGTGAGGCAACAACAGAGGTTTCCTTCACATTGATGGAGGAATTAATCAAATACATAACCTTTATAATGCTCACATTACATTTATAATCAAGCTATATTAGTTTCATGAGTAGAGCCCTGAGTGTGTCCTGCTCAGGTCACATGGTCAGGAGGAGCTAATGTACTTTTCTATACTCTGTCAAATGACACACACAGACAGAATCACCAGTTTGACACATAGTCACCATTCTCACTCACATCTATTCTCTTCTCTCTCTCCCGCACAGTCAAAGTATTTATGGAGAACTTCCCGCCGGACTTCCGAGACGGAGAGACGTTCTTCTCTGTGTTCGCCATCTTCTTCCCTGCTGCCACGGGTATCCTGGCTGGTGCTAACATCTCTGGAGACCTGAAGGTCAATTTCACAAATGACCCCCTATTTTCCTCTGTCTGACCACACAGATCTCAGTTCACTGTTAACATCCGACTCCAGAGTGATGTGTTCTTGTAGTCATGTTTCTGAACTTTGTATTATATGATATTTCAGATTTAGATATAATCATTTTCACAAAGCAGTTTTGATGTAGTGAACTGCTTTTTCAAAGTAGCTTTATTTCTCTTTAGGGTAGCTTTATAAACTACTGTATATTTCTCTTTAGGGTAGCTTTATAAACTACTGTATATTTCTCTTTAGGGTAGCTTTACTGTAGCTCAACTTCTTCCTGTGTGAAGTAATTGGCAGCTTGGTAAACAAAATTATATTTTCAGAGTAGCATTCCCAACACTGGAGAGGAAAGAGAACGTGAAGGGGAGCGAGAGAGAGAGAGAGAGAGAGAGAGAGAGAGAGAGAGAGAGAGAGAGAGAGAGAGAGAGAGAGAGAGAGAGAGAGAGAGAGAGAGAGAGAGAGAGAGAGAGACAGAGAGAGAGAGAGAGAGAGAGAGAGAGAGAGAGAGAGAGAGAGAGAGAGAGAGAGAGACTTTTGTTTACTATCTACTTCACTTGCTTTGGCAATGTTAACACACGTTTCCCATGCCAATAAAGCCCTTAAATTGAATTGAATTGAATTGAAATTGAGAGACAGAGAGAGAGAGAGAGAGGTGGATGGCGAAAAAGAGAGAAATAAATAAATACTTTACTACTCCTTATTGTCTGTGAACAGACACCTTCACTTTAAACAGCAAAGAATAATGATCCCATAGACCCAAACCACGTTATATCCGTACAGCTGTTTCCTCCAGCTATCACTTCTGCTGTTGTTAATGATGGTGTTATCTCTGGTTCTTCTGCAGGATCCCCAGGCTGCTCTCCCTAAAGGAACCCTGCTGGCCATCCTCATCACTGGAGTCACATACCTGGGAGTCGCCCTCTGTGTCTGTAAGGACTGCACTCACACACACACACACACACACACACACACACACACACACACACACACACACACACACACACACACACACACACACACACACACACACACACACACACACACACACACACACACACACACACACACACACACACACACACACACACACACACACACACACACACACACACACACACACACGACCCTCCCTAAGTGTTGTGTCTGTTCTGTTTTCTAATTGGTCAGCTGCAACGGTGGTGCGTGATGCAACAGGAAACATCAACAACACCATTGCCGCAGGGATGGGCATGCTATGTAACGGTACCAACGCCGCCGCCTGTGAGCAGGGATGGGACTTCTCCTCCTGTGATGTCAACGGCTGCAAGTTTGGCTCCATGAACAACTTCCAGGTACAACAACAACAACAACAATGTAACAACAATCCAACAACACAGTTACACATTCAGTTCAACAACACAAAAATGCAACACTCATTACAACGCACAACAAAATAACCACACAGCAACAATACACACACACAGTACGGTGAAACTAAACAGACCCCTGTGTCTCTTCCTCCCCCAGGTGATGACAATGGTGTCAGGGTTCGGTCCTCTCATCACAGCAGGAACCTTCTCTGCCACCCTCTCCTCCGCCCTCGCCTCCCTCGTCAGCGCACCCAAAGTCTTCCAGGTCAGTCACACTACTACTGTCTGTCACCTGTCTGGTCACTTGGTCCTCATTCATCAGCTCTGAGGGTTCCAGGTACTAATACGAGGTCTATGATGAGTGAAATAGAGCCCCACCTTGTAATCCGTGATTCTCTTCTTCATGTTTCTTCTAGCCAGATGACAACAATTGTCAAACTATGTTACAATCAGGTAACTCCCACTCCTCCCTCCTCCCCTCTTCCTCCTCCTCCTCCTCTTCATCCACCCTTCTCTTCCTGCTCCTCCTCCCCTTCTCATTCCCTCCCTCCCCTCTTCCTCTTCCTCCTCCTCTCAGGCTCTGTGTAAAGACAACATCTACGCGGCATTGAAGTTCTTCGCCAAGGGACACGGCAAGAACAACGAGCCAATCAGAGGCTACGTTCTCACCTTCATCATCGCTGTCGCCTTCATAATCATCGGTGAGTAAAGTCACTACACACACTGGACACGCAAGACATTTAAGATAAACCACAGTCGCCACTGAGTTTAATATTGGAAATGTCACAAACAAACAACATCTCTGTTGTGTGTCTCTCTCTCCCTGTGTGTAGGCGATCTGAATGTCATCGCTCCCATCATCTCAAACTTCTTTCTGGCATCGTACGCCCTCATTAACTTCTCCTGCTTCCACGCTTCATATGCTAAGTCCCCAGGTACACTCAGTCACTCAGTCACTCAGTCACTCAGTCACTCACTAATTCCCTCACTCACTCATTCCCTCACTCACTCATTCCCTCACTCCCTCCCTCCCTCCCTCCCTCCCTCACTGTTGTCTCCTGTGATATCTCCCCTGTGTAGGCTGGAGGCCAGCATACAGGTACTACAACATGTGGCTGTCTCTGTTTGGAGCGGTGCTCTGCTGTGGTGTGATGTTTGTCATCAACTGGTGGGCTGCTCTCCTCACCTACGCAATCGAGATCTTCCTCTATATCTACGTCACCGTCAAGAAGCCAAGTGAGACACAGACATTGATTTGCATCAAGCTGACATTAGAATACATACAGTATGAACCAGTGTACATTATGACATGGGATGGAGGCCTACATACTGGAGAAGAAAAGCAGGGTGATTTGAGAATACCGGTGCTGGGCTAAAGTAATACTGTGATAAAGGAATGAGTACATAGGGATGACATAAGATGTACATAGCTCCTACATATGACATACATAGCATCTCTAAGTGCAGTGTTAACATCAGTGTGTTCTGTTGTCCTCAGACGTGAACTGGGGCTCGTCCACTCAGGCCGTGACGTTTGTCAGCGCGGTCAACAATGCTCTGTCACTGACCGGAGTAGAGGACCACATTAAGAACTTCAGGTGAGAGCCAACAGAGGCCACTAGTATTTCACCTCTTACTATATTGATGGATGGCATTGTTTACCGCGCTGACTAACTCTGTGTGAGGTTAGAGGTGAAATTAAAAGAAGGGGACAGAGACAATACTGTGAACACAAAACCATATTCTTAAACTGCTCTGCATTCTAACGTGAAAGTGTAGAATGTTAACAAGACTAATCATAATGGGATTTAGCTAACTAACTGACTGCTATCCCCCTTCCTCAGACCTCAGTGTATAGTGCTGACAGGAGCACCTAAGAACAGACCAGCCCTCCTGGACCTGGCTCATTGCTTCACTAAGAACTATGGACTCTGTCTCACATGTGAAGTCTTTGTGGTAAGAGGACAGACATTTTATTTCAAAGTCACCAAGTTCTTCATCCTTCACACACACATATGCACATGCACACACACACACACAGCACTATGATATAATATAATATCCCCCTCCTATCCCTCCCCAGGGCCCCAGAACAGAGACATTGACAGATGTGAACGCTGGAATGGAGAAGAACCAGATGTGGCTGAATAAGAAGAAGAGGAAAGCCTTCTACGCTGCCGTGGCCTGTGACTCCTTCAGACAGGGAACTGAGAACCTCCTGCAGGTACAGCTCCACATCTACTACCTGGACATATAATCACCTCTAATAGATACACATTTCAACGTAGAATTGTCTCCGATACACATATATGGGGTACACATGGGGTACGACTCTGTGGTAGCTAATGACTACTGCAGGAACCTACACATGGACTAGTCATCTGTAATAGATAACACCTCCATTATGATAGGAAGGTTTTCTATTGTGCTTATATTATTGCCTCTTACATGAGTACAATAAATACATTTATGGAGATATCAGGCCTAATGGTCAAAACTGTTTTCTATATAATATCACTATTCAGCAGTTACCAAGTCATGGTTCAAAGTGGTTCAAAGTTAACTAGACTACAGAACAGGTTGGGTTGGTTGTCTAAAATGTTGGGCTGAAAGTTACTCAATTTCCACATTTATGCCACACCAGGCTATGCTAGCTGAGATGAGACTTAGTGCTAAAGCATAAGAAACAAGAACAGTCTGGCAGCGAAGCGGCGTAGACTAGTCTTGACTAGTTTTACACTGTTTTTATACAGCTTTCCTCCCTTCAGCCCAGCCAGAACTGGTATGATGTATTAGTTAATGAGGCAGGGAGAAGACAGAGTTATGGTCCAGTTATGGTTGTCTTTATCACATGGAACAGAGATAAGACCGTGCAGCGTGGTCTGGGTGGTCCGGAGGAGCGCTAGTTTTAAAAGAGAAGCCAGATTAAAGAGAGCTGTAGTCTATCAGTGATTAACACAATGGTGAATGAGATCCTGCAGACAAATACCTCTTCAGAGATCAGGGAGGTTGATCAGGCTGTAAAACTAAGCACTTTATAGTATTGTTTACTAGGCTATTCTTAACTTCTGTGTTTTGGAATGTTACTTTCATTATTAAAAGACTGTGATTGCTGGAAAGTGGAAACACTTAATTTTTGGGAAGAAGGTTTCACACCTTTCTGAGTAGGATGCGGTCTTGGGGACAAATACATTACATATGTAAAATACTTCCAAATGTGACCTTGATTTAAGTTGACCAGCATGCAGGGTGGGTGGAGTTTGCAGTTTGGAGATTATTCCATTGGTTTTATTGTACCAGGCAGAAAAGCTATAAGTATTTTCCATGTTTTTGACCCAGGTCTGCTTGAATGCAAGTGTCTGCTATAACCTGTTGTCCCTCTCTGTCCTAGGCTTCAGGTCTGGGTCGTCTGAAACCCAACATTCTGATGATGGGCTTCAAGAAGGACTGGAGGACAGCAGACACAGCCGACGTACAGAGCTATGTAGGAGTACTGCAGTAAGTCACACTCACACACTGAGTGGAACACCTGCTCTTTCCATGACATAGACTGACCAGGTGAATCCAGGTGAAAGCTATGATCCCTTATTGATGTCACCTGTTAAATCCACTTCAATCAGTGTAGATGAAGGGGAGGAGACAGGTTAAAGAATTATTTTTAAGCCTTGAAAGAATTGATACATGGATTGTGTATGTGTGCCATTCAGAGTGTGAATGGGCAAGACAAAATATTTAAGTGCCTTTGAACAGGGTATGGTAGTAGGTGCCAGGCGCACCGGTTTGTGTCAAGAACTGCAACGCTGCTGGGTTTTTAACGCTCAACAGTTTCCCATGTGTATCAAGAATGGTCCACCACCCAAAGGACATCCAGCCAACGTGCAATTCAATGTTTGGAAAGTGTTCCTAATGTTTGGTATACTCAGTGTACACACAAGTGCAGACACACTCACAAAATAAGCCAAGATTAGTGCTAACTGAGTGTTATTAAAGTGTGTGTTCTGTGCCGGGTGTGTGTTTTTAGCGATGCATTTGACTTTGAGTACGGAACCGTGGTACTAAGGATGAACCAGGGACTGGACATCTCACATATCATAAAGGCTCAAGGTGAGTACACACACACACACACCACTGTATGAAACAGAAGCAGTCAGGATACTCATGGTTTGTTGTGTGGCTGGTTTCATATAACAACCCCAATCATACAATGACTATTGATAACATTGACAACATTGATAAAGTTGATAAGGTGAGCTCTTTGGTTCATAGATCAGAGGCAGTAGATGAAGGTTGTATCTAATCAGCTCCTAGCAATAACATCTACTGAATAAGCTGTTATCAACAGAGCCACTGCAGGGCTATGGGCCCTGGTCAAAGGTAGTGCACTATATAGGGAATAGGGTGCCATTTGAGACACAACCCACTAATCTAATTGTCACTCCTGTTCTGGAGAGATACAGAGTGTGCAGGCTTTAGTTCCAGCCTAGCACTAACACACCTTATTCAACCACTCCAGGGCTTGGTGATTAGTTGATGGATGTGTTAGTGCAGGGTTAGAACAAACATGTGGACTGTGTGGTGGACCCCCAGGAGAGGGTTGGGAAACAGTGGGCTAATGTGAGGGAGATGGGTCATATTCACTAGGGACAAAACTGGAGAAAATGGACTGAAACAATGAGGGACTACCTAAACTTAATTTATCTTTTTCCATTGCAAAACACTTTGCTATGGCTACGGTGTGCACTAATGATTAGTACCCTGTTGTAACGTGTCTCTCTACCGCCCCACAGAGGAGATGGAGAGAGAGGCCCAGGAGCAGAAGGATCTGGAGAAAGAAGAGCTGGCTGAGGAGAATAAGGGGAAATCCATCTTCAGGAAGTCACGGAAGTTATCTACACAAGGCCTCACTTCGAGAGGTACCAGATCACACACACACGCACACACACACACGCAGTGTTCTAAAAGCCCCAAAATAGTTTTCTGCCATCAGACCAAAGAGTTCATTCATCTAACAAATGAAACCAACATCTATTTCAGGAAACTGTTTTGTTTTCTGCTCAGAGAGAACCATCCTGTCACAATCACAATACAATCTAATCAGCTGTTCTCTTTAAAGGTGTAATCCAATAACACACTCACTGTCATTGGCCTCTGGAACAAAGAGTACAGTTCTTCAGATGTGGAACATTTAGACCTACTGTTGTTACAGAAATCACAACCTGACAGCCTCTCCATCTCCCTGTCACACTGGGTTCTGTTTCTAACAGACAGACACACACAGACAGACAGAGTGAGAGTGAGAGTGAGAGTGAGAGTGAAAGAGAGAGAGAGCTGAGCGTACCTGGTTGTACATTACTATTCCTGTATTATTAAACACATTGTTAATGTTTTTCTCTTTTATTTTCTCCCCCCCCTCCCCCAGCATCCGTGAAGACCCCGCAGTCTCCCCAAGCAGTGGTGGTGAATGAAAGGCTGGTGTCCACCAGCACTCAGTTCCAGAGGAAACAGGGCAAAGGAACCATCGACGTTTGGTGGATGTTTGATGACGGAGGTAGGGGACCTTTCTTTATAGCAAGCAAGTTTATTTATATAGCACAATTCATACATCAAAGCAATTCAATGTGCTTTACAAAGATGTTTATCAAAAATAATGAAAACATCATAATAATAAATTAAAAATGGGATAAAAACATAGGAAGTGACACATTATATACCACAGCATGTCTATATCACACTCTTCATTATATACCACTCTCTCGCTGTCTGACTTTCTGTCTGTCTGTCTGTCTGTCTCTCTGTCTAACTTTTTGTCTGTCTGTCTCTCTCTCAATTCAATGTATACTCTCTCCCTCCCTCCCTCTCCCTCCCTCCATCCCTCCCTCCCACTCACTCTCAGGTCTAACCCTACTGCTGCCCTACATTCTGACCACCCGTAAGAAGTTCAAGGACTGTAAGATGAGGATCTTCATCGCTGGCCAGCAGGGACGCACCGAGCAGGACAAACACGAGTATGTATGATCAATTTCAATCATTTATGAATAGAGGGAGATCTGTAAATCAAATCAATTTTATTTGTCACATACACGTGTTTAGCAGATGTTATTGCGGGTGTAGAAAATGCTTGTGCTTCTAGCTCCGACAGTGCAGTAATATCTAACAAGTAATATCTAACAATTTCACAACCTATACCCAATACACACAAATACAGTCTAATCATCAACAACCACCAGCCTGGTCCCAGATCTGTTTGTACTCGTCACTACTCCATTGCTGCCATTGTTATGCCAAACATTTCAATTTCATAAGGAGTTGGCAAGAGAGCAGAAACAGACTGGCTGAACAAGCACATCTTTGGAAATAAGACATGTTATATAGCAGTGCATATCAGTGGTGATCAGTGTGTGACTATGTGTGTCTGTGTTTATAGGATGAAGTCTCTGCTGGAGAAGTTCAGGATCAAATATGCAGACATCCACGTCATCGATGACATCACCCAAAACCCCAACACTAGCAGGTAATATATACACGCACACACACAGAGAGACAACCCTGGGGAGATGTGATTGCTCACACACACACACACACACACTGTCGCTCACATGCTGTGGCGGGAGAGATTCCAGACATTCCATTCTGTAGCCGTGAGCTCACTCCCGGCTGACCAACCACACGTCAGGGATGTGATCAGCAGTCAGCCCAAAGCAACACCAGTCAGGAAAAGGATAAAGGCTCTATTATAGTGAGACAGTTAATGACAATATAAAAACAGACGCACAACTTTGTCTCATTCAGTATTTACACAAGAAAATACAACTCACATGAATGAATTTATCATGGCTAATCATCCCCAGCTTCAAACTGGTCCATCTCTGGTGACAGAGTAGCCGATTTAGTTCTGGGTGCCAAGATGAATGATAACATGCACAAGTAAGACATAATATTCCTGATATCTGAAGTCAAAGTATCAGTGATTAATACCTGATTAATCCTGCTAACTGCTGTCTGTGTTCGTCCCCCAGCTGGAAGATGTTTGAGGACATGATCGAGCCGTTCCGTCTTCACGAGGGGTCAAAGAGCACCACTCTGGCCGAGGCTCTGAGGAAAGACAACCCCTGGAAGATCTCTGACGCCGAGCTGGACACCTTCGAGGAAAAGGTGGAGTCTAGAGACAGACCAGTGACTGCTCACCACAGAGACTTGTAGAGACAGACCAGTGACTGCTCACCACAGAGACTTGTAGAGACAGACCACTGCTCAGTGCTCACCACAGAGACTAGTAGAGACAGACCACTGCTCAGTGCTCACCACAGAGACTAGTAGAGACAGACCACTGCTCAGTGCTCACCACAGAGACTAGTAGAGACAGACCACTGTTCAGTGCTCACCACAGAGACTTGTAGATACAGACCACTGCTCAGTGCTCACCACAGAGACCAGGACCAATAACTTCTACTGATTATCAACCACATACTGTGCTCATTGCAGTACAACATGAATGAACATGCTCAATCAGTGCTTGACTTAGGCAGGAGCTTACCGGAGCTGAGTACCAGCACCTCAAATGTTCCACTTCTTTAACTTTTTTTCCACTTATAGAATATTAGCTCAAAAGTATTTTTGGAGCACCTGCACCTAAATATAAACAGTACCGGCACCCAAAATGAGTACCAGAACCTATTTCAGTCCAAGTCAAGCACTGTGCTCAACTTTATCTTCTTGTAGTTCAATTTAATGTATTCATCTGGATGATAGAATCCAACAGTCCCATGATGCAGTAGCAACAGAAGTAGACAGCTGTGTTTTCACTGTAGCCTTTAGTCGTTGGTTGTCATACCAACCATGTGACCCACCACCACTGTGTCCTCTCCCCTCCAGACCAACCTCCAGGTCAGGCTGAATGAACTACTGCAGGAGAACTCCCGAGCTGCCAACCTCATCATAGTGTAAGTACAGTATACTGTAGAGTTTTTCCTGGTCAAGTCACCATGTGTTCAGGAAAAACTCTAGGCCCTAATTATAAGAGATACCAACAAGAGCCTTATCATCATCTATCAATCTCTCTGTAAATTTTTTATAAATATGATAGTCCAATGCCGTCAGAGAACTATGAAGCTAACTGAGGTATATAACAATAATAATAATAATAATAATAATAATTTGGTTGGTGCTTATATCTGTCCTGTTTCAACTGTGTATTAGACGCATGTGTGAAATGCCTGTTATTTGTTTTGCATATCCCTGAGACACCCACGGCCATATAGTGGTGACCCTGCTGCTAACATCCAGCTGTTTAGACAACTTAGGTTTAATACTGTATTTCCCACTTTGCAGGAGTATGCCTATCGCCCGTCTAGGCTCAGTCTCTGACCACCTCTACATGGCCTGGTTGGACATCCTCACCAAGAACCTCCCTCCCACCATATTGATCAGAGGCAACCACAAGAGCGTCCTCACCTTCTACTCATAGACCAACCCTCTCAGCAGTCACTAGATGGCCATGCCACAAGGGACAACCATGTCACTGTCATCAATATCCATGAGTTAGTTGCTATTAGTTTAAATTAAAAGGTTATGGTTAGGGATAAGGTTATGGGAAAGGTTGAAGGTTCGAAAGTGATGCACTTCCGTCTTTTCTAGCATGACCACATAGTGACGACGCAAAACACAGACATATGGACACACGGACAGGAAACTGCCTGGGATGGGTCAGTTACACTGCCAGTGTCTATGCTGCACTCTGTTGGAATTGTACATGTGGTGCATAATTGGGGGTCCAAACCCCGAATCGGGCTGGAACACTCGTACTATTATATTTGAGTCATGTAACAGAAGCTCTTATCCAGAGCAACTTACAGTTAGTGTTATTGTCAGGGATATTATTATTCTGACATATTATTATTATTCCAATTTTAAGAGAGCTATAGCTCTTAAATAGTTAGACCTACAGAGACCAAACTTGGTGGGATGTTGTAAATTGGTTGCCCAATACATCTGGTAAATCTTTGGTATATGACACAGAGTACAAGGACCGGGATGTTAGATAAACAGACTGGTCCCAGGCTAGTTGGAGCCCCCGGCTGGCTATGCATCTCAATACTGTATACTTTTTCCTTAAGTGTACGCTTGTCCACTACCCACATAGTGGTCCTCTGTAGCTCAGTTGGTAGAGCATGGTGCTTGCAATGCCAGGATAGTGGGTTCGATACCCGGGATCACCCATACATAAAACATTTTTGGCACGTATGACTGTAAGTTGCTTTAGATAAAAGTGTCTGCTAAATGGCATAAATTATATTATGAGATTGGTGTAAGAGCAAGAGATTGAGTCAAGACCGGAACCTGTAATTCATACATACAGGCATGCTCTTCCATAGTTTTCTGCCATGAGGCCAGCATGGGTTAGTGCCTTCGTCTTGTAATACATACATGCCGGCCCAGGTTCAAATCCCACTGCTGCTTTCAGACAGACATCCCTAGGCAATGTGGTATTGTTGTAGCTGAATTTGATGACTTAAATAAGGGCGAAATATTTGAGAAAGGGTCAAAAGGCTTGGGCCCGGGTCATTGCTACTAGCCTATATGTATAATTCTTCTTCTTTTGGGGGAACAACAGATGATATACACTGAGTGTACAAAACATTAAGGACACCTGCTCTTTCCATGACAGACTGACCAGGTGAATCCAGGTGAAAGCTATGATCCCTTATTGATGTCACTTGTTAAATCCACTTCAATCAGTATAGATGAAGCCCTGTGTAGCGCAGTTGGTAGAGCATGGCGCTTGCAACGCCAGGGTTGTGGGTTCGATTCCCACGGGGGGCCAGTATGAAAATGTATGCATTCACTAACTGTAAGTGGCTCTGGATAAGAGCGTCTGCTAAATGACTAAAATGTAATGAAGGGGAGGAGACAGGTTAAAGAAGAAATCTTAAGCCTTGAGACAACTGAGACGTGTATGTGTGCCATTTAGAGGGTGAATGGGCAAGACAAAAGATTTAAGTGCCATTGAACAGGGTATGGTAGTAGGTACCAGGTGCACCGGTTTGTGTAAAGAACTGTAATGCTGCTGGGTTTTTCCACGCTCAACAGTTTCCCATGTGTATCAAGAATGGTCCACCACCCAAAGGACATCCAGCCAACTTGACACAACTGTGGATAGCAAGGGAGTCAACATGGGCCAGCATCCCTGTGGAATGCTAATTGAGGCTGCTATTCTGTAGGGGTGGGGGGTGCAACTCAATATTAGGAAGGTGTCCTTAATGTTTTGTACACTCAGTGTATGTAGGCTAGTATGCACAAAATATGATGGTGTTCTAGGAAACTAACATTTTAGCAAACAAATTACCTATGCAAAACGTTTTTTTTATTCTATTCAAATGGTAACAGTGGCGTTGATAACTTGATTAAGAAAAATTAGGATTAGTTTGATTTCCATTGAAGAATACTGTATAATACTTTGTATAGACGTGTATATTCCACACAAGTAGCTACTAGTTGAATGTCTAGGGAAATAATGAAGGGATCATTTACTACCTTAATGCACACACACACACACACACACACACACACACACACACACACACACACACACACACACACACACACACACTGTGATTAAAATATATTCAACAGAACAGAAAAATGTAAATCCACTTATGTGCTGTATATAGAAATGCTTGATTTATTTCTGTTTTTTAACCATTGTCTTTTATAAGACTCAGTCCTTATCATATTTAACTGCAATATTTTGTCATCATTAATTAATGTATTATGAAGAAGGAATAAAATGTTGAGTTACTCTTATTTTTCCTCATCATTTGTGTCCATCAAGACGGTGGTCAGACGCATTACATTAGAAGACAATAGGTTGGTTACATTATTCTCAAATGTAGAAATATAGAAAATAATGCAGAATAATAAAATAGTTGGGTAAGCCAACCTTTCTTCAGTCCTTGGTTATTTGCAATGATTTATATATACACTAGATGACGAATAGGGGGCGCCGTTTTGAAGCCACTGAACCTCCATCTTGGCACTCCTACACGTTGTAAAAAATATTTTGAAAGCTATAGAAATGCATTTACTAATGACTACATTTGTTTTTGCCACGTATATTATATTACATACACCTTAATGCATACTTTTAAATTATATTATGTGAGCCAAACATAAAAAATAAAAAATATATCCAAATATTTTTGAGATGACTAATGATAAGAGTCCCCACTACAACAACAAAAATACTTAAATGCATGTAATTTTGTCCTTGAAACATTGAACTGAAATTCTGTAGAAATCCATTCATTCCTATGGAGCAGTGCTTCCCAACTCCTGTCTTCCAGTACCCCCCAACAGTACATATTTTTGTTATGGCCCCCTGGACAAGCACGCCTGATTCTACTACTCAACTAATCAACAAGCCCTTGACACGTTGAATCTGGTGTTTTCGTCCAGGGCTACAACAAAAATGTGTGCTGTTGGGGGTACTCAAGGACCAGAGTTGGGAAACACTGCTATGGAGGGAGGACTGCGCCTACTGGGGAGTGCCAATATGGCCGACCAGTGGCTTCAAAGCCTCTCAATGGCCAATAAATAGCATCAGTAATCCAGGGGTAATATACATAATTGGTTATTAGCCCCGAGCTACAAGTCTTCCATTACACAACAGAGGAGCATGAGGGAAGCTACCTGGCCTGGGAGGGACACACATGGGGGGGTAAAAGCCAATTTATGCTTGATCCGAAAATGTGGTCGGAGGCTCCGTATGGAGGGTGTGATGCAATTGCGGAGCGTCCAGAGGCATGCAAATTGAGCTCCGTACCGCATTGCGTCTCCCAAATTTTGTAACGGAGGGCTCTGTATAGCTCCGCATTGACATGATTGGTTGACGGTATGTGAGGGCGGGAGGTCCTGTATAACACAAACTCACTTCCTTGACAACTTCCTTCACAACAGCTCTGCGCTGCTCCGTGAAGCGCAAGAGGTATGAATACCCTGACTTCTGCAGAGGCCATATCACCGTAAATGCTGCACGGCCAATGCAGACGTCAGATTGACCATGCAGTGCCTTTTAGGAGGAGCATCATGCACACATCACTCTAGCTAGTGTTGGGATCTATTTTCTTATAATTAGATGTTATGCCTAGCTTAAAAATAATACATTAATGATTAAACATAATAGGTTTGTGCTGTACTGATATACAGTGGGGAAAAAAAGTATTTAGTCAGCCACCAATTGTGCAAGTTCTCCCACTTAAAAAGATGAGAGAGGCCTGTAATTTTCATCATATGTACACGTCAACTATGACAGACAAATTGAGAGAAAAAAATCCAGAAAATCACATTGTAGGATTTGTAATGAATTTATTTGCAAATTATGGTGGAAAATAAGTATTTGGTCACCTACAAACAAGCAAGATTTCTGGCTCTCACAGACCTGTAACTTCTTCTTTAAGAGGCTCCTCTGTCCTCCACTCGTGACCTGTATTAATGGCACCTGTTTTAACTTGTTATCAGTATAAAAGACACCTGTCCACAACCTCAAACAGTCACACTCCAAACTCCACTATGGCCAAGACCAAAGAGCTGTCAAAGGACACCAGAAACAAAATTGTAGACCTGCACCAGGCTGGGAAGACTGAATCTGCAATAGGTAAGCAGTTTGGTTTGAAGAAATCAACTGTGGGAGCAATTATTAGGAAATGGAAGACATACAAGACCACTGATATTCTCCCTCGATCTGGGGCTCCACGCAAGATCTCACCCCGTGGGGTCAAAATGATCACAAGAACGGTGAGCAAAAATCCCAGAACCACACGGGGGGACCTAGTGAATGACCTGCAGAGAGCTGGGACCAAAGTAACAAAGCCTACCATCAGTAACACACTACGCCGCCAGGGACTCAAATCCTGCAGTGCCAGACGTGTCCCCCTGCTTAAGCCAGTACATGTCCAGGCCCGTCTGAAGTTTGCTAGAGTGCATTTGGATGATCCAGAAGAGGATTGGGAGAATGTCATATGGTCAGATGAAACTTTTTGGTAAAAACTCAACTCGTCGTGTTTGGAGGACAAAGAATGCTGAGTTGCATCCAAAGAACACCATACCTACTGTGAAGCATGGGGGTGGAAACATCATGCTTTGGGGTTGTTTTTCTGCAAAGGGACCAGGACGACTGATCCGTGTAAAGGAAAGAATGAATGGGGCCATGTATCGTGAGATTTTGAGTGAAAACCTCCTTCCATCAGCAAGGGCATTGAAGATGAAACGTGGCTGGGTCTTTCAGCATGACAATGATCCCAAACACACCGCCCGGGCAACGAAGGAGTGGCCTCGTAAGAAGCATTTCAAGGTCCTGGAGTGGCCTAGCCAGTCTCCAGATCTCAACCCCATAGAACATCTTTGGAGGGAGTTGAAAGTCCGTGTTGCCCAGCGACAGCCCCAAAACATCACTGCTCTAGAGGAGATCTGCATGGAGGAATGGGCCAAAATATGTGTGAAAACCTTGTGAAGACTTACAGAAAACGTTTGACCTGTGTCATTGCCAACAAAGGGTATATAACAAAGTATTGAGAAACTTTTGTTATTGACCAAATACTTATTTTCCACCATAATTTGCAAATAAATTCATAAAAAATCCTACAATGTGATTTTCTGGATTTTCTTTTCTCATTTTGTCTGTCATAGTTGACGTGTACCTATGATGAAAATTACAGGCCTCTCTCATCTTTTTAAGTGGGAGAACTTGCACAATTGGTGGCTGACTAAATACTTTTTTTCCACACTGTAGATTGTTTAACATAACAAGCTGTGACTAATGTGAGGAACCGTTAGGGGGGAGGCTGAGATAGACTGAGATACACACTGCCTCTTTGTTAAACTGCTCAAGGACATGTGTACTGCAACAAAAACAACTAACACCTGGCAACAGTGAAGTGCCAAGGGGCTGGGACCAGCCTGTGCGCCATCGATAGGTTGGGTAAGTTTAAACCACACCCAGCCTCTATTCTGACAGGCCCAGCAGGGAGCGGGAACTATCTCTGTCAGAGTATTTAAAGAAGAACTTATAACAATGGCTCAGTTCTCTGACTGCCCTGCGTGGTTTTTCAGTGGGCCCGTATATACGAACATCATATTTACCATTCAAGTTTTTGCATTAATTAAAATACTAGTCTATTTTAGAAGACGTGTATTGACCTCTTTTTGTTCCTATACCAGATTTGAATTGACGCAACTTGACACTAGCTAACGTTAGTTATTGTTACCAGAGCCACAAACAAACCATGCATGCTGTGATAAAGTAGCTATCTAGCTATTTAGCTTAGTTACAACAAAGATGATCTATCGCCTCTTCCTCTCTGGTTATAAGGTCTGTTAATGGGTTACATATACAGTGCCTTTAGAAAGTAATCATACCCCTTGACATATTCCACATTTTGTTGTGTTACAGCCTGAATTCAAAATAGATTAAATATATATTTTATCTCACCAATCTACACACAATACCCCATAATTACAAAGTGAAAACATGTTTTTAGAATTTTTTGAAAATGTCTTCAATTAAATACAGAAATACACTATCAAAATCATGGACATTAATATGGAGTTGGTCCCCCCTTTGCTGCTATAACAGCCTCCACTCTTCTGGGAAGGCTTGCCACTAGATGTTGGAACATTGCTGCGGGGACTTGCTTCCATTCAGCCACAAGAGCATTAGTGTGGTCGGGGACTGATGTTGGGCGATTAGGCCTGGCTCGAAGTCGGCATTCCAATTCATCCCAAAGGTGTTCGATGGGGTTGAGGTCGAGGCTCTGTGCAGGCCAGTGAAGTTCTTCCACACCGATCTCGACAAACCATTTCTGCATGGACCTCGCTTTGTGCACGGGGACATTGTCATGCTGAAACAGGAAAGGGCCTTCCCCAAACTGTTGCCACAAAGTTGGAAGCACAGAATCGTCTAGAATGTCATTGTATGCTGTAAGGTTAAGGTGTCCCTTCATTGGAACAAGGGGACTAGCCCGAACCATGAAAGACAGCCCCAGACCATTATTCATCCTCCACCAAACTTTACATTTGGCACCATGCATTGGGGCAGGTAGCGTTCTTCTGGCATCCGCCAAACCCAGATTCGTTCATCGGACTGCCAGATGGTGAAGTGTGATTCATCACTCCAGAGAACGCGTTTCCACTGCTCCAGAGTCCAATGGCGGCAAGCTTTACATTTACATTTTAGTCATTTAGCAGACGCTCTTATCCAGAGCGACTTACAGTTAGTGAGTGCATAATTTTTTTTTCTTTCATACTGGTCCCCTGTGGGAATCGAACCTACAACCCTGGTGTTGCAAGCGCCATGCTCTACCAACTGAGCTACAGCCAACGCTTGGCATTGCACATGGTGATCTTAGGCTTGTGTGCGGCTGCTCGGCCATGGAAACCAATTTCATTAAGCTCCCGACGAACAGTTCTAGTGCGGACATTGCTTCCACAGGCAGTTTGGAACTCTGTAATGAGTGTTGCAACCGAGGACAGACAATTTTTACGCACTTCAGCACTCAGCGGTCTCGTTCTGTGAGCTTGTGTGGCCTACCTCTTCTGCGGCTGAGCCGTTGTTGCTCCTAGATGTTTCCACTTCACAATAACAGCACTTACAGTTGACCGGGGCAGCTCTAACAGAGCAGAAATTTGACGAACTGACTTGTTGGAAAGGTGGCATCATATGACGGAGCCACGTTGAAAGTCACTGAGCTCTTCAGTAAGGCCATTCTACTGCCAATGTTTGTCTATGCAGATTGCATGGCTGTGTGCTCAATTTTATACACCTGTCAGCAACGGGGGTGGCTGAAATTGCCGAATCCAGTAATTTTGTATATATTGTGTATCTCATTTACATAAGTATTCACACCCCTTTGCTATGACACTCCAAATTGAGCTCAGGTGCATCCAATTTCCTTTGATCATCCTTGAGACCTCACTACAACTTGTTTTGAGTCCACCTTTGGCTAATTCAATTGTTTGGACATGATTTAGAAAGAAATACACCTGTCTATATAAGGTCCCACAGTTGACAGTGCATGTCAGAGCAGAAACTATACCATGAAGTCCAATGAACTGTCCATAGATCGCCGAGATATAATTGTGATGAAGCATATATCTGGGGAAGGGTATAAAACAATTTCTAGAGAGTTGAACGTTTCCAAGAGCACAGTGGTCTCCATCACCCAGACTGCCTAGAGCTGGCCGTCGGACCAAACTGAGCAAGAAGGACCTTGGTCAGGGAGGTGACCAAGAACCCAATGACCACTCTGACAGAACTACTGAGATGGGAAAACCTGCCAGAAGGAAAACAGTCTCTACAGCACTTCACCAATCTGGGCTTTATGGGAGAGTGGCCAGATGGAAGCTCCTCCTGAGAAAAATGCACATGACAGCATGCCTGGAGTTTGCAAAAAGACAAGTGAAAGACTGAGTGCATAAGGCAAAAGATGTGGTCTGAGACAAAAACTATTTGGCCTGAATAAACACTATCTCTGGAGAAAACCAGGCAGAGCTCATCACTTGACTAACCCCATCCCTTCCGTGAGGCATGGGGGTGGCAGCATCATGATATGGGGATCCTTTTTTCAGCGGCAGGGACTGGGAGACTGGCACAGGCAAATCCTTGATGAGAACCTGCTTCAGATTGCAAATGACCATAGACTGGGGAGAAGATTTATGTTCCAACAGGACAATGACCTCCAAGCATACAGCCAAAGCAACGCTGGAATGGCTTCAGAAAAATAATGTGAAAGTCCTTGAGTGGCCTAGCCAAAGCCAAGACTTGAAAATCTGTGGAAATACTTTAAGATTACTGTTCACCACAGCTCCCCATCTAACTTAACAGAGCTTGAGAAAATGAATGGGAGAAAATCCCCAAATCCTGATGTGCTAAACTGACACAGACATACCCAAGACGACTCAAAGCTGTAATCGCAGTCAAAGTTGCTTCTACAAAGTATTGACTCAGGGGTGTGAATACTTATGTAAATTATATAGGGTGAGTATTGGTAAAGTGGGACACTTTCTGTAATTTGCTTTTCGGAACACTTTACAGAATCATCCCATTGTCTTAAACCCCAACATGATACAATTCTAAATAGCTTATGAACTCCACTACTAACAAATAAATATTAAATACAGGATGGATGACTCTTTTTCAAACACAAATTGTCCTGACACCACATTCTTTCAGTCGATACTGGCAAATTTGGGACAGGTTGATTGGCAAAGTGGGACACTTACTACTTTATTGTAAAGAATGATAAATTAGAGTATATGTGTAATTTCAATATTTTTATGATAAACTTCAATTATTCATACAAATGAAATGTATTAAAACATTATTTAGGTAATTTTGTGGAACATTAAAGTGGCAATATGTAACTTTTTGGGCAACCTGACCAAATTAACATAGAAATGTTATAGATCGATCATTCGACTTGAAAGCAAGTCTAAGAAGTGGTAGATCTGTTCTATGTGTGCTATTTCTATGCTTCCCGTTCTTAAGTTTTGTTTGTGCATCTTTTACTTTCGGTTTTGTACACCAGCTTCAAACTACACTCTAAATGACATTTTGTAGAATGAAACCAGAAAGACATCTCCCCTCAACAATTTCAATGACTGTTTTACTGTCACCAGAGTAAAATACAGAAAAGTAAACTTTTTTTAGTCATCATATACCTGTATGGATTTTTTATGTTGGTGAGGTATTATCTTTCTAAGTAAAATGGCATAGCTGATAGCAGATTTGAGGAAAATGTTAACAAAAAAATCTGATAGAGGAGTGTCCCAGTTTGACAGTAACAGGGTGTCCCAGTTTGACAGTAACAGGGTGTCCAGTTTGACAGTAACAGGGTGTCCCAGTTTGACAGTAACAGGGTGTCCAGTTTGACAGTAACAGGGTGTCCAGTTTGACAGTAACAGGGTGTCCCAGTTTGACAGTAACAGGGTGTCCCAGTTTGACAGTAACAGGGTGTCCCAGTTTGACAGTAACAGGGTGTCCCAGTTTGACAGTAACAGGGTGTCCCAGTTTGACAGTAACAGGGTGTCCCAGTTTGACAGTAACAGGGTGTCCCAGTTTGACAGTAACAGGGTGTCCCAGTTCGACAGTAACAGGGTGTCCAGTTTGACAGTAACAGGGTGTCCAGTTTGACAGTAACAGGGTGTCCAGTTTGACAGTAACAGGGTGTCCCAGTTTGACAGTAACAGGGTGTCCAGTTTGACAGTAACAGGGTGTCCCAGTTTGACAGTAACAGGGTGTCCCAGTTTGACAGTAACAGGGTGTCCCGTTTGACAGTAACAGGGTGTCCAGTTTGACAGTAACAGGATGTCCAGTTTGACAGTAACAGGGTGTCCCAGTTTGACAGTAACAGGGTGTCCCAGTTTGACAGTAACAGGGTGTCCAGTTTGACAGTAACAGGGTGTCCAGTTTGACAGTAACAGGGTGTCCAGTTTGACAGTAACAGGGTGTCCCAGTTTGACAGTAACAGGGTGTCCCAGTTTGACAGTAACAGGGTGTCCCAGTTTGACAGTAATAGGGTGTCCCAGTTTGACAGTAACAGGGTGTCCCAGTTTGACAGTAACAGGGTGTCCCAATTTAAGACTATTCTAATAAGGTGAGAGTAATAAGAAAACCATTTACAGTCATTTTGATTTACAATTACATCCCATTACAAAATATGTTGTAATGAAACACTGAATATCCTTTCTTAGTTTTTTGTAAGCTTAACATTATTTACTGTCATTTTACCATTATGACTCCAGAGCAGCATTTCTTAAAGTATGGGTCGCGACGTGTCAGAGTAAATGTATAATTATTTCATTAATTACTGGAATTAATTTGGCCAAGTGCAACTGCGCTCTGTAGTATATGAAGATTATGACTTTGTTAATGTTTTTAAGTGGAACCTGAGAGGATGTTTATTTTAGTGTCAGAGGGAATTGTTTTAGGGTGACGCCACATACAACAGACAGGAAGTGTGTGTTGTAGACAGGGGATTGGACAGTAGAGGTAGCCACCCATATCTTGGGAAGATTATATATACTGGGTAAAAACGAAGAAGAGGTTAGAGCGGCCATTGCAATCTGGGACGCCGCTCTCCGGGTGGTCATGACATCTGTAAAACTTATGCTGGAATCTTGTGATATGAATAAAACTTATGATCAAGGGTTCAGTATGAGCGGACTCCTTTGTTTATCAGCAATGACTAGCAACTTTGACTCGACACTACAGCTCTCTTTGTAGTTTTATTGAAGATCACTCCGCGACCCACACGCTGAACGAGTGACGGTGGATGGTGGTTGGAAGAGTGCGCTTATTTGAAATGGAAAAGCGTTGCGGTAGCTATTGATAAAGAAGAACATCAAGACGCGCTCTGTGGGATGCACTGTTGAGCGCTACATCCTGAGGGGTTGGTGCTGATTGTACGGAGATTGTGACAGCCGGTTAAACGGCGTCCCTTGAGAAGGCAAGAACAAGATGTATGTCCGTTTTTGGAAAAAGTGGAACCTTGTCTTTTGGCTGATCCATTTGTGGTTTCAGGATGGGTGAAAACAGTGTTGGGTGCTGTGGAATCGGTGAGGGTAACCAGAAGTGGTTTAGTGATAATTGTTTGTGTTTCTGCTCGTCAGAGGGAGCAGGCGCTCCGCGCTAAACGAATGGGGGCAAGAGATGTGAATCGTTTTGCGCTCAAGAAAAGGGCGCCGTTGAAAGGAGTGATTACTGGGGTAGCAGTAAATGTAAAAGTTGACCAACCAAAGGGGAAGATTCCCGGTGTTTGTGATGCTCGTCGTTTGGTGCGACACAGAAAGGGTGGCGTGAGTCTGTCTGTTCTTTTGAGTTTTGATGTTGAGTCTTTGCTTGACAAAGTGATGTTAGGATATATAAGTTATCCTGTACGAGCTTTTGTGCCAAATACATTACATTGTTACAGGTGTCAAGCTTATGGGCATATGGCAGCAGTGTGTAGGAAGGAGGTTCCTAGGTGTGAGAAGTGTGCAGAAGGGCATGTGTAACCGGTGTGAAATGGCTAGCTAGTTAGCGGTGCGTGCTAGTAGCATTTCAATCGGTGACGTCACTCGCTCTGAGACCTTGAAGTAGTTGTTTGCCTTGCTCTGCAAGGGCCGCAGCTTTTGTGGAGCGACGGGTAACGGTGCTTCGAGGGTGACTGTTGTCGATGTGTGCAGAGGGTCCCTGGTTCAAGCCCAGGTAGGGGCGAGGAGAGGGACGGAAGCAACACTGTTACACATGAGACAAAGAAATGTGTAGCATTGGGGAAAGTAGTGGTATATGTTAATTGTAGGGGTGCAAATGTGGCTGGTGATCAGAAATGTCCCGTGCGAGAGAGGCAGGTTGAGGTTTCCAGGGTTAGAGTAGTGCAGAAGTTGTCATATGCTGAGGCAGTGAAGAAAGTAGAGGAAGATGGATCAAGGGGGAGGGATCCTGAGAGGAGTGATGTGAGTAGGAGATCTGTACCAGTACAGAGGGATAGGTCAACAAGTGATATACACTACCGGTCAAAGGTTTTAGAACACCTACTCATTTAAGGGTTTTTCTTTATTTTTACTATTTTCTACATTGTAGAATAATAGTGAAGACATCAAAACTATGAAATAACACATATGGAATCATGTAGTAACCAAAAAAGTGTTAAACAATTCAAAATATATTTTATATTGGAGATTCTTCAAATGGCCACCCTTTGCCTTGATGACAGCTTTGCACACTCTTGGCATTCTCTCAACCAGCTTCACCTGGAATGCTTTTCCAACAGTCTTGAAGGAGTTCCTACATATGCTGAGCACTTGTTGGATGCTTTTCATTCACTCTGTGGTCCGACTCATCCCAAACCATCTCAATTAGGTTGAGGTCGGGGGATTGTGGAGGCCAGGTCATCTGATGCAGCACTCCATCACTCTTCTTCTTGGTAAAATAGCCCTAACACAGCCTGGAGGTGTGTTGGGTCATTGTCCTGTTGAAAAACAAATGATAGTCCCACTAAGCCCAAACCAGATGGGATGGCGTATCGTTGCAGAATGCTGTGGTAGCCATGCAGGTTAAGTGTAAATAAATCATAGACAGTGTCACCAGCAAAGCACCCCCACACCATAACACCTCCTCCTCCATGCTTTACGGTGGGAAATACACATGCGGAGATCATCTGTTCACCCACACCGCGTCTTACAAAGACATGGCGGTTGGAACAAAAAATCTCAAATTTAGACTCCAGACCACAAGGACAAATCTCCACCGGTCTAATGTCCATTGATCGTGTTTCTTGTCCCAAGCAAGTCTCTTCTTATTATTGGTGTCCTTTAGTAGTGGTTTCTTTGCAGTAATTCAACCATGAAGGCCTGATTCACACAGTCTCCGCTGAACAGTTGATGTTGAGATGTGTCTGTTACTTGAACTCTGTGAAACATTTATTTGGGCTGCAATTGCTGAGGCTGGTAACTCTAATGAACTTATCCTCTGCAGCACAGGTAACTCTGGGTCTTCCATTCCTGTGGCGGTCCTCATGAGAGCCAGTTTCATCATAGCGCTTGATGGTTTTTGCGACTGCACTTGAAGAAACTTTCAAAGTTTTTGAAATGTTCCGTATTAACTGACCTTCATGTCTTAATGTGTCGTTTCTCTTTGCTTATTTGAGCTGTTGTTGTCATAATATGGACTTGGTCTTTTACCAAATGGGGCTATCTCACGTCACCCCCCTCCTCCGCACACTCCACTGGCTTCCAGTTGAAGCTCGCATCCGCTACAAGACCATGGTGCTTGCCTATGGAGCAGTGAGGGGAACGGCACCTCTGTACCTTCAGGCTCTGATCAGTCCCTACACCCAAACGAGGACATTGCGTTCATCCACCTCTGGCCTGCTGGCTCCCCTTCCTCTGCGGAAGCACAGCTCCCGCTCAGCCCAGTCAAAACTGTTCGCTGCTCTGGCACCCCAATGGTGGAACAAGCTCCCTCACGACGCCAGGACAGCGGAGTCACTCACCACCTTCCGGAGACATTTGAAACCCCACCTCTTTAAGGAATACCTGGGATAGGATAAAGTATTCCTTCTAACCCCCCCCCCCCCCCCCCCCCCAAATTGTAAAGTGGTTATCCCACTGGCTATAGGGTGAACGCACCAATTTGTGAGTCGCTCTGGCTAAGAGCGTCTGCTAAATGACGTTAATGTGCCCTTGAGCAAGGCACTTAACCCTAATTGCTCCTGTAAGTCGCTCTGGTTAAGAGCGTCTGCTAAATGACTAAAATGTAAATGTAAATGTAATCTTCTGTATACCCCCCGTACCTTGTCATAACACAACTGATTGGCTCAAACGCATTAAGAAGGAAAGAAATTCCACAAATTAACTTTTAAGAAGGCACACCTGTTAATTGAAATGCATTGCAGGTGACTACCTCATGAAGCTGGTTGAGAGAATGCCAAGAGTGTGCAAAGCTGTCATGAAGGCAAAGGGTGGCTATTTGAAGAATCTCAAATATAAACTATATTTTGATTTGTTTAACACTTTTTTGGTTACTACATGATTCCATATGTGTTATTTCATAGTTTTGATGTCTTCGCTATTATTCTACAATGTAGAAAATAGCAAAAATAAAGAAAGACCCTTGAATGAGTAGGTGTTCTAAAACATTTGACCGGTAGTGAATGTTTCACTAAGATTGGCTTTTTAACATATGGTGCAGAAAATTGAGGTTGTGGTGGCAGCTGCATAGAGGTATTTGGGTGTGCGAGACTTGACATCAAAAGAGTTACCAGGGTGTGTTAAGTGGTGGTGTCCCATCCTTTCAGGTTGTTGGCCTGAGGTAGGACTAAATTGATTTAAATAGTGGAGTAGGGTGGTGTTCTTTATTTATTTTTTACGAGTGTAGTGTTAGATGGTAGGGTATTTGTTTTATTTTTTCAGTCTAGTAGGTGGCGGTAATGCAACATTCATTGGATGCCAACCGCCGTTAAACCTCATCGAAGAAGACCCACACACTGCAGCGCTGTCATTCAGCAGCAGATGAAATGTCGACCACTGACGTGCCGTTCCCACTCATCAAATGGACTCAATCGTCATGAAACGCAAATACAGCGATGAGTTTCTCTAGCTTGGTTTAATACAAACTTTGAGAAATAACGAGGAGCGCCCACATTGTTTTTTTTGTGCGGGGAAGTGCTTGGTAATGAGTCTCTCAAAACGAACAAATTAAAAAGACACGTCATGATCAAACATCCACAGCATGACGGTAAACCCAGGGAGTTATTTCAGAATAGGGCAGAATGCTTCAGGAAACAGTGCTTCGACAGTGGAAAAGTAAATCAGCTAGCAAGGCATTGTTGTCATTTTATAACAGGTGATGATAAGCAGAAATAAGGGATTACTATGTCTCATAGTAGTAGATGTGAGTTTATCTTTCAAACAATCCCCTTGTACACAGCTAATAGCTAGCCAGCTAACGTTAGCCAAAGCAAGCTAGCTAGCTACTGATAGTGCAACCCCAAGTAACAGTACAGATGAAGATGAAACATTATCGGGCCTACTGTACGTCTGACTGTAGAAATTATTGTTGAAAACAAGTTTAGGTTGAAACTGTTGCTGTTAAAATACAAATAATCATTTTTCTTCTGGAATAAACTAATTGAAGCAAGATGCTTTTTGAGGCAAACACACACAGTTCTGGGTTGCTCATCTACAGCAGGAAGCGGTCTCCTGTCTTGACTGAGAAAGCAGTAGATGTTCTGAGCCAGTTTGGCACCACATACCTATGCGAGTCAGGGTTCTCAACCCTGGCATACTTTTAAAAAACAAGTACAGAAACAGACTCAATGCTGAGCATGACCTCTGGGATGCACTGTCAAAAACTGAGGCCAGAATAGACATGCTTGTTGAAAACTTCAACCAGCCACACACCTGTCATTAGGGCTGTGTGTGTGTATCTGTTTTATCAGTTTATTCCAGTTCAGAATAAAACATATTTATTGTATTTTAACAGCAACAGTTCCAACCTAGACCTTTTTTTCAACAATACTTTCTACAGTAAGATGTACATTAGGCCTGACTTACTTAGGGTTGCACTACTTCTGTTATACGTCTGTGTGATGTGATCAATCCGTTTATTCCAGTTCAGAATTAAAATGACTAACAAACAGGCATTGATTGTTGGTTATGTTATTGTATACATTTAAAGATATCCATTACAAAGCGTTTATTTCCCACAAGCAATACTCACCCTATTTCTCTTTCATTCTCAATAAATTAGCAAAAATGTATAAAAACATATTTGCACTTTGTAATTATGGGGTATTGTGTGTAGACGGGTGAGAGATTATTATTATTTTGGATCAATTTCGAATTCGGGCTGTAACACAACAAAGTGTGGAATAAGTCAAGGGGTATGAATACTTTCTGAAGGCACTGTAGATGATGCCGCCGCAGCCGGGAGGACTGTATCTTTAACAAGATGGAGCACTTCGTTGCTAAGCAGAGGCTCTACTGGCGGTGTTGTTCATCGATTATCGGTGCCCAGTCTTCAGTACTCTCACACAGGACATTTTATCTGCATTCTCCTACTCTGGCCAGGAGAAAAGGATGCGAGAATGCAGGTAGCTAGTTGGCTAGCTACATTGCTTTTTAGTAATGTATTATGCTTGCTAACACTAGCAGCTAACGTTACCGTGAGATAGTTAGCTACCTTGCTATGTTAACTGGTTGTTGTATTATCAACTTTAGTATTGACATGGTGAGTAGTCAGTAGCTAAATGTGTAGATACTGGTAATTGTACTGTTGTCAGATCTGTAGTCGAGTGTTTTACCGAAGTCAAGAATGTATCATTCAAAGAAGGATTAGCAAACTTAAAGTTTTACAGTCATTCAGTCGAGCTCTCTTGAGTGGCGCAGTGCTAACTGTGCCACTAGAGATCCTGGTTCGAATCCAGGCTCTGTCGCAGCCGGCCGCGACCGGGAGACTCATGGGCGGCGCACAATTGGCCCAGCGTCGTCCATGGTAGGGGAGGGAATGGCCGGCAGGGATGTAGCTCAGTTGATAGAGCATGGCGTTTGCAACGCCAGGGTTGTGGGTTTGATTCCCACAGGGGGCCAGTATAAAAAATATATATATATATATATATGTATTCACTAACTGTAAGTCGCTCTGGATAAGAGCGTCTGCTAAATGACTAAAATGTAAATGTAATTCAGCTCACTGGTGAAGTTGTCAGAACTCGCTATTTTTTTCTTCTATTTTTTTCAATGAGGGAGTGTCCAATTGAATTTGGCGGGGATATTCAAAATTGGAGGGAAAGTGTACTTCTAATAGGAGTCCTGTCAGAGAAGTAGCAACAACTCGCCTGATTTGAACTAGCTAGCTATTTAGCTAACTTTATTAAACAAAACATAGCTATCTTATTATTTTGGAAGTAACGCAACTTTCTTACCACAAACTTTGTAAACATGCCTTGCTCAGAAGTGACAGATGCCGCAGAAGTTTATCCACTGAAGAGGACAAGGCCAGATGCGGTGGCAGAGGATGTGAAGATACCGGTGCTGAAGTTCTCCAAGCTGTCTGAACATGCCACTGCTCCTACCCGGGGCTCTGCTAAAGCTGCAGGCTACGACCTGTTCAGGTGGGTCAGAGTCGGGGACAGGGTGCCTCGAAATGATTTGAACGTTATACATTTTACTTGCTTGTATTTACTTGAATTTACCTAGCTAGTTAGCTAGCTACTTGAATTTAAAACGTTGCAGTAAGTGTATCCTGCATGTGGCTGTTTATTTTTCTAAAGTAAAACTCTAGTTAACAAACAAGACCATGCATAATGTTGTCTTGACATCACATCTAGGCTACCTAACTAGGAGACAAGTTTGGTAGTTAGCTAGTAGGAGGAGCAGGCTAGCACTAATGATTGGGAGGGGAGCTAGATGTAGGTCACTGCCTTTAAGTTAGCGACTGTAACGCTTTGAACACACTGACTGTCATTGCGCAAAATAGTATGCAGCATCATCTAGATATGTGTTCAACATTCACGTTCTGCTACTTCTTCTTCTTCAATGAGGTTTAACGGCAGTTGGCATCCAATTTGTTGCATTACCGCCACCTACTAGACTGGAGTACAACTCCCTTATATTTTGCTTGAAAAATAAATAAAAAATTAATACCCTACCATCTAACACTACACTCACAAGTTCAACATTATTAATAATAATTAAAACCACCCTTCTCCACTATTTAATTATATTAATTCCTACCTCATGCCATCAACCTGAAATGATGGGACATCACCACTTAACACTCCCTGTAACTCTTCTGATGTCAAGTCTCGCACACCCAAATACCTCTCTGCAGCTGCCACCACAACCTCAATTTTCTTCGACTTACGTTCCATCCCTGCAGTACAATTAATAACCATTGCTATAAACGCTAAAAATCCAATCTTACTGAAACATATCACTTGCTGGCCTATCCCTCTGTACTGGTACAAATCTACTACTCTCACCACTCCCCCCCCGACCCCTCTTCCTCTACTTTCTTCACTGCCTCAGCATATGACAACTTCTGCACTACCCTAACCCTGGAAACCTCAACCTGCATCTCTCGCACGGGACATTTCTGATCCCCAGCCCCATTACCACCCCTACAATTAACACATACCACTACTTTCCCCAATGCTACACATTCCTTCGTTTCATGCCCTTCTGCACACTTCTCACACCTTGGAACCTCCCTCCTACATACTGCTGCTACATGCCCATACGTTTGACACCTGTAACATCATAATGTATTTGGCACATAAGCTTGTACAGGATAACATATATCCTAACTTCACTTTGTCAGGCAAAGACTCAACATCAAAACTCAAAAGAACAGACAATGACTCTTCTGTTTCCTCACTCTCGCCCCCCTGTTTGCGTCACACCAAACGACGAGCATCACAAACATCGGGAATCTTCCCCTTCAGTTGGTCCACTTTTACATTTACTGCTACCGCAGTAATCACTCCTTTCAATGGCGCCCTTTTCCATCTTGAAACCACAAATGGTCAGCCAAAAGGCAAGGGTCCACTCTTTCCAAAAACTTAACTCTTACTGTCACAGTCTCATCTTTATCCTGACCCTCTGTGCAAGCCTCTGGCTCCGAGAACTTCACCACACCTACCACCTCTGTTAGACATCGTTTTTCCTCCACCATGTCCCACACCTTCTGCTACCGTTTGTCAACCCGTTTACAAATACAGTTTGACGCATACGTTCACCAACGTATGCACCACACAGAACGCACTGCAACTGCCTCTGCAACGCAGCGTTCCATTGGAAATGAATGTACTTCTGGATTACCAAAACGCAAGAATGCAGTCGGTGTGTTCGAAGCGTTAGCCACCTATTGATGTATTTTTTTTTTCTAACAGTGCCTATGACTACAGTATTGGTCCTATGGACAAGGCCATCGTGAAGACTGATATCCAGATAGCTGTTCCCTCAGGCTGCTATGGCAGAGTGGGTGAGTAGGGTACCAGGACATAGACTTAAGTGTTTCTTTATCAATTGCACCCTGGTCTAGGGATACATGGGGGTGGGTCACTCTGGGTATTGTTTGACTTGACAGTGAGGGAGTTATTTTACTTTGACCTGGGTTGAACCAGAAACCTATAACATCTGTTTTCCATAAAATAAATGTTTGAATTTTCTAACTACTTTTCATTGGGAAGGCAGAAAGCGTTTTTATGAAAAGCAATCACTTTTGCATGGGAACACAGAATCCTACTAATTACTACACATGCTTAATTACGTGACTTTTGTTTTGAGCAGACTTTGCTGTCGGACAGAGCGGGCCACCTGGCTCACACCCCAGGGGCAGCCCGGTTCCAAATCTAATGCAATCAACTTATAGCCGGTGCAATACATGCCTACATGGGCGTCCGGGCAAGATTAATCAAACCCCCTCATTGCAGCCGAAAGTGCAGGCGACTGACTGCCTACTGACAAATCACCTTGCATCATAAATAACTACTCATTTGTTATTGGTAGATAAGTCAGTCTGTCACAATTGACCCACAATGCATCACAGATTTGATGCTCCAACACGGCCAGTGGAGAATGCTTTCAGACTCCGATTAGTCTCATTCAACCCCTCTTTCTCCTCCCCTTGAAACTTTTTCCCAGGATAAAAAAGAAAGTAGTTTAGTCATATATTTAATGTATTTATCTTTTTTTCACAGCACCACGGTCTGGGTTGGCTGCAAAACACTTCATCGATGTTGGGGGTGCGTTTACTTTTTGACCTTCAGATAATTAATATAAAACATTTCCTAAGAGATGGGTTATAAAAATGACAGGCAAGTAGTTACCATAGTTCGGTTGGGGATTTCAAGAACCCAAGTCACCCTTTGGCTGTTCTAACCCGAGTCTAGAACATAGCGTAGCTGTCATGAATGTACCCTGTCAGTTCTAACTGGAGTGTCTGTCTCTCCCCCAGCTGGAGTAGTGGATGAGGACTACAGAGGGAATGTGGGGGTGGTGTTGTTCAACTTCAGCAAGGAAACCTTTGAAGGTGAGCTTTAAAAATGATCATTAATCATTGTATTCACATGCCACCTTTCCAAAGTCAAAGTATCGAAAGCACTTTGTAAGAGGGTAACTCCCCCAAAGCATCCACGATTAAAGGGACCATCTGCGATTGGTACATCCATTTTTTAAAACTTTTAAATTAATTATATATACCCATTGATCTTTGAAGAATATAACTTATAAATGCCTCATGAGCTTAGTTTAACTGTGATTCCCCATCAGAAACCGAAATAAAATCTTGTTTTACTGATTGCTCCTTTTTATAGCAATCCAAATGCATTTCACATTGAGATTTGTTTTCCAGTGCAACATTGTAGTGATGGTGTTGGGAAACTGGGTGCCCTGTAGTGTGATGGTGTTTCTTTCTGTGTCCCAGTGAAAAGGGGGGACCGTGTGGCTCAGCTGGTGTGTGAGAGGATTTGCTACCCAGACCTACAGGAGCTAAAGGTACTTCACACTTAGATTTCATAGTACCATTTATAGTCTTACCATACATGCTCAGACTTAGTAGTGAATTGCTGATCACAGCTTTACAATTAATTTCACACAAACCTTTAATGTACCCAGACACCTTGTCAAGCAGTCTGTCATTTCATTTAAACTTGAGACTGAAGAGTTGATTTTAAGTGCATCTTATTTCTGTGAGAATTAGCCTTGAGCCCTTAGGGCTTTTTTTTCTGAACACTGATCAGGCATAGTCCTGGACTTAAAACCTCTTCACTTTGACAATTTCCATTAAGCATACTATTTGTCCAGGACTAGGCTAAATCTGTGTTTGGGAAACCAGCCCTAAGGACTGTGCTCATTCTCATAGAAAGTCACTAAAATACCCTTCACTCCAGTGTTGTAGCATTAACATGTCTTCACTCTTCTGTGTTTCAGACTCTGGATGAGACAGAGCGTGGGTCTGGAGGATTCGGCTCCACAGGCAGCAACTGATACATCAACATTGTAAACCAGCCTATTCGTTTTGTTCTGTTACATGTTATGAGATTGTTTAATAAAGGTTATTATACCTTTGCTTCACTGATGTCTATGCCTGCTGACTTAGCCATTAATGGCAATGAAACATCACTGAATTTAGAATGTACATGTATATTGGTCTTGTCTGTGTGGCTCAGTTCGCAAGAGCATGGTTCTAGCAATGCCAGGGTTGCAGGTTCGATTCCCATTTGGGACACCTACACGAAAATCGTCTTTGGATAAAATATTATTGTCTGTACCCTGAATAACCACTGAGTGGCGCTGTTCAACCATGTTTATTTTCTTAGTTCAAGAGGGAGTTTCCCTGTCTTTAGGGACCAAACCTTCACACAGGCTCATATTTGGGCAGCAACTCAGCAACCATAATATTCTACTGTACCATTCCCTTAGATACATGTGTTTAGAGAAATATCTGTTACCTGTAGAATCAAAGGGCTAATGATGTGTGAACCACACTAGGGAAGAGTTTCACTGAGAAATCGGTAGAGTTCCTACCCGCCTACCTTGCAGATGCATGCCAGATCTTACAAGGCCCGGGTAGGTATTTTACATATCAGCGAACCATGTTATAGCAATCTGTCAGTCGATAGCACAGTCGGTGTTGTGGGCCGCAACCATTGGTTGATGCATGCAATGTCTGAGCAGGGGAACGCGACCCTTGCCTTCTAGATGCAGCTGTTGGGTTGCATTTAACTAAATATGGTGGCTGTGATTCAATAGTCTTTGTTTTATACCGTCTCTGGAGTTACAATAGCTTCCTTCCCTCATCTCCTTTCATTAGGCAGAGATGATGCCAGGTAGAAGCAGGCAGCAGTGTGGAGAGGATTCCTCACCAGTCCTTTCAGCTGTCAGTAGTGTGGAGAGGATTCCTCACCAGTCCTTTCAGCTGTCAGTAGTGTGGAGAGGATTCCTCACCAGTCCTTTCAGCTGTCAGCAGTGTGGAGAGGATTCCTCACCAGTCCTTTCAGCTGTCAGTAGTGTGGAGAGGATTCCTCACCAGTCCTTTCAGCTGTCAGTAGTGTGGAGAGGATTCCTCACCAGTCCTTTCAGCTGTCAGTAGTGTGGAGAGGATTCCTCACCAGTCCTTTCAGCTGTCAGTAGTGTGGAGAGGATTCCTCACCAGTCCTTTCAGCTGTCAGTAGTGTGGAGAGGATTCCTCACCAGTCCTTTCAGTAGTAATGGAAGTGAGGAACAAAGGAAAGGCAGACTCTTAGGGCGGCAGGTCACCTAGCGGTTAAGAGCATTAGGCCAGTAACTGAACGGTTGCTGGTTTGAATTCCTGAGCGGACTAGGTGAAGATAATTGTTTTTATATCTGTGTCCTTGAGCAAGGCAATTGCTCCTGTAAGTCGGTCTGGATACGTGCTTCTGCTAAATGACTAAAATGTAATTAAGCATACATTAAAAAGCATGGTCAATGAACGTGTATTAAATTTGCTTTTTAGTCCAGGATTAGGCGTAATCTGTGTCTGGGAAATTGGCTCTTAAAGTTGTTGAGATACATCCCATAAATAGCATCATCCACAAAAAGAGGAAGTGAAGTTGGGAGACAGGGACAACAACGAAACCTTTTAAACAAAAAAATATGTTTTTATTGTGACTTTACAACTAAACCCTCACTGATGTGACAGAGCGACAGACGGATGTGTCTACGGCTGGTCTGATTGACTTCGCTACGGAGCACTGACTACTAGCGAAAAGTGTGTGGCCGCGTCGACCTCAGTGCATAATCATGAAGGCACAGGTTTGTGTTTGAGGACGTGTGTGTATTTGTCTTGTGTGTGTTTGAGGGTGTGTGTTTTTAATGTGTGTTTGAGGGTGTGTGTGTATACAGTTTATCAAAGGAAGTAGTGGGTCATTATAAGCACCATTACACCCCCTCCTCTCAGGGGCGTTCTCTAGTTTACGAAAGGCTTCATAGATTAACATTATAAACATGGCATTGATTACAGTATAAACACACTTAATTTACATGTGGTATAGAGAGCAGACAGGCTATGGCGCGTACTTTGGTTTTGGTTGAAAAGAAGACGTCTGACATCTTATTAAAAGGACAGTAGACAGACAGCTACTGTGTGTTGTCGAGCATTACAGTGCATTCATAAGTCTATGTGGTTGTGTTACTAGCACCAGTAAATATTATGTGTAATGCTGAGGTCTAGTCAGTTGGGAAGATGAAGAAGCATAGTTATGATGAGGAAGAGGAGTCCTTCTAGCTCAAGACTTTAGCTACGGTATGATTCCCTACCCTTCTCCCCTCAGGGATTTGAAAGGAATGGATTGGTCTACGAAATATGGTGGAAACTCTCTTTAGCAGCCAATGCTTTGTGATCCATGAAGGGGGAGTGAGCAAATGCACACTTCAGGGAGAAGGGTGGAGAATCGTAACGCTGCCTTTGACTTCCACCTCTGCCAAGCTGTGAACACTCTCAGCATCAGTGACTTCTGCACTCTGCTACTCAGTCCCAAATCCACCGCTAGCCCCTACCTCCTACCCCATATTCCCTAGCTACCCTCATGGCCTTGGGGGTAGGGGCTAGGGGTGGATATGGCATTTGCCATACATGTCCCACAAAAGGGTGGCAGATTCCACATATCATCATACAAAACCTATTTAATAATAAACCTTTTTCATAACAAAAAAAAACCATTCAAACCAGAGCCTTCCTGCACAGAGCAGTTTAGAGTGGTTATTGTTGTGTCATTGTCATGTCTTCCTCCCATGTCATTCTCATTCTCTAAGCCTTTCTTCAGACAGCCAGGCATACTGTAGCCAGTGGTTTAAGCCTACACTGTAGCACTAAAGGTTGTATTTATGATATGTAGAATCAAACAACGCAACCCCCCCCCCCCCCCCTATTAGTCTCTTTGGCGTTGAGCTTGTCTCAAGCTCTCTCTCTCTCTCTCTCTCTCTCTCTCTCTCTCTCTCTCTCTCTCTCTCTCTCAGAGTAGGTAAAAGTTGCCCATAACCACTGACCAAGAGTCAGATAGTCTCTCCCCATCCTAATGGTTGAGATATGGATCGAGGGTAAGTTAATCTGTTCCTAGACCAGTGTTTACAGGCAGACACTCCCCACCCAGCCCAGCCCAGCCACCCCAGTCAGTCCTGTAGTGCAGGTTAATGCAGGACTATCTGCACCCTCATGGTGAGTGTGTCTCCCAGCTGGCCTGTGAGGTAGTCTTTATCGTTGCTGTCCTCCAGCGCTGCCAGCTCCTTCTTCCTGTACACGGCCACGCTGCTGATCTGCAGGAAGTAGGCTCCAGGGGGGAGGGACTTCCTCTTGGACAGGTGCAGGTAGCTAAGCCCCTCCCTCTGGCTGATCTTGAAGTAGCCCAGCTCGTTGCCGTAGTCAATGGAGTAGCGCACGTGGTTGTTGAGCGTGGACAGGGCCGGGGTGAACTCCAGGATGTGGTCTCGGCTGGACAGGTCAGACATGTTCAGGTTGAATAGCAGGGTGTCCTCGACGTCCACACTCTCCAGGCTCACTGTCTCCTGATCCTGAGGACACAGCACAGGACAGGTTACATATAGTACAGATATACAGTATTATACATGCAGATATATGATGTGTAACACTCTCCAGGCTCACTGTCTCCTGATCCTGATGTCACAGGACCATGTAGTACAGGTGGATTATGTAAACACTGACAACACTCAACACTCCGGATCCTGATGACACAACACAGGACCACACAGTTAATATGTACTACGGATTCAGTAAAGAGCAGGCAAGACGTGATAGCAGAACCATTCTATGGGCCACCAAACCCAGACAGACAAACATTACCTGTGCATCGTCCAGAGGTTGCTCTAGCGTTGAGTTGGTGTCGCGGCGTTTACGCCCCTTCTTGGGGTAACCGTTGATCTTACACTCGTAGCAGGCCTCAGGAGACAGATCGTTGTCACCCCCCTCTGCTCCTCCTCCTCCTCCTCCTCCTCCTCCTCCTCCTCCTCCTCCTCCTCCTCCTCCTCCTCCTCCTCCTCCTCCTCCTCCTCCTCCTCCTGGCCCAGACTCACACCGCTACCAAAGCCCACACCTGACACACAGTGCCTGGAACACACATAAAGGAGTCAGTCACACACACACACAGGGCATAGAATCATACACAAACACCATCTTGCCTATACATGGGCTAGCTGACAACATCACGAAAACAATGCGTACACTTCAATGGGACAGAAGTCTATGAGTTGTTGTGATTGTGGATGGCAGATAGCTAGCAACAATGACAATACACTGCCATGTAGGGAATCATAAGTGACTTGTTTCAGCTAGTTTCATCTTGTTCTTGATACCATATCTCGTTTTTAGGTGTTTGACTGATTTCATTACAATGCTAATATGGCTAAAATTCGCTAGCTAGCTAACCAACAACTGTAACAATGTATTTGAGAGACATTGTGCACATTTATTTATGTTTTCAATAAACATCGGCGACTAAATGTAGTTTACATGTTGTCAACTATCTAAGCCAACCCTGTCTGTTTTGCCCCATAGCTGCGCACATGTCGGTTTTGTTGCTAAACAATCAACCCATCTATCCATCAAAGTTGATAAAGACATTGTTCCTGGGTAGATCAAACACACACTCACAGTCTCACTCACTCACCCCTGTCCAGCGCGATAGTATCCAGGCGGACAGCCACAGAGATACCCTCCGTCTGTGTTGGAACAGCCGTAGTTACATGGATTAGAGGACGAGGAGCACTCGTTGATGTCACTACACCCCCCCTGGTCTCCGTAGTTGAACCCAGTGGGACAGAGGCAGCGGAAGCTCCCTAGGGTGTTATGACACGACGCTCCCCCACAGATCTGAGTGTTCTGGCACTCGTTCTCATCTGACCACAGGAAGCAAACAACACAGACAGGAAGTCAACAAAACAAACAGAGCTCAAATGTGGGTCAAACCTCGGCCAGAGAACACAAACAATACTGAGAAACTCTTGAAGGGAATAAGGAAACCATCTGTAGTACCGGTTAATTTGATAAACATTGTCTGTGTTCTTTTTGGGAAAGGTCACTGAATATCAATACTGTATTTCCCATCAGTACATTGAAGTTAAAGTGCCACCGACTCAGTTATAACAACAGTGTTCATGTAGGACAGTGACTCTGGGGGGAGGGAGGCTTTAGAGTCATCTAGGGAGGAAGAAGTTAAACTTCCAGGAAAGGGATGTAGATTTCATGTTGAGAGAGAGAGGAAGAGACAAACAGACAGACGGGGGGGGGGTGGGGGGGGGGGAAGGATCGAGAGAGAGAGACCTGGGCCCTGACAGTAAATCTCAGTAAGACAAAAATAATGGTGTTCCAAAAAAGGTCAAATTCCCAGGACCACGAATACAAATTCCATCTAAACACCATTGCCCTAGAGCACACAAAAAACTATACATACCTCGGCCTAAACATCAGCACCACAGGTAACTTCCACAAAGCTGTGAACGATCTGAGAGACAAGGCAAGAAGGAACTTCTATGCCATCAAAAGGAACATAAAATTCGACATACCAATTAGGATCTGGCAAAAAAATACTTGAATCAGTTATAGAACCCATTGCCCTTTATGGTTGTGAGGTCTGGGGTCCGCTCACCAACCAATAATTCACAAAATGGGACAAACACCAAATTGAGACTCTGCATGCAGAATTCTGCAAAAATAAAACACCAAATAATGCATGCAGAGCAGAATTAGGCCGACACCCGCTAATTATCAAAATCCAGAAAAGAGCCGTTAAATTCTACAACCACCTAAAAGGAAGCGATTCCCAAACCTTCCATAACAAAGCCATCACCTACAGAGAAATGAACCTGGAGAATAGCCCCCTAAGCAAGCTGGTCCTGGGGCTCTGTTCACAAACACAAACAGACCGCACAGAGCCCCAGGACAGCAACACAACTAGACCCAACCAAATCATGAGAAAACAAAAAGATAATTACTTGACACATTGGAAAGAATTAACAAAAAAATAACAGAGCGAACTAGAATGCTATTTGGCCCTAAACAGAGAGTACACAGTGGCAGAATACCTGACCACTGTGACTGACCCAAAATTAAGGAAATCTTTGACTATGTACAGACTCAGTGAGCATAGCCTTGCTATTGAGAAAGGCTGCCGTAGGCCGACCTGGCTCTCAAGAGAAGACAGGCTATGTGCACACTGCCCACAAAATGAGGTGGAAACTGAGCTTGCACTTCATAACTTCCTGCCAAATGTTAAATTAAATTGAAATTGAATTGAGTGAGTGAGTGAGTGAGTGAGTGAGAGTAGAGCCAGAGAGAGACAGAGGGAGGGGGGAGGGGGGAGGGGAGAGAGAAGAATCGCGAGAAAGAGAGAGAGTAAAGCCAGAGAGAGAGAGAGAGAGAGAGAGAGAGGGTCTGTACCACTCACCGACACATGGTTCCATTGATAGTGTTGTAGGTATCCCTGAGGACAGCTACACCTGTACCCTCCCACCAGGTTCTGACAGCATGTTGACAACGATGGTTACCATCACACTCATCCATATCTGCCAGGGAAACCACACACGCACACACGCGCACACACACACACACACACACACACACACACACACACACACACACACACACACACACACACACACACACACACACACACACACACACACACACACACACACATACAGACACAGACACAGACACAGACACAGAGAAACACAGACACAGACACAGACACACACACAGCATTACAATAGTTATGTGGCATACAGTTATCTAACTGTCCTGGATAGGTACAAGCAATAAGGTGAAGTTTCCACCAAATCCCTATTTATAGTGGAGCTATTGCCATATTGCCAATACCTATCTGATCATTTCAGATCCATAAAAGTGCCTAGGGGTATGGAGTCAGCTGATCCTGAGAGAGGCAGTGATTGGCTGACCTTCACAGCTCTGTCCATTGGGGTCCATTGAGAATCCTCTAGTACACTCGCAGTTGAAGCTGCCTGGGCTGTTCTGACACACTCCATTCGAACCACACAGAGCAGGGTCCGACGCACATTCATTATTATCTACAGAGAGAGAGAAACTCATTACTATCTACAAGAGAGAGAGAGAGAGAGAGAGAGAGAGAGAGAGAGAGAGAGAGAGAGAGAGAGAGAGAGAGAGAGAGAGAGAGAGAGAGACTCATTACTATCTACAGAGAGAGAGAGAGAGAGACTCATTACTATCTACAGAGAGAGAGAGAGAGAGAGAGACTCATTACTATCTACAGAGAGACAGAGAGAGAGAGAGAGAGAGAGAGAGAGAGAGAGAGAGAGAGACTCATTACTATCTACAGAGAGAGAGAGAGAGAGAGAGAGAGAGACTCATTACTATCTACAGAGAGAGAGCGAGAGAGACTCATTACTATCTACAGAGAGAGAGAGACTCATTACTATCTACAGAGAGAGAGAGAGAGAGAGAGAGAGAGACTCATTACTATCTACAGAGAGAGAGAAAGAGAGAGAGAGAGAGAGAGACTCATTACTATCTACAGAGAGAGAGAGAGAGAGACTCATTACTATCTACAGAGAGAGAGAGAGAGAGAGAGAGAGAGAGAGCGAGAGAGACTCATTACTATCTACAGAGAGAGAGAGAGAGAGAGAGAGAGAGAGAGACTCATTACTATCTACAGAGAGAGAGAGAGAGAGAGAGACTCATTACTATCTACAGAGAGAAGAGAGAGAGAGAGAGAGAGACTCATTACTATCTACAGAGAAGAGAGAGAGAGAGAGAGAGAGAGAGAGACTCATTACTATCTACAGAGAGAGACGAGAGAGACTCATTAACTATCTACAGAGAGAGAGAGACTCATTACTATCTACAGAGAGAGAGAGAGAGAGACTCATTACTATCTACAGAGAGAGAGAGACTCATTACTATCTACAGAGAGAAGAGAGAGAGACCTCATTACTATCTACAGAGAGAGAGAGAGAGACTCATTACTACCTACAGAGAGAGAGAGAGAGAGAGAGACTCATTACTATCTACAGAGAGAGAGAGATTCTCATTACTATCTACAGAGAGAGAGAGAGAGAGAGAGACTCATTACTATCTACAGAGAGAGAGAGAGAGAGAGAGAGAGAGAGAGAGAGAGACTCATTACTATCTACAGAGAGAGAGCGAGAGAGACTCATTACTATCTACAGAGAGAGAGAGAGAGAGAGAGAGAAGTGAGAGACTCATTACTATCTACAGAGAGAGAGCGAGAGAGACTTACTATCTACAGAGAGAGAGAGAGAGAGAAGAGAGACTCATTACTATCTACAGAGAGAGAGAGAGAGAGAGAGATACTCATTACTATCTACAGAGAGAGTGAGAGACTCATTACTATCTACAGAGAGAGTGAGAGACTCATTACTATCTACAGAGAGAGAGAGAGATACTCATTACTATTTACAGAGAGAGAGAGAGACTCATTACTATCTACACAGAGAAACTCATTACTATCTACAGAGAGAGAAACTCATTACTATCTACAGAGAGAGAAACTCATTACTATCTACAGAGAGACTCATTACTATCTACAGAGAGAAACTAATTACTATCTACAGAGAGAGAGAGACTCATTACTATCTACAGAGAGAGAAGACACTCATTACTATCTACGAGAGAGAGAGAGAAAGACTCATTATCTACAGAGTGAGAGCGAGAGAGAGAGAGAGAGTGAGAGACTCATTACTATCTACAGAGAGAGAGAGAGAGACACTCATTACTATCTACAGAGAGAGAGAGAGAGAGAGAGAGAGACACTCATTACTATCTACAGAGAGAGAGGACAGCAACACAACTAGACCCACACCAAATCATGAGAAACCAAAAAGATAATTACTAAATACCTGACCACTGTGACTGACCCAAACTTAAAGAAAACTTTGACTATGTACAGACTCAGTGAGCATAGCCTTGCTATTGAGAAAGGCTGCCATAGGCAGACCTGGCTCTCAAGAGAAGACAGGATATGTGCACACTGCCCACAAAATGAGATTACTGACTGACTGACTGTGTGCATCTGTTTGACCTTGCCCAGTGCTGACTGGCTGATGGTCTGACTGGCTGACTGACTGACGGTCTGACTGACTGATGGTCTGACTGACTGGCTGACTGACTGATGGTCTGACTGACTGGCTGACTGACTGATGGTCTGACTGACTGACTGGCTGGCTGACTGATGGTCTGACTGCTGGTCTGACTGACGGTCTGACTGACTGATGGTCTGACTGACTGGCTGACTGACTGATGGTCTGACTGATGGACTGACTGACTGATGGTCTGACTGACTGACTGGCTGGCTGACTGATGGTCTGACTGATGGTCTGACTGACTGACTGACTGACTGGCTGACTGACTGTCTGACGGACGGTCTGACTGACTGATGGTGTGACTGACTGATTAACTGACTGACCGACGAATGGACTGACTGTCTGACTGACCAATGACGGAGGGAGGCTGTCTAGCTGCAAGGTCAAGGGAGCTGAAGTGCGGAATGGAAAACCCCTGCTGTAACCGTGGCAACAGACTGCAAAATTCCACAACAAGTCATTGTTAAGTTGTCATGGCGACAGTTCAGTTGAGCCCAATCTGATGTGTGATAGCAGACTGAGAACATTAAAGAGACTTTTTATGGGGAGAGATGGAAGATAAGTGGCTACATTTGGTTATGTTTGTTAAGCCTAGTCGAGTGGAGGAGGGGTGGGGGGGGGGGGGAGTTGTGTGTGTGTGTTTTACCTATGCAGGCAGTATGGTGCTGGGTGAAGCCTGGAGGACATTTGCAGGTGAATCCTCCAATGGTGTTCACACACAGGAACTGACAGTTGTGCTGTTGCTCTGACACTCATCCAGATCTGAGATGAGGGAGAGAGAGAGACAGAGGGAGAGAGAAGGGAAAGAGAGAAGGAGGGAGGGAGGAAGAGAGAGCCAGAGAGAGCGAGAGAGAGAGAGGGGAGAGAGAGAAGGGGGGAGGGAGGAAGAGAGAGAGAGAGAGAGAGAGAGAGAGAGAGAGAGAGAGAGAGTGAGAGAGAGAGAGAGAGAGAGAGAGAGAGAGAGAGAGAGAGAGAGAGAAGAGAGAGAGAGAGAGAGAGAGAGAGAGAGAGAGAGTGAGAGAGAGAGAGAGAGAGAGAGAGAGAGAGAGGGGGAGAGAGAGTAAAGGTTACACTCCAGCTCCACAACTGTATTGAGCTAGTTTCCAGTCCTTCTCCAGTCAGTGACCTGTAGATGAACTGCCACAGAACCAGACACCGGAAACATGGTGGAAACCAGGCGGAAAGTTTATGTGTGTGTGTGTGTGTCTTAGTGTGTGTGTGTGTCTGAATGTGTGTGTCTGTGTGTGTTTGTGTGTGTGTGTGTCTGTGTGAGTGAGTGTGTGTCTGAGTGTGTGTCTGTGCGCGTGTATGAAGGTGTGTGTGCGTGTGCAGTGTGAGCGTGTGTAGATACTGCGCTAGGGTAAACATAGCTGTCGCCAGAGTGTAATGAGCAATATGGACCAATAGTGTTTGTATAAACTCCCCAAACTGACCATACATACTGATAAACACACTTACTACCAGACGCAACAGATGACATGTGTGTGGGCTGTGCGTGTCTCACCTCGACAGCTCTGCCGTCCTCCTGTAGTATGTATCCTCGGGGACAGGAACAGAGGTAGCTTCCCTCTGTGTCCTTACAGATGAAGTTACACGGCTTAGGAGCCTGCACACTCATCCATATCTACAGAGGATAGAGACAGAGAGAGAGAGAGAAGTTACACTCATCTACAGCTAGAGAGGAGAGAGAGAGGAGAGGGAGAGAAGAGAGAGAGAGAAGTTACACTCATCTACATCTAGAGGAGAGAGGAGAGGAGAGGAGAGAGAGAAGTTACACTCATCTACATCTAGAGAGGAGAGAGAGGAGAGGAGAGTGAGAAGTTACACTCATCTACATCTAGAGAGGAGAGAGAGGGAGAGGAGAGAGAGAAGTTACACTCATCTACATCTAGAGAGGAGGAGAGGAGAGGGAGAGGAGAGAGAAAAGTTACACTCATCTACATCTACAGAGGAGAGAGAGGAGAGGAGAGAGAAAAGTTACACTCATCTACATCTAGAGGAGAGAGAGGAGAGGAGAGAGAGTGAGAAGTTACACTCTCTACATCTAGAGAGGAGAGAGAGAGTAGAGGAGAGAGAGAAGTTACAACTCATCTACATCTAGAGAGGAGAGAGAGAGTAGAGGAGAG